>NC_081140.1:10063932-10808932 GCF_958295425.1 Solea solea | reverse complement strand
TGAAGCCTTGATCTTCTTCTCTTCTCTTCTGTGACCTGCTTAGCACAGTACCCCTGTCAATTTCCCCCTGAATGTAAAATGCTGTTTTTATTTATTTGCTTTATGCAAATAAGTCCATCCAATACTCACAGCATCAGTGAAACAATCTGCAGATACATTTTTCTGTCACGCGCACATCGGCTGCCTCCTAACTGTGCGTTTAGCATTGAAGCGATGAAAGTGCAGAGGCACTCCTACAATTCTGTTTAGTCTTCTCTCGTGGGTTCTTGTGAGTGCTTATAGGGGCTAATTAAACAGTTTGCTCGCTAATAGAATCACAGAGCTAACCAGCCACCAGCTCAGTCACTGGAATGTTAAGGATGTCTTCAAAGAGGCTGTTGTAGGTGTTGGGTTTACAGCATCAATGCTCAGCAGGAATTTATCATGCCAGTGATGTGCTACCACCTCCATTTTTCACTGAGATTGACAGGGAGGGCACTGAGAGGTAGAGGAAGACAGGGCTGTAAATTCCACACACCCAAAGTCAGGCCAACCTTGAAAAGAGGGCACGCTGGTAGAATTGAGGTTAGGAGGAATGAAGATGCAAAGAAATGAGGAAAGGGAAGATTAGAGGCAGGAGAGTTGGCGAATCAAGTGAATAAAACAGAGGAGATTTAAAAGGTGGAGTGGAGGAGAATGGGCGAGGCTTTTTCTTTGGTAAACAAGGGACTGCATCACATTAGACACAGTCCTTCCCTTGAGCATTTTCCCCTCTTTTCTTTCCTTTCACACTTTTCTTTCCTTTTTAGCTCCACATCCACTTTGCCCCTCTTTTTTCCATCCTCCTCCTCCTCTCCCCAGATTTCTCTCTGTCTTTCTCACAAAACACAGTTTATTGATCTTGTTGTCAGGTGGCTGGAAAATAGGTCATGGCTCAAGCTGTGCGTCGTCCCTGCATGGACCCACACACTATTTCAGCCCAAGTCCTGAATATTAACACGTACATGTGCATGTATAGTACGTGCATGTATAGTACGGCTACAGTCTGAGTATGTGTTAACAGCTGTACGCATGCGGCTCTTTCACGTGCTGCTCCACCCATCACACAGTGAAACGCTATGAAGACAACAGAGCACACACACACACACAGATCAGCAGTTAGTGAAATGCTGACCCTCGTCTTTTGCTGCACCCACTTTTCCCCTGTCCACTCACACACAGATGCCTGAAAGCAGAGGGAGATGGGGTGCTTATTGTTTGCACAGTGTACATGTGTATGTGTAGGTGCTGCTACTGTGTTTCTATTTTGATTTAAGTCAGTGTCTGTACATGCGAGTGACAGTATGCAATGTGTGATACTGTCAAATAGGAGGTGTTTGTGGCTGGGGGGAGGGTGCAGTATCCAGAAAGAAAGAAAGAAAGAAAGAAAGAAAGAAAGAAGTGAAGAAAAAAAATCAATAGTTGTGTGCATTAATCACAACGCTGCCACAGAGAATTATGGGAACATGAGCTCAAGGATGCATTTTGTGCGGTTGCAACATAGGAGTGCTGTGTGAAGGGGAGTTGGGGAATTGGAAGAGGACGAGACCCTTTTAGTAAGAAGTGAGGTTGGAGCAGAGATGTTTGCTGGAGGATGGGGGTGTTTTCATAATGTATCTTGTGGACAGTGTGTCTCACTCTTATTTATTGTTACTTTGCCCACTGTCTTTTGTGAATCTCACTTTAGACCAACCAGTCATTCAATAGTATTTTAATCTTTAATTACCTGAGATCTCATTGTAATTGGAAAGCTGTTCACGTCTGTGTTTTTGTGATTTATGGCTCACAGTTTTAGTGTGTGTATATATATATATATATATATATATATATATATGTATATTTTTTTACATTTATTTCACATCTTCTCTTAGATATCGGATTGCCATTTTGAAAGAAGAAAGCAGAGCACTCCTCTGACTTTCTGTTTGAGCTATTGCTGTTTGAAGTCTCCATCTTAGCTGCGGTGAAGGCTTGAGGACGTGATACATATTTGATAAGGATCGATACAAGGGCTACTGAGACAGAGATGGGGGGGAAATCAATCTTGGACTGGGCTTCCCAAAAGCATCTTAAACCTAAGGTCGTCTTTGGTGTGTCCTTCTGCCTCAGTGGCAGATACTTGTTTGTTCTAAAACAAAGTGCGAATTTGAATTGTTTCTTGCTTTTACGTTGTCTTCCATTTCACAAGAAGGGAAACATACCAGCAGAAAGACTGTTGCCTGCTCTCAAATTTGCTTTGTGCTTTTTTTTCCCTTTGCTTTCTGTGTCATATTAAGCCATCTACTGTCACCCTAATCACTATGCACATAAAACAATAAAGCAATCTATTTAGTGACGGGAGACTGAACAGCAGACAACATTTTGGCACCGAGGCTGTGATTCCCAGCTGATACTCCATACGGATAGACAAAATCAACAACTGTTGAAGCAGGCAGCCTTCCATCAGTGTTTACTAATAAACTGTAGCAATATGGCAGCCATTAGGCTGTTTAGGCAGGGAATGATTAGAGTGGTGATGGCCGGGCACATTGGGAGACTGAACATGCTCTCATCTTTAATAGGCAATTTAGCTTCCTGTGATGAGGGGGAGTCCCTTTGTTTTCAGCTTGGATTGAAGGCAGAAGCTTGAAAAAGCACTGTTTTGGTAAAGTGTGTCATCATTACACCGCATTACCGTAATGTTTTTATATTTCATGCCTCAAATAGTTACACATGATATCCAGACAAAGACAGTGCTGAATACCAAGACTGCAGTTAGTCTATAGCTATAATGTGGATAATAGGCCAGATTTTTCCTCTGTCTCTAGAAAACTTTTTATAATTGTCACGTGACTTAAAGGTTCACTTCACCCAAAAATATACAGTTTTTATATGTTTGTGTTTGATCATCAGACAGTGGTTTGGGATACATCTCTCATTCCCACAATAACAACATGAAAAATCCGAGAAAATAAAAGCACTTCACTGCTCTTCACTGCTCTTCACTGTGTTTCTGTCGTTTCATGAGTAAAAGATCGTTAAAAAAAAAAAAAATTATACAATTGAGAAGAAAGAGATTTAGAGTTTTCTCTTACCGTGAGGATAACACACATAGCACAAGAAAGGGAGGGCGTTCGTTGATCCAATCAGAGAATCAGCGGCAAGAGATCATGTTTAGATCCAAGTCCAACAGTAAATTTAACTAGATCTATATATCTACATGGAGACGTAACTACCAATCGCATTGTACGAAAAAAACAACAACACAAGGGAGTTCCACAGATGCACAACACGAGAATAAATGGTGGAGCAGTTTTTTTCTGCAGGTTTGTAAAATAAATGATAAAATAATTTAGTTATATTGAATCAGGACATTTCAAGGCTATACATTTTTGGACAGTGCTGCAGAGCAATAAAACAATTAGCTTATAGAAGAGTTACAATTGTTTATATAGTTGGGTGAAGTTCACTCAGGGGAGCTGGTCCATGCAGCCACAGAGTTTATGGATTACTGAAGTACAACACTTGGACTGGAGATGGGCCAGAATGAGCCTGGCATCAGGCCAGGACACAGATTAGTAATAAGCAGGGGTGTGAGATAATTACAGCCAGAACAAGCAATTCATTTCTGTTTATAAACTGTTGGATGAATATGGCAAACTCCTGCGTCCCTGTTTGTATGTGCATGTATTACTGACACGTGGCACGGTTCACAGAGGAATTAGCCCATATGATCCCAGCTCAAGTGCTGGGGGAAGTGGGGACAAACCAGTGTGCACAGTCACATACCAAAATGCGACGATGTCTCATCCCATCATGGAAGCGACTGATTAGAGTAAAAAAAGAAAAGAAAAAAAAGGGACTTAATAACTCAAATCACTTAACTGACCTAATAGGGATTTTTCACATTTGTTTTCCAATAGTTGGTCTAATTCTTCTCCCAGCAAAAAATACATTGAGGCTTTAAAATTGACCCTTGGTGCCTGTGGCCCCATGCTGGACTTGATTTGACATGATCAGGGTTTTAGAGCACCGTGTGGACAGGAATCAGAGGGAAAGATGTAAGTTAATGAGTTAATAATGACGCTACAATAATCTATACATTATACATATGTCTCTGGGAGTTCAATGTGTAATCAGTGCTGAAAAACCAGACGGCCTTAATAAATAACTGGGTGTGGACTTTGACAACATTGACCAGACACTTGGTGTCACATGAAAGCTGTCATATTTTTTGGATTATGGAAAATGTAGGATATAGAGTGTTTGAGGGCTTGACCCACAAATAGAGTACTCATCCTGTGCTGCTTCCATTTGGACCACTGTTGAAATCAAAATCACTTCTAAATCTCATGTATTTCATATAAATCCACCAACTTGATCTTATGGAAACACAACTCTAAGTCACTGGAGTGAATGCTTTAAGGTTCACAAAACAATTGTTGTTAATGACACACGCAGCACTGACTTGCAGCAACCATCCGGCTTCTTGTGGATTGTGGGTTTTTTGATTTACATGAATTGTGGCTAGAAGAAGTTAAGAAGATTTCAGAGGTTTCAAATGTCAGTGCACATGGGCACCTGTGTTTTAAGAGGTACTTTAGCAGAGGCACGCAACAATCAAGTGTCATATGATGGGGCGACGGTAGCTTAGTGGTAGAGCAAGTCGTCTTTCAACTTGAAGGTTGTGGGTTCAGGAATCACCCTGTCCTGTTATCAGACATCATTTACAGTATATGGCAGGGATGATGCCTCTCAAAAGAGTGCAAAATACAAATGTGAGCCTTTTTAAATGAAACGGATAAATGTCTTTTCAAAATCCTGGATTGCAGCTAACAGGGATCAACAGAACAGAATAAATTGGCAACTGTTTTTAGCTGCATCTGTTTAAAATCATCAAAGCACAATCGTAGCGATTTTTCGACAATACAAAGAAAATGTTTCTATATCTGTTCTACTCAATAGAAGTAAATATACATTGCCTTCTGTGATTTTGACAAACCGTGCTCCAGATTGAATCCCTCAGTAGCAAATGACCAGCTGACTTCACTGCAAGGTGACCCTCAATCTTTTACTTGATGTATGAGGCATCAAGCATCATTATTTTTTCTTCAAGGCTCGTTTTCGCTCCTCTTGCCTCCTCTTTGACGTGAACCTTGAGAAAACACACACACACAGACAGACAGGGTATCGCTGCACCTTGTCTTTGACCTCACCTTGCCATTGTGCAGCCAACAACTAAGATTGAAACAACACCTAAACTCCCTGCAGGCTGCTGCTAAGTGGCTGTGGTGAAAACATGTCGGCTGGATGGCTGACACTCAGTCAATTCCTGTCTGAAATGATCAGAACTGTGTTCAAATTCATCCATGGTTATGTTATTTTAGTGAGCATCATTTAAAACAACATGCTGCATTCCGTTCATGATTCATTCTTAAATGTAAGGGGAGACTTCACGGAGAAACATCGAAAGGGAGAATGATCTGGTCCAGTCGAGCTTTCATTTGTGGCAGTGACGTCACGCGGGTGACAACCACGAGAGGAGTGGCCTTTTGACAGACGCATCCGGCAATCTTCACATCAGCGTAGGAGTTGAGCAAGCCAGTCAGAGCCAAGCACCCATTGCTGCACACGCTTATCACCTGCACGCAGCTGCTGTTGCCCCTCTGAGGGAGTGAGTGAAGAGGATGAAGCGATAGGAAAGAAAGAGCAAGAATGAATAGTGTGCCTGAGACAGAGGGTGATTTGTGTTTGGTGCACGGCACATTCATGCATGCAATTCCCTTTAATATGATTTCAGAGTTGTGCATCTGAAAGTTTTTTATTCTTTTTTTTTTTTTTTTTTTTAATCAGTGTAACCCACATTTGTCATTTAAGATGAACGGAAAGAAAAATAACTGTTTGTTTTGATTAATGCCGCATCAACCCGGGAATAGTTAAAATGTGGTGGTTCACAGTGAAAATGTGCTTTGTAGCTGTTGTGAAATAAGGAGAGAGAGAGGGAGGGAGAAAGCTCAATCTGAATTGATTTTGCTGTTACTTTCTGCTGTACTTGAGTTTCCATAGCAACATGGTCAGGTTCCCTCGGCCTCCTAGGGCAAGTGTTGTCTGGTTCTCCAAAACAAATTCTCCCTCTCTTTTCCCCTATCCTTCCTCTGTCTATCTTCTCTCAACAGTGGAAATATTGTGTGGATGAGATTTTTCTCTGCTTTTGGCTGAAATTGTGTATTTTCATCAACCAGGCAAATCAGTGAGCACCAACCGACCTTCATGTTCATCATAGAAGAGCCTTGTTTGATTATAGTTATCCAACCAAAGTGGCAGAACAATGTGGTTTAATTCAGACACAGTGATTTTGTTTTTAGTTTCCTAATGAAACAACTGATATTTCCAGTCAGCAAAAATAATGGTCCCAAGAACCAATACTTTTTCATCAGACCAGTCTAAACCCCAGTGATCTCCAGTTCCAACTGTCTGATTGTCATAGCAAAGGTTCTGCTGAGCCACATGACACAGTCTTAATGTGCCGTGCACATATTGCCTCTGCACAAGGAGAATCTAAATGAGCAAATGTACAGCATAATGAGGAAGGGTTGAGCGGAATTTAATTCAGGATGTCTGAAATGTTTTTGGGACATGATCATTTCACAGGCAGAGCTTATCAGATCAGGGATGATCATGAGGCAGAAATCTGCTTTAGTTTCAATAAAACGTTATTGCACAAGTTTGGGGATAATCAATAATAATAATAATGATAAAAAAAAAGTGGTGTCAAAGCTCATGCAGGGATTTGATTACATGCACAAAAGTGTGCAAAAGAAGATATTTGAAATGAGGCCTCCTCAAGAGAAAAGATGAATAGAATCCTTAATTGTGTTTGCTTTGTATACAAAGAGACAGGTGGAATCTTCTTTTAAAAAGGTGAGAGAAGGCAGATCCACATTATATGACCATGAGTATTAGAAAGACTGTATTTGGAATATTTCATCGATTCTTTGGGCAGAAGGGAAACAAGTTCACATGTTCTTTGGGTCTTTTGTTCCAGTGTTGCACTGGTGCATTGCTCTGGATCAGGATGTCAAGTAGCTGCCTATAAATGCAGAATGTTAATGCGCTCTGTGCTGTATTTCAAGTACGCTCCTGTGTCTGTGATGGCCTTGGACCTGTCCCAATCTGCTCTGTGTTTTCTTGCTGCAGATCAATGCTAATTAATACACATTTCCCTCAGGGACGGCCGGGCAGCCACGCAGAGAATCAGAAAGCGCCATCACCGGCTATATGCTCGACCAGGCCCATATATGGGAAAGTAACCTTCAGACATATTTACAGGCAGGAAGTAGTCATGGTGGTGTCGCTGAATAGATAATGTTTTCTCTCACACGGTGCTTTAATGCAAATCCAGTTCAGGTGAAGTTCAGGCACTGTTGTTTTAGCTTCCATTTGGTAATGGAAGAAACAACACCTTAATGCAGAGACACAGAGACACATTCAGTTTCGACGATGCAGAGACTGTACATGGAGTACAGTATAAATGTGTGAGACCTGCTGGTTTGGGGCTTGTTTTGTTTATTCTCCTGTTTCTCATTCTTTTCCCTCTCCATCTCTCTTTGAAATGCACTGTTAAAATAAATGGGAAAAAAAAGAAAATAGAGATCTGTTTTTGTGTGTGCCTGGCGGACAGATAGGCACTATATAACTAGCAGTTTCCTCTGAAGTAGGGAGAAATCTATTTGCTTGTAGAAGCTGCTTGCATAATCCTTTAGTTACACTTGCCAGCTGTGAGCAAAGATACAGCACTGGGGGATTTGGCATGAATATCATTGGGAGGACAAAGAAATGAAACTGATAAGTGTTTGTGCACAGGGTCCTTTGCATAATCCAGGATAACCCATAATCTGAGTTCTTTAAATTCATGCTTGAGTAGATGTGGTGAGAAGCCATTAATTAGAACATAGTGTTTAGAAAAATTGGTTAGTCCAAAAATAACTAGAGCACTGGAGCTACTCTGGCATCAGAGATCAGGCTTCATTTGCTTTAACTATCAAGTTTTGAACCCAAAACATGAGTGATGACAAATATAGTTTAAGAGAAAAGCCTTTACTGAGAAATCTACTATATGTAGGTATTCTCATGGCTATCCTTTGTGTGTCACATTTCCATATGTTCTGTACAGTCTGGCCTTGTTTTGGTTAAAACCAATATGAGAGGATTATAGATCTTTCTCTCTCTCTTGCTGCCTCTCTCTCTCTCTCTCTCTCTGTCAGCTGCATGTCCTCCTTCCTCTCCCTCCTTCCATCACCAGTATGCACAGCAATCAAGAAAAAACACATCACTCAACAGCTTTCAATACATCTGTCCTTTCTCTTCCCACCTCTCAGCGTGCTTGTTTGCTCAGCCTCCTCAGCCTTGGCGCCGGCATCTTATTCTTCTGTGCATGTGTTTCAGATGCTAATGGTCAACTGTTGAAAACTAACATGAAATGCCAACGGACTGCGATGTCTGTGGACCAGAGGTTGCCACGTCCACACGTGTTAAGGATGCAATAAAACAATATTTGCATATATTCAGACCCACCATTGCTGAAAGGTCAAACAAATGTGTACACGTACAGTGTGTAAGAATAAGTGACATCTCATGATGAGACTCGTCCACTCACTCCTCCCCTTTCACTCCCCTTTACTAAGGATGTCATTCTTTGTTTGACTTGAAGACACACACTTTGGCTGGTTTGGCCATTTGAGCTGCTGTAGAAACACGTTAGCACAATATGGCGGCCTCTGTAAAGCAAGGCCCTCGCCTGAAGTGGGTAAAAATGCTTATTCTCAGGCTCAACATTTATTTAAAGCGATAACACACTTGTACAGACATGCGTATGAGTAGTGTATTTCATTTCTGACAACAAACTCCCCTTAATGTTACACACTGGACCTTTAAAACTGACTGTAAATGTTTTATTTTCAGTCTTTATTTAATTATACATCAAAAGGCTAAAGTAAATCATTTGTTGGGGACATACTCAGTCGTTAAATAACATATTTTTTTTACACTCTGTGGTGAGTATGTTCAGCAGCAGGACGGGGGTAAAATACACACCATTTGAAAATACATGTATAATGACGTGTTCATCATAGAAAGTATTCTATTTTTTTTTACATTTTCAAAATGAATGGGTTTTGACAAGAAAGAAGCTTTATGACGCAGAGGAATAAGAATTACGAGGCTTTGGTGACACACAGGCAATATTCAGCAGGATTGACTTATTGTTGGTTTTGGTGTTTTTATAGGATTTCATATTACAAACACAGTTAGCGTTCGACTGCCAGTCGCTGTAATTGCAGTCGTCCAAATCAATGGAACTTGAAAAGTCTAGATGTTTTTTTGCTATTGCAGAGGATCCACCCATACAAATGGCTTCAGCCTATGTATACAGTATGTCTCTTGTGCCCAAATAGCCTTAACATTTCATTGTCCAGGGGAAACAAAAGAAATGATGAAAAATGGTGGAAGGACTAAAATATTGATGCGTTTGTGAGGTAAATGGCTCCAAACCTGAGTGAGAGGTTGAAAATGGGAGCTACAAGGAGATCGAGCAAGGCAAAGAGGGGAAGAAATCTCTTGTAAAGCTGTGCTCTGAGGGGCTTGGGTGCATAATCAATGGAGTGAAGTGTGTGTTGTATCTGCGGTGTCGAGTCGGCTTTAGAGAAGACAATCCTATTTTTACAGGGTCTGTTGCTATGCTTCTGCAGCTAGAAAAAGGCGGGGAGCATCCACCCAGGGGTCGTATCACACCTCTGAAGTGGACAGAAGAAAAAAGAGGGGTTGAAATGAGGGGAGCTGCTTCTACTAGGTGACACATTAAATTGATTATTGATGATTTGATCCATTATACACTCAAAGAAATGTGTTGACACCAGCAGAGATGGACTCATTTCCTTTAAGGTGTAGGTGTGAATGCAGTGACGCACACACGCTCTCTGTCTTTTAACTATTCATTACTATTTCATTATTTACAATTGAATAACTTACTTCCAAAATTCAAAAACTGAAACCAAATTGTGCTTGAAAATAATGTAGTTTAATGAAAACGCAGCAAAACCACATAATGGAGCTTCAGTGAGATCAGTTAATCACACGTAATGTCAGTCCGTCAGTGTCGTTGGTGCTTTTCTCAAAATAAAGATAAACACTTTTCTGTTATTTTGTGTAAACACGCAGATAAACTGATGCTTACAAAAACAACATTACAAGATTATTAATCCCAAACAAGTCCATCAAATTGTGTTTTATGTTTTTTTTGTCCAGATGTTGTCTATTAGTTGTCAGATTAGGAAGAGTGGTGTTGGATTAGCCAATCCAGAGCCAGAATCATTTTCGATTAGATTATAGTATGTGGACATCTGGGTCACTGCGGTGGCTCTGCTTGAGCAAAATAACATTAAGTCAGTGTTACACAGCAAGACAGTACACAGACTGTAATCAGCAGCCAGGCAGAGAGAGGATGACAGCATTAGGACAGAGATGGATGAGAAATCCTTCACTTTTACAACTTCACCATCACAGGACAGCGACGGACTGCACAACAAAAGCAGTGGTATGAAGTCAAAATTACAAGCAAACTACGAGGTGTGCCATCGCATTATACAACGCCAGTATATGTACTGATTAGAATCGTGGTTAGGTTGAGGTTAGGGTTAGGCATTAATTGGTTAAGGTTAAGGATCAGGCTTTGTTTATCGTGTCCAAGTGAATGGAAGTCAATGCAGTGCCCTAAGAAGAATAGCTTTGCAAACCTGCATGTGTGTGTGTGTATAGAAGGTGATCAGGCCTGCAGTGCAGACAGCGCTGTCTGCTAATAATAATGGTTATTTTCTCCTCCTCTCTCTCTGTGCTCAGCGTTTGTGCCCAGGCCTCCTGGCAGATAGATGTGCAGAGATTACACCTTCTAATTGGTGCTAGCGGCTGTGGGCCAGCGTAGTTCAGCGTAGTTTAGTGCTGTGCAGTCTGTTTTTTTTTTATGTCGTGTGGGTTTGTAATCATGAAGATAATGGTATGTGTGTAGTATGGCAGTGGATTGTACAAGGCCATAAAAAGGACATGTGATCATGTGGGAGGCCTATTAGAAATAATAAATGGTTCTCAATTGTACTTTTTTTTTGACCAAATCAAATGTAACTTCACCTGATTGCTGATCTTAGTATTTTATATTAAACAGGTGATTAATTATGTTGACTTGCACATTAATATCTTTAGGCAAAAATGTTAAAAGGACACACAGGAATGACCTGAACAACTTATCAACATCTACTGCATAAGATTTATGTTTGAAAGTATGTGGTTGTTGAAGGATTTATGAAGCATGTGATATTTGAAGAAAATTATGATATCATGATATATATATTTTATATATATATTTATTTTATATATATATATATATATATATATATATATAAAATAAATATTCTGGTGTGTGTATATACACCAGAATATTTATTTTCTGCAAATGTCAGATTATATCTAAAATTACAGAAAAATTTTAATTAAAGAATAGTTTGTTGACAACTGCTCGACATGCCTTGAATTGTCCCCTGGGGATGAATAAAGTTTAATTGAAAAATTACGTTTATTAGGATCGCCATTAGTCATATTGGCAAAAGCTACTCTTCTCTGGGTCCACATTTACAGTAACATTAAAGAAATAGTATAATACAATGCAAGAAATCCACAATCAAGACATTTTATCTGTAGTAGGGCTGCAACGATTATGGTGATCACTGATGAACATTTTTCAACATGTTATGACATTTTATGGATCAAACAAGTACTTAATTAATCAAGAAAATAATTGACAGATTAATTGTATATTAAAATAATCGTTAGTTGCAGCCCTAATCTGTAGCTGTGTGCGTGTGTGTGTGTGTGTGTTTAAGCTTCAGCAGTATACTTTACTCTGCATATGAATGAATCAAGCTGAACAAATACCTGACGCAGCCCATATGATGAATGATGAAGTTGTTAATGTGTGACATTATTGGAGGTGACAGTGTGATCTGGTCTCTGGATGATGATGCAGTAGGCCTGGCTATGGGAAGGGAACTCTGTCTCAGCGGTTTGCCTCAGTGGATTTTCTTTCTCTCTGCCAATCCGGAGCAAAGCGAAAGACAGCAATCTGATAATGAAATATGATGTGTCACTTTTTTTTTTTTTCTCTTGCATTTCCTGCACATTTTGCCAAGGCTTTCCGCAATGCTGCTGTGCGGGAAAATGCCGCATGCATGTGTGTGCACACTCGCACCATGTGTGTCCAATGTGTCATTTGTATCTTTAGTATATATGTGACAGTCTGCCTCTCCCCGTGAAACTGTATCTTTGCTCGTGTGTGATTCTAGTTGCATTTGTCACTCTTTTTTTTCCGGGGGTGCGTGTGTGTCATGTCTGATTAAAGTTAACCCCTGTGAGGCAGATGGTGCACCCTTCCTCTGTTTCCCCCCATCCCCCCGTCTGTCTCCCCTCCCTCCCTCACTCACTCTTCTACCCTTTTGTCACTCCATCCCTGTTCTCCTTCCTCTTGGCACACTGACAGCACAGGAGAATATGCTCCCTCAAGGTCCCACCCTCCTTTTCAGGCTCCCGCGGGTGTCGTTTCCTTGGAAACAGTGTCAGAGTTGACTGGGTGGGTGCAGATAGATGGCTGCCCTTTATCGGACTACACCACTTGTCCATTAAAATCAACCAGACTAGACCTGTGTGCACACTAGCACCCCTCTGTTCTTACCCTAAATGGACCATTCCACCTGACACGCGTGAATATTAGTTCGACCCAGGCTGAGGGTGTGTGTGTGTGAATTTGTGTGTGTGTGTGTGGGTGTGTGCGTATACTCTTTTTTTTTTTTCTGTGTGTATAGTGAATGTCAGAGCTTATTGCTGCCTGTGCGCAGTGTGTGCACAGTGTGTGTGTGTGTGTGTGTGTGTGTGAATGATCGTCAGTATCTCTCACTGAATTGGACACATTTGGGCAGAAATTATGTGCGAGTGTCTTCCTTCCTCCGTGTCCTTGGGAGAGAAACAAAATGGAGACTGGTCTTTTCCCTGCTTTGTCTCCCTCCTTTCAAAGTGATACAGCACAGAAAGCCATATTGTTCCACAGCAGGCTTTACTGAGTCTGAATGTGATATATCAATTTAAACAACTACGTTACACACCGAGATGTATGACTACAGTAATTGACTGTTCAATTATTTAAATGCAAACAGCTGCAGCTGGTGTCGAGGCCACACATCAGCATGGAACAACATGACAACACAACACAAACAAAAAACCTGATGCACATTTTTTAAATTCAAAAGGGGCTCATTGTCGGATGTGTCTATAATTGCTGGCAATGCTAAAGTAAATAAATACATATTGTATGAGCTTTATTTGAGTGTGAACACAGCATTGTTATCCACTTTAATACACCCACAGCACATTCAGACACTGTACACTATTTTTTTTATGAAATCATAGTAGTCTGCTGTGTTTTGTTGCACTATATTCGTTTTTGAAACTGCATTTATCAGTCATGGAGCATAAAACCTTGCTATTAGATGAGACTACAATAGTTGCATCATTAGTGTTTTACCTGTTTTAATGTCAACTTCAAAGGCTTGTGCAGCTTAGTTTGTGTCACACATTATGGTGCATGAAGTTAAGTTTCCCGCACAGTGCCAGGTTCAAGCCATCAGAATTCACTGCACCTTAAATCCATGGAGATCAAGCAATATGTCGCAGAGTCAGAACTTCACTGAATATAACTGAGAGTATGAAAACTTCTTATTAACTTTCCCCCGTCCACTCTGTAGAACACGTAGACGTCACAGCAAAAGTATGTAAAATAAACAAGATATGAAATGATCACTACGCAAACAGAATCTGTATGTTGACTTAGTTTTATGGCAGTTATCACTTCTGCTGCCCCTCAGGTTTGTTGGTAATTTGGTAAAATACTCTTGCTTTACCCAACTGTGTTCCCAAGGCCCAAAAGCGATCCAACATCTTCACTTCTTATGAACACAGCTGGTGAAGAGACGATTTGCCTGACATATCGGCTGGTTTATATACATATGAACACCATGGCTTCCTGCCAAAATGGCGTCGTTTGGATTCCAACATTTTCATGGCACAATTTGATGATCAGCTACCGGAGCTCTGTTTGGATGAAGTGGCATGCTAAATCATTTTTACCTTCCTCTGGGACTCTATAGCACCTCCTAGAGTTTAAAGGCTCAGCCTGACTTAGGAGAGGATACTGCTACCCTTTTTGTTTGTCCTTGATATAAAGAGTCAATGGCTTTGGGAGTTTGCTAACTAAATTTGATCACTGAAGCAAAGAAGATGGTCGATGTAAACACCTTTTGAAATAGAAGGATGTGATTTCACAGAAGCTCACCTGGATGTCCTGCATCCATGATGAGTTGGCCATCAAGGGCAATAAGATTAAGCTTGTCTCTCAGTTGCAAGTCTTTGGAGAAAAGTATGTCACATAAATAATTGAAATGCAAAGACATTGTAATTCATGATTCATTTGAACATGCGAAAAGGCAGAAAGCCACACGGATTCCAAAATGACCTACCTTGTTTCGCATGGCCAGGTGTCAGAGTTAGACTTGGCGATCACATTTCTGTGTCCACACAGCCCTGAAACCCCCAAATCTGAGTCAAATTAAAATTTCAGCGTCCTTGGGTTTCGTGAAAGGAGCTTTATAAATCTAAGTCATCATTATTATCATTATTATTATTATTATTATTATTACAAATTTTAAAAGCCCTCTATGCTCATTGGTTGGGTTCTCCACCTGTGGACTCAATAACTGTAATAATTCTATTTATACTGCTTTTCTTGGTCTGCCTTAATCTTCCTTACAAATCTACATCTTGTACTCACTTATACTGACTGCTCATAAAGCTTATACTGAAATGGGAAAATGAGCAGTTTACTATAAGTAGCTTGGAATCAGTTGAAAAATTACATGTCTCTGAGGGAGCTGGTCTCACTGGATGCTTTTCAACTAATTAAAAAAAAGAAAAAAGGAGGCAGGCACATCTGGCAGTACATGGTCAGATGTTGATTACATGTGATACACATTTGATTGATACTTTAATCAGATCTTATGATCGTCTAATTATGTCTGTATTTCCATTATAAATGGTTAATTTTTGTCTTGGCCTGGACATTTACTTTAAAAATATAAAGGTTTAAAAATAAATACAGAAAATGTGGCTATTGTTGGCATAAACTGCTTTTCGCCTTTTTATTTCTATCTGGTTGATGTTATGCCATTTTTGTAACGTGGGAGAAAGGCAGCTTCATTTTTAGGGTGTCTCTTTTGTGTAGGCTGGCAGCTGAACAGCAATTTTAAAGTGTCTCAACTAAAATATTTTTAATTAATCATGAGCTAGGGAAGGCAAGGCAATTTTACTTGTATAGCACAACCCAGCCAGCATGTCCATGTGGGCCCCATAAGGGTTATATTCAGGCTGACAGTATGGGGACCGTGTAGGTTTGTCCGTGGTTTCCATGGTGGCCCCACTTGTATTTGCCCATTGTACTGAAACCATATGTGACCTGCATAATTTGCCCGCTTCAAACCAATGCCCACTTAGTATCCACTTAGTACCCAGGTAGCCTGGAAGTGAGCATGGGTGGGCCACCATGGAAACCAGCTTGAGACCCATATTGTCTTGTGCAGTACCTGTTCATTATGTACTAGTTTTTCTAACTGATATCTCTTGAAATCCTTACCCAAACAATGTCAAAGCACACACTGGTGCAGTGCTTCAAACCGACAAAGTTTGTTTCATCCAAAGTGCTTCCCAAAAAACAATTAAAACTGTCAAAAAAGAGGTAAAATTAGAGTTAAAACTATAAAAGGACATTGCAATTAAGACCATTTCAAATGGAATTTTGTTTCCAGGCGCTGTTACACAATGGCTGTAGTAGCTTTAATAACTATGGAGAAAGCATGGACATACACACCGAAGTATAAAAGATAGGGGTTCTTGGCTGAGTTTTCTGGCCCTTTTTTTCCCAAGATGCATGCTGATCCCCAACAGTAGTTACTGTACCTCTGGCCTGATCCAGATTGAGTTTAGCTGCACGTGATAATTCTAGTGTCTCTGGCAGGAGGGAACATTAGGCCAACCATGTGTTGTGCACTATCATCTTTATCTGAATTATCGTGTGTGATCAGCAGCTCTGAGGACGAAGGAAGAGTTGTAAGATGCTGCACGCCAAGTAAATGAGTATCCGACAGATGGTGTTATTAATGACATCTCTGCAAACAGATCGTCTGGTCTTATGCTGTGAAAAGGATTGTCATCATATCATGAGGGAAATCCTCAGCTGTGTGATGATGAGAGGACGGAAAAAAATCACCACCATGTTGACAGAATTACAAACTAATTTGGATAACCTCCCCTACAGAGACGTTTTAAATTGATTGAACTGCCACAGAACCTGTACTTTCGACAAATTCTCATCCAATTTCACCTCTTGTTTTTTTGGCACCAGGGTATCTTTGCCTGGTTGATTTGCATCAATAAACCTCAGTAAGCAAGGCACTGTAATGCTTAATTGGGCGGTAATGAGCTGTCGCATTATGCAGAGTGCTGAGGTTCAAGCTTATTAGTTGCTTGGTTGCCCATAACATTTTCCTGTCTTCCCTCCGCTACTTTAGTGTTGCACAATTGTCAATGCAATCTCCCCTTCTCTCTCACCTCCCACTCTCTCTCTCTCTCCCTCTCTCTGCTTCATCCTATTTCCTCAGCCATTTCTGCAAGTCCCCCACCCAACACCACCCCCACCCACATTCTAAAAATAGTCACCTATTATTCAGGAGGCCAGGGCCATGTACAGCCAGGCAGCAATCAGCATGGTGGCCGTACACATCACGATTCACAATAGCTGCAATTCTGCTAACGCTAGCTAATATAATTCTCTCGACATTATTCAGCCCTGCTGGTCTGAACAGGGGGTTATATACCAGGCTAATCTGAATTAAAGTCCCCTTATTATTTTAACTATTTAGTTTCTCCCCCACGGTTTTTGTTTAATAGAAAAATACAGCATTTTGGTGCCTGTCCAGTCTTTTTGTCTTTCCTTCAAAGATGACTGTTTTCACTGGTTTTGCAGAAGCAAAGCACTCTGTAGTAAGACTCTAAGGATCTAAATAACGGTGGTAATTACTGTAGTTGGTAAGGATTTGCCAGTTGTTAATCCTTATGACCTACAGGTCTCCTTGGAAGTTGACATGTGGGTGTGTAGGCAACGTCACCTTCTCTGGGCCACAGCAAAGTGATGACTAATGGTAAACTGACTTTGCTTTTGAAGGCACCAGATTACCTGGTGTTAAACCTGAAAACGTGGCACTGACCAGAGAACACAATTGGGTGAGATGTTCAAATCTAATTCTCTGTGTATGAATACAATCAGTTTATCTCACAGGTCACCAGGTTAAATGCACATTACAGAAATGATGAAACAGGTTCAATGATTTGCCAAATTTTTCATTGTTTCTCTTGTCGTAATGACGCAGTGGCTTTGAAAACCAACGGGGCGGGGTCTGCATTTTCAATGCAGCGCCATCAAGCCCTGTTTTTGTGCTGCAATAACCACTGGTAGAGAAAACAAGTATCCTCCTCTGATATATTGTCAATGCCTATCATACTATTCCAGTTTTATCTATCGATGAATGAGTCAAAGACAAACTACCTGAAAGTGGAGAAAGGTGCATCTCATTTCATTTAGACAATAGAGAGCATTGTCCTGATCCAAAAGAGGCTAATTTGACTTTTCTCCAAAGTATTCATCCAGCAATTAGAACTGTAGGGGGAGGGTGTTTGCTTGTTATGGTGGCAATGGTGGATCTGTGAAACGTTTTCATCTTGCAATCTCAAGGCAGTGAGGAAGAAAAATGTGCCCTAAGGCAACTGTTTATGTAACGCTGCTAAATGGCGAGACCTGTTCCACATTCATCTACATAAAGCAGCACAGTATTGCCTAGAGGCGGAAATAGAATATACACTCTCACACACACACATTCAACTCACAGAGAATTAGAGAGATGAGATTATTAAACAATCCCTCCCACTGTTTCCCTGACCCCTCAACACACCCTGCATTCACTGTTTCTCCTGCTCACTTGTCACTGTTGATTGCCAAAAAGCAAAGCACCATATGCTGCTCTGTTTGTAAGTACGACCACCCCCTGTGACGTTTTAAATACACACAACATATTCACAGGAGCCCTGACAGACACACACACACACACACACACACACACAATTTTCCTGCCGTCAAAGTCGACGACACAGTGCTATTCCCCCTCAGCAAACGACTCTCAGATGATGAAAGTGAATGTTTTCATGGATGTGATCAGAGACGCCTCACGTTGACAATCTTCACTCTCTCATTTCTGGCATTATGCAGTCTGTTCTTCCCCCGCCGTCACGGGAAACACTCACACTAGACGAGAGCAAACTGTATCCAGCTGCTCGCTAATTCTTGATCTGTTAGTCTGGCCAGTGGATGCTTTCCAGAGAAACAGCGGCTTTCATCTCCGGTGTAAGTAAAGGTAAACCCTGAACAGCTACCTTCACCCCCTCACCACATGCCTCCTCCAACAACCCCCCCCCCCCACACACATCATTTTACAGTTAATCATTTGTGATATTTTCAGAAGACGGAATATTCTCACATCTTGTCAGATTTTTAAACACTCGATATAGAAGCATCTGGCTGCGTGAGACTTGTCTGTAATTATCCTTTATGAACTGATGGTTCATTATCACACTGGATGGCTGCCTGCAGTCACTGATTAGCATATTGACTCTAATTGACTGTCTGGCTGACCACCTAAATGACTGACTTAAGTGGTGACTTACCAACTGGCTGGCTGACCAGCTTACTAACTAACAAAGCCACATTGTTGGTTCACTGCCTCACTAATCAACTGACTGATTCCCTAAATCGCTGCCTCTGTGATGACTGACTGATTGACTTGCTGTCAGCAGACTGACTGTCAGTCGCCATGACTCATTCGTCACCAGACGTGTTTTCAACCCTGTGGAAAGGGAACCCCTCGCTCTTGATATCAGCTGTGATGTGGAAAGATGTGATGAAATTTTAATAGAAAAATTGTGTGTGTGTGCATGTGTGTTTCAAATGGAGGAGAGAAAGTTTCATCCTTGTTGACTAAAGTCTATCTATCTTGTTGCATTTGTCTAGAAAGTGGGGATTGAGAACAAGTTTATATTGAACTGCGCCCTTATTTGCACACTCAATGTCTGACTCGCATCTGGAGCCAAACTTTTAATAGTTTTTCTTGGCTTCTCCTATGTACAGCTGTCTGTTTTTGAACATGGTGTAGGTGTTGTCAATAAGTGAGTGGTGTAGGTGGTGTCAATAAGTGAGTGAGCTTGTACCTCAACAGATTATTCGTTTATTATTATTAGTTTAGACTTTTTTATTTCTTTTTGTGCATTTCTCATTCCTCCGTGACTCATTTACTAAAATGATTTAATTATCTCTGTCACATAGCATACATTGGGTCCAGACACGGGAAAACAATGTGCACCAGCCTGCTAAGTTCTAGTATTTAGCAGGTTCAGTCAGAACATTTGTACATGACATCAAGAAAGAAAGGAATTACTATGTTAGTCCGACTTAAACTGGACCTTTAAAACTGGTAGTCTGGTTAAAATTTCCCCACATAAAATGTCTTAAAGTAGGACTAACACACAGAAAATACCATTGCATGTCAACTTTCAGACTTTCAGAAAATTTGAACTTGAGGTGCACAGCTAAAACTGCAGCTCTACGTAACCATGTATGGAGACATCCTGATTGTGATGTTTAAGTATCATATTTTTGACATGATGTGAAAATGTCTGTTAAAATGAAGGCCCACTTCCTTTCCAAGAGTGTCAGAGAACTTCTGTGGGCGTCACATAACTGAAAGGATGTCATTCTTCTAGATTTACATGTTAAGCTTCAGCAGCTGGCTAGAAGATGTTTCACCTCTTAAGAGGCTTCTTCGGTCAATCACCTATAGCTCACTCCTGAAGAATACATTGACCTGGATGAATGAGAACCTCCACAGACATGTTTATGTGCTAGGCTTTAACTTCAAAACACACTGGCTGGTTTGTGTGTCTGGACTGCTATAGAAACATGGTGTTGCGTGATAGCGGCCTTCACAAAGAAAGGCAAATTGAATAGGCTTAATCTAAGGCAACCGAAAACAAAATGATTTTCATTTTAAGCGATTATATGAGTAGCGCATTCATTTCTGCCAATTCAATTCTATTTCACAGTGAAAATTCTGCAAGTATTTTTGCAGAATAGTTGCAGGTGAATATTGTATGTGCGTGAGTGTGTGTTTGTGTTTGTGTGTGTGAGTGAGAATGAAGACCATCTGTAACAGCTGCTCCATCAGATGCTCAATTTGATTGCTACTGTTTCAGTTTGTGTGTGTGTGGGTGGTAGTGAGGGGGTGTAACTTTGCACATATGCGTATGCTACATATCTGCAGGTGCAGGTTCACAGTATGTATGTATGTGAACTAAAACAGCAGATCTTAAAAGCAAGTGTAATATGTCAGCGTGTCACACAAGCTGTGCCTTTGTATATTCTGCTCCATTTATTACAGGCACATTAGCCATCTCATCTTTTATCTTTCATGTTCCACATTTCTGCACTCGCGTCTCCAACGCTTGTTGAATTTTCTGAAGCTAATTAATGTTGAAAAGGACATTTTTCCACCAAGTCCTCCAAATGCTTTTTTGGCTGTCCCTTGGGGCCATGTAATTTCTCATCAATGAATTTAGATATATTTTTAGCTGCTCAGTATGTATGTATCCAGACATACTCTACATGCTCATATAATTTGATTCCTTCAAGTGTATTAATATTATCATTATCATTATTATTATATTTATTTTACAAAGACAAAACGATTGGCCATTACACACCTGCAACACAGTAGCAGTATTGTTATGGAGTTCTGTGTTTTTTAAAAGCGTCTTCACCCTTTAACACCAAGCGTATCACAGACGACACATTTGCACAAGCACACGTTACATTACCGTAATTACGCGACAGTTTGTGCTATTGGAAACATTCCAACAGTTTCATGTGGTTATCATCTCACTTAATTCTGTGGTAATCCTCGATTAATTCTACAGTAAAACTTGCGCTGTTGCAGGAACCCGGTGTATCAGCGTCTTTGTCACCAGAGAGGAGAGAGTTGGAAAAACACCTGTACATGGTTTCCATTTTTTGGACTGTTTTTAGACATTGAGACAGAAACTCAAACAAAAGTTATTTTAAATATGTTTCATACTGTTCAAATTTCAAATTTACCATGCAATAGCTGGTGTTTGTGCACAACTACAGTGTGTTAACTGTTAACTACGCTATTTTAACATGCAGTACATTGTAAATTGTTATAGGACATTTTCAGGCCCTTTTATGATTAAAATAAGCAAAAAGGTCCAGACAGACATTTTGAGTTTTAGGTATTAAACGGTTTATAAGGCTGGTATGATATACTTACATCATGGTTTGATTTTATCACAATACACGATTCAATTTTGACCTCATATGTGGTTCTACAAGTATTCAAAAATCATTAAGCTTTGGGATTATTTTTCTTTTCCCTCACCCCTAATTCTCATCATTGGTATCATAAAATTAACGCCAGCTACCTTCTGGCCGCCATTACTGGCCTGGAATACACCCTGCTGTCAGAAATGGAAATTGACCCATCAACTTAAGTCAAACTATATTTCCAGGCCAGCTGGTAGTCCCCATGTGTGTGTTTTACCCCCGTTTATTGTGTCCACCACAAGGGCATTTTGTCACTACCCAGCTGGTCTTATCAGAGTCTTGGTGGCATTGGAAAGGTCATCACCACAGGAGGCAGCACCCGCAACCGCTCACTCCCCACAGCACTGTTTGCACTTCTACTCCCTCTGGGCCTCTAAAGATGCCATGGACCCTCTCTCATTGCTTTTTGGTTTCTCTTTCTTTTCTGTGTGTTTTTTTCACTAGTGAAGGCACTCCATCGAGGTCAGGTGTCAGTTGTCACCTGCTGTGTCTGTACTGTATTCCCCTTTCCTCCAAACTCACTCACAGGGCTTTCACACTGGCACAACTACTGACTGTCATGTTCACACAAAAAATAAAATGAGTTAGGAAGGATTTCACTTAACTGGTGTAAACATTGCCTGGTTCGCTGAGAGCAGCTAGAACTAGAGCCCAAATGGCAACCATGCTGGTGCTTGCCACATAAGGGGGCGTGAACAGTCACATGTTCCGATCATCATTTGCTGGGAGCTTTAAATGTGGCCCAATGCTGTCAGAATCCACGCACTAGTGAGTGTACGTACGGTGTGTGTACTACATGTGAGTGTGCTGACTGAAGTTTCAGTGACATTACCTCCTCTTGATTTCAATCTCTGAGCAAGAGGCAGGGAGAGGAAACGAGTCAGAAAAAGTGAGAGCAGGGATTGCACAGAATGTCCTCAACTTCCTCATTATCTCCTTGGCTGCTCATGCCCTCGTGCAGAGTTGGCTCACTCTGCTTCATTACTGTAAGGAGACTATCTTAACGCAGGAATGGCAGGCTTCCAGTTGGCTCTATCAACCTGTCAGTCACTCCGGTCTAATCTTAGCTCTGCCCCTCAGTCCTGCCCATCATTTCCTGGCACTGAGGAGCAGTGAGCAGATTCTGTGTGCCTAATCCCACTGAAGTAGATAAGGACTTTAATGGTTGGCCTACTCAATTATGCAACCATGTTTGGTTGTCTCGTATCTGGTTGTTTGCTTTGGTGCTTCGCGCTGCACTGCTCTGTTTTTCCTCTTCTCCTCTGCAAACACACAGTGTATCATCTCGACTGCTTCAAGTGTATTTTTAAGAAAGAAATTAGGTTTCTCACCACTGAGCTGCAGTCAACCTCCAGTACTTTATTGTGCGTTGAAAATCTGCATAATATATCCATCTTCAGGGACATAAACAGTAGAATTCATACGTATGTGATAATGAATATTGTGGAATAGCTTTTTGTTATCACACACACACATACACACACACACACACACAGCTCAGAGCCAGTCTGCCCATCATTCCCTGCTGTTGTCACAGTAACCATCTCACCTTCCCTTCACAGTCCCACCCTAATGAGACCACTGGAGGACAGAGAGAGAGGGAGATAGAGAGGCAAGGTGCTGGAAGAGAGATGCAGACAGAACAAAGCCGAGATATATCACAGGAAAGATAGGCAGCAAGGAAGCAGAATTGCCATTGTCTTCTATCTGCTCTTTGCACACTTTTCTGTCGATTGGCCAGTATCTTTTCAGAAACAAAAGCCACTACGCTGCCAGCCACTTCCACTGATTGCACGGCACGCTCATGTGCCCTCACCACAATTTCAGTTTGCTGCCCGGGCATTTCCATATAAATTCAATAGCATTATCGTTAATAGATAATTACCCTGCACTGCATGATGTGTGACCGCAAACACAGATTAAAATTCAATTAAAGGTAAAAGTGTGCGCGGGGCTGCCTGCTCAGAGTGGCCCTATTTAAATCTAATAAATCACATTAAGTGATTATATCTAATGTATGTGCATGTTGACTGTGCATTCAGTGAATAAAATAAATCAAAAGGGTAAAAAGTTTAAATAAAGAGCTTTAATTTCATGATAATACGACGCGACTATGATCTCAGCCCCTTATCGTCTCTGATATACAAATTCAGATAGAGTGGGTAGAAAGAGAGAGAGATACAGACAGACAGAGGGAGAAAAAGAGAGAACAAGGCAGGGCAGACCAATAGTAAGATGTTAACATCTGTTCCTTTATGTACTTTTAAAGTCTCCCCATCTGCTGCAGCAACATAAAAGGCCTAAACGAAGTGAACGAGGCCCTTGGGCTCGACACAGATTGGCAATTATACACCTCAACATTTCAGGAGACCTTTAGTGGTTGAGACCTAAAAATTCCATGTGGGAAATCACATCTGCCAAATGTTAATAGGGAAGCCTCTTAGATTATCGTGTGTGCAACAGGTAAGAGGCTCTTGTTTGAGTATTCAATGTAAAAGGACGGGCACACTGGTCTGGTCTTGACAACCTGTTCACATGTGAGACTTAACTTGGCAGTGCCAGAAAATTTTATTGATGTTTTCTTGTTTGCTTCTGGCGATTGCCTCTGGTTTAATCATTTACGTGGGGCTTTGTGTCATTAGGCAGCATCTCACTGGGACGGTCTTAATGAGTCAGGTCTCACATATAACCTGGACAATGTTTGGAGCATCTGTGGCATTAAAGGCCTTACAGACACATGGCGGTCCACACTCACAGCTGTTTCTTTTGTGCTACTTGATTAGACCTCCGATCAGGAAACTTAGATGTAAATGTCCTTAATATCCTCACATAAATCCTTTGTATGTGGCAGTATTGCAAAATAAGTATAGTGCTGAATACTTGGTTACAATAGGACTGTGCGATTAACACCTAAGCCTCAAAATGTCCTTCTACACTTTTAGACTTATTTTAACCATAAAAGGGCCAGAGAATGTCCTGTAACTAAGTGCTTTTGACCATTTTTCCAGAATAACTTTCAATATCGGGCAATTATTTACTATTAACTGCATGTTAAAAAGGTGCATTAACAATTTTAAATGAAGAAAAACAAAAAGTTTTATTTAGAAAATAGCACTGTAGTTATGCACGAAAAAAAGGTTAATATATATATATATATATATATATATATATATGTATATGTATATAATTGTCTGTTAAATTTGAAATTTGAACAGTATAAAACATATTTAAAATAAAATTTATTTGAATTTTTGTACAAAAACGGAAACTGTGGACAGGTGTTTTTTTCAACTCTCTCCTCTCTTGTGAGAAAGATGCTGATTTGTGGACTTTCTGCAAGAGTGCAAGTGAAATTACTGTGATAACCACATGCTGGCGTGCAACTTCTCAGCTTTCAGAAACCGCTGGAATTTTTCTGATCGCACGAACCGTTGCGAAATGTAGTGTAAAGTGTCGTCTGCTCTGTGTTAAAGGGTTAAAGCTGAAATTAAAAATCTTATTTTTTTGCTCTATTTTCTCACCTACATGCACTGGGGTTTAAACACATCTGTATGATACAGATGTGTTCAAACCATTTGTCTCACCAGCAACAGAGTTGTTTACATGTACACAGTGATAGCACACACACACACACGATGAAATGATGAAAACACCCTGTCATCGCTCCAACCCTTACAGTCTGCGCCCTGTGATACTCTTTACTACCAATCAACCTCCCTTGTCAATATTTACTATCATCTGCCTCTGTTGCTTCATCTGCTGCCTTTTTCCGTGCTCTCATTTCTCACCGTCAACTCAATTAGTCACATCTTTTAGTTTAATTACATCAAGTGGAAGGAAGTTGCAATCTCAAGTAGATCAAATTAAACCCTATGCAAATCCTGGAGCGTCTTGTTGCCAGTCTCAGTGGCAACAATGTCTGTCTCCCTCTTTTTCTGTTGGGAGGAGTTTCGTCTGTCATCAGTTGCTAGATGAAATCTTACAGTGGAAATCTCCCCACAGTCGGGTTAAGTTTCCAGCGAGAAGTGCCTGATCTGTGTGTGTGTGTGTTAGTGAGGGAGGGAGAGAATGTAAAAATTAATAATCGTCCATCTGTGTTGTAAAGAGTTAGAGCTGAAACGATTAATTGATTAATCAATAATTAATCGATTACTAAATTAATCGACAACTATTTTGATAATTTATGAATCGGTTTGAAGCTTTTTTCATGATTAAAACAAGATTTTCAATTGTTTAAACTTCTTAGATTTGAATATTTTCTTAATTTCTTTGCTCTGGATAACAAAGAAATCATTCAAAGTCAATCTTTTTGGTTTGTGGACAAAACAAGACATTTGAGAACATCATCATTTCCAGGTTTGACAAACACCGATCAACATTTTTTAAGGTTTTCTGATATTGTATGGACCAAACGATTAATCGATTAATCGAGAAAATAATCGACAGATTAATCGATTATGAAAATAATCGTTAGCTGCAGCTCTAATGTTCATACTCAAGCCACGTTCATGTGCACCAAGTCGTGTCAAGATGCAAAACAGTATCTCAATTGACCTGAAGTGGTATTTGTAGCCATGTTAAACTGTGACTGTTAAACAGATAATTATCCTCCTTTTTTAGTTGTGTTTTGGTCTCCACCAAAGCTCTGAGGGAAGCACCCGGCTCATTAAGTGTTAGGTGATGCTAGTTTGGTACAATGTGTCTGTAAAAGCTTTAAAGTATTTAGAGGGAATTAACCAAAAACGATCTGTATCCCTTAAAACCAATGAGCTGAAAGTTGCAGGAAAAAAGAAAAAGCTTTGCAGAGCTTATGAGAGGTGTAAGGTTGGAGACTTGATTCATTTTTCATATATATTAATATTGATAGGGTTGTTCATGGGTTTCTGTCAAATATTTTATTCATATAACTTAATTATAGTTGTATTTTTCTGTCCCACTTGGTTGAACCATGTTAAAAAAAAAAACCTCCCCTTAATCTCATTTGTGTCCCATCCGTAATATTGTAACTGGTCTTTTAAATAGTTCTCCTGATGGCACAAAAACTTCAAAGTCCTGAATCTGTCACACCACTTTATACTCCAGACCGTGAAATTGTGGCAGGAACAAGCCAGTGTAACATGTTTTTTTTTTTGCTTCATGTCCTCTGTCCGAGAAAGCAGTCGTTAATTAATATGCCTTGGCGAATGAAAATCATGACCTTGTGGTCGGGTGGACTTGTCTCACCGCTCCCATCATGGTGTCTCACCATTCCTGTGTCTTCTCTCCTCACTTTTTTAAATTATGTTTTATTATCCTCTATGTATTTTAGTGTGACTGTACCGCACTTATCGAGTATCTTGGGAAGAGCAGTTGGAAGGATGATGTTTTTAATTGTTGTGTTAAACAGTGACATTTCTAATTGTCTCATATTTATTATCTCTTTTACTTAATATTCATAGAGAGCTTACAAATGACATTTCACATTTGGCTTCATGACGTACACTTTATCATCTGAATAATGTGATGTTGGAACGTGAACCTTTAAGTTCTAAAAAAAAAAAAAAATCTATACAGATCTAAATATCATGTAATTATCCTGATCACATGATTTACCTTGTTTATGTGGAACTGAACTATGCGACAGACATGTATTTAATGTAATCTGCTCTTTAATACAAGCTCTATTAACAATGTTTTATTTAGTCTTTATTGCTTTGGACAAAAATGTTTTTGTTTTGATGGACATACAGTATTATTGATTAATAACCTGGTTTATCCCTTTACAGTAGTACATAATGATCGTAATTCTCTATATTGCAGAATAGATGTAGTCCAGGACACAACTTTCTTTATGTGCATAACGTTTAAATTAGGCTTTTTATTCTGTAAATCTGGGTTATGACATCAATAGAACAATAACAATGAGCAGATAACAATTACAGACATTTCAATCATATCTATAACATGGAATAATTAAAATAATCATTACCATACTAAATATGTTCACAAACTTGACTTTGTAAATGATAAAACAGACATTGAGACTTTGAATGAGACATGATTCTCTGTGACCATGTATTTAATAGTCCTGTTTAATCTTCAGTTTCCCGATTATAAACTTGTATTATAAGTAAAATACAAATGTCACTTTAAAGGACAAAGGTAATGAGTAATTACCTTATTTATTTATTTATTAATAAATAAATAAATAAAATAATATAGAAAAATAATTATATGTAATTTACACATATTTCTTTAAAAGTCACTGAACAATTAATAACATAGTCATAACTAGTAAAAAAAATCGCTTTAAATGGGTCATTAATAATTAATCATAGTTAATATGTTGGTAGTCAGTAGTCCAGACTAGGCTAATGCAGATTGCACAAAAATGTTATAACGTTCTATTTTCTATAGGTGTCTTATCGGGGTTTTTTTTTGCTTCAAATTGTATTCAGTCTCTCTATGGGAGTATAGACCCAAAGTAAAATCCTTTTCTCATTGTGCAGTGTAGCATTGGTTGACACTAAATGGCTTCCATTACTGATCAAATAGAGGTAATTTGTGTCACAATCTGACATTAGTGAGGGGCTACATCTGGCTGTGTATTCAGATGAGCCAGGAGAGGCAGAGGGAGGGCAGACAAGGAAGGAAGAAGGAAAGCAGACCAAGGGAAAAGGAGAGAGTCTGAGGCTTCCTCAGACAGCTGGTGATGTGCAGCTGTCTAGGAGGCTGACTTATTCCCTGAAGTCTGCCCTCTGAGGGAGAGGCAAGAGGGAGAAGAAGAGAGGAAGAGGAGGTGAGATAAATAGAAATGGAGATTGAAATGGTGACAGAGGAGAGGGATGAAGGCTGTGAAACAAGAAGGGATTCAGTTGAGGAAAACAATATGGGAAGAAAGCCAAGCAGAGGTAACTAAATGACATGAAGAAACAATGTGAAGGGACATACATCAAATGAAATCAACCATGATGATACCAGATGATAGGAAGGCATTCATTCTTTATTTATTATATTTGTTTCTAGGCTTTCTGATTTTCTTGTTTGTGCGTTCATGTGAACCAGATATCTCAGGTCCACCTTGATGGTATTCACTGGTACAAACCTTTAACTGGATGAAGAAGGAACTGATTAGAGTTTGTTGGTCAAAAGTAAAAAAAACAAACGTTTTTTTGGCCATTTATTCGGTAATTATAACAAATAGGGGTGATAGTGACTATTTATATTGCAGCTTGACTGGATAGTGGAGGTTGAACAGCATAAATTGTCTGTGCTCTTATGGCTTTTACAAATTGAATAATACATCTGTTAATGGCATGGAATCTTAAAAGTGGCTTTTAATTCGATGTCGTAACATCCTTGAAATTCAGCCATTAAATGATCTTTCACCTTGTGATTGCTTTTGAGACTGACTGTTCATCCATCAGCAGTTGACATCATAAATCTCACCACAAGGCCTATTTATAGCCAAGAATCACCTTTGCAAATTGTTTTTACTTAAGAATTTCATCAGGTTTCTAGTCTTACAGGCCAATGTGGACTAAATGTGGAATATGGTCCTCAGTATTTCATCTCTGTACTGTCCGTCTGCTCCGTATGTAAGGTTGCGATTTCTAAGAAACTTGCTGTTTCTTCTGTTAAAAATGGAAAATCGTGTCTCTGTGAAGTCTGATTTTGAGCATAATGCCGCACCGTGTCACCAGGGAAATGTTGTCAGTTTAAGTGACTTTGACTGTGATCAAAGTGAACAATTTATCCTTTCTAGTGCAGAACATAATAGAAGTGAGCGAGGCCAGCGCTGGCTGGAGATCAGTAGCAGATGCTACTAGAGAGCAGGAACAGTATCTGGCTGGCTGGTTGGCAGGCTGGTATAATAATCAGACTGTATTCTGCCCATGTGTTCCCCTCAGACTGAACTAATATAGTTTTTGCTGGGTAATGATACAGAGACGCGAGCTCACATTCCCCGTAATTGATCCTGCTGGCTACCGCCACACACTAACGAGATAAACGAGGAGGAAAACCCTCCAAGCAGCTGGAGGGGGGAGAGAGGTAGAGAGACACAGAGGGAGAAAGAGAGGGAAGAGTGATGGTTTATATAAGCAAATACATGCGTGCGAGTCAAACTAAGGTAAAAGCAGGAGAAAAGCTTCTAATATGAGTATACTGAGATTTTGATCTGTTACTATGATGGTGGCATGCTGCAGGGAGATCAAAGCAGGTAGTGTAAAATGGTTGAAGAGTGCAGGAGCTACTTGAGTATTCACTTTCTTTTTTTTTCTCCTTGCTATTCCAGAGAGAATGAGCAGAGAGAGAGAGAAAGAGAGAGCAGTGCAGACAGAGCAACAGTGCACGGTATCTCTTTCATCTTCGACAAAATCCACAGGGGGATTGGGCTATTGTGAATCTGAAGATAAATATTTCAAAGGGGGTGTTGGGGCTGGGCTCCTTGCCTGGGTTCAGGCTGTGTTTCAGAGAGATGAAACACACCTGCATGGTTTGCAGTCTCCCCTCAAATTAGAGGTTCTGTAGCTGATGACGCAGGTTAATCTGGTCTTAATTTAATGACTGGTTGATAATGACGGATCGTTGTCCTCAAACTCATTTGAACCTGGCATTTTTTTATTAAATAAAATTGTCTTTATCAACCTTTATTCCTCACTTTTAATGTGATTTTCTTTTTAAAATTTATTTACATAGTTTGCATTGTCTAAATTTAACATGACGTTAAAGATGTTGGGCAGATGACAATGAGACGCAGCAAATGACGTGATCAATATGTCTGATGATGTTATTGGGTATTCTGATTCTGCAGAGGACAGATCTAAACCGTTCTCTCTCTCTCTCATTCTCTTTGATGCTTTCCTCTCTTGGATGGCAGGTAAATATTTTTGATATTATAAGGAAAAAAATGTCATCCCTGGTGTTCACAGTGTGGACTAGTACGTGCATATTACGAGAGCCAATTTAGCGGCTCTGCCCTTTGCTTCCAATCAATGACTCTCAGATATACTCTGCTCGTACTGTAGCAAACGAGGAAAAAAGAGAGACAAACCAGCTCAACTCAACAGCTAAACAATGTCGGTTTAGCACAGTGGATGCCGGAAAAAAAGGCCCTGTCTGCATGTATGAATGTGTGTATATGGAGTTGTGATTTCTCTCGTGTGTGTGTGTGTGTGTGTGTTTGTATATGCAAGCAATTGTGCGCAACACCCTCTGTTGTCTGCAGAATTGGAGATGGAAACAGTTGAATATTCATGGTGTCTGTGCCTGGTTTGGGGCTGAGAGATAAGACGTTTATGTTCTGGCAGGCAGAGGGAAAGAGGGAGTGTGTGTGTGTGTGTGTGTGTGTCTGTGTGTGTGAATGGGGGTGGGGGAGAGGCCAATGGGTGCAGGCGAGATATGTCGACATCAGAGGTTTAATGGTTTGAATCTAACTTGGACCAATTAAAAGGCATGCTGCGTGCACCAGGGTGGGCTCCTATTCATTTAGGGGGAAATTGAGGTTGAAATGAGCCATTGTCGGGCCACGTGGACACTATGCATACTGAGCGACAGGCCTGCAGTGACTCTCCAAAACGGTAGATAGAGGACAGAGGAGAGTCTTTGACTGTGGACAAGGAGAGGCAGTGTTCGCTTTGAGAAGCAGAGGAAGGAGGGCGGGAGGAAGGGATGCATACACAGAGATGGGGAGCAAGGGATGGGGACAGATGCATGCAGAGAGATGGAGGGAAAGAGGAGGAAGCGAGGAGAGAATGACAAGAGGCCTGCATGGAAAGAACGAACAAGAAAATGAAGAAATAAAGAAAGAAGAGACAGGCATAGATAATGGGAGAGGAGAGAATACAAGGGAAAAGGGTGCAAAGGGAAAGGGGAGAAGAAAAAAACACTGTGCACTGATATAAGAACAGGAGACAATGAGCCATATATGCATACACCCAGAGCTTTCACAGGGCTGCATAGATGGGAATGCCACGCTTGTTGGTAGAGTAGCTTTTGCCCTCCTGACATCAGCTGGACAGCGCAGTGTGGAAGTGCTGACTAAGTACACACACAAACACACACACACACAAAGACAGAGCAAAAAAGACACAGAAAATGCCTGCCAAGACAGTGTCTGAAAAGTGTACATTGCAGCATATCAAGTGTGTGTGTGTGCGTGTGTGTGCGTGTGTGTGTGTGTGTGTGTCTAATCGTTAAGGAGCTCCAAAATAACAGTTGCCCTCTATCAGATCCCAAACCCAGATATCAAAATGTGTGCTGACAGTCTCTATTTTCAGTGTTTCACAATATCATTTCCACACATCATTTCCTCCTTACAAATGAGAGTGTGTGTGTGTGTGTGTGTACAAATGTGTGTGACTGCTGCTAACAAGCTCTCAGCCAAATAAAACAACTTGACATCCACATCCATATTTGAGTTGTCAGAGGTGATTATGTGACTGTCCAGTCGTGAAACAGATCCACACTGTTGAAAGTGTATCAGTTGTTTCTCCCACTCAACCCCTTTCCCCGCCCGCCCAGTCAGTGTTATTGGACTAAATTGCGAACATCCCTTTGAGGCTCAGAGTCATGATGGCTGTTGAAGGAGTCTACATGCGACCTTTGGTTAATGTCAGACGTCACCCCCGGATGACAACGTGACATGACAGGAATCTTTAGTGACTTTTTTCTCCTTCACAGAGGAATGCAGGGCCTCGTCAAGGATATTTCAGAGCAGCAAGGCCACATTAATTATCCTTGAGAGTGGTCATGATGGATAAAGGGCAGTCATACACAAGCAGCAGTGCAGTGGTTTTTCCATGTCAGCGTGATTATGCGTGTGTGTGTATGTGTGTGTGTGTGTGTGTGTGTGTGTGTGTGTGTGTGTGTGTCACTGCAGGCACATGCAGCAGTTTGAACCTTCACTGTTTCTGAGGTTTTTCCCTCTTTTCAATATGGATCTCTGTCATGAAAACTCACATCTACCAGAAAGGCCCTGCAGTAGCAGAGCTTTTGGGTGGGTGAGTGTGTGTTCGGTCCAAAAAGCGGACTTTCACAAAACAAAATTGCATTAATATTTCAAACCACAGTGTGCAGGAGGAGGATAAAAGGTGACAAAAGATGGAAATGAGATATATATATATATATATATATATATATATATATATATATATATATATATATATATACACAGTATATATATATATATATATATATATATATATATATATATATATATGCTACAATTTAAAAAATCCCTCATGTTTTTATAGCCAAAGAAGCTTAGAATTAAAGAATGATGTTTATAACATACTTTTGTCGTATATGTTTTGTCTTTTTAAAGTGACATTTTCCATCTAGAACTCCATCATTTTTTTTTTTAAATGACTAAACAAAAAAGATATAAAATCTGATTCTGATTAAAAAAGCTGCGAATGTGGCTCCACCTTCCATTTGTTTCTTTTCGTGTCTTTCTCCCTCTGCAAGCACAAATCCTGCATGTAAGACCGCTCACTACTGCCTTGTTTCCTCTTCCCTTAGTTGTTATTGACCTGCTTCCTTAGGTAAATGAGGGCCCGAGGCGAAAGTGTAATCCAGATTAAGTTTCGTACTCATGTACACGCCTCATTGAGTTGTTTCCCATAAAAAACCAACATGGCTACATTGTGAAATACATTATATGTTGCTTGCTGTTGCTTAATATCAAAGCCAAGACGCGTCCGTTGTCGTGCTGCAGGCGATGTCTGTCAGAAGTGTGATATGCAGTTATGTGGGTTATTTCAAGTTGTCATGTTCTGTAGGACGCGTCTTCCCTGGATGCTTAACGGGATAATATGTCTGTTTCTGTTGCTTTGTTTATTGAATTTGTTCAGAATAAAATCAGAAAAAGGGATTTTTTTTTGCATCCATTATCAATGATTTAGATAATAAATAAATAATAAATAATTATTAGCATGACAGAATGACATCAAACATTGCAATAAACCCAATAATTATTCAACTTCTTATTTATCTATGAATTAATAATAATTATTATGTACTATTAGTTGGGACACACGGTGGTGTAGTGGTTAGCACTCTCGCCTTGCAGCGAGAAGACCCGGGTTCGAGCCCCAGTTGGAACAAGGGCCCGTGTGTGCGTGGGTTCTCTCCGGGTTCTCCGGCTTCCTTCCACAGTCCAAAAACATGTAATGTGGGGATTAGGTAAATTGAACACTCTAAATTGACCATAGGAGTGAGTGTGAGAGTGAATGGTTGTTTGTCTCTATCTGTGTGTGGCCCTGCGATGGACTGGCGAACTGTCCAGGGTGTACCCCGCCTATCGCCCGATGTAGCTGAGATTGGCACAGCACCCCCCGCGACCCTCTGGTGGAGGATAAAGCGGTAGATGATGACTGATGTACTATTAGTTTTATGGCTAAATGTAAAATAATATTAGCACAGTTTTCCACTGCAGCCATAGCGTGCTGTGATCTTAACAGGACTGCATGTATGACGACCTTTTCCAAAAGCTTTTAAAAGGGCAGTAATCAGTAACACTATATTCTCTAATCTCATCTTAACTTTTGGTAGCCTCTATATTCACAATGAGAGGATCAACAGATAGATATCGTGTTTTATGGCACTAATAGGCAGATATTTAGTGGAGAGTATTTATCCGTCAGTCTTCTGTTTTTGGTTCATGTTAGTGACCAACGACTGGGTAAAAGAATAATTTAGCCACAAATTAGGTTGTCACTAACCCTAGTTTTCTTTACCTTGTGTTTTTTTGGTCTGTTTTTTTGTCACATTAGAGTCCTGTCTGTTGTTCCAGGTTTCATGTTCTAATTTTCATGTGTTCATGGTTCCTGGGTTTCTGCTCCATGTCGTTTTTTGCAGTTTCTTGTCTTTGTGTTAGTTTGATTTATTAAAGAGTCTGCGTTTGGGCCCTCCATTTTGAGTTACTATTATGCCAGCTCTGAGACAGGACAGCATCTTCACTTAAATACTTCCATTTTTGTCTTTTGTGGACATGGATCTGAAGCATATCTGACATTGTATTGTGTATTGCACAGTGTTGAGGCAATGTTGCCCACTCTGCTGGATTTAATATAAAAGCTATATGTTATATAAATGAGCTAATGTGAATTTCCTTTAGAAAGATGCTCATTGAGGTGGATTAGAGGGTCTTGGCATTAGTTGTCTCCCCAGCAACAAATTAGGTCTTGAAGTCTCGTCTCATTATTCCATTTTTTTTTTTACCCTTAAATCAAATAAATTTGTATTATTACTTGCAGAGTTAAATGAGTGCTTCAGTGTTGTCCCTGCAAGACTGAATGTCCACTAATCTCAGTCTGCAGTCGATACTTATGTAAAGTAGCTGCAGCACAAATCCCTTTTTCTTGTGTTTTCCATGTGTTATATGTGCCTTCAGTGTTCATAGTGTGTGCTTGAATACCAATGTGTGAAGCTGCAGCACACCCAGTTCGTCTGTCTTTATTATACTCGGTGTGTCTATGTTGTAGTGTGCTTTTGCCTGTGCACAGCAACCCAAGGAATCGATTATTGAGGGGGCCTGACAGCTCTGCTTGCCGGATGCAGTAGAATACATGCTGTAGCAAGGGAGCACCATCAGTTGCCCTGACAACACCAGCGTCTGTCAACACCTCCATCTTAATAGTGACAAATTGTACTTATTACATCAGCGTTAATTCCCCCCGATCTCCCGCAGATGAAGATACTTAGCTCCGTGCTGATCAAATTGTGTCAGCATAATTACTGGGAACAGAGCCCTATTAAAAACCAGGGCCTCAGACGCACTGTCCAGACTCATCCACAGGCCTATCACTCAACATGCATCTCTGCGTAGGAAGAAAGAGAGGAGGGGGTGTGGGGGTAGGCAGGGAGATGAGGGGAAGAGGGAGTTAGAATGTTATTCTGAGGCAGCTGTATGCACACTGACGTTTGGTGTCGTCTGTCTATACCTGAAACGTGTTTTGACTGTTGCACTGGTGCAGTGTGGAAAAAAGCTCTTCGTCAGTAAAGGAGAAATAGACAAACGGGAAACTTTTTTAACAACCATGAGTGGGGATGACTGGAAATATGTCTCTAAGGAATCATAATCATTTATTACAGAATGGCAAGTGGCATGAGCGTATAGTATAATAGTATGTAGTATAGCATATATATATATAGAGGACATAGCATATGAGAGCATCAGCCAACTGCACTTCCTCTCAGCAACGAGAAGTATTTTAAAATTTTTCAGCTCATTGTTTATAGTTTTTTTCTCTCTCCTGGTCTTTACTAATATACCGTGTTATGGATGTCAAACACATGGCCCGTGGGCCACAACTAGCCCGCCAGAGGGTCCAATCCGGCCTTCGGGATGAATTTGTGAAATTTTGTAGTATGATTAGGACCTAATCATAGTGTTAAATACTATATTCTTCAGTTCCAGATACCTGTGACTAAATGTTTTGTGCCTTTTGTAGATCCACTGTGATCTGTAAGCTGTAATGTTTAAATGGTAAACTTAGACATAATATTGTTGAAATTGTACTTGTTTTTCTCAAGACATTTCAGGTTGTTAACAAGGTGTTTTGTAAAAAAAAACCACTTCATTAAATGTAAGTTTAAGTTCTTGTTTTTTATAGTTTATCATGGTATTATTTTACCGTTCCAGGTAACCGTACAGTAGGTGGCCTCTGAACTAAAATCAGTATGACACTACTGCCGTAAGTAAATGAGCAACTACTGTATTTCCCATACCACCCTAAAAGAAGACTTTTTGTCAGTTTGTCATCAGTGTGTTTCCAGTTAGTTGTTGTTTTTGGATTCTTGCTCACATTCTCACTTGATGAAATGAATTTTGTCATTATACAGTTCCCATACATGAATATATGTCATTAGAAAGCATTTAAGTTAAGGGTACGAATATCACCCAACTACAATTCTCTTTCTCCTTAGACTAAGAGGAAATCACTATTTGATGAAACAGTTTAATTTATCTTAGATAGCTGTTGGGAAGAGGCACTAGGAAGTCAGATGAAACATGAGCGGGGGGTGGGTGGGGGTGGGGGTGAAAGCTTAAAAAAAACAATTAAAATTTGAATTATCATTAAAAGCTTCAGCCCAGTTTTACAATAACTGCAATTACCATAAGCAGTTTTCACAGTTCTATAGATATGGATTCAGCATTGCGAGTAACTCAGCAGTCTCTCTCTCTCTCTCTCTCTCTCTCTCTCTCTCTCTCTCTCTCTCTCTCTCTCTCTCTCTCTCTCTCTCTCTCTCTCTCTCTCTCTCTCTCTCAGTGTGTTGGTTGTGAATGGAATTCACAAATTAGTGTCGTCTGATGGAAATGTGCTAATTGCTGTTGTTAAGCGGCTGCAATAATTAGGTTATGATGGCAGACTGCTGCACATGTTGCACACACACACATACACATATACACACACCACAGCCGTCCAAAGCCAACATCCGTTTTCAAGTATGGTGGAAATAAAAGGCTAGATTTAATTACTCATTTTACTATCCCATCTGTGAGTGTTATTTACCAGACATGGACTCATACACAGAGCGCAACAGTTCATAACAGTGACTTATGTTTTGTTTTCGAATTACACCACACTGTAACTTATTTAACAAAATATGTTAAATATGTGAAATACCTGATGTAGGAGGAAGTATACGTAGAGTCTGTTGTTAATAAGTTTGAAAAGATCATATGTTTTTCCACCTATGATAATTTGTTCTATTCTTTAGGTATAGGGATAACAAACAATAGCAAACTGAATACAGCTGCATGATGGGTTTTTTTTTAGGTCTTCATAGATTGGCTGTTCTGGGTGATATGGTTTGGATTCCTGGGACAATAATGCGTAAATGTGAAATGATACAAGTCGTTTGCTTAATATGTGTTAAAGCAAGTTTTAATAAGATGTTACATGTCATTTTTTGTCATTTTGTCACTATGACAAAATGTCATAGTGGGATGTCCACTAATCCCTGTGGACTGAAAAGACTGAAGCCATTCTCGAGGATGTTGATTTACAGTGTATTTATGGTAATGACATATATCACACAGCTCGAACAGAATTAGAAATAAGTTATTGGCTAAAAGACATCTGTTAAAAAAACTAAACTCCCCTTGCCCTGGATGTCGAGGAAGAAACTAGGTTCCCTGAATTATGTGAAGTAGGAGAAATTGAGAATGAGAATCCCACGTCTGCATTGTCCTCATTATGCCGAATTAAGTACACCAGTACTGAATAAATGCCTTTTCAAGATCCGGAAATGTTCTGGTGCAGTGATGATGACCGAATGGAATGGCTGTTTAGGTTTAATGACCTTAGGTTTGTCTAAAGCCACTAAAGAATGTCATTTTAATCAATGTAGTAACATTAAGTGGTAAATGAGTAGTTTGCTGGTTACTCAGCTGTGGTCATATCTGCATAGTAAGATGACAAGGACAAATCACAGAGGCACAAGGATTAAGGTTGATGTAATGTGTGCCGGGACTTTCCACTGGCTATAGACTTTTAAATGACCACATAAGCTTTTGCATATGGAGTAATGAATAAACTGCAGTCATATCAAAATGTAATCATGCGGTTTGCCGGCTCATTTGGCATTTGTCTATTTGTCTGCAGACCAACACTGTGTTTCTGTACATCTTTTATTTGCTTATGGAAATGATGGTGAAACACCTTCACCCACATAAAGCCAGTGCATCTACTCACAATGTATGTACCGAGCTGAGGAGTCTCACTATTAGATGTCACTCATTCTTCCAACTGAATTTCTATAATCAGTGTAAAATGGATGTCTGCTCCAGCTTTGATTGCTTAGCTTGCACTGTGTTCCGTCGAAAAATAAATAAACACGTGGAAGCAGGTCAGACATATTGACCTTTTTTTAAAAAATGAACTAGGCTTGTAATTGTTGTCTTCAACACCATTTAACATGCCCAACGACTCCGGGCTTCAGCACAGATGAGTGGATCGCTAACCTCATCAAAGACATCAACAACCCCCAGATTCTTTCACCTTGGAGACACAACTCTCCTGTTCAGCAGTTTTTGTGTGTGATGTGTGCGTGTGTGTCTACAGAGAAGCTCAGCATGCTCCTATTATGATAATGTTAAATTATTCCTCTCTGTGTGGCCTTGTACGTGGTTGCTCTCCAACTGTGACATAAACCTTGTCTTTTTGATTTCATTACTTTCATCATTCTCTTGTATGATGAAAGTAGTATCCTGTGCCTGTCTTTGTCGAAACAGACTCCATAGCTAGTGTAGTGTTGTTATTGGCATCATGCAATGCAGGGCCATCATCCATGAAGAAATTCTTCATTTTTCATTCCATAATGTGACAGTGTTTACAAACCTATATTTGAATATCCAGTTATTATATTAGTTACAGCAAATCCTGATGATAACAAATCTCTATGACCACTGAATTTACAGCAGTGTCGCATTCTGGGGAGAGCGAGAGAGAGGGAGAGAGAGAGAGAGAGAGAACACTCTGAAATAGAGTGGGGCCCATGATTTATTAAGGTGACATCTTTCACTTGTTCAGTTGTTTATTAAATATGAATTGTTCATCTCATGACAGTTGGACATTTTTTGCATGGATTACACTTCACAAATTATTCATGGTAACTGACAGTCCATTTTTAATTTAAATCAGTGGTGGTATAACACTACCAGTCACTGCATTTCACTCTGCCTGCTTTTTTTTTAAATTTGGCATTTATTGTTTGGAAATACCGCTGGAAATAACCTAATACCTAACTGTGTGGCATTTAAGTGTTATTTTAATAGATCAAGTCGAGTGGCGCAGGTGTGTAGCGGTAAAACCAAGCAGTGGGGCAAATAAATGGCAATATGCAGATGGAGATGACAAAAATGAAATTATATTATGACATATATGCATTTTAACAATATAAGGTTATTATTCTTTCAACCTTTTGTCACAATTTAGCAATTCCAGAACCTAAATGCAGACCATCCACAGTGGCAGTTGGTGCACTGAAGATGTTTTAATGAAAACAAAACTGGTCAGAAGAGTGTGAGAAACACAAGGGACCTAAGTCAAAGCAAGAGATAAGAATCAGAAATGGGCAAACTAATAAAAAATGAGGCAAAGCAGCAGGACTAAATACTCACAAAGAGCGGAGGCAATAAGACGCAGATGAAAAAACATGAGAGTGGAGCAGGTAATCACAAAGGCATGAACGTCAACAACTGGACTTTATTATTATAGGATAATGTCTGCGGACTTTGTAACTTATTTATCAGTTCATCAGTTTGATTTCTTTATAAACTTCATGAATTGGTGATTTTCATTTATTTATTCATACTTAATACATATTTGAGGTCTTGAAGCATCCAAGTAAACCATAAGGTGTTTTGATTGAATATGGGAGTTTGAGACTGCAGGATTTCATTGCAGTGTTCTGATACAGCCAAACACTGTTTTAGCATTCAGGACACAGAAGGAGAGACCGAGAGGGGGAGAAAGAGAGAGACCAAGAAGGAGAGAGCGAGAGAGAGGGAGAGAGAAGCAAGAGAGGAAGTAGCACGAGCCAAAGAGGAACACAGAGGTTTTTGAGGCTGTATAAGAGACAGAGTCTCTTAGCATTCCAGCTCTGATGCCAGAACTTTCATTGAACCAAGGATGCCTTCTTCACCAGGGCTTCAATGGCAGCTCTGTCATTTACTTGTATATCTAAAATCTATTCACACAGCAGGTGCATTGAGATAAAGGGATTTTTATAGGTGACTTTTACAGGTGCCAGAGACCATTGGATTCAGTTTGCAATAATCAACATTTTCTTTTTTCTCTGGTAAGTTTCTTGTTGCTAATGGCCACTAATGATAATACATATTTTGAGTTTGTCACATGTAAAAAGAGATACTGGATAACACCTCTCTTCAAATCTAGCACATTGTAGTGATGCAGACCACTTTGTTATGATGAGTATATGAAAATATATTGAACTCCAAGATGATCTGCTCAGTTTGTGTTGTACACCCAGTAACATAAAAAACTCCATTGGTGATATTGCAGAGCATCACACCAATGACCAAAATATGCTTCAAACTATTCTACAAGAACCTTTATTTTAGTATGTCTGACAACACAATTTAACAAGATGCTAAGGCTGACATTCCTTACCAGGTCATTTGTTTTACCAAAAACACCATCAAATCTTCACTGCGTGTCATTTTTGTATCGTGTTCTTGCTCTTCTGTTACTTTCCTGTGGCTTTGGCAGAGGGTGTTCCAGTAGTGACCATTAGCATGTCTTCTATAGATCTTTACAGACTCACTGTGTCTGTATTTACCTTGTGATGTGCAGTGGGTAATATGCTGCAGGTGCAGAGTTGACTACTGTTTGATTTGGTGTATTTTCAATATGTGCATTAATGTGATTGTTATTGCAATGTGGTTATCTACACAGACACTAGTAGATTATCAAGTCATTTCTGAATTTAGTTTTGCAGAATAATGCATGTAGCCATGCAGTCCCCTGGAGGTCTGCAGTTCACTCCTGCAAACTGACCTCAATCAGCTCAGATTAAAGCTGAGGTCGGATGTTTTGCCCCCATTCGCTCTTCCCTGCAGGTAGATGTTTATTTGAGAATGCAACATTCTTTTCCTCTGACTTTTACCATTACAGAAGTCAATGCAGTGTTTCCTCACTAATGTTTTTGTAGTGGTAGATGATAATGTCACTATCTGTGTGTTGTAAAGGCACCATATGCAAAGTATGTGTGTATAAGTGTGTAATCTCTTTATAATAAGTATCATTTGTAGAATAAGTAGCTTACATATGTACTTCAGGCAGGGCCTTGCGTTACATTGTGACACTGCCAGGTGGAACATCCTTCCAGGTGTGTGAAGGCCACTGTGGTTCCCTGACATGTTTGGGAAAGTGCAGGGTCAGTGGAGTTTGTTATAATTTGCAGTTTCACCATTTGATGTCACTTATTCATACACACTCGGCCTTTAAGGCTTATTTACGCTGTACAGTGATTGGATAGGTGATGCATATTGTGCCGATACAGTGTACAGTAAGCTCATGACAGGCAGCTATTTTTTCTTTCTTTTTTTTTTTTAAATTCTAATTTAATGTCTGAAGTGACGCAGAAGAGCTGAGGTGGGACAGAGAAGTTACCACACCAATGTAGAGCATTCATTTATCATCAGTCTATCTCTGCTGACCCGACAAGAAGCAGGTCCCTCCTCACTGTCTGACTCACTGCACTGATAGCCAGTCCCACCTTTCTCTTTAAACAACCAATCTGACTCACCAATATACAAGATTAGTCTTTGTGCTAAACATTTAACCCATTACATTCAGACTGTAATACCAGTGTCATATATTCGGTGTAAACTGTGTGTACTTCAGCTAAGACTAAATACTACACTTGTGCTCCCCCAGTGGACATTTGTTAAATATTAGACAATTAGGGGTTAAGTCCTTGGCTATGACACTTGTAGACGCTAGACGAGCCAGGGATCAAACCTTCCACTCTACCACTGACCCACCACCACCCCCCGTTTCATAATTACACGATTACAAATCTGTGTCCAGATGCACGCTGTTGGTTTTAAGCTGTATTGTATTGATTGAAAGTTGTTGGTTACATGCTAACAATAGTCTAATTGCAGTAAATAAACTGAGTTCTAATATACAAAAAGATCCACACAAGTCAATGCTTTAACACCTAACCATCAAAATGTCCATCTGGACTTTTTTTTGCTTATTTTAACGATAAAAGGGCCAGAAACTGCCCTGTAACTAAGGGCTTTTGTCCATTTTTCCAGAATCACTTTCATATCCTGCAGTTATTTACAATTTACTGCATGTTAAAATAGTGTATTAACAATTTAAAATGAAGAAAAACAAAAAGTTTTATGTAAAAGACAAAACAAACAAAAAATGTTTAAATTTTAAATTTGAACATTATAAAACATATTTAAAATAACATTTGTTTGAGTTTTTGTGTCAATGTCCAAAAACAGGCCAAAAAATGGAAACTATGTACAGGCGTTTTTCCCACTATCTCCTCTCTGGAGACAAAGGCACTGATTCTCCGTCCTGCAATAGTGCAAGTGAAATTACCGTAATAACCACAGGTTGCCTTTGACGTGCAACATCTCAGCTTTCAGAAACTATTGGAATTTTTCTGACAGCACAAACTGTTGCGTAATTAAAATAATGAAAAATGTGCTTTGTGTTAAAGGGTTAAAAGGAATCGAAAGCTTTACAGGTTAATCATTTGCATTTGTTATATAGTGTTAGTATCGTGCACATGAAAACCCAATGATCAGTAACAAGACAATTTTTTTTCAGGCAATTGATTTTGCATGAACAATCAGATTAACAAAAAAAAGAAAAGTTTAACACTCATTCATTCATTCCAGTGACTGAGTTGTCACTTCAGTAAGCGGCTCTCATTTAAATCGCAGCATCTTGCGAGTGTCTGCTGGCAGCAAGGATGCCATGACACTAGCTCATCTGTACGTCGAGTCTTATTTAGCCTGCTGAGAGTGAGAGCCTGCTGTTCATATTAGATTCTGTCTCTGGCAAAGTGGGGATGATTAGATAAAATGTGTTTGGTGGAGTGTAGCACTTTTTCACTTTACAGTAGCCGTGGCTGTGAATGAATAGAAGGAAGATGCTCCACTTTCTGATAATAACCCAGAAATCTCTGTCCAGAGGATTTTTAATGCATTTGGGAACACATTTTAGTGTTTAAGAGGGAATTGTGCATAATATCTTAGGCACTTTACTGATGTTGTGAAAAGGAATTACTCCCAGATGCTGATCTATAATGTAGTGAGTGAGTTCAAGACAAAGCGGAGGAATTAAAGAGGAGCGGGTCGCCTGAAAGAGGATACAATACAGTACAATTGAACACAATGGCTCTCCTTTTGAATACCCTCCCTACTGTAGTATCCCCTCTGCCTACACTTCCTCCTGTCATAACTGAGCTCTGACGTCTTAAAAGGCGTTGCAGGAGCATAAAGGTGCTTGAAGAGAAAATTGCAGCAGCTCACAGCGGCTGGAGTGAAATACCATTTTGTCTCGCTCAAGATGGATTCCACAGTGAGATTTCAGAGGACCAGTACAGAATCAAAATGGAGAAGCCAGAGGGGAGGAGAGAAAAAAGAGAAAGAGGCAGTGTGTATGGAGTGGAGAGCTTCTGAGGAGATGTCTGAGTTTTGTTTTTGCCGCAGCGTGGTCGCCTGTAGCCTTCAGGAATTTATTTTCTTTTCTTCTTTAAAAAAAAAAAAAAAAAAAAAGATGTAGAATTATTTAATGGTAAAACATTTCACATTTTGTCTTTTATGATAATGATAATCACAACTACATGCAGTGAGTAAAAACAGTTAAAGTCCAAAGCCATGCAACAATAAAATGACAGGAAAAATAATCTATTTAAAAATGAACTTCCTTCCACGAGTCATCTCTCATACTGACATGCAAGCGTGGCCAGCGGCTTCCACACTGACACACATGTGCAGAGTACACAGTCACACGCTCGCTCTTCACAGGTCCCACTTTCTGGTTGTCCATCTCACTGCCCTGTATGTTAACCAGTGGAACCCCTTCAGGACATCAAATCTGGGGAATCTGTTGTTGGTTCTATCTAGGTCAATGCTTACAATAGCTGTGTTTTCTCCTCTCTCCTTTCTCTCTCCATGCCCCCCATTTGCTTAACCCCAAGGTTGATTTTATTTTGCAAGTATAAACATAAAAAATCAAATAAGAGCATATTAAGCATGCTTTGCTTCTTTCAAAGCTGTTAGTCTTTGAACTAAAACCCAAGGCTTTAGTTCACGTGAGAGAAACATTATTGCACGGGTAAATTCAATATTATGTTATAGTCCATGCTGTACTCTGTAACAAGATATATAGTTTGGCCTCTATCACAGTTTCATTCAGATTTCATTCAGATGTAAATCAACGTAGCCCTGCAGAGTGTTCACTGGAAATCTTTGATCGGGGGATGATGTTACGTGACCTCAGGGAAGTGGCATCTAATTTGTTAACCCACATAGAAAAGAGAAACCGCTTGTCCATGCATTTTTTATAAGATCTTGACATTTCTGTGTGGAAGGCCATTTTCACCGACAACATGCAGCCTGAACCAGTGTACTGTACATGTGGAATGTAAAGCATAGAACTTTTTTTTAATTTTTTGGTATACTTTGAGAGACCACCTGCTTTCTTTTATCATAAATGTAAAAGAACATACTAAGCTGCTCATGGAAATCACAAGACGAACTCATTGCTTATCTGCTTTAGCTACTCCCACATCACCTCACTTCAATTTACTTTTGGATCATTTGGAATATCCAATAGCCTTCAGATACGCAGCACACTCAAAATGTTCTGTGTGTACACTTCCTCCTCCGCAGAAGATGAATTTGAGTCAAAACCTTCATTTGTTTTCGTATAATTTTGCCTCACTGCTAAAGTTTGCATGTTTTGTTGCCAGTCAAATGACAGGAAACACACAGAGAGAAGTGGACAACTGGGTAGAAACCTCTTCTTAATCACTAATTAAACACTTGAAATCTTAATTTTAAGTATTTTTAATTATTGAATAGGGAGAAATTATTATGTATTTACTCTTTGTTTTTGGACTTTTTAAGAAATGTGCTAAACTGCTGTAATGTTTTCTCTTCATCCTATGACAAGGCCGTGTCATAGCATTCCCACCACCGCACAGTGACGACAATCCTCCTGTAAATTGCTTTTTCGATCAGTTTTGACATCAATCTGCTCCCATGGGAACGTGGGCTTCCATGTGATGGCACAGAGTGAGATTTCATTCCTTATGGATGTTGACAACCCCACTCAGTCTGGTTTGATCTCCAGAATTAACATAATATTACCATTCCTACAGACCTGACTGTGACAGCCAAAGAGGGTTTTTAGATTCCAGATTTGGCACCAAGTCAGTGACAACACAAGAAAATATATTGGTAGTTTGTTTTCCATTATCTGGATGATTTTGTATCACATTATTGCACAGCATTCCTTGAATTATTCGTAATTCAGTCCAAATTTTTTTTTGATATCTGGATAACCTCTATACAGTTGCGGTCTTTAATGTCTTCCCACTTGTTGTTCTTATCTTCTTTAGGACAAAGATATCTCATAACATCCACGGGAGCCTTGTATATCGTGGACGTCCTGCCTGAGGATGGGCTGAACAACTATCGCTGCACCACACGCCACCGTTACACCGGAGAGACTCGTCAGAGTAACAGTGCACGTCTCATTGTGTCAGGTCAGTAAAGCTCATGCATGTGCACAGTGGCGGCTACCTCACAGTCAACCAAACAAAGTCTACACCACATAATACCTTAACAGCATCAAGTCACAACACATGAAGCATTTAAGCAAATACCAACAAACACACAGCATTCACAATTTGAATATTTTTCTAATTGGAATATTTCATCATTTCCAAAATACTTCCAAAATATTTCTTTTTAAAGAGAGTTTCTTATTCAAATGATTTGAAAAACACTTCAGACGTACTGGCTCCACACACTTCAACATAGAAACTGAATCCAAACTTCAAAAATGTTCACACAAAAAGTGAAACTTTCATCCCTCCATTCAGCTTTTTCATGACCTTCACAGATTTTTCACAGTTCCAGTTAAAAATTCATGGCATTTTCAGCCTCTTCCAGAATTTGACATTGGTGTGTCGTGCACTGCTTCAGAGCTAGAGCTCTTTTCTCTTCAACTTGCTCTGCAGTTCACACATTTCACCTTTCATACATGATTATCTAGCAGAACATGGAAAATGTCTCTACTTTCACACAGTATAACAACAAAACTACGTCATAATAATAATGATGAGTATTATGATAATAATAATAATAATAATAATAATAATAATAATAATAAGAAGAAGAAGAAGAAGAAGAAGAATACATTTATTTGTATGGCGCTTTTTATCAAAGTGCTTTACAATACAAAAAAACATACATTATAACAAAATACATAATTGTTGTGATTACTGCAAAATGCTGAATGATGTATTCAGATTTTAGATGTATTTCCAACTTCAAATCGTCATTTTGCACCAATCTTCTCATCTCCAGCAGAAGCCAGCAATCCTACTGCAGTTAGGATCTAACATAAGCATCATTATAGCTACATGATAATGTAGCAGTACTAGATTAGGGTTACATCCAGAACCAGCTGTTCAGCTTAGTCACTGGGTAAGACAAATGTCCCACAAGTAGAATTAATACTAACCAATTAAACCACATGTTAATCTTACATCATAGTGTTTTTTACAGTGTAGTCTGATGAAAGAAGATACCTTTACAAATAATGGACAGATTGACAAGAGCCAATTTGCAGTGACAGCTTCAGTTTCTTTACCACAATAAAATTATATATATATATATATATATATATATATAATATTGTAGGAATACAGACTGTGTGTCTTTTCACCCTTGCATAAAGAAATATACAGTATATACAACTGTATCTTGACCTCAATAATCAATATTGGATTATACTATCAAGTGCCTGGCAAACCTTACCACTAATTAACGCTAAAATCTCTGCTCCTTCCAGACCCGACCAATGCTGAGCCAGGCATCTTGGACGGCTTTGACCACCGAGAGGTGATGATTAATCATCGGGTGGAGCTGCCCTGTAAGGCTTCAGGCTACCCGTCGCCAAAATATCGCTGGCTGAAAGACAACAGCCCTTTGGAACCTGACAGCCGCTTCCGGCAGACGACCACTGGGTTGCTGATAGAGAGCACACAGCCCAGTGACTCTGGGATATACGTCTGTGAGGTGTGGAACAGTTATGGCAACGCAGAAGTCATGGGACGCCTGTATGTGAAACGTAAGTCTTTCAGTAAAACCGAGGTGAACCTCTGCATTTTCTGTACATCACATGCAGGGTTGATGAACCTTATTTGTTACCTCACAAATCAGGAACTCAACAGATGTTTAGTGAGTCAGTGTGAATGTCACAGCAGTCTGTGAGTTTGGAGTTTCCTCATGCTTATTAATTTGAAGCAGCTAAATTGAATCAATGTCACTTTGAGTCATTTACTTAATGCTCTCTGGAAACATTTTAAAACTCGGGAGCAGAGCTGTTGCTAACAATCATTTTTAAGTGTTGATTTATTGGCTGATGATTTGGCAGGTTATTTGGTTTATAAACTGACGCGCAGCAGTGCAGAATGTGAAAACGTGCAAACTGACATCATTCAATTGCTTGTTTTGCACAGTCAGTCCCACAACTCAGCAATATTAAGGTTACTGTCACAGAACAAGACGAGCAAATGTTGACATTTTACATACTAGAATTAGGGTTTTTTGTGATTTTTGTTGTTGCTGATGATATTATTCTGCCTCTGTTTGGTTTACGTGTACAGAAACAATGTTACATTATTTGTATGCTGCATCCTTTTTCTGAAAATGGTCAAGCAATACTATCAGACCTGACTGAGGAGGTGTTTGTGTGAATACAGTGATACTGCAGGGTTACTAGAGCAGTGTTGTTGCCTCCGTCCATCTTGACATAAAACAAATCACTTCCTTTGTGCAGTGTGGTAATGTCACCAGGCAATACAAGAACACAGCTATACTGAGAAACACAGGGAGATATAAATATGAGATGTATTTACATTTGAAAGATATGCAATACAGTTTTAATTAGTCAACAACATAGTAAATAATGGATCAGTTACAGTCGCTAATAATAATTGATCCATCATCGTTCACAGAGTGCTGAAAAGTGATTGATTGTTTACATGTTTTTGCTTTAATCCTGAGATTTGGATTAGATTAGTTTTCAGAAATGTATTCATGATAACTAATTCAAATGTAAACACTCTCCTCTAGCTTCCAGTTTCCGTATCTTGCTCTCAATCTAGCTATAAAAAAAATTAATTCACCATTAAAAACCTATCCCTCCATCCATTATGAAAACCACTGGTTGTCTTTGAGCTGATAAAAGGGAGTTTTTCTCTCTCCACTGATGCCTGGTTTGCTCATTATGTGAATTGCTGGGTTTCTCTGCTCTTGATGATGTTCAGTTCCTTGAGATAATGTATATGTTTTGATTTGGCGCTATACAGATACAATTGAATTGAATTGATACAATGGACAGGACGCCAATCCATTGCATTACCTCATGTTCACATTCACGCCCCCTGGTCTAACAGATTTCTTGTTTTTGTTTCCTCAGAGCCCTTAAAGGTGGTGGTTAGCCCTCGGAAGGTGAAAGGCAGTGTGGGTAGCAAGGTGTCTCTGTCCTGTAGCGTGAGTGGCTCAGACGAGTATGAGCTGTCATGGTACCGCAACGGAGAGATCATCTACCCAGGCAACAATGTTCGTTTCACTGGGGTCAACCGAGAGAACCTCATCATGGAGGGAATGTCAAAGAGTGACGGCGGAGCTTACCAATGCTTCGCGAGGAAGGGCAAGATGTCTGCACAGGACTTTGTGCAAGTCATCCTTGAAGGTAAAATGTCATTTGTAGGATGGAGCATGAACACAAATGCTGACCAAAAGCCACATTATGGTAGCTGTCTTATGCATAATCAATGCGTTAGCAGATGCAGGTTCAGGCCTTGCAGATCAATACTGGTTTTATGTGTTAATGGTATTCTGTTGTGACTCTCAGCTGTAGCCTCAGACTTCACAAACACGTGCCACACACTCTTGAATCCAATAGCTTACCTTGGCATTGTTGCTGAGGCAACTGTCTCCTGTGGCCAGGGAGCTGTAAAAAGAAGATATTGATAATCTATAATAATGTGAAACAGACCTAGATTATCAGAGAGAAGCAGCAGGCAGACACAAACATTTCAAAAGCCAACTGGCCTCTGTGTCTGCAAGGAAAGCTCCTGGATCTCTGTTCATGATGACAGCTACACATGCGATGTTGTATAGGACAGTGTCATAATACAGTATGATGCATTCTTGAAAACATATGTTTCCTTTTTTTTTTTTTGCTTTGGTTGAGACTTTATCATTGTTTCGCAACATTGCTTTTATAAAAAAGAAGATTCGCTGAGAGCTAATATCACCATGTAAATGCACAGCATGTAATCTTTTTTTTAAATTAAAGGCCGAATAAAATGAAACAGTCCATTATCTTGAATATAAATATGGAACTATATAGATTTGAAGATTATTGGAAAAGATTTACATAACATAAGAACACTAGCCTCGTTATTTTTAGATGTGTTGATGCAGGAATAGTACCTATTCTTTAAATACACAGTAGACCATCGTTTCATTAACCACTATGCCTCCGTCTCCTCCCCTGTCCCACCGTGTCCTCCACCACAGATGGCACGCCGAAGATCCTGTCGGCCTTCAGCGAGAAGGTGGTGAACCCAAACGAGCCTGTCTTCCTATTCTGCAATGTCAAGGGCACGCCGCCTCCCAGGTGCACCTGGTCACTGGACGATGACCCCGTCATCAAAGACAGCCACCACCACCTGGGCCACTACGAGACCCACGAGGGCCACGTGGTCAGCCAGCTCAATGTGACCCACACCCAGGTGCAGGACGGCGGGGTGTACCGGTGCGTGTGCAGCAACTCGGCCGGGGTTGTGTACCACCAGGCTCGAATAAACGTAAGAGGTGCTTGTCAAATCAGCTCCTCCAAGAACAACAATACACATACCTGTCTGTCTCTCTGTGTGTCTATGTCTCTTTTTCCCGCTGACTGTCTGGCAATTGCTAAACATGAGTGCTGGATGATGTTTGTTTGTGGAAAATGAAAGTTGCATGATTACGTTTCCTTCCATTTTAAAGAATTATGTGTCTTTAATTGCATTTACATGCTCTTTTAGGTTAAATTATTGATATTTGCTTCAATTGAGGTCCTTCTAAATAATGTATTATTTCTTTACTGAATTGCTTTCAGGTATTAGTTTGCTCACTGCAGTCTTTGTTTCCAAAATTGTTGCTCTGTATCACCTTAAGAACGATCCTGGTTTACAGCACAAAAGTAAATCTGGATATAGGTTTACAAAATGGTTTGGTTTTAAAATAACCAATACAGAAATAAATCTCTTCTAGATGCATGAATTAATTTAGCTGTGTGTAAGTGCGTGTGCATTCATGTTTGTCTGCGTTTATGTGTTTCCTCAGCAGTAAATTAAAATATTCACAATCAGATGTTAGAGCAATAAATGTCATGTGGGTGACCAGCAAGAGCCGACTTCTAAGTACGAGTGGGACTGTGTAATTTAAACATTCACTTTCATATTGTTAGCACCTTTTAATCAGCTTCACATTTTTACCTCCTTCTTCTAAAGCTCTTAAGTTAAACAAAAACTGCAGTTTCTTAACATAACGAATATAATGTAATGATATGTTCTCACTTTAACTGGCGGCTGACCTCACTCTGTTTAGATCTGATAATATATTTTGAAAATTCATAGTCTAAAAAAAATCTGCACTGCACAATTCATACTTGTGATTTGATGTCAACACCACTATCCATGAAAATGTTTTGGTATAGGTTCCTTTCTCATTCTCTGTCACCTTTTAGGCCGTGCCAGCATTCGTCCAATGAAAAACATCACAGCGATTGCTGGAAGGGATGCCTTTATTCACTGTCGTGTGATTGGTTACCCGTACTACTCCATAAAGTGGTACAAAAACTCTGCACTGCTCCCATTCAACCACCGGCAGCGGGCATTTGAAAACAACGGCACGCTAAAGCTGACCAATGTGCAACAAGTGGACGCTGGCGAGTACAACTGCAAAGTGATGGTCCAGCCCAACAAGATGGACTCTCAAAGTGTCCACCTGCGGGTGAGAGGTAAGCTGCATCGATTTGTGTGGAAATTATTAAATAGATATGAGGTTTGACCTTGAGAAGTCATTGTCGAACATTTAGGTTCCATGGCATCTATTGCAAAAATATGTAAAAAAAACAGTTGCTTATAAAGCTTTTTGCTCGCTTCAGTTTTAATCTGTTCATCTTAAAACAGATGATGGTGCACAGATTAGGTGTGTTATATTGATTAATAATGCTGTGCTGTAATGTTGTCAACTCAGATTTTTTGGGTTAATTAAAATTTTATATATTATAAGGTCTTTTTTTTAATTATTTTTTAAAAACCACCCTCTGCTCCCTTTCACCTATAAGCCTGCAGTTTTCAAACTGGTTAGTGTAGCGTAGTATAAAAGCCAGACACTTGGGGAAATGGCTCATTATGTCTGGCCAAGTAGTCTGGCACATGTCCCTAATAAAACAACAAATTGTCATTTTAACTAAGATGTAATATTTATTGAGTGGGTTCTTTTAATTTTATATGGTGTTGTTAATGTCTTCTAGTCTCTAGGGATGAGTGCCAACCTTGAGCTGGGCCAAAATGGGCCATGAAAACCCATAGGATGCAGGCCTAGTGTGTTGTGTTTTGCTTTATTTTGTTTTACCCTCCTAGAAATGTCAACATGTTCCATCACAAGGGAATTTAAATTAATTTACATGTACCAAACTAAAACCAATCTCTGGATCACACTGGACATTGACTGCAAGCTTGCACACATAGTACTCGATATGACCACATTGTCTCCAGAAAACAGGCTCACGGCTTGCATTTATGATGGGTTTCATATTGAATTCTGTTTTTATGTATTTTTATATAGATTATGTCTATATATGTGGTCTTTGAGTAAAAAGGTTGGAAACTAATGTGCTTATAGCTAACAGAGACAGTCATAATGATTCTTTAGTAAGAAGCAAATCAATTTCCCAAAATGTTAAACTTTTGCTTTAAACTGTCACTTCTTTAACCTTTCTGTTGATTCATCTTTCTGATGGTGAGGAAAACTCTACTTGAAAGCTCTTGATTCCAAAATCACACATTAATATAGCAAAATAAGATATAATGTTTAGAACAGAACATCAGGTACTGTAAGACAGTGGTCTCACTGAAAAACCCCTATGTTACAGTATAATTTGGACACATTCATTCAGAAATACAGACATGTATCGGAATTGAAACACAACCTATGCTGTTTTCTCCTGATCTGTTACGTTTTTCTCTATGTACTTTTTATTTCATCTATCTGCATAGGGAGAACAGATGTAAATTAGCCAGTGGCTATAATCTGGCATATTTACATGCCCATTAACGTGCAATGTCCCTATTTGAATAAATAAGTAAATACACTTAACTAGACCTCACTAGACGGGCATTAAATGAATCTTATAAAGACTGTTTCAGAGATAGTTAAGCGCTGAGTGATGATCGCCACTGAAAAATACAACCTGTAATAGATAATAGAAAAAGGGCCTTCCCATTATGCCCTATTTCCCCGCCTCTGTACAGTATGTTAAGTTGTTGTCATTATATTACACTGTCCGTGGAGCAAAGAAGGCAGAGGGTGGTGGAGGAAGAGAGTAAGAAGTGAAAGAGAGTGATGATATAAAGCAATACTACCCAGTGGTGCTATAGCAAGCGAGTGCATTTGTTAATTTACTCTGCTCATGCTTAAAATGCGGAAGCGTCTTTGGGGATCCCTGGAGTCCATTATCTCTACTTTGTTGTGAATTAAATAAGCTGCTAAAGTGCTGCTTATTTCACAGTTATTTGAACTCAGTGGACACTCAAACACACATGACTTGTGTGATGGCGGGAGATTTACCAGAGAATAGAACACAGGCAATTTGATTACATCTTAATCTAGAACTGTGTGATTAAATTGTATTTTTGCAGCCAAATTGACTTTGAGCACCGTTTTTTTTATTTTTTCTGAGTACAAGCTATTGCTGCAATCAAGGTTTTGGATCATTGGGTAAAATGGTTCATTAAAGCCACTCGCCTGATTTGTAAGCACTTTTAGAAGGGTAGTAAATAAATACACTGCTTGACAGATAGGAAACATACAGGTACATTTATTTAGATTGACTTACTTTGAGAAGAATCACTCCAGGATTCAAATAAATAAATGTTCTTCATTATTCTGCAGACAGACTGGGGTAAAACACAGCCCCTGTCTTTTTGCAGAACAATAAAAAATATGCACCAAACCAATGAAAATGGGCCAGTGAGGGAAAGAAATTAAACGTTTGGTTAGATCATATTAGACTGATCATATTTATCAACACTGTGAGACACGGCGTGTTTGACACTTTGTCAATATCTTCTTGATACAATTATGGATCTTGATGTAAAAAGAATCTGACATATTTATATTGGTGCGATCTTTTATTGCAGATCAAGATAATAATAATATTTTGTGAGATGGACATGTACTGTGGATCTGTGGGAAATGAATGTGAGGCCTTGAGGCCACTGAGTGTCTTTCTAGTTTTGGTCCTTGTGCATTTTAAGCTCCATTTTCTAAAAGGACAAACTGTTCCAGTCTGAGAGTGATGGGGGAGCTACTCCAGAATCCTTAGCTATTCATGTCTCCTATATTCCTTCAGTGACCGCATAAAAGCGATGGTTAGAATATTGTGGGATTACTAAAAAAAAAAAAAAAAGGGAGCTGGTACCAATCTATGGCTTGAATCACATGCCATCCTTTTGTCTCTTTTCTCCCTTCCCTCCCTTCCCTGCAGTCCCTCCGTACATCCAGCCATTTGAGTTCCAGCGTTTTACCATCGGTCAACGTGTCTTCATCCCCTGCGTGGTCATGTCAGGCGACCGGCCACTAGACATCACGTGGCAAAAAGATGGACGGCCAATCCCCATCAGTCTGGGTGTGACTGTGGACAACATTGACTTCACAAGCTCTCTGCGAATCTCCAACTTGACGCCTGACCATAATGGCAATTACACCTGCATTGCTCGCAACGAGGCTGCTGTTGTGGAACACCAGAGTCAGCTCATTGTCAGAGGTGAGGAGGCAAAAGACTATAGTAAACACATAACCCCAGTGCCGCTGACTTCGATAACTGATTCCCTCTGTCTTGCTATAAAGGCCAAATGTGTTAGTGTTGTGTTTGATTAGTTCTTTCTAACATGTGTGATCTATATCAGAGACATCCTTAATGTTACTGTTAACCTCAGCTTGTGTCTGTGTTTGTGTCTATGCACAGTTCCTCCTCAGTTTGTGGTTCAGCCTGAGGATCAAGACGGGATCTATGGGAAAACTGTGACTCTCAACTGCTCCGCTGAAGGGTACCCACCTCCCACCATTGTATGGGAGCACTCAAAAGGTACATTAAGCACAAATGACTCTCTGCCATTGGGAGTTCAGTCTTTTTTTATTGCTAAATGAACACTGCTCACCTAAAGGAGACATACAGGATAAGTCACTGCACGAATGACCATGTAGAGTAATGCAATAGATAACAATAACAGCCGGTCTCTGTTTTAGGACATTGCGATAATCTCAATGATATTTCTGGACTATATTAAACTGCAGTGATTTTTGGTTGTAGTCTATAGCTTTTGCTGTGATTTCCATTTTCTTATCTTAAAAAGTCATGTTGTCAAAAAATGCACAAGCAGAAGAAAATTGCATTTATGTTACACGACAAAATGATGAAATATGAAACAAACGTGGCTTACATTAAAAGTCAGATCTTTTTGCCAGCTCCAACACAAAACTGTGTATCACTAACAGGCCTTCAAAATGCTGAAGCTGTATATCTTATACATGTAGCAGCTGTGTGCGTAGGTGTGTCACACACACACACACACACACAGATCTGCACTGAAAACATGACGGTGATATTCAGAGTTTCCTCTTGATTCTTTATGTGACAATTTGGCAGTGACCCATAATCCATAAATAGGGTAAGGTGTCAAAAAAAACAACAGAGAGACAGACAGGCAGGATGGCAGCAGGTGAGTTCAGCCACTTGAACAGGGTGAATGAAGAGGGGCCCCAGGTGTTTGCTCCATCATCCATATAACCACCGATGAAAGCTTTGCCAACAGAAGGACAACAATCACGGAGGAGTGGGAGTGGACCATGTGTGCGTATGTGTGTGTGTGTGTGTGTGTGTGTGTGCGTCCATGTGCACCAGGCCCCATGATCAAAGGAATGGAATATTCTTTGATGGATGTTTGTGTGTATGTGTGTGTGTGTGTGTGTGTGTGTGTGGTCCAGGTATCACTCATGTTGTGGGGACCTAAATCTGTTTACACATGATGAGGACTTATCTTCCTTATGGGGACAAAAAATCAACTCCCTATAGATGAAGACATGTTGTATGGTGAGGATGAGGGTTAGGGTTAGGCCAGTATTACTTATGTGTGTGTGTGTGTTCTTGCATATGTTGTTAAATCGGGAGGTATTAGCCAGAGCCAAAATGGAACTGAAAATCACTGTAAAATACTGTTGTAAGCCAGAGGGCAGTCTGGCATGCTTTTACTGTAGCAGAAGTAGCTATGAGCCAGGTGAGTGTCACCGGGAGATATAGAACAGTAAGTAAAGGTCAACTGCTATTAGCAAAACGACTAGCACTATTTGGATATGCAAAATCCATAATTCAAGGAGGACACATCACCCTCCCCCTCTCCGCCAGAGAGGGGGGAGGGAACAAAGTCACCACTTGACCCATCGTTCGCCACGGCCACTTGACTGCATTTTAATTAAAAAGCAAAAACCCACAGGTCACTAAGTGGTCTAATCTTAAACATTAAATATATAGATAATAATTACACAGAGGCAGCAGGACACATTATCTCATTTCAGTGACGCTTTAGTGGTTATTTTTGTAATTTTGAAATTGTGAAATACACACATTTATGATGAGTCTGTCCTGGACTGAATTACATCACAATTTGTTTTAAATCCATTAATGTTCTTTTGGATTTTTTAAATTTAAATCATTTAAATCAAATGCTAAGAGTAAGTCCAGAGAGGTGAGAGTAAGAAAAAAACCCTCATCGAGCTACATAAACATCTTTGAAGCTCAGTGGCTGGGCCTGGTGCTGAAGGCCAGCAGCCACGATTGGCCTTTCTATCCCCTGTCTGTGTGTTGAAACTCTGCACCAATCTGCTGTTTTGAAACATGAGCATGTCTCTTCCGACTGCATCATCATTACCAGTGGTCTGCGCTGCTTCCCTCTGCTCAGCAGCTGTTTGGGGCGGTTTAAGGATTTAGGCTCAGTATTAAGAAATGTGTTTACAAGATTCCCTAAATCTGACAGGCTTTGTCATCAAATCTGTAAACACAGGCACATGGTCACACACGCATGTACACACACAGAAAAAAAAAACGGAAGGAAAAACACGGAGGTGCATCGTCGCAGTGCAGAACCCCTAGTGTGTCTAGTGCTGGTTTAGACACATCTGATTTGAAATACATCTCAAAACACCTCCAAATGCCTACGTAAAGAAATATCCAAAAATACTCTCTGTCTGAACAAGACTTAATTGATAAATTCCTCCTTATTTAAAATGGTTTTGCTTTGTTGATATGTTCTCTTCCTGCTGCCATCAGGTGCGGGTGTCCCCCAGTTTCAGCCCATCCTTCTGAACAGCGGCTCTCGTATCCAGCTGCTGAGCAACGGTTCACTGCTCATCAAACACGTGCTGGAGGACGACAGTGGCTTCTACCTGTGTAAGGTCAGCAACGACGTGGGAGCTGATGTCAGCAAGTCCATGTACCTCACCGTCAAAAGTAAGAGCCTGCCTCAATAACAGTTGATGGGCAGTAATCAATAAAGTGTGTGTGTGTGTGTGTGTGTGTGTGTGTGTGTGTGTGTGTGTGTGTGTGTGTGTGTGTGTATGTTGGTGCAGCAACCAGGAGCTGGAATCTCAGTTAAAGATAGTTAACGATAAGTGGAAGGGAGGCGATGCAAATCAGCAATATCAATGGACAAGCTGTACAAATGATGAACACACTGATCTGAGAATCCCAGATCCTGATTACACTTCATTCAAAGCAAGCAATTACATACTAAAGAGGCTAAGCTAAGCATTATAAAGATCTTGATCCTCACTCGACACAAGGTAACATTTGAAAACAGATTAACTTCCAAAAGATTATGAGGAGACGACAATCAAACCTTTTAGTGCATCCGTTAAAATATTTAAGTCAAATGCAACATTTAAGGACCAGATGTTATTGAGTAAGTGTGCAGGCAGACAGCTGTCCCTAAGCATGTTTCTCTTTACATGCATGCGTGCACTTCTTATTGCCGCGTTCAGCGTCCCTGATCACTTGTCTCCTGCCTCCTGTTAGTGTTAGCATGTAGTTCCAATAGTGCAAAAAAAGTGGTTCCTCATTTCCGTTGTGCTTAGACACAAGTGAGGCTTATTTTCCCTTCACTACGGTTATTAAACAGGAGCATGACGAGGGCCACTGATGGACAGTCCTGTCTTTGCTGTGCAACTCGTGAATAATAAAACATCCCAGTGTATGTAAAATTACAACATATAAAGAAACATGAATAGAGATGCTTTGCACACACATTGAAATTCAGTGTGATTGAGTAAAACAGTTGAGGGTGGACCTTCTAAAAAGTTCATCATATAAATTCATTTAAAGGTTCAATTAAGATTGTGGAGCATACAAGGCTGAGAGACGTCACTGTGTGCAACTGTCAGTGCGGCCGAACATGCGTCCCGTGTGTTCAGTTTACTGACCGTAGCACCCACTGAGTTGCTGCTACACAGCATGTGCAAACACTGGCTTTTGTCCATGACATGGTGCTGCTGCTGCTGCTGTATATACTGGACTCCATTATATCAGTAAGAGTCTTTCAGAGTCACTAAGATGGTCTACCATAAACAAGTTAGAGTGAGATGATATAGATCAGTAATCCAATCAGCACTGAACAGTGCAGCTCATTCTCCCCCCACTTCACAGTGTGTGGGTGTGTGTGTGCGTATATGTATATATATATATATATATATATATATATATATATATATATATATATATATATATATATATATATATATATATATACGCACACACACACACAGAGTCATGCATTTTATCTGGACACTGACTCCATGTTGTAACAGCTGAATGGAATCACTCCAAAACACATTTTTGTTTTGGTTAATTTTGTACTTGTTTTGTTTGCAAACACTAACTACTACGCCATAAATCATATGTCTGAGATATGGATCAGATTTATGAGTGTGCTTGTGTTAGTGATTCCCTGTGAAGTCCCTGTGAAGTCACAAAAAGAAAAACGTGTTACTATCCAGCCAGTATGATATTTCTGTATCCTATCCTACATCATGCGTCATTTAATTATGCGGCGCACTAATGAAGACTGTGGCTCTAACATGATGCTACAGTAGAGATATCCACATCAAATGTGGGGACAGTGCTATTTTTACACTTTGTCCATTTACGTCATGAATGATGTGTCTGACTGGGTCATTTAAAACCTCTCTGTCACTGATTGAGTTGACATGTCATCTTCACAGCTAGAATAATTCATATTGCAGGAAACAGCTGTTATCTGGGCCTCTGATCACACTCTGTGCTGTTTGTCTCCTTCCTCTGTGCTGTCATTGGCTGCTCAGCCATTACACGCAGGCCCAGATGCATGAGTGTCACTCATCAACAGATATAACATTTCATTCTCTTTAAACCCCTCAACTATACTCATACACTCAAGATGTCTTCTGTAAAAGTGTACTTACTCGCATGAGCGCTTTGAAAAAGGGAACCATTACTGTGCTCAGCGTCTCCAACACCATCATGCTCATAGTGTGTGTGTGTGTGTGTGTGTGTGTGTCTGCGGTGCACGTGTGCACACATAATGCGCAAACTCTTGAGTGCATTTCTGCCTCATTTAAATCCATCAATACTTCAATTAGAAGCTGTTGAAGTGGCTCAAGAAAAGCCCAGACGGCACGTTTTGCTGCTTTATTTGCACTCTCTGGTTGTCTCTGCCCTGCATTTCCAGCAATGAGAGAAAGATTAAAAACAATTAATGAATTAGTTGTTTCATTGCATAACATTGGTCATATGCTGGCAGCATTGTGTGCCCTCAGACTCGCTTGATGCCCATTGCAAAACAGAGCATTTTTCTTACCATATAAAAACTGAACCACAAACATATATAAAAAAATAATAACTTGTATTGAATCACGGTGTGTATATCAAGTTGCATCTTGAGGTGAAGATACATAAACCAACCAACTGAAGACGTTCTGCAAAACAACATGGCAGTAAAACACGGTCAATTTCATGAATTTAACAAAGACATAGCAGTTCCTAATGATAATAAATTAATAAACACATCATTTGAATTATTGTTTTCAGTTTCTGTCGATTGATCCCACTGAGGCTCCACATAGTGGACCTTTTAAGATGCCAATCAGAGACGCTGTATTTAGAGTTAGATCAATTAGTCATTTATAATTCATTGATAGTACAATTCTGAAAGACATTTTGAAATGGTAAATCATCTAACATCAGAAAACTACAGAATGTACTGAATGACATACACACATTTAGCCACAACTCATGTGTTACCTCCTTTGCCCAGTCTGAAGCTCAGTTTCCACAATTAATCCAGCAGCTCTTCTTCCATCAGTGAGTGTGTACACCACTTTACTGTAAAGGAATTGTGTTTAACTTAAGTTAAACCTAACATTTCCTGTATAAAACGGCTGTTTTATAAGCCACTGTTGGTGCAACATTTAGCCTGTATTTCCTGTGTGAAGAAATACAAATGACGCCATCTCCTCACTGTTGAGTGACAGAAAAGTCCACCTCTTTGTCTTTCTTGCTCTAGACCTCACTCCCTCGTTTCCTGCACCTTGCTGTCTTTGTTCCTTCCCTTCCCTCCTTCCCTTCCCCTCCCTGCCCCCCAGCTTTCATTTTATCCCTTGTCGCCCCTCTTCTTACTCACACTTTCTCCTCTACCCGCCCGTGTTTTATTACCAGGCCCCTGTAATATCACTGGATATTAAAAAATATACATCAACCAAGCAATTATGGGCTATCAAAAAGAATAGGTTTTGCCCGGGGCCTTGCGAGCGCTGCATGGTAGATGCATAGAGATTAGATAAGGAGGAAGCAGGCAAATAGTCTCACCTCAGCTCCGGCCACTGATGCACTGGTGAGGATTTTAGAACATTGTAGATACTGCAGTATGTGTCACACATCTCATTCAAATGGGACCACACGTACACAAACACACACATGTAGTTTGAAAACTCTCCAGATTCACATAGATGTATTGGTTTAAACTATATTCACATACACAAATAAACTGGGTTCACACCTGGGTGCACACACCTACACCGATGAGCACACGCTCATGCATAAACACACAAGTTCATACAGAGGCAGTTATGAACACACAGACACCCACAGACTTCTGTCATTGTGCGCCCTTCCTTTCTTTCAATTAGCTCGCACAAGCTTTGTCGGTGTTAACGCGCAGTGCCAAGGCCTCCGATTTAAACGGAGAAAATAGCCGCTGTTAAGGAGCAATAACATTTAGAGAAGGGGCTGAGGAGACTCTTTTAATAGGACTCACTTAAAATTCATAGTTGCTATGCAAAATAAATCAGCGATTTCCTGTGCGGGGGCAGTGGGAAAAGGGATGATGGTGTGGGGAGCAGGGGAGAGGGATGGGCTGCAAGTGAATAAGAAATGAGCTTTAAACGTCGGCAGTCCCAAGTCTGACACATTCCATCATGTCGGTGGTGGATGGGGGCATGCAATGCAAGTGCACACGTGCATACACACGCACACACACACACACACACACACACACACACACACACACACACATTCTTGTACAGCAACCTTAGTGAGGACACTTTTAGACATAATGCATTCCCTTACCCCTTACCTTAACTATCACAATAACATGCCTACTTTATAAAGCTTAACCTAACCCTAACTTAAACCCAAGTCTAGCCCTAACCCTAAAGCCAAGCTTTAACCCACAGAAAGTCTTTTAAATTTGTGGGAGCCCCACAAGGTCAACATGTCCTCACAAAGACAGGTTTAATAAAAATGTGTCCTCGCAGCCTACTACAGACGTGTACACACATGTGCACACAAAGGCATGCATGTAAAAAAGGAAATGTACTGTAATGAGAAAGAATGAGTGTGCTTGTTAACTTGCTTGATTTCAATTTGCTGCACACTGATAAAGTGACATGGCCTATATATTTTGTCAGATGTTAGTTATTCACATAATTATCACTTAAAAAAAAGTCATAGTTGAATTAATTTTACATGACATTATTTGTTCAAATATATTACATATATAACAAGTGAGTCTGCGTTCAGTTGTCCTTTGTCTTTTTTGGCGAAGAACCCTGAAATGTTTCCACACTGTGCTTTTTAGATGCTCTGCTGTCGTGATTGTCTGCTACTGACTCAGGAGGACAGTTTAGCTTGCCTGTGTCTTCCATGTTCACAACAAAACCACACAGCCTCACTGACTCGTTCTTCTGATGAAGTCAAATGCTTTTCTAGGGTCTGAATTTGAATTAATTTAACAGCCTGAGGAGAAACACATTCACTACATGTATGTAGCATTTCAGCATTCCATAGATGACTGTTTTATCAGGACATGGTGCAGGAATGAAAAATCCCTCTGACTAATATTCTGTCTTCTTAAGTTCTTATCTACCACCACCATGAGGTTGACAATTCTGGTTTCAAGCAACAACTGTCGGATGAGTTCAGATTGAATTTTTGCGCACATGTGCATGTTCCCTTTAGGATAAATTATAATCTAACTGAAAGTGTGTCCTCATAGAGCTGCTGTGGCTGTAGGCTCTTGGTATTTCTAAACATCAGATCTCCATGCAAATGTGTACAATACATATGTAAATGTTTCAGTTAACTATGTACTAGTGAAATAATAAATAATCAAAATGTAAGTTTTTTTTCACTAGACAAAATGCGACTTTACACACCAGGGCAATGCACAGACAAGTACAGTGTGTAATAACTGATAAATGCAAGTACTTGATTTTAATTTGTGTAATTGACTCGTGATTGTCTAACCTCCCTGGTACTCAAATCATTCCAGAGTGGCATCATTTGGAGGCATAAACAAATTATTCCAAAGTAATCTAGATATTGTTTGACCCAGTGGGATGCTGTGTGTGCGTGTGTGTGCGTGTGTGTGCGTGTGTGTGCGTGTGCGTGCGCGTGCGTGTGTGTGTGTGGTCTGTATGTTAGGGTTAGTGTGTGCATGCACATGCATATTTTTTAAACATTTGTGTGTCATTGCTTTTGCTTTCCTTTACATATGTTTGTGCATGACTGTTTTTTTGTCTTGTCACTGTTTCTACAGTGTATATATATATATATATGTATATGTGTGTATACATTTGCATTTGGTGTGTGTTGTCCTTTTTTTGAGCATTGCTGTATGTGTTGGAATGTGAGTGTGTCTGTGACACAACAGCAAGGCCAGCGGACTTGTCTGCTGTGTAGGAATAATCAAAGTACTCTCTCCTTCTCCTTCTCTCTCTCTCTTTCTTTCTCTTTCTCTCCCTCTCATCATTAAATCATCACTGTCCTGGTGGGAGCCTGAGGAGGGAGATGGAGTGAGAGAACAAGGGAGCGAAGGGGGGGGCAGGGTGGGTGTGTGTGTGTGGGGGGGGGATCATAGTTAGCGCTGCAGGGGAACATGCTCTCTCTATCTCCTCCATCGTGTAGTGTGGCTGAGATGTGTCATGAGCACAAGTCTTCTCTGCTCTCTGTGCTCGCCCACTTAGCTCTCCCAGACACAGCCACTCTCACGCACACACACTTTCATACATATGCAGTTGAAGTAAAACACGTCCGCGCAGACACGTTACTCAGAGTGTAGAGACATTCGCACAGTAACTCCGACTCACACACTGCATCTTTTTTGGAAGAGAAGACCTTCATCCGCTGCTGCTGCTGCACCGCTACCTGCCAAATGTAGCTGCCACTACTGTCTTTTCCACTGACACAGTTATTCACTACAGATACTGGAAACATTCTACTGCACATACTGCATCGCAATTTCAAAAAAACCTGGTGGAATGTAAATAAAGGTAATCCAATTACCCATTTGACAGAAACATAACACTTTAAAGCCGCTCTCATCACTGCATCTGATCATTTTTGGTGTCACGAGACACATGAGTCATAGTGAATTTACGGAGTCACCTGAGCTCAGCTCTGCAGTTTTTCTTTTTTTCTTTTTTTCTTTTTCCTGCTCTGGTTCTCCTTCATTGTATAATTCCCAGCTGCTCTAAAATCTCAATGCATCAGAAGACAGACAAAAAGAAAAAAGGGATGTTCACTATGTTTTTACATTTACAAAAAGCTACAGGATAAATGATAATGAACATTATTTTAGTTGAGCCATAAATTCATTTTATTTTTTCCTAGCTGTTGCAACTAGTTACATTCTTATTGAACACATTAGACTATTATAGTCGTCACTCTAATTTCAGTAGACTATTTTGGCTGCTACTATTTTTGTACATTATTGCTGCACAATGATGAATATTGTCCTGCACACAATAAAATACCAAACCAAAGTTTTGGTACAGGTGCATTTCTTGCGTGGAGCATTGAATAGATGCCCGTGATCATTTGCTTATACAAGTCTCCTTGAACCTTGACTTTCTTTAATTAGATCAGATTTTTAAACCGTCACATAACTGGAAGCAACCACGTCAATTAAATACTTTTACCTTCATTATATTGTCTGTAATCATAATTGATTGCCTTTGTACTGTCCATACTGATACAGATTAGCACATGGATTCATTCTGCTCAGAACTGCAGAAGTTAATATGGTATAATCCAATTTGGGAGCTTCACACTTAAAAGATCATTACACCGTGAGTAGCACCTGAGAGCCTGTGTGTATGTCATAATCAGAAGATGGATTCAAGTAGAGAGGAAAGGACAGAATGAAGTGTGAGTGTGTTGAGGATGAGCATAGACTGAGTCTGGGTGTGAGACGTTCACAACAGCTCATTCTGTTGAACTACACACACACACACACACACACACACACACAGAGGCTAAATGTGTTACTAATGAGCCTGGTGTGCGGTTACAGCATAGAGCCAGACAGGCTCCACGCTCCAAGACCATGGCAGTTCAGTCAGGAGTCACCACTTTCTTCTCTGTTCCTCCACTTCATCCTCACAAAGCAACCTGTTACCTTTCGCTTTCATTATTGAAGTCCAAGTAGACTTAAACATGACATCATGATGGTGCATAGAATGTTTAAACGCTTATTTAAGTGCCACAGAAAAAGAAATACAAGTTTTTTTATTTATTTATTTTTTAAGTTGGTTCTCCATGGCAGTGAATGTTATATTTGATTCTACCGTTGTCTTCAACAGCATATTTTCAACATCTTGAAGTCTTAACTGATACCATTGTTCTTCAATCTTCTGTCCTTTCCATCCAGTCCCAGCCATGATCACCTCCTACCCAAACACCACTCTGGCCACGCAGGGTGAAGAGAAGAAGATGAGCTGCATCGCCCATGGAGAGAAGCCCATCATGGTGCGCTGGGAGAAAGAAGAACGCATCATCAACCCTGAGACCAGCAGATATGTAGTCACTGTCAAAGAAGTGGCTGACGAAGTCGTTTCCACACTGGTGGTGGGTTATCACTTTCACTGGGAATCAAACAGCTTTTGAATGTTATTTTTGATCTATTCAGACCAGTGAAAAGCAGAGAGGAAGAGACTGGAAGAAAGGGCAGAGGAAATTCTTGTTGAAATACATACACAAAATATTCAAGTGTAGCATGAAATATTAAAGAGCTTCCTTCCAGTTCAATTTAATGGTGATTAAAACACAGCAGGAATAGTACACGTGTAATGCAGTGCAAGATTGCAAGGAATATGTACCTTGGGAAAATTGAGTAGTTCAGTGTCTCACATGCTTTGGGGTGATCGTTTCTGTCTCTGAGTCTTTGCTTTATCTCTGTAAGTAAAGTGTGAAATTGTTGAAGATGAATCCACTGTCCATTCTCACTCACGTTTAATCATAATTTTACATTTTCTAAATGATATTCTGCCCACCTGAAGGCTTTGCATGTTCTGTGTGGCTCTGTAGATTATGCCTACAGTTCGTGAGGACTCAGGATTTTTCTCCTGCCATGCCATCAACTCCTTTGGCGAGGACCGAGGCATCATACAGCTGACAGTGCAAGGTAAACTCCCCCTCACTTCAAGCTCAGTCCAGCTCATGCTAGGAGTTGGTATGTGTGGAAGAGGACAACATCCACTTTAAGAGGAGTCACATTGTTGTAATCTATTGCTTAATTCATTCATTTATCAATGGAATTGCCACACTTGGCCTTTTCAGTCTTATCCATAATCTCAGTGGGAAATCACAGACAGAATGAAAGCAATAGATCTGTCTGGTCTGCCTGCCATTCAGTGCTATTTCAGGACTCAAGATTACCTCTCTGTCTCTGTCGCTGTCTGTTTCCCACACACTCATTTGTTCACTTGCATCAGAACCACCCGACCCTCCGGTGGTGGAGATCCGGGAGGTCAAAGATAGAACCATAGCTCTTCGCTGGACAATGGGTTTCGATGGCAACAGCCCCATCACGGGGTATGACATTGAATGCAAGAACAAATCAGGTAGACACATATTAAAATGGAACAAATTCACAAATTACATTACAAAATACTGAACGTGACTACGGAGTGAACAGGAATCCATCCATTGTTGACCGTTTTTTCAACCTCTCTGTCCATCCAGCGTCTTGGCTATTAGCCCAGGTAACCAAAGATGTGTCACCGCAGCTTAACCAGGCAACTATTATTGACCTCCACCCTTCCTCCACTTACAACATCCGCATGGTCGCCAAGAACATCATCGGCAACAGCAACCCCAGCAACGAGCTCACCATCACTACGGATGAAGCAGGTGGGTTAGTCCTGTGAAAGCCGTAATCAAACATGCAGATGAAATCAATAATAATTCAATTTCTCCATCTCTAATTCATATGATAAAAGTTATCAGTTGACTATGTTACTTTATTTGCTGAAAATGCTGTGGTTGAAAGTTGAAAATGAATGAAAGACTGTGAACATGAAGGTGGATTTATTCTTAACTAATCAGCGCCTTCTATTGAAAAAAAGTAGACATAGCACAATTTCTGCTTTACTAAAACCAGCCAGCAGTTGATGAATGATGTGCATTATTTTAGCTCCTGACGGCCCTCCACAAGATGTCACTCTGGAGCCCACGTCGCCACAGAGCATCAAAGTCTCCTGGAAGGTGAGGTCCAAAGCACTGGCTTATAGATTAGACTGCTCTTTAGTTATTGTAATTTAAACTTTGCAATATTTCTGATGTGTCACTATTTTTGCACAGAAAAATAGCTCCACAGTAGCATTGTGACTTTTAAACCAGTCAAATACAAATCATATTAAATATCGCTGTTTGTATTTGTGTTGGTGTATCCAAGGAATATAAGCAACATTTAAATGATGAATGCTAAAATATTTAGTCTCTTCCACGCTTTGCAGCCTCCACAGAAGCACCTACAGAACGGTGTGATCCGCGGCTACCAGGTGGGCTATAGGGAGTACAGTCCAGGTGGGAGCCACCAGTTTACCATCATCAGCTTAGACACAACAGGAGACACCATGGAGAGCATTGTGCTGGACAACCTGAAGAAGTTCACTCAGTACAGTGTGGTGGTACAAGCTGCAAACCGGGCAGGCACGGGGCCATCCTCACAGCAGGTGGTCACCAAAACTCTTGAGGATGGTAAGTTGAGGATGGTTGTGTATTGTGAGCTCACAGTGAGTTCTTGAAGACTTCTGAAATGTGGTGAAAGCACTGATGTATTTTTGTGTAAAGGCTACCATCTAGTGGATATGTTTTTAAACTACATCACATATGGAAATACTTTATTTGCAATGCTATTCTGACTAAAAATCTATTTGTTTCAACCACCAAGATTTGTTAATAAAGAATAAATCTTTTGATCTAATATCTTATCATTTACATAAGCAACACATGACAGTTGCTGTCACTCAGAAAGCCTCTATTAAGAGTGAACTTCAATTCCCTTTATTCTCTTTTGTCCTTCTTAGTGCCGTCTAGGTCTCCTGAAAATGTGTTGGCTGTGGCCAAGTCTCCAGAGGTCATCTCACTGTCCTGGATGCCACTGCCCAGAGAGGCTCTCAATGGAAACCTGCAGGGGTACAGAGTCATCTACTGGGCCAACCTGCCTGATGGAGGTATGGACGTTAACTCACAGAACACAGAGCCTTTCGGCTGCTTTTTTCCATTACTATGTTTAAACGTACAGTATATACAGAGGCTATAAGAACATGCATGTAGAGTCTCTTATATCCCTTTTTTCACCACACAACCTAGGCAATCTGATGAAATTATTTTTTTCATTTTCACCAACTATATAAACACCTGAGCAAAAAGTTCTCAAAACGTTTAAATATCGGATTGAATTCGTGAAATTTGGAAATACGTCACAGTTCAAAGTTCACTTGGCTCATTTTTTTGAACAAAAAGAAAAGAAAAATGGTCTATCACTACTAAAAATGCAATATAAAATGAATCATAACTTTGACTCAACAACACATAAGGAGAAGAAGAAAAGCATTTTTAATGTCTGAATATGTGACCTATAAACACACAAACACACACACACACCCAGATGTCCATATAAGGAGTTGTGTATTATTCCCACTGCAATTTACCATGGGTGCACCTGCGGCACAGATCCGTGCTTTAAAAATGATATAAAATCAATGCACTTCATTTGCCAATACATTGACTCACCTCTACCTGTGAACCCATTTTAATTATTTGTATGTCAAAAAGTGTTCAGTGTCTTTTTTTCCCCCTCATGCTGATTTGAATACAATTTACTTTGCATAGTATTTGCGGTTTCTGTTGGGGTTTTTTTACCTTGAATGTTTATCTTGCTTTGTAGCAATGATCCAAACCTGCATTGGCTGGCTCCATTAATAATTCACAATGCAATAACTCCAGCTGGGCCCATTACCTCTGCACTGAGTGACATAAGAAGGATGGAGGAGAGGAGGGCAAAAATTAAAAACAAGAGCAAAAATGAAGAGTAGAAACTCATAATACCTGATTTATTATACTGATACACATCATCGTCATCTAGTGCTTGACATAAATGATCTACACAGTGCAATCAGTTGATTTTCCCAGATGACTGGTGATAAATTTCTGCTTTCATGAAAGAAAACAGTAATTCATAACTGTTGCTGGTATCGTTGTTATGGCACCAAAGCTGCACCAAAGACACACAGTGTAAATCATTTTGATTCTCAGGCTCAGTGATGTGTCTCTTCTCTCACGTTAGAATTGGGAGAGATCCGGAATGTGACCACCAATCAGCCATCTCTGGAATTGGACGGCTTGGAGAAGTACACCAACTACAGCATCCAGGTCTTAGCTTTCACCAACGCTGGAGACGGTGTCCGCAGTGAACAGATCTATGTGCGCACAAAAGAGGATGGTATGAGAAATATTATCACATTTTAATCCCTGACACTCAATAAAAACCCTAACCCTTTTTTTTTTCATTAAAAAAGATGATTAGATATTTTAACGAATGATACCTTTCTTTACCATTTCAACACACTGCATATTCTATAGGATGTTTATCCAGGCCCTGCTGTGTTTTTCTTTAGTTCCTGGTCCCCCAGCAGGTGTGAAGGCTGCCGCCTCCAGCAGCTCAGTGGTGTTCGTCTCCTGGCTGCCACCACTCAAACTCAATGGCATCATCAGGAAATACATCGTCTTCTGCTCGAACCTACATCCCATGGTATTAGCATTTGTATACCATAAAACTGTGATCCGAACACTATTATTAACATTTGGTACATTCACACTGACTAATATCTGCAATGGAAAAACTGTATGTATTCTTACATGTGCTCTTACATGACACTTTGAACGTCTGTATATTTGCAGTTTGAATATGGCAGTCCTTTGTTCATAATTGCATTTCTACACTCTGGACAAAGCTACTTCTCAGTTATACATAATCTCCCCTCTCTTTACTACTTTACAGGTGATGAGTGAGTTTGAAGCGTCTCCAGATGCGTATTTCTACAGGATATCAAACTTGGCTCGCAACAGACAGTACAGTATCTGGGTGGTTGCGGTGACTGCCGCCGGTCATGGCAACAACAGCGAGAAAATAACAGTGGAGCCTCTTGCCAAAGGTACTAGCGAACAATTTCTTTTCATGTTTTCTTTTTAATATTCAAAAAAGGGACAAAGGATGTCGCATAAAGACCAGGTGGGAATAGGTTATTAGAAATCAAGGTTGTTTTAATACAAATTCATGAAAGAATTTGACACAAAAAGAAAGTAAGGATAAACTGATGACGAAGGGATTTCAAAAAGGTTTTGTCAACTTTACCTAAGCTCAATATTACAATTGATAAAGGGATGTACCTCATATTATGGCGTAAGGCGTAGTATTCCACGGAGAAATTTGAACATGTTCCTAACATTGATGACATAAGCTTCATCAATTGAGATTGCGCATTAAGTGTAAGTTGTGTTGTTTATAGCTCCAGCCAGGATCCTGACCTTCAACGGCACAGTGACGACTCCCTGGATGAAAGATATTGTTTTACCATGTAAGGCTGTTGGTGACCCTCCACCTACCATCAAGTGGCTTAAGGGATAGTAAGTCTCATACAAAATAATCATATAGACTACTACAGCTCAGACAGGATATCGCACAAGTGTGAAAATGCGGCAGTCTTTAGTTTATTATATAATCTTTTCTCTTTTTCAGCACCAATGGGACTCCTACCCCGGTCCTGGTGGATGGCCGTCGCAGTGTCCATGGCAATGGTAGCTTCATCATCCGCACAGTGAAAGCAGAGGATTCTGGCAACTACAGTTGTGTGGCCAGCAACAACTGGGGTTCAGATGAGATTACACTGAACCTGCAAGTCCAAGGCAAGTAGCTGCAGGAGTAAAAATACAGTACCACCACTTGAATCAGAAAATGAAATGAAACAGACCAGACCAGAAAAAACAGAAAAACACCTATAGGGAATGCTTACTGTAGAAATAACTGCTACAGATTAACAATGTTGTGTAGGTCTAATCTTGTTCATTCGGGCATGACTCGTCACCACACCATAGGTGACCATGCTGTAGGTGTAGGAGTGGGAATGAAGATCAACCACTAGATCAAGAGCTTTGTCTTTTGGCTTAGCTCCCTTTTCGTCGATGCAATGGTGCAGTGGAGTGGACACAATACCACTCCCACTGCCCTGATTCTGCAGCCAATCTCACGCTCCATTGTTCCCTCACTCGTGAACAAGACCCCAAGATACTTAAACCCCTTCACTTTAGGCAAAGACGCATTCCGCGCCCAGAATCCATCGGTTCCGTCTGAGAACCATGGCCTCCGATTTAGAGGTGCTCATCCTTATCCCTGCCGCTTCACAGTCAGCTGCAAACCGATCCGGTGAGCAGGGTAAACCCCAGAACGATGATGCCATCAGGACCACATCGCATGCAAAAAGAAGCGATGTAATCCTCCTGCCACCGAACGGCAACCCCTCTTCACCGTGGTCGTTCCTCGAGATCCGGTCCATGAATCACAAACAGGATTGGGGAGAAGGCACACCCCTGTCTGAATCTCAGCTCACTGAGGACATTTATTTCAAATACAACTGTGCTAAGTGCTTTTTTGTCTGACCCCAACTTCACAGTCCCTCCTGACCAGCCACGCCTCACAGTTACCAAGACAACCACCACTTCAATCACATTGTCATGGATACCCGGAGACAACGGAGGGAGCTCCATCAGAGGTGAGAGTGGCACACACACACACAGATAGAAACCTCTTTAAATTCTCATTGATGTCTTCATAAATGTACAAGTATGGGCAGTTTCATCACAGCTGTATGTGATGTACACGTAAACAAATACGCTGCAACTTATATACATAGTTCTTCATATACACACAATCACCTCCGCTCAGCTGCCAATGATAACCAATGTCGTCTTCTCCTTTAACTCTGGTCCAACATCCCTGTTCCTGTTTCTCATTATGTGCTGCTGAGGCTGAGTATTTGAGTCCTAAAAGGTAGATTAAAAAGCAGCAGGGAAGATTAGGTCTGTTTAAGTGGAAGATTAAAGTGCTCCATCTTAAAGAAAGTGCAATCACAGTGAGACTATTTGTGGTGATTTATCATTGCTTCTAATCATGGGGCTCCTGTCTTCTAAATTGCAGTCGTCCATGATAGCTTCTCTGTGATATTTGTTTTGCTTTCATACTCGCATCATATTCAGGAAACAACACACACACACACACACACACACACACACACACATCAGCTTTAGAATTGTCTATTTATTCAGCTTGACTTGTATTGGTCAGTCAACAATTTTATCTGGATAATTTTAAAGATAACTTTTGGATTAACTGCTATAAAATGTGATGGTTAGATCTGTCAATGAGTAGACTATTAGCACATCATTTAAAATGATGACTCTATTCATGTAAGCAGCTGTAAAAGATTAGGATTAATTCTACTTTAACATATCCACAGTCAAACTATATTATAAATACTGTATTCATACTTTACTTATATTAAGTGTAGTATATTATATATTCGTATAGCACATATAATATAGTATCCAAGATTGTATTATTAAGCCTAAATAATAGGAATTGTAATACATAATTACTTAAATTTGACAACATTCATATGATACAGTAGAAGCTCAGTATTTATAATAATTAAAAGTATTAATGAAAGCTGAATCCTACCTGACTGTGTACTGTAATTTTGACGAGGTTAAACAGAGAACTTTCCTCTGCTAGATTTGTTATTGACTTTTAAACTTTTTACAGTAATTTCTGTATAATTACATTTCAGTTCTTCCCCCTCCCACTTGATTTTTTCCTTCTCTTATATTCACTCTCCTCTGCTTCAGGTTACATCCTTCAGTATTCAGAGGACAACAGTGAACAGTGGGGCAGTTTTCCCATCAGTCCCAGTGAGCGTTCGTATCGTCTGGAGAACCTCAAGTGCGGTACCTGGTACAAATTCACTCTGACAGCACAGAACGCAGTGGGACCAGGGCGCATCAGTGAGATCATTGAAGCAAAGACCCATGGGAAAGGTAGGGAGTGTGGCACTATAGAGCTACATTAAATGAGGTTTGAATCTGAGGATCAGTCCAAATGTAGTGCTTTTTAGTGCATTATCTGACATGATGAAACACTTCTTCATCTGGAAGTCATGTTCCCATAGCTACATTACAGTTTGTTTTTAATGTAAGCCTTGCAACTGATGATAAGACAAGATTTAAATTGATCTAAACCATCTTCCAAAATGCCTCTAAAAGTATAGAAAAAGGTTTTTTGACTTCCATTCACCTGTAAAATAATCATGTTAGTTTACTTTCAAAGTCATTTTAAGCTGTGATATGATTGTGTCTGTATAACTAAAACAAACCTGTGTTCTCAAATCTCTCATCTATCTTCAGAACCCCAGTTTGCCAAAGAACATGAACTCTTCACCAGCATCAACTCCACCAGGGCCAGGCTCAACCTTGTTGGCTGGAACAACGGTGGCTGTCCAATCACCTCCTTCATACTGGAGTACCGCGCAGTGGACTCAACCACCTGGACCACAGCCCAGCGCACATCGCTGACTAAGAGCTACATCCTGTACGACTTGCAGGAGGCGACTTGGTACGAACTGCAGATGAAGGTCACCAACAGCGCTGGGTCGGCAGAAAAGAGGATCACCTTTGCTACACTCAACGGCGATGGAAGTGAGTCAGTATTTGTTGAGTCTGGCCCACAACTGCACAGATGTGGAGAATCATGGGATCAGTATAGAATAGTGTGATGTTGACACTGACATTTGCTTATGAGTATTAAGAAAAGTCAGTTGAGTTTAGGGGCCAATTCAATTCAGATTGATGCACTATTTGACTGTGGTTAACAGCCGTGACGTTACGTCAGCTGTTAATAACAACAGTGTTTTAAGCATCAAGTTCCTTGAGTACATTTTGAGCGTCACTGTTATTTAAGGACGGTTTTGTCAGCCTTTCAACAAATTGACAGGCATTCTGATGCCTCAGATGAATTAGAAAGAAAACTGGGACTTCAAATTCTCCACGGGCTGTGATGTTGCTTTATTTGCCACAGGCTACAGAGTGTGTCAGTCACACACAAAGGGAAACGTATAAGCTGTGCAGGAGGATAGGAGGTGGGGAGAGCTATGTGGTGCTCTCCAGACTATTCATTAATTTTCTTTGAAGGGTTTTGCTGAGACATGTGAGCTGCCTGTCAGGATGTTGGCGTGTGTGTGTGTGTGTGTGTGTGTGTGTGTGTGCTGCTGTCAGTTCAACAGCGGTTCTCCAGCTCAGCTCAGTGGCCCAGGAGACTAACAGCACATATTCAGTCTCCTACAAACCTACTGCCCCAACACGCTTTTCTCTCGCTCTGAGCAAAGACGGAAAATACATTTTAATGGTGAATTTAATGAAAAGGCAGGCATTAGGGACTCTCCACCAATTTCAAAGCAGTTACAGAGCCTGTTCCTGTTGACAGCATAGGAATTGATAAAACATTGTTTAAATCGACTCACCAGCTGGGAGTTATCTTTGTGGTGTGGACGTTTTCCTCATGTTTTCACCAGTAGTTCAGAGGAAAATGAGGTGAAGTGGTGACTTAAATTGTCACTGTATGTGTGTGCATTTGTTTATATGTCTGTTGTGAACAGTGTTGGGCAGTTACATGTTAATATTACTGTTAATGTTACTAATAATATGGTTTTTTTTTTAATATACCTTCTGAGTAATGTGGCCAACACTAGTTATGAACCCAGTGTGTGCTGAGATGAACTCTGAACTGCTGTGACCTTGGTCATAAAACGGATGGATGAATATTTCATTGTCTTTTCATAATCAATTCCTCATTATGTTTGGATTTGTCTTCTTCCTTCAAGGTACCATCCCCCCCTTGCTGAAGACAGGAGATCCAATCTCAGACAACATGTCAGGCAGCGGAGGTCTGAAGATGGTGGTGACCATCACCTCCGTTCTTGTGGTGGCTGTGCTGGTCTTTATCATGCTTATGGTGCTGAAGAGGAGACGGAGGGAGCAGAGGCTCAAGAGACTCAGAGGTGAGTTCAAGATTACTTTGTACACACTGAAATCATTAAACACCAAATATGTAAACACCTAAAATAAGTAAAAAAAAAATGATCCAGACATTCACCCACATTTTGGTACACATTATTTAAGAGAAGCATTAAAACATACTGTATCCACACTGTAATGAACTTCAGTGTTTGTCTCTTCTCATGCTTTATTTGCCTTTTTATTAGAATAGGTGTGATTGAATGTGCAGCACCTTCACTGCTTTAGCTTCTCAGCCAGTGCAGAACTATCATGGTATTAACTGCCTCTTTGCTGAATTTACAGATGCCAAAAGCCTGGCAGAAATGCTGATGAGGTATGTATGCTTGATTTTAATTTATGCTTGCTGCTTTCCTTTAAGCAGTGGACATAAATCACAATGTAGCCCAGAGTTACAGTACCTACCAGTAAAAATCAAATATATTGCACACAGGTTATGCTGTCCCTCTTGACTTCTTACAGCCAATTATCAACTTAAATTGAACCGAATTAGCATTTCTGCAATACAATAAAAAATAATTACTCACCTGAAACGTAATGAAATTCTACTCATTAATCTCCTCAGTAAGAACACACGGACGCCAGACACAGTGAACAAGCAGCAACAGACACTAAGAATGCACATTGACATCCCAAGAGCCCAGCTACTCATCGAGGAAAGAGACACCATGGAGACAATCGGTGAGACTTCCTTCCTTCACATAAACAGTATATTAATGCTGATGTGACTCTTTCTTTGCTGCCTCTTGTGTTCCCCTCTCTCTCTTTCCTACTTTTCTGATATTTTTTTCTGTCTCGTAGATGACAGATCCACTGTGCTGCTGACAGACAATGATTTTGGGGAGACAAACAAGCAGAAATCCTCCACAGTCACTCACACAGTCCACTACCAGTCTCTGTCCCAGGCCACTGGGCCACTGGTGGACGTGTCCGATGCCAGGCCTGGAACCAGTGAGTCCCACCACCGTCAGTGCTCAATATTTTTTCTTCTCTTACTATTAATATTGCTGCAATGATGATGTGTCCTGTGTTGCTGTTGTTATTATTGTTGATGTCTTCTGGCTAAAGCAGCCTTCTTGGTTTTATTTCATGACTCTGAAGTCATGATTCTTGCACAAATTTGCCTCAGCACCATTAAATAGCATAATGACAGCACTCCATTCACATAGCCAAATGAAATGCAAAGCAAAATTGCCTTTCTATTAAACTTTTTCATAGATTGCCATCATACAGCGGGTGAGCCGCCTCACAGCAGTGTGATTACAAAGACCCAGCTCTGGTGCTTGATCTCCACTGAAGCAGAACTGATGAAGAATAACCATCTCCCGACTTCATTTTGACATATACTCACCTGACTTTGCACATACACTCAGACTTAGACATAATCAGATGAGATGTATTTTTTTGTGCCAACAAGGCGCATACTGTATGTTAGATTACTCCCTGAGTATTTGCCAGTGCAGATTCACAAATTATGTTAACTTAGTACGGAGGGACATGCAGCTTAGCATGTCGATCAATTTTTAAAAAATCACTCTTTGAAACAAAATAAAGAAAAAAAATAATAAATAAACAAACAAGTAAATACTTTCCTCCATTAGCATATTGGCTTTTTTTAAGGTGTGACAGCTCACATACATGGATGCTAGCCTACACGCCCTAACCCTATATAAATGCATGTACTGGATCTTAAAATGCACATAACTGTACAACACAGCTGTCTAAACACAAACCATGACAAAGCCAAGCACTTACCAAATTCACACACATGCATTTCCACACGGTCAGTCAAGAGATTGGTTCGTTTAACCTGGCCAGTGGGGCATGAATTCCATTTGCTGACAAAGCTGCTTCCCCCCCCCCCCCCCCCCCCCCCCCGCTATTGGCCAAATACCTCCATCATTTCATCCCTCCATCCACTGCTGATGAAATTACTGTCTGACCTACTATGATTACCAGGACTATTCTTCTCTGTTCCAATCCTGAGAATTTCTAAAGGCTCTTATTGTGATTTGGCCCAGCAGAGCATGCAGCAGCAGCAGCAGCCTGTCAGAGTCAGTGTGAAAATAAATCTGTATGGAGACAGTTTGTGCTCAAAATGGATGATAATGTTACTTTGTGGTGCTATGAAATGTAATGATCAGTGTTGACACACATTTCCTTCATCTTCTGCTACAAATGATGTAGTTTTAGCTTAGTTACCATGATCAGTTTTCATAATAATGTACATTTTGTCTTGCAACAGGCGAAATTCTTCAATCCTGATTCATACCTATCCAAAGATCAGAGTCTAAGTGCTGGAGGCAAATGTCCCCTATGGGCTTCCATTTGTTTATTTGGTTCCACTATTAAGAAAGATGACTGGAATCATTTATTTCCATTGAATTACTACAGAGTATTTTATAATTTTAACGCCATTTTCATAGCTGATCCATATGAAATAATGATATTTTTATGATACAAATGATTAAACATGTAAGTATTCTTATAAATGAGGTACAGATTTATTGGCATCTTATTTTGAATGAGTTCAGAACATGAATATCTAAATACATCATTTTAATCTAAACAAAATGTTAGACAAAAGTACTATTTTAATGTTTGACTTAAACAAAAGTAGATTTGCTGTTTTATTTCTTCTCTTTTAAACAATGTTCACTCTCTCTCTCCTCTCACTAGATCCCACTGCCAGACGCACTGCCAAAGCTGGTCCTGCCGCAGCACGGAGCCGCTACGCCAGCCAGTGGACCCTCAACAGGCCGCACCCCACCAGCTCCTCACACACCCTGACCACTGACTGGAGACTCCCCACACCACGCGCCACTGGATCTGTGGACAAGGAGAGCGACAGCTACAGTGTCAGCCCCTCACAGGATACAGGTGAAACACCACTCTTAGCCAGTATCAAAATTGACTCACTGCCTTTCTTTGTAAATGAAATTCAGTTGGATAGATCTACAACCAATCTGACCATGATCCGGATGATGTATGCAGGACGACAAAAAACATATCAACAAAGGAGCAATGGCTATCTACAGTAGTCATGGCTTCTAACAACTTTTGCCTGTGGGAGCTCCGTGGAGCAAGTCACTCCAGCTAGTCCAGAACACTGCCGCTCTACTTTTGACAGGAAAAAAGAAAAGAGACCACGTCACACCTGTGTTGCGCTCTCTCCATTGGCTTCCTATTTGTTTTAGGTTTGATTTTAAAATGTTATTGTTGGTTTTTAAGGCTCTTAACGGTTTGGCACCATCTTACCTCTCGGAACTACCTCCTCTTCACACCCCATCCCGAGCTCTGAGGTCAAATAACAGGTTGCTTTTAGATGTGCCAAAATCCCGATTAAAAACCCTGGGTAATCGGGCTGTTTCTGTAGCTGCCTTTAAACGTTGGAACAATTTTCCAATGGAAATTAAATCTGCCCCCATCATTTAACATTTTAAATCACACTTAAAGACCCATCTCTTCTCCTTGGCCTTCACTTCAGGATAAGAATAGTCCACCCGGACACTTCAATCTAGTCAATCTCAATCTCCCTTTTTACTATTTTATTATGTCACTATTTTACTGTTATATTTTTATTAATTTTGTACCTTTTATGTTGCTGTGCCTGTTAACTCTTTGGTGAAAAGCACTTTGGTCAACCTCTGTTGTTTTTAAATGTTTTAAATCTCTCTAAATTGTGTAACCTCTAACCCTCAGATCGTGCACGGAGCAGCATGGTATCAACAGAGAGTGCATCGTCCACCTATGAGGAGCTGGCCAGAGCCTATGAGCATGCAAAGATGGAAGAGCAGCTCCGCCACGCCAAGTTCACCATCACTGAGTGCTTCATCTCTGACACCTCATCCGAGCAGATGACAGCAGGGACCAACGACTACACCGACAGCATGACCTCCAGCACACCGTCTGAGTCGGGCATATGCCGTTTTACTGCTTCACCGCCCAAACCTCAGGATGTCAGCCGGGTCATGAACATGGCCGTGCCCAAGGCACACAGACCTGGTGAGGAAGCACATTTAACCACACAAAGAATACACAACTCATCTAACCTTGTGTTTTACCTGCAAACTTTCAGAAACCCTTAACTGGCCATTTCTACTGAAGCCTCATGTGCAATAATAGAGGTTATGAATGATATCTACATAAGGTAGACAGTGTTTGCCTGTAGAATATCTTATGATGATAATGATGAAGAAAATTTAGATGGTAACTTTGATCGTTTCAATCCTGGGGGCACATCCTGATTCCTCATTAAATTATTGTGTAGTACTTTAGACTCCGTGGAAGTGTTTTCCATGGTCTCCAGTGAGAGTAGCTGTTTGTTTTTCCTCAATCTTAAGAGAGCTATAACAAAGTATACAATTCCATCTTATATCACAAACAAGAATTATGAGATGCAGATCCTCCAAAACCCTCCCAGGGATTCCTTTATTGTAAGAAAACAAAGAACTTCTTGCTTCTTTTTTCTGAACTTCATGAAGGCTTTGGCTCGTGTGTTACATCTGATGTTTGAGGGAAAACCTGCTCTTCCCTCTTAGGTTGTACTTTTACCTTACATGACCCTCTCCTCACCCAGGTAGCTCTGCAGATCAATTACAAGATCTGGCAGAGCATGGAGACTTTCTGCTGAGCAGACATTGAGAAAGACATCAGCTTTTCTACCAAATGCACTCATCACATCCATCACTCCATCTGGTGCCATGGATCTGGGGGCAATGATAATTAGCGTAGTTGATGTTGCATCCCAGCACCAGAAATATAGGTCTGTGTGTGTATGTGTGTGTGTGTGCACTTGTCCCAGGATCCTCAGAGTTTAGACAATCAGATTACTTCTTACATTTTGAGCCTCATTATGTTTGTGTGCAGAACAGCAGACTCAAATGACTGAGAGAGAGAGAGAGAGAGAGGGCGACTAAAGGCTAAAATCTGTCATCCTCATCTAAAGCGAATGTCACTCAGTACAAAACAGCACTTAAATGCTACAGTGGAGAGTTCTCAGTGTAATCCCAGCCTCTCAGCCTTTCATGGAACAGTACAGGCATAAGAATCAGGCTGTTTTGCTTCAGCTGTTTTCTAATGTTACGGAGTGTTTGTTTTGGCAATTCACCAAGTAAACAATATGCACTCGTACAAAAGAAAGTGTTGTTTAAGTAGCAAAATTGGACGCATTCAATACATATTGAGTGATTCAGACCTAAACTTAATATATTTTATTAAAATATTGGCCTTTTCAAGTTTAATAGCTGTGTCAAATGTTCTGTATTTCAGCTGACTCTGCTGCCAATAGACTGTAGATTGCTCTCCTGGGAGATATGCAATTATACACAGAAACCTGAAGCAACCATTGCATCTATTTTTTTTTATTAAAGTAAATTAATTAATTAGTTTTCCCAGGATCTTGGGGGATCCAATGGCTTCATGGATAATAGGCTCTTAGAGATTAATTTATAAGAATTTCGTCTTGCAAATCAAAGGCTTGCGTCTTACACACAGATTGTGCAAATATGATGCAGGGATGTCTTTCTCTTTACACACAAGAGCATCATTGAGGGAGACCATATTGCCGATTGTTACATTGGACCTCACTGAAGTTGAATGGTTGGTCGGGATCAGGGCATGGTGCGGACCAGTTTTTCCACTATGAAAATAGCATAATAAAGGATCAGAAGCACAATCTTGTCTACAGTATAATGTCACTACGCAGTATGTTGTGATAAAGCATTAACTGAGACCGAGCTACAAGCTGTTACAATACTGTCGTATCTTCACCTCCTGAAGTTGTCATCATGAGTGTGTTATATGGAACCAGTTTCCTTTTTAAGCATGAATTTGGAGTCATATTCTTAAGCCCAGCTTCAGTTTGGTCATAGTCAAGAATTTGTTGCAGCTTTTAGATGCTAAAAATTCTACTATGTTGAGTTTCTACCATACTATCAATGACCTCTTTGTACTCTCTGATGCATTAAATTCTTAGAAGTGCACGATACAATACTGAAACCCAAACCCAGTATGGAGGTCAGACAACTGGTGAATGATTCATCAACCTCATCTCTGTCTCTGTTACATCTGACTGACCTGAACTGACCTCACCTGTCCATCACAAGGTTAAAGGTAGAGAGAGTTTAAAGCCGTGTTTCCATTATGGTGCAGTTTGGTTTTAGTTTGGTACAGTACGCTACGGTATTGAACCATAAAGCCCTTGGTCAGGCTTGTACTGTATTTTGACTGAGAACAGTACCTTTACTTGGTAGACGGGGTGTGCGCTGTGCACGATAGCCGCGTCAGCGCTTTGTATGAGAATAGACTGCAGGTGTTGAAGAAGAAGCATTGGTTGCAAGGGAGTGACGCTTTTCTGTCACCCAAGCAGCCGTGTGTGGTCCCATTTACTGTACAATCTGCATTTGACAGCCTGAGGAATTTTTCCAAACACATTTCTCATGACTTCCCACAATTAACACCTAAATATATATTTAACTGAATTAATGTTCTTGGCCATACACCAACACTGGTGCTGGTACTAATTGGGCTTATTAAAAAACACAGTGAATTATTCATTCTTCCCGAGAACCCAAAGATCCATCGACTGAGGTCACAGGCTGGACTGACTCTGCAGAAGCAGTGATGTATGTTCGAGCACTTATAGGCTGAACGGCTGGCTGTGCATGTGTGGGCTGTGCACATGGAAGTGTGTGAGAGATAACGCGGTGGGACATGATTTTAGTGGTGAATCATAAACCTGTGAATGACCATTAAACACTGGATCTCTCAAAGATGAATGTCACAATGCTTCAATGTGAATTAAACATCACAGACTACATCTGGCAACATAAGACCTGAATCATGATGGACTCATTTGCTCTTTAATATATCCGAGCAGTAGTAAAGATACAGTAGCAGTGAAGGTACCATAAACTCACTGGACCAAAAACAAAGTGTTTCTCCTCAGACACTCCAAACAATTAGTACAAGATTAAAGAGGTAGCTTTCAATTCATTTTTATTACTCAGTGAGTATAATAAATATGATTTGGTTTGTCTTTAATAAGTGGGCTGTTTCACAGCTTTTTGTATTTTTCAGCTCCTTGTTTTGGTCTGATCACTTGATCTTGTCTGTGGTGGTCGGGAACTGGTTTCAGCAATACAAGCTCTTATGAAGATGCTTTTGTCATGATTTTACCGCAATATGTTATGATATTTATTAACAGAACTTTAATTGCCAACTACTTTTCTCCTATGTGTTCCCTCCCAGGGGGAGAGCTGTTCCACTTGCCACCTTACCTCCGGATGGACTTCCTGTTGAACCGTAGTGTGCCACTAGCAGCCCGAGGTGGAGGAGTCAGCAGCAGCAGTGGCAGCAGCAGCAGTGGAGGAGCAGGAGGAGGAGGTGGTGCTGGTAGTAGTAGTAGTAGTAGTGGTGGTGGTGGTGGTGGTGGTGGTGGTGGAGGAGGAGGAGCAGGAGCAGGAGCAAGTGGAGTTGGTGCTGGTGCTACAGGGGAAACAAGAGTAGGAGGAGGAGCCATGGGCCAGACCTGCCTGGAGCCCCAGAGGAGCCGCACTCTGAAGAGGCCACCTCCAATGGAGCCCACCCCCATGGAAGTGCCCACACCCAGGGAGGTTCAGCAGTGGCAGCCAGGAACTGCCTCCACCCTCCCCCATAGGGATGTCCGGGAGAGGGGAGAGGCCCGGGGTGAGGTCCGTGCAGACGCCCCCTCCTCAGGAGATCTTGCCCAAGCACAGGCTGCCAAGCTCAGCACCTCTCAGGAGTCACTGCTGGACTCCAGAGGACACCTGAAACAGAGCAACAATCCCTATGCCAAGTCTTACACGCTGGTATAACACTGGGACTCACAGCGGACTACTTCAGACACAACAGGACTTCTGCAGACACAGTGGCAGAGGAAGAACAGACGACAGGCACAGGAACAGTTTTCCACAACAGAAACTGTTGTATATAGAGCCGTTTCTGACATGCGTCTGAAGTGGATGCTTTTCTTTGAGTCTGTCTTTCTTTCTTTCACTCTTTTCTTTCTGTCCTCTGTCGCTCCTCTCTGTTGCTTTCAATCTTTACATTCTCTCTCACCTTGCGCCTCCTCTGATTAATTTTCTCTCACAGGTTTTATTTTCTACCTGAGTATTCTTTTATTCTAAAGTGACAACATATGAAGATTGCCAAAATGATTTATTTAAAATTTCAGAAAGAGAAAAAATACTATTGAATTTATATTAAGGACAGTTATAGTCGTCATCATTATTATCATTATTATTATTATTATTATTATTATTACTATTATTATATAAAACAAAAAACAATCTAAAAAACAAAGGGAGAGGAAGGAGGACTCTGGAGCACTCTGCAGGAGAACATTGCTTTCTTAATTTATTTTTATTTTATTGTGGTAGTGTGATGAAATCTGTGACTGGGTAACTTGAGGGTTTTTTAGCACTATGAAGAGCCAACAGAGGAGAAGAAGAGCGATGCTGGACACGACCGCCAATGCTGACCAATCTTAATGTTTTTCAACCTTTCTGATGACTGCATGGCGACTGATCAAATGACAATTAATAGGAATGACTGGAAATCCCAAAAAAAAGAGAATTTTTGTCACACTATGAAATTATACAATGTGAATATATATAAAGAGATCACTTTTATTTGTGGATATTATGGGGGGAATGATTTGGTTAATAAAGTCCTTAGTCATGTTTGCACACATCTGACTTTGCTTCATATGTGTAACGTCACTCGCTGTTCTCGACTGTCTGTCACTCCTCCATAATTTCTCCTCTTTTCACCTGTTCATACTTCATTTATTTCAAACCGAGACCAAAACACAGTAGATGTACTTCAGAAAACATTAACCTCAATTATATAACAAGAAAATAGAACAGAAAGGCCAAAACTATAAACATAAACAATCATACTTTTTCTCTTTTTCCTCAATTCAGCCTCTGAACTCTTTTTGCGTCTTCACGATAAGTTCACACTATAATGATTGAGCTTAGGACCAATTACATTTCAGCAAAAAATAATAAAGAAATAATTACATTTTCACACTTTAGTTGCCAGAAATGCTCCTTGACACAAACTGTTGCTCACAAACAGTAGACCCTCTTTCTTGAAGATTGTGTGGTTGAAGGGTCGACCACTATGTGGCATTACAGTATATTTATTACATGCGCTAGAACAACACAACTTATCAAGTCTTACTCAAGTGTCATAATGTGTCATTTGTGACCTTATTTAGACAAACGTGTTAAGATAAGGGGTCGCTTCACCTCATTTTAAATGTCAGCTTACTATTCATTGAACATACCATTAGGCCTATTTAAAATATCGCCTGTGACACCGAAGGAAATTTGTCATAGTTGATTCACCATGAATCTGTTCAAAAATAATAGAATTAAAAAAAATAGATTAGATTCTAAGACTTTTTCTTCTTCCATTGTGTATTTTTAAAGCAAACAGAGGAAATATTATGTCATCATCCCAAACAAACCAAACTCAAGTGAATAAACACAAACTAAAAAAAAACTAAACAAAAGACAAAGAAACAAAAGAAAGCTGGACTTTTCCTGTGAATGAGGTACTGCGTCATCATGGATGGACTGCAGCAAAGGGTAAGTAACCATGAGAAGATGTGCAAAATATACTTGTTAACAGAAAAATTAAAAAATATTAAACCACATATTAAACAGCCATTAAAAGAAACCAGTAAAATATTAAAATAAATAGTAAAATATAAGAATAAAGTGTAACATATAAGGTCATACACCACTGGAACAATAAGGAATTAAAAAACAAAACAACAACTAGAAGGCAATAAAATTGACAATCAAAATCAACAGCAATGAATGACGTTGCAGGTGTGATGTTTTGTACAAAGTTAACAATAAATACAATAGAAGAAGACAATGATGACAATCAACAATAATAAATACGTACAAAGTTCAAGTGTGTAGATTGTTTAACGTATAATAAGTTATGTAAGAAAGAGTCCACATCAGTCTGTTGAAGAAGGTACTGCTGTCTGTCCAGTGTGAGGTGGAGAGGGTGGTGCAGGTTGGTAATTGCCACAGCTGTGGCTGATCAACAGATGGCGCTGTGCAGTCACTGAATTCAGCTGATTTCTTGCAAACACTGAGTGAGCCTGTGGTGTTTGAGAAGGTGGAAATGGAAGGTTGAGCCCCAGAGCAATTTATGACAATCTGAAAAGAGACATCAGTGGCAACTCAGCAGTCGGTTCCACTAAGTTTCTATCTGCCATTTGCATGAGCGCACCACTCTGACCACGGTGAATTATTCATGCCAGCACTGACACTGGGGCCCTAGATCAGCATTACACAGTCACACTGATCGCTATACACAGCACTGGAGAATGTGAATGAGAGAGCACAGGCAGGGAAAAGACTGCATTCACATAATAATATACATATAAATGTATACAATGGGAATCAGTCCTACTGATGAATTAAATGTCAATCTATTGCTTTGAACACATACACTTAGTTTACTGTGTGCATTTAATAATACAGAAATGGTCAAAATATAGATAAAATGTGGATGAATGACAATAATTGCCATTTTTTATGACCCTCCTGCACTCTAACAATAATTTATGACTGCATGTGCAGTTGGCCTCATACATTAAGAAGCCAGATTTTAATGTTAGTGTGTGACTTGCCTGCTGGCTGCTGGCCATTGTCACAAACCCCACCACACTCAGCAGCCACTGAGAGAAAATGTAGGACACAGGAACAGTATAAGTAGTTTTTAAAGCCTAGTGCAACTATGAAGTGTTCTCCATTGTTTTTTTTCTAATGCAGCCCTGCAGTGCCCAGCAACACTATGTTCAAAATGCGTTTAACTTAGGGCAATTTTTTAAGTATTGTGTAAAAATGTAAATTGTATATCCTGGTTGATTTGGTCAAATATATATTTGTACTAATAGATACATTTGTTAAATTACTTAATTAATTAATTAATTAATTGATCGTTTCGTCAGTTCTGCCCAGCACCCAGTGTTTATCTAGTTTGGATGTGAACAATTATACAAATATTTCTACATAACCACTATGAAAGCATCTATACTAGCAGGGGGAGCTGGGTATATTTGTTTATTTATTTATTTATTTATTTATTATTTAAACTTCTCATTTACAACACTGTAAGAGATAAACAAAGGATATAAACACTACAACAGACAGTTAGGTACAAAAATATGGAAACATGTACAACATAAAAAAAGTACTCAAAATGTGAGGTAATTCTTTAGTAACATGTAAAGGTCTTTCATTAATTTGTGGTAAATTGGTGGTGTCTTTATGAATTTTGCCTAATGGATGAAAGATTTGGCTAAAATAAACAAAATATTTATAATTTGGTCTAGTTTCATGTTCTCTATTGTTACACCAAAAATAATATCATTATCGTTTATATAAGTGCCAAGCCTGTATTCTCTATTTAACCATTCCATACAGTGTTTCCACAACAACTGAGTATGAGAGCATGAAACTAAAGGTGAGTCTCAAGTCACCTGCTGCTCACCTACATCGTCATTTCCGCCGACGCGAAAGCCACGTGACATATTTCCGGTAGCGCTTTGAAAACTCCGCGGTAAAGGATGAGGAAAAATTGTAGACTGCAGAGACGCCGCTGCAGGTGAGTGTGCTGTTTTATGTTATTTTATGTACATGGGTCATGTTTTGACCAGTTTTAATAATAATGTCTTTAAACACAAAGTACAGAGCCGCTGTAGAGACTTGTGTGGGTTTGTGTTTACAGTATTTCATGGTGTTTGTCAGGTGTCTGAGCTCAACAGAGCTCTCTATAGGTGAGCTCTTCCTGAGGAGTGACTTTTATTGTATCTGTCTACTTAGCCCTACTTGGTTTTAATTCATTTTGGTCAGCCACATTTCATTGCTTGTTACTTGTTTTAATTTTAAGTGCAAGAACAGTTTGTACCGTGATTTGTGTGCATATGAGCCACCATGGCATTTTAAAATCCATTTCCCTCCCTGTCATTTTTAACCCTTGAGCACATTATTGCATTAATATTCTATACATTAACTTGTGATAAAATAGAAAATGTGTCTCTTGTGCTTGACTAAGTACAGCTACAACTGAACTGGAGCTCACATCTCTAACCATCCTTTGCTGCCATGTTGGCCTATAGCTGGTCTTTAGGGGCACATTGCTTTATGCAGACCTGACCACAAAATATTTTCTTTTACCACTTTTAAACAAAAAAAACCCTGATTAACCAAAAGTTGATAGACCTGAAGGAGCATTTGTGTGTATACGCCAGCAGCGTATAGGCAGGCGGCTTTTGTCCTGTCAAACTTCTGTAAAACTGTTTTTTTTTTAACAGTACAATGAACTTTTTTTTGCAGTTTCCTCTGTCCATTTTAAAAGAAAGAGCTACTTCCGGTGTGCAGCACAGGCAATGTCGCTGTGCGCCATGAGGTCTAAACACCTGAGAAACATGGAGAGATTAATGTTAAGGCATTAATTAATGTGGAGCTGATCACCACTGTATGAACTCCTTTGATAATGGTTTGTTTATATTAAAGTTACACTATCATTTTAAATTCTTGCTTTTTTGTTTGAATGCAGCACATGCTTTTTTTTTATAGTGAATTGAATATATTTGGATTTTCACAGAAAAAAAAGAGTTTAGTTTCACGAGTACCATATGAGTACAAATGCTCTGTGTGTGTATTTTATTAGTTTTAATAGTTTTATCAACTGTCCGCTTCATCAGTCAAAGCAGGCTGGGAACAGACCAGTGCCCTTCCAACTGGGTTTCTTAATGAGGAGCCTGAAGACTTGGCAGGAGACATGAGGGCAATTTAGAGCGCATGAGATGGAAAGACTTCCCCCCTGAGTTCACACATCACTACCTCACTCCACTCTCTCCATGGCATCATAAGAACGCCGCCTCTTCCTCTTGCCATTGTGCTCGAGTCTTTGTCTCTCTTTTGGACCCATTATTTTCTCCTCTTGTTGTTTTTGACCTCCCTCACTCTTGTCTTTGTGCCACATCATTCTATTGATCCAGCAGCTTGACAGTCTTTGTCCTCTGTGAGATGTCTCTCACTAGAAAATGTCCCCCATGAGTTTCTCGTACTCTTCATGCATTTTTCTGCTTTATCTGAAGTTGTGTCTTACCACAGTATTCATAAATCCCATGCCTTAAAATTGCTGTTAAACTTTGCTGTTGCAGAAGTTTGTTTAAGATTGATCAAAAAAACAATGTCACAGCTGTATGCATTTTTTACCTTTTACCTAGAGCATCCAATCAAGATCTGCTAAGATAAAGATAACCGATAACTAATACTGACATAATTGTTCATTATTTTAAAATGGATGCACACAAACATATTTCCCAGTGATATTCTCCTGATTTAATGCAGTTTAATCAAATAAGTCCAAGGGCAAGTTTTCATTATTGTTGGAATGCACCATATTATTGGCACAATATTGGTATCTGCAGATATTTGCTTTAAAATGTATTGTTGTATATTGGCAAACCCACCAAGATCCACCGATGTGACTAATGACTAAAATAGTCGGCTGAAAAATCTGTCACATCCTTGACTAGCACCTCCTACAGCTATTTTTAGTTTGATGCTTATTTATTTTGCACATTGAAGATATTTTATATCCACATCTGCTGGGAGATATGTATGAAAAATATGTTAATTTCACTACATGACCTTATATTTCGGTGTTGGTTATTGGCCCAAGCACTCCCCATATATTGGATATCGGCAAAAAGTCCAATATCGTACCTCCCTATTGAAATGAAATAAGACGGGACCTCAGAGTTTGTATGTTAAATGTCTGGTAACATTAATTTCTAATGATCATTTCATTTTAAAAATTAAATGATCACTAAAAGGCCAATTAATTACAAAACTGGTGACTGGTAATTGTCCTCAGGCCAATAGTTTGATGTGTTGCATGTGACATGAGAAGAGATGGCTTTTAATCTGAACAATAATAATAATAGTGTCTGTGGAGCAGGCTGCCAGCCAGAGTTTGAATCTTAGTGGAGCTGTTGTGTTGACTCCTGGTACTGCAATGCCCTCAACTGCTTCAACTTTAAGTCTCTGCTCACATTACTTATGGGCTTTGAAGTGAACAGAGGGACTTGTTTATCAGAGATTTTCCACTGGTGTCCTGAAGTCAGAGTCAGCTGACCTGTTATAACTCTGCTTTTTTTCTGTAGGACTGTAACTCTGGCAAACCAGATTACACTAAATATTTGAGTATTGCTTTATATTTCATCATTTTCATCATACACTGAGGGATTGTAAGAAACAATGTCTGCTCAGTTATCTGCTGTCACAGTGACTATCTTCTAATCTGTCAAGATTTCAAATATTTACACATTAATATCCTATAAAAAACATGGGCAGTACAGGTGGATGTTTTTTTAATGCCCTCTAACAATATTAGAGGTCACCTCAGTAAAATATTTTTAAATTATGGTTTTTGTTAGTCAAAATGCAGATTTACAACTGTGGCTTAGTCTTTTTAATGCTTACCTCTGAAGTTTGTTATTTTCCTATGTACAGCAACAGAGAGGGGTGTGGTCTTACTATATATCACCTATATAATAGAAAGTGTTTTCACTTCCTGGCGTTCTTACTCCTCTGACCTTTTTTTGTTTTGTATTTGAAAGTCGATGATGGAATAATAAGGAATGGAAACATTATTTTCAGGTTCTGACCATTCAGGATCAGAACCTCAGGATCACTCTCAAAATGCAGTTGCTCCTTAAATAATGTAGATTTATTCCATGTGATCGCCATTTAATTTCCCCCGGAAATCTAATGTCAGTTCATTTTGACAATTTGAAAACACAATTTATCAGCTGTTGGACCCAGTTTCATATCCAAACTGTATTTCTTTTCCTCTGACAAAATTCTGCTTTGTGTATTCCTCAGGGAATTTTTTGGTTCATAGCAGCTGAACAGCGACATGCATTCCCCGTGGTGATTTCAGCCCAAGGTGCTTTGCTGAGTTAGGTTCTGCAAAGTCTGCAATTACATAAATTTGGGATCAGTCTTTTTTTTTTTTCAGCTGACAGAAGTGGAAGCTGGCCTGCAGCTTTAAGCCATCTGCTTTGAGAGTTAAATGCTGTTAGAAATGCTGTCATACTTGTGAGTACTTTCCTGTCTTGGCTTGAAATGATTCTTCTTTGGCATTTGTCACAATTATTTCAAAGTTTTCATTGCGTTGTTTGTTCTTTGCATGATGGAGACGTGATGTGAGTTACTGTCATGGGTCTCATCTGTATAACCTAAGATCTCAGTGTATCTGACGAGCCCTAGTAACATATTGTACCCAGTAACCCAGTGCTCTGCAGGGATTTGAGGGAAACACCCAAACAAGAGTCTGATTAACTTCCTTGAAGGACTTTACTCAGCAGGTCATTAACAAATAGTTCATTTTAAATGGTGAGGTTTCATTGAAAAGGATGAGAAACAGTAAAAAATAGCACCAGGTTTCTGGGGTTACGTCACAGTCACAAGGTTAGTAGAGCAGAGGCATTGCCAAGGGGTATAAGGTTTCTAGGACAGTGTTAATATGAAAATGAGAAAATGATTTTTCACCAAGCACGGCGTTGGAGTGAAGCAAAAAGCAATGAAACGGTAATGTGGTGTTGTACAGCAGTGTCTCTTAATGGTCGTCATAGATTTTCTAGAGATCACCAGTTTTCTTCGAGCTTGGGGCGCGGTGACCCCTCACATTATCACCCCGCAGCATAAATGTTTAACGATCACACTATTTCAACATCTTCCTTAAGCACTTGGAATCTGACAGGGGGCATTAAGTTATTCTGCCACCCTCAGCTAAAGAGAAGGAGAAACCAGTGAGATTTATCTTTTTTCGTCCCCTGTGGATCATCTGTCACTCCTCTAGGCTCAGACTTTACACTGCTCACAGAGGCACTGGAGCGGCTTCAGCTGCAGCAGCTGTCGCCCTGTATCTACGATTAAAACCACGTTTCAGTGGTCATCAGCTGATTATCTGTATTATCTTTGTCCCAAGGCTCACAATATCTTTACTAATGAAAATTTGACAGGTCATTTGCAGCGTTATTACTCATTAGCTAAGACAATGTGTAAAGTATCAGTAATTGCTGCTAATTTGACCTACCTTAGATTTTTCTAGATTTATAATCCTTGTAAATTCTAACTCAGGTTTGGGTTTAATCATTTGACTAAAAAGGTAATGTATTACACTCAAGAACAAACACACATTGCCTGTGAGATTGTTTTATTGATCTTTCTGTTCATATATGGACAGTTGTCTTGGCAGTCCAGTTTGGTTTCCTCCTTATTATGACCTGACTGTGTGTATTTGTTATGCAACATGTGCTTTAGTTAGTGCTGGAAAATTCCATCTGAGTGAGAGAAATAAAAAGAACAGCAGAGAGAGTTGCAGTTGTAAGGTCTTATTGTTGCTAACACTGTTCTAGATAATATGTGAATGTCATTTAAAAAAGAAAATGGATGTTGGTTGTGTCACTGTGATGAGTATAATCTGTGTCTTTGTGGAGTTGACATATTTTTCAGTATTTATAATTGACAATTATTTGAAAAGTAAACAGACATTAAACTACCCTCCATTATTATTAGTTAGCAAGACTTTGAATGTAATTACTTAAAACCCAAAATGATTGTACTGCATATAGCCAACAGCGAGAGTGAAGATGTTGCCGATGCTGATAAACTCAAATTAGTTTTGAAAGTTTACACTTGATCAGTTAGTGTATGATGTGAGTGTCTTATCCCGTGGAAGCATCAGTCATTCATACACACAGTAGGCTTGTTATTTTTTGACAGTGAATTTTCTCCCTCTCTGCTCTCAAAGGCATGCACTCTAGTTCAAATTCATGTTACTGATAGTGTGACAACTACTTCTATAACAGCTTCTGAATCAAGCACCTACTGTGTGAATCATCCATCTTCACATCTATAGGGACTTTGAGTGCACAGGAAATACTCCGGGCTCTAACCAGCCCATCACATGATGCAAAAAGCCAAGGACGCATGAGTCTCCAATTGAAACCTGCACAGCTTTAAAGAAAATGCATTCAGACACATGCATGTACGCTGAAGTGTGCAGCAGTGTGTGAACCAAGCACAGAAGTGTCAGTTTTCTATGAGAACACGGAGGATTAATTATTCTCAGTATATATGAAATTGATTTCAGTAGCCGCTCATAAACAAGAAAACCGTAATATAGTAAACAGTAGAAGACTTGAGCAAAGAATATTTTATATAATGTAGACACTGCATCTGCAGTATGCTTTCACCAAGCTGTTTTTAGAAGCAACCTCGGTATTGGAAATGAACAACGGTCGATATTCCTGCTCACCTGTTTGCTGGCACTACATGAATGATTGCTGTTCTGTTGAGTCTGCTGCACAAGAAAAGAATAAACTTCTGTCCAGAGACAACGGCACTGTAATCTATCTCTTAATTTTCAGGTGAGAGAATTTCATCCTTCAAACAAAAACTGCAGGGACAAATCAAACACCGCTAGGTGATGACACACTCCACCGTGAACCTCCTCTTCTGAAAGTCCCCGTCGGGTGGCAAAGAATGAGAGGTAAGAAGAGATAAGAGGAAGCATGCTCGTCATTATACAAGACTACAGCACAATCTCCACATGTAGATATGATTTAATTGTTATCACAAAGTGAAGAGATGAGGAGGTGAGCAGAGCCTTAGGAGGACTGTAATTCTCTGTGGGCCTTTGGATGACATGGCAGGTTCCTCTTTAGTGGCAGTCATCGGGGTGGAAAACAAAACAAGTCAGCAAACAAACAAGAACACAATGGGCCTATTATTTCTATGAGACCTCTATATGACCTTCACCTGAAATGTAAAGGTCTCTGTGCTGTTGTCATTTAGGAGCAAGGATATAGCACAACAAATTTATTTTGTTTTGTACTGTAAGAACGTCTGTCTGTTGATCTCAGAGAAGTGAGTGCACTTGACTTGGCGTTTTAATCCTCCCCGGTTTACAAAGCTGATTTGCAGTGATGATCGATAATTCCCTGGGGTGCAAAGGCTGTCACTGACCTTATTATAATGCAGTTCAATCAGTGAACCTTATGCTCAATCCTCATCTTGGCCATGTGCAACTTCTTCTTCACCTCTGACATAACTCCATAAAATGTGCATGTGGTGGTTTTACTGGATTAGATTATCATGTCATGTAAGTAAGGATTGTATTGAAAAAAGGTTCTGTAATGGCTAGTCAGTCCATAAGTGACAAAAGTGACCAGCAATATTTTTTTTCTTACTCTGATGTTTCATTGGTTGTTTGTCCCTGAAGTTATAGCATGGATGGATCAAACAGATGGTGTCATTAAAAAGCAACCAAAATAAAATGCTCCATTACCTTGAATAGAAATATGGATTTTTATGGATTAAGAGATTGTTGGAAACATTTTCGCTAATGTGAGTACACTACTCAACAAAATATCTTACATTAGTCCCATTGTTTTCAGATATTTTAATTTGGTTGCATATAAAATTGCCACCTTTCATTTTTGGGGACTATAAATGTCAGAAATGGTTTTCATGACAATCCATCCAACAGCTGTCATGACATTTCACTCAAACTCATGATGGCAATGCTGGTAAAAGTAACATCAGATTTCCATCATCTGGAATAAAGGTTCATGTCAGACTATGTACTAAACATTGGGGATATTTACCTAGATTTTTTTTTTCTTTCTGGTACATGACAGTTGTAAAGTCAGAAGCTCAACAAAGCCACCTAGAGACATGAATGCCAATATAGTCTTTCATGCTCGGTGGTTGTTGAGATATTTCAGTCTGGACCAGAGTGACTGAATAACAACTTGGCTGTTTAAAACAGTTCATGAGATCCAGGCTGTTTGTGTAGTCAGTTGGGAAAAGCTATTCAGTTTTAGAGAGATTGCAGTGTGTAAGTACAGCCTTAGCAAATGTTCAATACAGAATATAAATAACCTCTTTCCTGGGGAAGGTAACAGTAGTTATACCTCTCTTCTGCTTGTTGATACAAAAGCACCATGCTATTCCTGAACTGTTTTTAGATAGATGCATTGTAACTTTAATAATCCTATTATCCTATAATAGGAAAAATCATGTAATTGTCCAGCAACACAGTACCATAGTAGGACATAGAAATAGGACAGCACAGTACATGTGCAGGATAAAATAACATTTAAACATTTCTTTTGTGAAAAATAAATCGGGTATTGTTATCCATTTGAAATATAGGACACATAGGACCTGTATCCAACATAATTGTGCTTTCATATGTTTCCTCATGCAGCCCAATGAAGAAAACCACATAATGGTCCTTATTTATCAAATGTGCATGGAAACTGGTGCAGATTCGGGTTTGCCTTCGATTCAATGCCACACGATCTTGGTGTACGACTGATCAGGCTGAAAATGATCGTCCTTTGAATATCACGCCCCTTGATTTTATGACACTGAGATTCGGAATACGATCAAGAAGAGAGTCTTCACGTCACACGACACAGACCACCTGTGTCTGAGCCAGAATTGATGACTTATCAACCCCAAAAGCCTGACGTAAAATATGATGCAACATGGTATGTATGTTGTTGGGTTTTGTTATAAAATGCCTGAAGCGAAGAGCAGCTCAGTGGGAATCTGTCAGTCAGTCAGCCTGGCTCTACATGGAGGAAGTCATCATGCTGTGAAGGGAGTAGATTAAACCCAGCTCATTCTGATGGGGTTCCTATTTATAGTTTGTTACAAGACAATGCTCTATCATGGGTCCTACAGTCACACTGGGTACAGCCTCCATTTGCTCTCAAAACTGACTAAATTCCTTGAAATTTGGCTCCATGTCGACATGACTACATGACTACTACAGAATAATTTATTCAGGTTTGTCAGCTGTCAGCTTTCATGATGACAGTAGCTCAATACAATCTGCCTGGTTGCCATGGTTGTGTTTCCACCTGCTCACAGTGTGCATTAGGTAAAGCCTGCTGTCGATCACATAGGTCAGTGGATCTTTGGTTCTTCTTATGAACGTAGGCTGGTTCACTGGGAGCACCATGGTTTTGAACCAGAGCCCATAAGGAACCAGAGCCCATATGGGAACTGTGCTGGTTCTTGCTAGCTTGAAAGCACTCCTAGTGGACCCAATTCTGGGGTCTGGTTCTGTTGAACAATGCCGAGCTGTAGATTAGTTAAAAAGACTTAAAAATCATGAATCACATGTTAATCTTCAACATTTAGCAAGGAAATGTCTAAAATCTCAATATTTAACGAAGGAGTCTGGTGGATTTATCAACAGCACGGTTGAAAGCCGTCGATCATGAGCTGAATCACAACCCATTCTGCCGTATTTTAGTTCAGTGACTCCGGTCCTGCAGGAAGTACTGAACTAATTTTTATAAATTATTATAATCTTTTAACTGATTATTAATTATACCAAACTGATTCAGTACTCCAAAAGCATCTGCTTTGCTCGTCACTAATTTGTGTGTTTGTGTCGTGTATAAAACGACTTTGTGGCAGTTTTGTGCAGTCTTGGTATGATGACCCCGCCCACGTTGAGGAGGTACAGAGTAATGGAAAATGACGCGCCTGATACCAAACTGAGTAGAATAGACTGAGCAGTGCTAGAACTTTGTAATGGAAAAACGCCACAAATGTTTAACATGGTGTGTCTCATAAGACCAATGCAGTTGTAAAGAGAGGTTATCTGATTAAACCTCAAGCTGGTAGTCAATTTTTGGTATTTACATGCACTAAACATAGGGTTCCCACACTGTCTTTATTTATTCAATGTTTATTATATTTATTCACAGCTTGATAGTACCATGCAAGTAAGAAAAAAATGCCTCGGGGTGAAATATTTTGTTCAGGATGGAAAGCAAAAAAAAAAAAAATCCTTCAATTTAGCATTAGCTTTTCTCCATGAGGTCACACAGTTACAGGCAATTTTAGGAAACCTGCTATGGAGCAGTACAATAAATGATGGTACAGACTATGGGGACTGGGATAAATACAAAAACATTCTAACACAAACACCACCTACAGTTCATGATACATGGAACACAGGTTAGGATAGAAACCAGATCATGATAACTTTGTTACTTTTTCCATACAGCTGTTTAATAATAAATAATAGTAATAACAGGAAACTGAAAAGTTTACAGACAGGTAATTTGATTAACAGGCTATTGCATTCTCTACCGCCCCCCCCCCCCCCCTCCCAACCCCCCTAGAGTTCCAAAAGGTATGAATTTGTGTACATGCAAATATCACACCATCGTCACTGTGATGTCACTTCCACCTGCCATCTCGCCAGCAACGTGGTGCTCACTAGGACTTCTCAACGCGCTTCTTCTTCTGGTACTTCCTGAACTGAGACTGAATGGCAACCGCAGCCTTTTCAGTCTCCGGGTTTTCCATGTCGATGTCAAAGTCCTCAGGGACATTCATCTTGGAATCATCTGGAAGAAAAAGGAAAAAATGCATGAGGGATACAGCAGTATAAAATGAGACGAGGGACACGCTCTTCAAAGTCAGGTGAAGCTATAGACTGGAAATAAAAATAGTTCTCCCAACGTTTGTGACAGTTTGACCACTGCCATGACACCATGCTGTACTTTATTTTGTATTTTTCTCTAAATGGGAAATTAAATTACAAAAGTGGCATCATGTGCTATAGAAGTACACATGAAACTTCTGATTGAGACCTTAAACTCCTCAGGAAAATGTAAAATAAATAAATAAAATCAGAATTGGGGTCATTTTCCCAAGACACCTACTCAAATTTAGTTATTTTAGCAACCAGCAGGGCCACATCACCCTTGTGTACATGTTTTTTCTGGTTTCCTCCGACAGTCCAAAACATGCAGAGGTTAATTAAACACTCTAAATTGCCTGTTGGTGTGAGTGTTCATCTCTGTATCCAGGATGTACCCCGCCTTTTGGCCTGTGTCAGCTGTGATTGGCTCCAGAGACCCACAATCTTCACGTGAAGGATAAAGCGATAGACAATGAATGAATAGCAACCAGCAAAGTTGCCTTCTGGTGGATAACTGCTACTTGCATCCTTCCACTTGCACTCACCTTTTATACATTTTCATATACAGTCAACGGGTGCTTGCAGGTGATACAACAAAGTTAGACATTTTTAACACCAACCAGTCTGATTCTCTTATTTTGCAGATGGTTGCCTTTTGAGTTAGATCCTTTTTTTTTCCAAACTGCAGTGGATGTTTTAGGACTTCTTAACCTTGCACTACATAATGCAATGAATGCATGCAGACCTTTGCTAAATCACATATTTAACTCATACTAACATATTGCACACACCTAACATGAAAATCACTGTTGAAATAGTTTTAGGGATGGTGTATTTCTCTTGAATTCAATCTTCTTGTTCACTAATCAGATGGGGATGACTGCTGCAGACCTATCTTCAAAATCACTAAAGTTACAGTTTAACAGTAACCATTTTAACTGGTAAAATCCTTTAAATTAAGATGCTGGTATTTAAAAGAATATATTCAAAAGGTGTGAGTGAAACCTTTTTTAAGTTACAGCTTGGCAGCAGAAGTAATAGAAACACATGTGGTGCAGTTCAATTTATAGTAACTGTTATCCTTTAAAGCTTATTGTAAAATATTTGGCATGTGTACTTGTGTTATCATCCTGGAGGGAAAGGCACTGAGTGTACTCTTGAATTTGTGTATTTTATACCATATCATATTCACCTTTTAATGAGACTTACTCTGATTTCACAACCTTACAAGAACTCAATTACCTTTATGCTCAGAAAATGAATTTTACTTGACATCAGTGCTGGCTCACTAAAGCACCAGCTTTTGAGAAACAGCAGAACAGTGAGTTGTTGGGCAGTAAAGTGTCCAGTGGTGTTTCTCATAAAGCCCAGCCCTGAGTATAAAAGTGGAGCAGAGCTCCTCTGGGGAAGATCAAGCAGTTGTTTTCCAGGTCAAATGTCAAAGCATAAATTGATCTCCAGCACTTAATCCTCCCTGGAGCCTGACAAACACTGGCCATAAGGGCACGACTGTAATCCCAGTAAAAACTGTGATACAAGCACATTTCAAAATGCACAAAGGAGGAGAAAGAGGAGAGTTTGTATCTCGTGGTCAATAAAGGTCTAAATAGTGGCAAGGTAAAGCCACAGGGGAAGAACTACACTTGTTAAGGTTAGAAGAGTATATACCCATTTATGCAAATCATGTAATATTGTTACAGGATTAATACACGGGATTCTATAAAATATGAAGGCTGATATTGAAAGCTTCCATTATTCACAGTTTATCTGCAGTTAAACTCAATAAAATACTGCAAGAAATGTTTCATTTATACCTAAAAGTTTGTAGAAAAATATGCAGTAAACACACGTGGCCACCAAACCAGTTATATAAAGGAAAATATTAGCAAATGATGAGGGGAAAACAGAGCCATCAGTCATGGCGTTAGTGATTTTACTTCTTGTATTGATTAAAAATGTCTTCAGGTATTAAGTCTTTAGAACCACACAAGTGAGGGGAGGAGAAATATGTGGGTTACAATAGATCAGGGATATTGAGGATATCTTGAGAGGCCATGACAGGCTAACATTTACCCGTGCATGTTGCACCGTGGCCAACATCTGCCTGTGACAGCTTATGCCACCAAGAATAACAGTCAGGATTCCTGTTTTTTCTCTGGTCTTTTTTTCAAAAGCTCTGATGATAGAAAGTGCTGTTTATATAATGTTTCATTATCAGTCCATGCTAAGCCATTACTGGTTTACATTGACTATAATAAATTGAAAAGAAACTGATCAGGCTTATTTAATTTCTTTATCTTACAACAAACATATTTACACCTTGAGTTCAAACAGCAGTTCTCACTGTGGAGTAGAAGAAGGGTGAGTGGGTAGCAGGAGCTCAGAGGTCCCTCATGTATTATGTTGTGTTGAGCCATGTTTTGTATACTGCATTTATTGATACAGGAATTTCCAGAGCTCCAGTTCCTGCAGTTTTCATCCTAGCACCGTAAACCATTAAGCTGTACCCTCTATGATCATCTATCATCTATTCAGGGATTAGGCACATTGGACACTCTAAATTGACCGTAAATTTGAGTGTGAGAGTTGATGATTGTTTGTCTCTGTGTGGCCTTGTGATGGACTGGTGATCTGTTCAGGGTGTGTACCCCGCCTTCAGCCTTATGTCAGCTGGGATTGGCACCAGCCCAGGGGGATTTATATAGGGTGCATAATGGAAGGAACATGGACTTGTCAGACCACAGCCCAATTTACTCAGATTTGACACTGGATTGTGAAAAGAAGAGAAACATGATAACTGAAAAATGATAACAGCGAGGTGCCTGCACCAATTCTTTGGGACGCATCCAAGGCTGTTCTTAGAGGCAAAGTTATTGAAAAAACCTTTAAAAAAAAAAAAAATTATAATAATAATATACATTGCTTAAATCTAGATATATTATATCACTAGTGAAATGTGTCATGTAATTATGACCAGCTTTACACCTGGATGAATATCAGCTGCATAACAACCAGTGATTGTGAGGTGTAAATGAAACAGATGCTGCCAATCAGCTAATGCAAGAGCAACTTCAGTGTTTTACCTGAGCTAATGTAATAGTACATCTGTCTGTCTGGACGGAAAAAGCAGCAGGATATTGAGTTTCATCAGTGCTAATGAAAAAGGTGTATCCATTCACAACCCTGCATGCCCTCTTTTTTAAAAATGTTGGTTTTTAGACTGTAGTTTTCTTCTTCTACTGCTACTGAAGCACAAATTAACTTCTGAGTTTTTAAAATAAAATCCCCAGGCAATAAAATTATGGATTACCTTGGCATGCATCTTGTTTTCATCCAGCTAAAAGCACGGTCATAATTTGCTGTAATTTTGGGACTCTCAAGTTGCAACCGACTGTGTGTGGTACTCAATGGAATTGAAGGTTATATCTGAAGCTCATTAGGTTTACTTTACTGTTTTTATATGGAAGATGGGTTCCTACATGACATGATAAGAACGTCTTTGTTTGACTGTCTTTCAAAATGTCCTTAATACGGGCTCTGAATCCCAGTAAAAGCTGCAGTGTTTGATTGATTTTACTGCTTATAATCTGTTGAGCTAGCAGGGAGATTTGATGTAGCAGAGGACAAGTCCCATCACTTTTAGGCCTTGAGACAACACAGACAGCCTGTGCAAAGACTGAACATCTAAATTTTAGAAAAGTAGCATTGTGTAATATATACTGTGTATTTGTTGTTCGGTTTAAAAGTAAATCAAGCACAAGAATGGCTTTAAATACCAAAAATTACGTCTAAATTTACTTCTGATGATCTTATATATCTTATAATGAAAATACAAGGAAGTAATTACATTAACAATAAACAAGAAAATTGTGGGATTTACATGACATGGCATTAGTGCCTACTGTCTTCAAACAAATATCCACAATTAACGATGAAGGACAAATTGTAGTATTTTAGCATTGACCATAGCACTACAAAAGGTTTACACTGAAACTATTTTTTTCCTTTTAATTGTTTTAGCTGTAATACCATAAACATACCTCAGCCACAACTTGAAACAAATTGGTCAAGCAGTCATTACACTTGCTATGAAATATTAAGTATAGTGTAGTAGACCGCTGACAGATCTGCACAGATATTAGTATGTGATATGAGTGTGTGTTTTAAACCTAAGCACAATAGAAATGTGTGTGTGTGTGTGTGTGTGTTTCTGCCTGTCAGTTTGTGTCTTCAGTTGAACGTTGTTGTGAAAATCAGAAAAATATCAGTAATCCCTAAGGCCTTAACGCTAGAGGTTGAGCAAAGCATTACAGAGAGGGGCTACAGCGATCAATATTCAAATACAGGAAGGGCAGGTTTCATATTGATTAATATTGTGCTTTTTTTTTTTTTTTCTTTCTCGGTGTGTCAGAATTGACTTTGCTTTGGGGGAAACCGCCTGTGTAACCTACTTGGATGTGGTTGCACATTTGGAAAAAGAAGCCACAAAAGGTGGGATGTTCAAAGACACACAGAGGTAAAGTGTGGTTTCAGCACTGACTGTTCCTGAAGCAGAGAGATGCTGTGCGTTTACTAACAAAGTTTGATGTTCATTCTGACTATAATTGACTACACTAAAGCTAATTATAAAGGTGTGCAGAAAATGGGTCATGTTCACTTTGAGAACCCGTCGCAACCGATTATAAAAGTATGACTTTCATCTCTGAGGTGAGCCAATTTGAAATTACCCCTGTGCCTGTTTGAAACGAGGGGGGAGGTGCTGAAGGCGTAACAGCGTTCTTTTAAACTGTCTGAAACATCAACATTTGAATAAGGAAACAGCATTTTTCAGCTTTGATGTCCTTTATGAATAAGCTGATGATTTTTGTTGTTGAACATATGCAGCACATACAGCAAATACACAACATCTGGAAATGTATGCTTATATTGTAGAGACATCCTAAAGAAAATATGGACAATTTTGAGCTGCAGTAACGGCACATTAAAACCACAGATAATGAAATGAGAATGCACCAATTTTCATAATTTCTTTTATTCACCAAGAAAACATTTCATGAATGAACATGAACAACAGCAGTAGCTGCGTTCTATTGGTGTCTTCTCTGCAGCTTGCATTTCAAGGATTCAGTTGCACCCATTTGATGAATATTCCCTCTTGTGCTGTTATCTTTACAATAAACTCTTCCCTGCAGACTTAATCAGTCAAACGTGTCCGGACATTTACATGCACAGTTTAATCAAGCTAAGGCCGCTGTCCCACTAAGACGGGCAATCGGACAACTTGCAGAGTCCGAGTATGCCTGCAGAGTAGAAAATCGATTTATTGACTCTGTACGTCTGAATCTGCTCGAAGAAAGACACCGCCACTATATGTGACTTCTGGCAACAGTACTACAGTTTATATATATATATGTAGTTTTATATGTTGTCTCCTTAATTCTGGAAAATTTGGTGCATGCACAGAATGCCAAGTCCAGCTTTAGTCTGACTAAGCATATACATGCAGGAGTAATCGGACTATGAATCACATTATCCAGGTATGTTAGTCTGACTAAAACTAGCTCAATTTTAGCCAGACTAACATTAAGCCCACTTCAAAATGAGCTCCAATGAATATGTATAAATCTCTCTGAGGCTGTCCTTGAACTTGGTTCCGAAGGCTGTGCTCCTCTGTGTGCTGGGGGTATGGAGAGTGGGAGAGAGTCAGAACAGCTCTCTCTCTCTCTCTCTCTCTCTCTCTCTCTCTCTCTCTCTCTCTCTCTCTCTCTCTCTCTCTCTCTCTCTCTCTCTCTCTCTCTCTCTCTCTCTCTCTCTCTCTCTCTCTCTCTCTCTCTCTCTCTCTCTCTCTCTGTCACTTCCTATGTCTCTCTATACTGAGAGACACACTTTAGACATGCTTGAAAAGCAGTTTTTCTTGGTATCAAATTAATTGTCAAGGTCAGACAACAAAGGAATGCTGTCTTTCTGTGTGTGTGTGTTTGTGTTTGTTTGTCTGCTTACTGATGCCTCTTTAATCCCCTTCACTTTTCTTTCTACTAAGTAAATTCAAAGGACGACTTGAATCCTGCAGTGAAAAATTAGTCTTTGAAACCCAGTACTTCATCTCATCCCTATGCTTCAGATGAACTGGATCCACTGAATGGTGACATAAGTAACAACAAACAATTAAATATACAACCTTGTGTGTTGTTCTTTGAAATCAATTACTTTTTAATTTAATTGCATAATAAATAATTCAATTGGAATATTTCCATTAAAATTAGTGTTTAGCGCTGTTGCCTTGCAGCAAGAGGACCCGGATCTTTGCATGGGTTTTCTCCGGGTTCTCCAGTTTTCTCCCACGGTCCAAAAAACAAGCAGAGGTTAATTGGACACTCTGTATTTTGATCGGATATCGGACGGTTGAAAATGCAAAATCCGATACAATCCAAACATCCTTGCATGCGTCACTAAGCACGGACTGTAAAAATGTAAATAAAAATCAGCAAAAGCATTTTAGCTGACTCATGGTTGGGCAGTTTGTTTCTTCTTTTTTGGGAGAACAATATTTGTTATGAAATAACTCAGCACAAATGCGTCGTTAACTGCTTCATTGTTCATCAGTGGTTCAAAATGACTGTATCGGACTAATGTCAGTATCTGTAAATACTTGTGTGATATCAGTATCGGATACAGTGGTTTCATCTCATTCCTAGTAGTTATATAAAGAGTACTACATTTTTGACTCCTCGATCACAAGTGACCTTTTTTTAGTGACCTAAAAAAAATGTTTTAACTGAAATACCCAGTACATTGTAATTACAGTTTTTTACATAATACATTATTTGATAAAATCAAAATGGCTCTTTCCTCTTGTTTCCATCAATCAGCGGTCTGATGTTGAGTCAGGTCCATGCACCAAATCACTCATTTAGACGAGGTGCAGGGCAGATATTAGTTTTCTTGTTGAAGTTTTTATGTGCTTCAATGTGATGGGTTTAATGACAGGAAGCTCAACAATAAACATGATTTGTAATGCACTTGGTGAATAGGGCTGATTTTTTATTTCCCTCAGGACTGAACTGATACAGGCATTCTATCTCTCTTTGAGCAGGCAATCGTCAGAGAGCTGTATTTACAGATTTACAGAAGCTAATGGTCATCTTACTTTTGTCTCCTGCATTATGAGAATACAGCATTATATATCTGTATGACGCACACATTTTTATTACGATCAATTATAATCACAGTGTGAGCTTAAAAAGATCAACTCATTCAATGTTGTCAAAGTGTCTGAACTCCTGTCAGACTATGACAGAATCTAACAGAAAAGCCCTTAGGTCAGTGTGTGTTTAAATGTGTGTGTACTACAGCTGTTCTTCAGACCCTGTTACTGTCAGTCATATGTCTTTTTAAAGCTCATTTTTGATACATGGGCGCACATACTGTACACCTACCCTCCCTTTCTTCTCGTTCTTTGTTTGCGTCAGTCATTTGTATCAGGCAACAGTGTTACATCAGCAACACATTTACTGATGCCCATGGAAAATCATGTGATTTTGTGTTTTTACCTTGTCCTTCGGTGGTCTTGTTGCTGCCAGCAGCTGCTCCAGATCCTTGTCTCTGCAATGCAAAAGAGTACAAAAAAGAGTGACACATTTTTCACAGGATGTTATTAAAATCCACCAGATATTAGATACCGTTCAATCATAGTTCACGCCATAATTTCCAAATGGGTTGAATATGTGCCACTAGTCTGTGCTCTTAGCTGATTAAACCCTGTGCTTGTGATTGTTGTGACATTTCCAGTATATGTGGCTCAACTGCCACTTAATCTGCAAGTGTCCACTTCTTAAGGACCATTTTACATCCGGTTCTGTATTAAAGGTACAATACAAACAAAATAGCACTGCTGTGTCCATGGATGATTCCAGGTATCTTGCATATTACGCCTCTGATTCTAGAGCTTGACGTACTTGTTTTGTTCCGTGTAAATACGCAAAGGCAGTATAATGAAAGATCTGTGAGCTTTGCTTGGTCTGAGTAGACTCTGCAGGCAAATGACTCGGTGACAGTTGAGAGGGTCAGAGGCAATATACGTACAGTATGACCCGGGGTGACAAAATACCTGAGGTGTTGCTGTTGATTATGAAATGGCTTTGCGAAATGAGGTCAGCGAATACTGTACATACGTACGTGCATGTATATCGGAACAGATATAATGACCTTGTTCTCGCTGTCTGTTTTTGTTTTGTTGAGTCAAGAGAAAGTCAAAAGAGAACATAGTGCAAATATTATCTATGAGGCTTTTCACAATAGGATAACGCTCAAAGAGCCATCAATATTTCTTAATGAATATATAATAAAAATCTGTACCCTTCCTTAAATTTGTATGTTCTGCTTTTATGATGAGTTCAGTCCAAACATAGCCATAATAGAATGGAAAAAAACCATGCATCTCAGACTTCCCAGTTGTGAAACTTCACACTCATTATGCAGTGTTAGATCTTTTTGGCCATATGGCTACATTCTCACTCCACATCACAAGATGGAGAGGTGTAAAAAAAATGCGATGACTGATGCATGTAAATGAGGAAACAAGGAGCGCACATTAGTTCTTAACCTCTCCACGCAGGCTGAAGGATCACCACGCTGTCAAACATTCTCCTGCTCAGAAAATGATTTGACGCCACACTTGGCTGATATAACATGATCATTATCATGTCGCATAGCCATGCCGTAGCATTTATCTAAATGTCAGCTTTCATTATTCTTCAGCCATTTATTTGCCAAGCCATAGTCTCTATTACACTTGCCTTCATTTTCAGAGAAATGACAAAAGTAATTTCATTTGACATTCGATTTTGTCAATGAACACTTAAAAATAGAGTAAAAGCTTGGTACAAATATGTACCTCATAGATGCCCACCATTTGTAAACATTAATCTTACCTAAACCATTCTCGCATAACTAAACTGTCTTCTTAATTATGTTTTCTTATGGAATGAACCAAATTTACATTATTATTTGCATTTTATGTCATAGTGTTTTATCCGATTGCAGCGCCTTTGAATGAAATGAGGACATGGCAGTAATGATAACCATTTCTTGGTTGTTATGTAGTTGGGGTCAGGCACAGTGACTGCAGCTGCAGCCGTACTATTTTATAATTTGAAAACGTCGTTCTCAAATAAATGTGCTCAGTCCTGTACACAGTGTCAGCATCTGTGTGACTGGACATGATTGATGATTGACGTACACTGTGCATGCGCACATTCATGTAAACAGGGAATCAATTCTCCGCTCAGCAGTTTGCTTACAACAATGGTGAAAGGTAAGCAAGGATTTCTGTCATTAACGGAGCTTTTTTGTTCACATCTGATAGTTAAGTTGTGGCCTAGAAGAAACTAAAGCAGAGACTTGCATAGGTCTCCAAGTATGCAAGTCACAACTAAAACTAGCAGCATTATCATAAACATTAACAGGGTTGGAAAAGCGTCTGTCACTTTAAAAAGAAAAGAAAAGAAAAAAAGAATCAAATTCGAACAAATTTATAATGACCCATAATTTGTTTGAATAAATTTGGTATCACCACCTTGTGGTAGAAGCACATATTAGATAGTAGAAATACCTTGTTTCATCAGTGCAATCAATGGTGAAACATTTTTCAGTTTTGCATCTTTTTAATATACGGTAATTAAAGCGACTCATTGCATTATCTTATTGACTTTTTACAATTAGCGTGAATAATCAAACATGCATGGCCATTCCTAATCCAAAAACCCCTCATATCACGCCACAATGTACAACAAATATCCTGGCATTTGATGTTGAACTGATCTCACTTTGTTGCACCCCATCACCAGTGCCTCTCTTCCAGGTGAGAATTTTGCCTCAAATATTAATTAACCGCACTTTTGGTGAAGGTGCTAAAACAAAAACTTATCAGGGAGAAACATACATTCTGGAAGATGGGTTTTACATACATATGTTTCCACTATACAGTTCTAGTTTAGGTACCTCCTCCATGTAGGCAAGGTCGTCATTTCACGGTTGCACAAAACTGTTGTGACGTCCTTTTTTTATGCGACACACAAACTAGTGACAAACAAATACATGAAATGAAATTTTTTCAATTTCCTTGCGAAATGTTAGAGATTAACACGTTTTTCAGGATGTTTAAGTCTTTTTAAACGGATCTGCAGCTCAGCATTGTCAGGTTGATTCCTGTGTCGGATGTCACTCTCATGACTCTTCCAGTGATGATACTCTGCCCAATCAGTGGCCAGAAGTCTGTCGACGTTACATTTTAGCATCAGCTCAGCTCATGCCGAGTCGTGCTAGAACTGTATGGTGGAAAAGTGCCATAAATCACTTAACGATAACTGGTTTATCTAAAGTTATACATGGTTAGGGACTAAATTTAAAGGTTTCTAGTAGCACATGCTGAAATAAAAACCCTCCATTTGTACTCGGGGGGGGGGGGGTCTCTCTGCAGGGTTCAGCCAGGTGTTAACAACATTAGCGGTGTGAAAAGGGTAAAGCGGATATTGCAGCAGAGAGGAGCACAGGAGTGACATTTCATCACAATGATCAGATTATGCAAAGCTATCTGAGAAGCATATAATAGTCTCACTTTTAATATATGTAGCAGAGCAGCAGTGAGGAAAGGTATCATAGGACATGATGGAGGGGCAAAAGGAAGTATGGCAAAGAAAAGGAGCAGTGATGAATGGAGGAATGGGCGAAGAGGTGTGTTGAGCAAGAAGATTATAAGCTTATTAATCTAATAAAATGGCACCGTTGAGATGCAGTCAATATCTACATTGTTGTATTAAATGCAAACTTTTTAATGATGGAGCTGAAACATAATTTGCCAGTGTTTATAGATGGACGCGACTCGACAAGATGGAGCACCAGATGATCCTCATTGCTGCTTCTCTGTATCAGCCCAACATAATTATTTCAGCATTTGTTATAACTGATGTCCCTGAGTGTGTTTGCTGCCTCGATGGCCCATTCATTTTCACTGCCAAAGAACGGAGTGAATTCACTGCAGAGAGAGAGAGAGCGAGAGTGTGCAAAAGCTCCCAACACTTTGCCACTGCTGCACACAAACATGGTCCATGCACACATGTTACAAAGGTGCTACAGGAAAATGCTTCCCTGTGGAAAATAGAATGTGAGATTTTAAAACTACTGTGCCGTGTCAAATATTTCCACCTGGAACTCCACACTGTCCCCAAGCACTAAGTTGTGTCAGTTTGATCCGAAACTTGAGTGCGTTCATGAAAACAATCTTTAATATAAAAAAATACTGTTTGACTCTCCTTATCATCAGGTTGCACAGTTTATTGCCTGCTAACAGACAGGTTGTCAGCATGTGTTTGCACCTGGGTAAGTGCTGAAGATGGGAATGTGAAGAGGAGTAGAGCAAAATAAGGATCAATATCCTCCTCTGTGGTTAAGTTTTTCACTCAGTTACTCACAACTTTGTAATCGGATCATTAACATTTACTTGTACCTAGCACGGATAGCAGAGCAAACGCACTGCAACTACTGCTGAAATCTCTCATAGTTAAGTGTAGTTAAGGTAGTCCAACTTCTTCACTCACTTCCTGTCTCAGGCTCTCCCTCATCTTCCACTCTTGCTGGCTGGGGGTGCACATTATTTACAGCAGTCCACCGTTTCTGATATGGCGTCACAAAGATTCTCGCTACTAATTGGTGTGACACACATATCTTTCATTGTATTTCAAATATTTCTACTGAAGAAAATTGAGTTTGTTGGCGTTGGTTTAGAAAGATCATCGCTGGAAAAAGTCACATTGAATTTACTGGGAATAAAAACATTAGATCACAAGTTTCCAGAGCCTGGTGTTGGTGACCAGACCTTAAAATGCCCTTTTGCTTTAAAATAAAATAAGAAAATCTTGTTCTTATCGAGGCTTTTTTCGGCGAGCATCTTTGCAAAACATGTTTTATTGTGAAAATAAAGTACCGCATCTGATTTTTTTTACGTTCTACATCAATGAAGTATTTAATTTGTTTCCTTCGCAACTCACTGGGTAACAGGAACAGAAACAAACTAGTGAACGGAAAACAGTTTCATTTAAGTAACACGTATCGGGCTGCCTCCATGGGGGATTTAGCTTCTGCCACTTTCACCGTAACCTTTTCACAGCAATTCCTCGCTTGTTCAAAGGTTTGCAATTTGGTCATGTCAGAAGTGTTTCCGCGCTCTAATAGCTTAGGAGTCTAGAAGGTATCGCGTTATGTGTCCTCTTTTCCGAGCTTCTCTTTTTGCATTATTAATCTGTTGCTTTCAATGAATTTCAAACAGTATGTGCATTGCTTTGATGCCGGGGTGAGGGGCGGGTGGTGAGGGGTTTTGAAGCATCCTTGGATGTTGGGAGCACAACACATGCAAACCTTTTGGGGAGAAAATTTCTTTCAGGCTCTTTGATGCTTTTTCTGAATTTTAGTTGGAAAAGGGTCATTATTTGAAGTGATTGAGCATACCAGTCTTATACCTGTCCTCTCTTTTCACTGAAAAAGTTAAATGAGTTATCAAACTGCTTTGTAGTGTCTCGTATTGTAGTTGAGGTCTCTTGCAGCTCCAAACTAAAATCAGAGCCAGATAAGGGACTGTTTTGTTCTTTGTTGTTAATAATTCACGTTCACAGAAAAGAGCAGAGTCTCTTGTAATGGCCATGAAAGGAATTGGTTCTTGCAGTCAGACTAATTTGACTCCCCAAAATGATTGTAGCACCAGGTGAAAGAGAGGAGTGATCATGCAGACAGTCCACACTGCATCAATGCTCCCTGCAAACAACCTTGCTCTCAAGCTTATCTGGTTGAGTTGCTCATGTTTGCCCCTGGAGATAACAGTATATCACTGATGTTGAGCAACAACATTAATATTGTATTACTCACACTGTAGTGCAACTGCAAAGGCTACATACAATGTAGGTGGTTTGGTTTTTGAATCATTTAAGAACTCGTCCATGAAGACTCCAATTCTCGGCTCGGATGTCATACTGTAAATCAGTTAAAAATACTTTAAAATCCTGAAAACATGCGTTAATCTTCAACATTTAGCACGGAAATGTCTAAAATCTCAATATTTAACTGTGTGTGTGTGTGTGTGTGTGTGTGTGTGTGTGTGTGTGTGTGTGTGTGTGTGTGTGTGTGTGTGTGTGTGTGTGTGTGTGTGTGTGTGTGTGTGTGTGTGTGTGTGTGTGTGTGTGTGTGTGTGTGTGTGTGTGTGTGTGTGTGTGTGTGTGTGTGTGTGTGTGTGTGTGTGTGTGTGTGTGTGTGTGTGTGTGTGTGTGTGTGTGTGTGTAAAACTAAGTCATGCAGCCATGCTATGATGACTGCCCACATTGAGGAGGTGCTTTATAGTAATGGAAAACTAACTAAACCGTGTAGAGTCGAGCCGCGCCGAGACGAGGTGTGTCGGGACCATGTCGTGGAAAAGCGGCATTGCAGTTACTTTATTCTGTTTGGGTTTTTAAACCAAGATCATCTCAGTTCAGATTAATGTGCTATTACTAAATGTTTAGTCAGTTTAGCATCAGAACATATACTGATTATCGCTATAGTATTCTTTTGTTGACCGTCATGATTGGTTCTGTCTCTTGTCACTTCTTAAGTCACATGGCCGCTGACATTATGAAACTTTTCATAATGCACAATGGATGTTAAGCACTGCTCACCCACAATAATCACAATGTTATACTCGACACAACAACCTCTGCAGGGGTTCACTATGTTACAAAGTGGCTAAAATTCAAGATCTGACTTGAGGTCATTTTGTTTATGGGGCCAGTGTTCCGCTCAGTGCAGAGGTGATGAGAAAATGTAATGCTCCTGAGGGCAGCAGAGAGACGAGGAACCATTTACAGCCGAGCTGCTCTGGAGCCGAGCCACGTGTAAATTCTGATAACAGCGCCTCGATGAGTACGATTATTGAGGGGGAAAGGGGCTATCCTCACTGTGCAAATAAACCTGCACATAAAAAAACACACACACACACACACACACTAGTGCTAGTGAACTAATCAGTACACCTGTGGACATATCATGCACATACACACACGCTCAATTTCACAAGCTCCAAGGAAGCGGTAGATGAGAAACTAATCAAGCAGAAAATAAACAGTAATTACTTGACACTCACGAGGGAGATAGGGTACCACAGGAATACATATTGTGCCCCTCATTAATCATTAACAGACACAGAGAGACACAAGGTCAACAAACAACATTTTCATGTGTGTTTTTGTTTGTGTGCCTTTAGGTTAAATAAACACACAGCCAGAGCTACTGCAGCATAGACCTACTGCTGCGCCAGTGTGTGTGTGTGTGTGCGCGTGTGCCTCCAGGCTTTCAATTAGGATACTTCAAGCGGAAAACACGCACGCATGCACACACACACACACGCATGCACACACACAAGCATATACAGTACAAAATGGAATACAGGCACAAGCACACTCACAAACAAATGGGTGATAAAAGCAGAATAACAGAGGGATGCAATGTGCATATAGTGTAAGCATATCGCACATCAGAGAAATATAAATATGTTTTATCTCTGATTGGACAAAGAGCTAAGCTTTTTTCAGTGAGAATTCTCCCTTCATTCTGCTGAGAGCCAACCTTTATTTTTCTCACATATGTCAATTAATGTCAGATTAATGTACATTAATTTCAAGATTCCTTGACATTAATACCAAAACATCAGGTGGAGCCACACAAATATGTATACCAGTGTATTCCTTCACTACAATGAGTGTGACTATCTATTTCAAGCTCAGGCTTTAACCGCAACCAATATCTTCAAGTTTTAAAGCTACAATGGTCAACTTTTGGCCTCCACTTTTCCTTAGATTACTAAAACCGATTGCACAATGTGATGATGGAATTAGAATTTGTTTTATTTTTACACACACCAAATAGTGATAGTGAATTTGATGTCTGGATTTAGTACATCGTTTTTACACACCAGTAGTATACACATAAACCGGGCACAAGAGGCAGCACTGATCTGTGCCTAGGGAGCAATGGCGGTTGGGCACGGGGATCAGGGGCACCCCAGTCCTAGATCTGTCCCTTCCACTCGGCCATGAGCGGCCATTTCGATACTATATATAAATCCCTTCTCTTCTCTTGATTTGCGGCACAATGGAACAATTTTATTTTCTTTCCAATACAATGAGAAGAATAGTTCCTTTTTTTTTTAATGCAGTGGTGTAAACATAACACTGGCTATGAGGAAAAGTATTATGTCCTTACTGGCATCTTACAACTACTGTGTCTTTGCAACTTTGACACGACAATAATACAACTGAAACTACTAGAGACATTATATTTGTCTGCTGCCAAAGACAAATTCCTGTCAACATGCTTGTGTGTTATGATGGCATGTACGTGGTTTTGCTGCTGCTGCTGCTGCTGCTGCCTTTGAGGTGACACTCAGCAAATGGAGGACGGCGCTGAGAACCCGCAGAGTAAAACGTTGTTTGGCTCTTGATCTTCTAACCCGACTCTCCTCCTGCCTCTTCAGATGTTCACAAATCAGCCAGCTTACCATCAACACGCAGGCAGCGGGAGTGGAGCATGAGTGACTGTGTGTCTGTGTGCTCTTTGCTGAGTGTTTTGTGTGTGAGTTACTGTATATGGTACAGACCACTCATCTGTATGTGCTCCATTGGCAGTTACATAAACCATACTGTCATAAAGGCCACGGGGCATTCTGAAACACCACCAAATCAGTGCTGGGCCAATAACTCACCACCACTGTTGATTTTTTTTTTTAGATATTCAATTGTGGGATGAGCAGCCGCTACATATCTAGTAGAAAGTGGCGAGGTTGCGGGTTAGTTTGTACTGTTGTAGTGCAGCACAGGTCGCTTAGTACCATTAAACATACTTCCTTTTCCCAGAGACCAGAGGTTTGACCAATTTGCAAACCACACATACAGGAATTAAGGCTGAAATGTATCTAAACTGCACATGAGAATATTAACTTATTGGTATAACCATTAACCATTTGAGCTGAAATGCTTTAATTCTACAGTCTGTTCAGGAAATACGCCAAGTGTGGCTTCGGGGAAAAACAACCACTCTAAAAAGTGACCACTGTTAATCCTAGTGTTGTAGTACTTAAGATCGGTCTCGGTGGGGATATCAATAAATTGCTTGTGCATTTTTGGATTAACTTGTTAATATCATTACTGTGATTTTGCGTTAATCGTATTGCTTCGGGTACAACCAATAACTTGACTCATTTATCATTGGAAATATTTGTCACCATTAACGGGTGTCACCCCTCCCGCCCCCTTTCACACGCCCCCCACAAAAGTGCATGTGAGTGACAGGAGAAGAGACCGTGAGAAGATGTCAGCCAACTCATCTATAATAAAATTTGGTTACCTGAACCACAAAGACTTTTTGTGCATAAATACCTCCAAAAGAAAACACAGCGCAACGTATAAATTCTGCAAAGCGACACTAACGGTCTCGACCCCTCAAAGTCTTGGTCTTGTCTTGGTCTTGGTTTAGGTGGTCTTGACTACAACACTAGTTGTGCTCATGCTGAGTGTTGGAATGACACTGAAGGTGTTTTACTATCTACAACTGTACAAGTGTAGAGATGGTTTTTCTCCCCAGCTGAGCCTTGGGGACAGTTTGTGTGAGTCACTAGGAGGGGAAAGGAAGGGCAGATGATTTCCTTGTCATAAACATCAGCTGTTTGACATTGACTGGCGATGCTGGAATCTTGGTACAGTCTGCCTGGCGAGCCACAAGGCACAGAGACACAGCTGCACTTCCCATTTTCTTGTGTGGCAGCCAGGATTGCTGAGGTGACACACGATCCCCTCCTCTTCCTCTCACACTTCTCTTTTCATATGATCACCATTTTTTGCAGAGCAGCAGCTGTAGCTGCTCCACTGCTCACTTTCTCATGCACAACTGCAGGGGGTGTCACGCCATCTCTTCATGCCACTCATGTCAGTGTTTCATACGTGCACTCAGTGGTCATGCACTGGTCATGCACTGGTCATGCTTATTCCTGCTAAGTTCAGTTTTTTCGTGAATTCACATCTCTTTGCAAGAAAAATGGGCACACTGTCATTCTACCAAGGAGCTGACCCCATGAGCTCTCTTAATCCACTAGCATTTTTTTTCTTCATCCCAGCATTATATTGGAGGAGTTTTGGTAATGCAGCAGTCACACACTTGGCTCACATAAAGCACTTGACATCAAGCCCTGAAGCTCTAATGCATCCATGACCAAAAAAGGCTAAAAATCACAAAACAATCCTGGAACAAAGAAATGGAGTTAATGATCGTAATAAAAACATATTTCCTATTTTTTTCTGTACCAGCTGTATATGGTAAAATCCTTGATTCACAGTAATTTCCACTGAGATAAAAGATGAGGGAGGCAGAAAGATGAGTAGAGGTGAGGGGAAAAAAACATATTACAGTTCTTCCACAAATTATTTTTTCAAAGTCCCATCTGTTACTTTACTTAATGAGCCTTGAAATTGGCGAGATTACATTTTTCATTTTGCTTTCATTAGAGTGGGTGTTGCCAATCGCTGAGGATTGGTGTCGTTGCTTTGGGATTACCATAGAGCGGGCTGCAATGATGAAAGGAGCAACCAACTAAATGCGGGGCAGTAAATAGTTGAGGGAGTTCCCTGAGCTCAGATGGGGTTTGGTTCAATCAGCCTGCTGGTTTACAGCAACAGATTCAAGTGTTTGTCTCAAATTTAATCATGTAGTGCATGTGAAAATCCAGTGTTTACTTCAATTACAATAAATAAAACAATCTGCCATAAAAACGGCAGGAAAACATTTAGATTTAAAGGAACTGTTCGACTTTAAGCAGCACTTTTAGCTATCTCTCGCCTCTGCATGCTGCATAAATAAAATTAATATTGGATCCCCATCTATTGGTACAGTATTTTAATCTATTTATTGTCAGATGTAATTTCTCTGCAGTTCCTTTGCTCAGATCTGCAGTTTAAAGTATCTCATTGCATATAAGATCAATCACTCACTCACTCTTCTACTGCTTTATCCTCCACATGAGGGTTGTGGCAGGCGCTGGTGCCAATCCCAGCTGACATAGGGTGAAAGGTGGGGGTACACCCTGGACATCTGTATATTTTTAGACTATGGGAGGAAACCCGGAGAAAACCATAGCACACACGGAGAGAACATGCAAACTCCATGCAGAAAAGCCCTCATTCTGACCGGGTTCTTTGTTGGAATAGCTATCAAATGAGTGATGACTGATGTTTTGTCTTCAGCTATCTGGCTGAGCAACATTGACCATTTTGGGCTTGAGATCTAAGACCCAGAGCAACTGCCCTGTTCAGAGGCAGGACAGCCTCTTGGAGGGCAACTGTGTGGTGTGGAACCCTTGGCTCATCAGCTGTAAGGAGGGGCACACGTGACACAACATGCCCATGCTATGTAACCAGGTGACCCACATAATGCTCCTGTGTCCTTTTGTGGGCCGAGCAGCAAGAGAGTAGCTTTGCAAATGAAGTGGAAATAGTAAGGTGCTCAAATTAAGACCCTAATTATGAGGAATGACAAATATGTCTTTTGCCTTTGCAGAGAACATCACACAAGATTACACCAAATAATTTACCAGAGTAGAGACGGGTATTTGATGTGATCATATGAGGAATCAGAACAGATACATTTGAGTTGGTTGCTCTTTTCCAAATGCCCAGTGGATTCTCAAACAGCACATAATATTTTGAAATGTGAAGCTCAGTTATCACAAATTGAGTGTTGGATGAAAAAAATTGGTGAATAATGGGACGGTGCTCGTCTCATAGTTCTAAGATTATTTTAAGACTTGGCAGCTTGCACCGCACAAGAGTTTCCTGTCGTCCTTGATGGCCATTAAGAATTTGAAAAAAAAAAGCAGAATTAAGCCACAAACCGAAAAACAACGTAAGACCAAGTTATACCAAGTCAACCAGGGACTGTAGTGCGTTGTTTCATGACTAAAGGATCAAGGTTTCAGTTCAACATATTTCTCAGAAGTAGAAACAGCTAAGGTGTAAGGTGCTTCTTTTTTGACAGGAAAATGGAATCAAACTACAAATTGTGACTGAAAATGCTTCCTCTAATGTTTAAATGTGGTTCTGAGGCACTGTCTCATTTAAAAATCCTCAAAAGCTGCCGCACATTTTATGGTGACATCTGCAGATGGCATGTGTTGGCTTCCAGCTTGTGCTCGCTGGAGAGGGATTTATGGTGGAGTCGCTTTGACGGAAGATGGTAATAGAAAACTTGTTGGATATGAGGGCTCTTCTGCTTTTTAAAAAATAATGTTATACTGCTTCTATCTGTTACTTATTCAGAGAGACGATGGGTTTAATATTGACAAACCAGGTACCATTATTGCAAACACTAAGTATTTAAATGTAATCCATCAGAAGAAATGAAATATAATATTCATAATATGATAAAATGAAACTAAAGCTGCTTTCAGACATGCAGAGAAGTCCGGACATTGTCTGGACAGAAAGATGAATATGTGAACACAAATGTCTGCAGAAGTCGTGTTGAACATTCTATTGAGATTCTCATTATGTGTATATATATAATATATAATATATGGGGTGAGTTCACTGTACATCCACCTACACCTGCCACCAGGTATTTGACGGTACAAACTGACAGTTACATCGCATCCATGCCCCAATTCATGCTCTCTTTTATTTACTGTTTTACTGTAAACAGGACTAAAGTTCCCAAAATGGATATCAAACTGTATTAAAGACCTGAAACTAAGGATTGCGACCATAAACCCTTTAGTGATGTTAGTGACAAACGTACACAATCTGAGTTGCACACAAATAAAATACATGTTTCATTAATTGAGAGGTTCTGAAGAGGGGAGTTCTGAATGTGGGAAGGTCAGTGGAGTCACAGATGTGTTCTGGGAGCGTTTCAAAGGAAAACACAATCAAACAAACCAGTGGTGTTACTAACATAGTGTATCCCTGAGACAAGGGAGAGACTCCAACTTCTTCAATCACCCTTAGGAGATTTAGACATGTGTGCAAATGAACAAACAATAGTCCATTGCACGTCTGTCATGCATCCACAAAATGTGTTTTCCTGATGCTGCAGCCACTCCTGTGCTTTACACCTAATAACAATCTTCGGGAAGAACAACATCAAGTAACCAAAGCTGTTGTGGGATTAAAAAATGTTCTGTAGAGTCAAAGGTGAATTGTTGTCAATTAATTTGATTGTAAGAAATGAATCAATTTTACTTTTTACAGTGCAGCAAACCTAGCTTCTAATATAGTAAGCTTAACCTTCAAAGCACTCAATATTCCTTACAGTGAAACAAAAACAGAGTTCTAACACAATATGAATGCACACTCACATTTTCAGTTCACTTTCATCACTCACTAGTGTTGCTACCAGCCTGGTTCAGCTCTCATCACACCAGCTGTTCAGTGTCTCACTTTGGGTGCCAGTGCATCAGAAGTGACAAGAAAATTGTCTTTATGAATTATATAAAAAAAAAAACTCTCACTCATCTCTCAGAATAAGCATTTGGAATTCACAGCCATATAATGTGGGAAAACGTATTTAAACTCCTTTTAATGTCCTGTTTTTTTTTCTGCAGTAAAATGTACTAAAAGAACACCTGAGAGGTGTTTCAGAGGGAAACATGTATCCCAGATGAGATTTTCCCATAGTCAAAACTGCCCCTGGTCCCCACACTGTTCCTCTCTGTGTCAGATCTGTGGGCCACGATGCTGCAGTGATTGTGTGGGCAGGACATTTTGCAGTGGGCAGCACTGATGTCGCTCAGCTAATTCAGCCACATGCTCGACTTGTAAGGTGAATGAGTGAAACCTTCACACCAGCACATTTGCATGGTGCACTGTTGCTGACATTGCTAGTATGTGATTGACATGGCTGTGGCTCACAGAACTAAGACGACCAAAGCTTCTTTTTTTTTTTTTTTTTCCTTTGCACATACAAATGGTGCCCATTATCATAAAGTAGCACATTTTATGCTTGTCAAACTGTTTTCACATCCCATTCTGTCGTGCTATAATCTGAATATGAATAAGTAGGAGATTAATGTACAACAACTTTTAAACATGCATGTTGCGGACTTTTCTGTCTTACTACTCTCCGCCTTAGTCCAAAACATTCCACGTTGTTTGGTCATATTCTTATGTGTTCCTGCTTCTGTGGGAACTGTGGAGCATGTGCAGAGCCATTTTGGGTCCAGTTGAATGCAAAGATGCAATAGTAATTCAACTCCCAGCAGCATTATATGGGTAAGTTAGTTTTACTTTAAGAAATTCAATTTACTGACATGCATTTTAATAATAAGACGATCTTTTTTTTTCCTCTAATCAATCTAATCACTCAAACTTTATTTATATAGCACTTTTCATACAAGGCAATGCAACTCAACAACTCGACGGTTGGCTGGTATTGTGTTAAAAAACAACAACAGGGAAGTCAGGAAAAGGAAAAATGAGAAGGAAGTGAGGAAATGCTATCATGGGACTCAAAACAGCTGCAAGGGAAAACACTGGAAACTAAAGTACTAATGGGTGATCTAAACTGGAGGTAAAAGAGAAATTAAGAACCTAAGTAATAACAGATAAAATAACATAATATAATGTTAATGTAATGAATGACTCATTTCTCAGCTGCAGGAAGATAAGAACTCACACACATGACCAAAGCAACAGGCTGTCGAAGCTGTCAATTTACTGTATTCATTAGTTTTACATTGCACGATACAATCTATGAAGCTGATAAACACAGACCCATCAGCTCCATGTACACAAACAGTGAATTTATGACCCCCATTATAATCAGACAAGGGCCACACACGCATTACAAAAGCTTTTTTTCATCCCAGCCACTGAAGCACCCAGCGTGTATTAGTTTCAGTGTGTGTTCAGCATCATTCCAAGTGATTGATGATGCTGCTGCAGATGAGTAAATTGCATTTATCTTCCATTATCTTCTTTGTTGTTGATAAAGATCTTGTTAGTTGATGGAGTGTTTAGAAGAATAACTCAATTTTAAATTGAAATGAAGATACAGAAAGTGATGATAGATATAAGACATACTGTATATTATTATCTTCTGTCGCTTGTTTTAATTTGGATAAATCAGTTACAGATCATGATGTGAAATTGCTACACAGTAGTTTTTATTCAACTGTCCATAGAGATACCAACAAAATGCCTCCAAGTGCTGGTGTAGACAGTCCATTACAACAGCAGCTGCAATAAGACAAACGGTAATAAATCACTAAGAAGTGGGTATTTATTTCTCTAGCTTTGCATTTCAATCCATGTACAGAGCCTCACCAATTTAACTCTGCAGTGAACCATTCGGACAAAAGACAATCTCTCCAAGTGTTGTCAGTCTTTCTAAACAAGAGTGTGGCTGACAACACTGGAGGCCACAACGCAGCAGACCTGCAGACCTACACCAGCCAGAAAAATGTTCCTTATCCAGCAGGACATGCACTAAAGCTGATTAATATTTGAAAACTGAAGAAGCATATCACTCTCAGTCTGGAGGGATCAGAAATCAGACATATTTGTCTTTTGCTATAAGCACAAATGCAGATTTCTGCCCTCGGACATCTTGCATGCCTCGTGGTAAAACCTGATGATAATGGTTTTATGTTCCAAAGTAATTTCTCACATCTATCTCACTAGATAACGATCACAAATGCAAATAGATGTTATTACTCCAATTTATACGTCAAATGTGATGCATCAATCTTATGTGGAAAATGCATCTACTTTTGTCTGGAGACATTAAGAGTTGTGATGTATTTGTTGCTTGACGAGAAACACTTTTCTGTTTGAATCAATTTCAGGAAGCTGAGCTCACTAAAACTCGTACCTAACAAGCTTTACTACACGAGCTTTGTGTGCTAGTGTGTAAGCATTTTAAATCTTAGTCTTCTTAAAACTGAGGAGGGGCAGAGTTACCTGATTTGTGCTGACTATTAATGTGTTGACTCAATCATTACTTTCATGCTCTGGTTATTTCAGGCTAAGAAATGTTCCAATCTCTGCTTAAAGTGGATTAAACTGCTTTTCCTATAAAAATGTATGTATCCTATTCAGCCAAATTCCAAGAGAGGCAGAGTTAAATCACGGCAGCCTGAGTACTGCATATGGTCTCTCACTGCAGTCATCAACATGACCAAAGGCTTTTCTTATCATTAAATCCCCAAAGAAGCGGGTACTGGTAATAATGATCTGGCAGCCAATCAAGACAAAATTTATGCTAATGTCTAATTACGCTAATTACCATTTCTGCTGATTCCCAGCTGGGCCGACGTGTTCAAAAAAACGTTGCAGGTCGTAAAAAATTGATGGTTGAAAAACAAATCTTGCAGACTGCATGTGCACACACTGATGCACATACACCTGTAAAAATGTAAATACCTGCACACACACACACAGCTATCACATCTATGTTGGTATAAGAAGGTAACACAGTATATAACAACACTGCTTTGATGTTAATTAGCACAGGGCAAAACATGGAGGGAAGGGATGAGCAACACGAAAACCGGCAACTAGAGACATGAGCTGTTTGGGTTTGAAGGCGGCTTAGTCATGAGTCAGTAAATGCAGGAATAAAGCAGCGATGTGCAATTTTGTAGTCTGAAAATAAATGTGAGTCAACACGAGTTCAAGCCCCCTTGGAAATGTTCCATGGAATGTGTAGTAACTGTTAACAGTGGCTTTTCAATGCAGAGTTACCTACAGAAACAACCAGACCATCTACAAGAACATCCACGCTCACCAGGAAATCCAATCCTGTTGTCTTTGTAAGCATCTTTCAGCCTGATTTATACTCCACTGTGCAACATTTCAAACATGTTAAGTGACAAAAATGACATACAGTATTTCCTCTTATATTATGCAACTGTAGTCTTTTGTTGTGGACACCCTCAGGTTTAGTTGCACATTGTGATTGGACAACACATTTTCTCCCTGTAGCTCTTGTTTGGTTTGATGAATGTCCTGACGAACCTCCCGTTGTCCTGTCAGTAGAAGTAGTAGCCAGCCAGAGGCTAGTGTGTGGTTGCCATGGAGATGACTGAATCACTGCAGCCTAATTTTATATTGCTACGCTGCTCTTTAAGTTTTGTCAGGAGACCATAATCAAATGTTGAGCAATTAAACATAAAATGGGATTTATGTTTCCTCCAGCTGAAGGGTCAGAAATCCCATATTGAGAACCTCTGACAGCATTAGTATTTTACACATGGTGGAAATAACATGTAGGTATCACCAGACTCATTTGTGATGCATTTAATAAGCGTTATAGGGCTATAGGGTCTTTATTGAATTTCACTGAGACAGCTTCATAGTTAGTCAGGATGTCATTTTCGAATCCAAACACAGAGCAAAAAAACACGCCAAGCTGTAGTTTCAGGCTCTTCCTCTGAATCTAGTGTTTAAGTGTCAAAGTCCACCATTTGCTACAAAACGGGACACATAACAGGTTTCAGGCGCTCTTGTTGACTTGTTTGTCACGAGTCAGATGTTTTATGGAACAACAAAGGATTTTGCTAACTTAAATGGTCTAGTGTGTGATATTCAGTGTTTATTGGTAGAAACTGAAAACTACCAATAAGTATGTTCATATAATGGCATGTTTGCACCAAGTGGAACATTTTGATTACAGTGCAGTACGTATTCTTCCCTTGGGCTTACAGAATAATGGTAAAGTACTGTACGGCTGGAGCTAGACCCACAACAGTCAGCTGATTTGGTGACAGAAAAGCGCCACTCCCTTGCAACCGATATTTCTTCAATGCCCGCAGTCTATTCTCAAACACAGTTTGACGTCTTGTTGAGACACATAGAAGGCCACCGTAGGTCTTTTATGGGGCTTTTCCACTATATAGTTCCAGCATGACGGCTTGGCATGGCACAACTCTACTCGGTTTGGTATTGTTTTCCATTACTATAGTACCTCCTCGACGTGGGCGGAGTCATTGCACAGCTGCATGATTTATACGTGACACACTCAAACTTGTAAAGCAGTTGTTTTCGGTGTACTGAATCATTCATTCATCATACACCAGACTCTGTTAAATATCGAGATTTTAGAAATTTCATTGCTAAATGTTGGCTTTTTTTTTTAAACAGATCTACAGTTCGGCATTGTTCGGTTTGATTGCTGTGTCAGATGTCGCGCTCATGACTCTTCCAGTGATGACACTGTGCCAATCAGTGGCCGGCAGTCTGTCGACGTCACATTTAGGCTCAGCACGGCTCAGCACGTTTGGAACCTCACCAGAGCAGGCACTAAAAAAGTACTAGGTAATATCCCTAATGGAAAAGCAAAAAAAAAAATAGTTGGGTCCATAACATGCATGACAAAGGTAGGGGTGAGAGGAGGAGTCCTTCATTTGTTACAGTCTGCAGTCTTACCATGAGGCACTAATTGGCACTAATTCTTACACACTGGACCTTCAAGAGACAAAGGGTGGCAATCCACATAGTCGCCACTCTGTGTAGTAAAGTATAACTTCACCTGTGAGTGTTCAACCTGTTCTAAGGTTCTAAGCTCTAAGGTTTGTTTAGATTAAGAGAGGTGGAGAGAACAATGGCAGAAGATGCAGTGCTGACCACTGAGACTCATCCATCTAGAACATGCTGAGTTGCTCAGCTTCATTTACTGGCTTCAAGTCAACTTTAAAGAGACTAAGTGCTTTTCTGATTTTGACTGAGAACAACTCCATGCTGCACAGTACTTGATAAAACATATCACCACACCTCATCACCACCATCATCATCATCATCATCATCACCACATTAATACCAGAGCCACGTTCCCCTTAAACACAGAACAGCTTCTCTTTCCTTTGCATGTTATTAGAAAACGAAAGACTCGGGTTGCCAGATTGGGACACTTAATTATTTAAAAGCTGTAATAGCCCCTGTTGTGTGTGACTCCAAAATGTATTTTATTGAGGCAACCAGTAAATGAGTTGTTATAAACAGCTTGCTGGGAAGTGTATTCGCATTTTCCACCTTTCCATTTTAAGGGAAATGACGGACTGCAAACTGTGCAGACTGGATTCTCTAACATTCCCTTCTACCTGAGATTGCTGCTGGTGGTTTGGCTCTTTCTTTGTAAGTGAGTGTGAAGTATTAGGTGTGAGGAGGTTGCTGCACACACTTGCAGCTGACCATTTTTGCATGAATTTACATTAAGTCCACGGTAGTTTTTCCTAACACATCCTCAAGGAAATACAAATTTACAGGCTGTGCTCTCGGCCATGCTGTGCTAACGTCCAGCAGAACAAACCAATTACTTGTTTGACAAAATGTCCAGGTGGGTCAGTCATGCTCAATTTCCCCCTTTGCAAGCATTAAAAAGCAGGAGCAACATCTGAACAATCACAATTCAGCAAAATAACTTTCTGAAAAATGAATAAAATTGTTTCTTGTTTCTTTGTGAATATGTTGTTTTATTAATCATTTAATTAAAAATAACCACATAGGATAAATTACAACTGAGTTACACTTTTATCTGTGTAGACCTGAGACGTTTATGGATTATCTTTAATGCCCCATAAAAGAAAGAAAAAAAGAAAAATCATCAGCTTTCAGAAAATTATACCAAAGCTCATCACTACATTTTATAAATGGTGTGTTGCAAATTAGTGTCATTAGAAACCCTAAAACACTAGTGGTGACATTAGCAGAATTCTCCAGGGCTTTGTGCAGAATAAACATTCTCCATTAAAAGCGCTATTAATATCCTCCCTCCACTGTCAATTGAGTTGAACATCTGTGACCATGGGGGATCAGGGGAGTGAGCTGTGGGAAAAACCTCACAGCAGTGTTGTTTCCACTGCAAGCTCGAACCCCCGCGGTGTGGAGCCCTGCACTGCATGAAGAGATAAACCTGTGGCGTTCTATCTTCAGTGTGGCTGGTAAAATCCCCTGAGTGTTACGTCCACTTGCCTGGTCACCACATCCAGCAACTACACCAGTATTTGTATATTTAATAAAAGATATATATATATATATGAGATATATAGAATTATATTTTTCATAATTTTTTCTACAGCCTCCAAAACTAAAAAAGTCACATGCTGTTCCCTTTTTTTTTTTATCTTGTTCCCAATTAAGTCAGTTTCGCAGCGCTATGTTCTTTACACCGTAATTGCTGCAAATCGACATTGAACGGTTAATTTAATGACTGTGAACTATGTGTGAACCGTTGAAGAGAAAATGAAATGTCCTTATCCACCGTAAATCCACCACACTGTCACTTCAGTGGCTGCAACCCCAGAGCGCACTGCTGCGCCCTGCTGTGCCATGATCGGCGCACTTTGACGGAGCAGCTGTGCAACATCTGACACTGTCATGACTTATATCCGCGCTGCAGCAGTAAATATCAGTCATCAATTAATATATAACCGTCGACAGCAGCCGTTAAATCTCTTATTCATGATATATCTGCCCACGCGTTAGCGCGCGGGTCGTGCGTAAAAGCCCGACTTCATCCGGACGCATATCTGTTTTTAAAACATGACATAGTCCTACCTCGCTCATGATGGAAGGTGATGTAGAGGCTTTTTTTCCTGCTTCCAGTTGCGGGAGGAGTAGTTTGAGTAGCAGTGGTCTTTTAAAGAGTGGCTCGCCGCGGAGTGAGATGCTTTATACCGTGTTCAGCCCAACTGCTCCGTGTCATCACGTCACCAGTAAACCAATAGGAATGCCGTGGGCACATGTGAATCCCAAGTCACCACCCAACTTCTTCAAATATTCATATGCTGTGTCAGCCCTTTTCATCATCCTCAGCCAAACTGAGCTTCTCCTGCTGATAAACAGCAAACCTTTTTTTAAAAGGTTTACAGAAGAGATACTGCAAAATATTCAATCCAGGTATAAGTACTAAGTATAAGGTATACATTGGAGCCCATATGAAACTTCCTTAGGATATAGTTGGATTTCTTATAATTTAGTTTTTAATTATGTAAGGATATAGGTGCATGTGGAACAAAAAAATAAGATCCTTGTTATCTTCATTCTCCTAAAAAATATATATATGTGTATATATGTATATGTAAATATATATATGTATATGTAAATATATATACATATATATGTATACATACACATGTGTATATATACATATATTCTTGTGCCTTTTCCTGTCCACTGATTATTTAATTGAAAAAAACATCGGATTGTTTCATCTTTCAGTCCACAGAAATGACAGCCGTATTAACAATAATTTGTTGGGTGAATTTTATGTCAAATCTTAAATGAAACCTCCTTCACTTAACTGAGTGAAACCAGCTTGTGAAGGGGTTTCATGCACCAGTAGAGTGTGTGGTTGTATACAGTATCTACCTACAGTGATTGCATCATGTCTGTAAAAATGGAATTGAATCTCATGATGATTGCAGTTGTGTCCGCTGGAGATGTCTTCTCACATTTATTGCATGATTAAAGGTGTTTTGCTGTGGTGTAATAAGCCAATTTCATGTCCCCTGTATGATGGATTCCTAAATAACAGCATGTTGAGTTTATTGCATCAGAGAGCCCAAGCTTTTTGTTTTGAATTTATTGAATTAGGTGAAGAAGAAAGAGCTAGTGATTTATCAGAGAGGGTGGTGCCTATTTCTGGTGGGCTTGTGTAATTCCATTGCATCAGTCTCACAGCATTCTGCCGTAGCATTTCCACTTTTTCATCCATCACTTTCACACATTCAAGCTAACCATCGGTTCATCCTTAAATCCTACAAACATGAGTAAAATTCAGAGCATGCACTGTTTGACAAGCTGGGTATTTATAGCCAAATCCAAAGCAACCGCTATCTGGTCCCTGCACATTGACATGGAAATAGTTTAAGACAAAGAGGACTGGAGCTGTGATGTGGATGCAACTGGAGGGCTGTTTTTCTTAGGGACTGCCATTGGAGCTCGTAAGTCTCAGTGGAGCCATGATGGATGGAAGAAGAGGGAACTGATTACAAATGAAGCCTAACATCTCGGCTGCTCTGACCTGACCTTTGTGTCTCAGAGTAACTGTCAACGTGCCTGACAAGCTGGAGCGGATTTGCATTGAAAATGGCTCAGGGCTCTTTGTTGTGCCGAAATTCCCAAAATGTCTCTGCTCATGAGGGAAGTTTGTATGAAGTTAGCAAGGCACAACGCATGACTGAAATGAAGATTTACAGCTGAGCTGATGTTCAGAACAGCTACAGCAAGTTAGCTGCAGGAAAAGTAAGGAGAATGGTGACTTGAAGTCCTGCAGAACCTCAACAGTGCGTCTTTGTGCAGAGACAGGACAATCATCTGGAGGTGATTGTGCTATAAGGGCTATACACAATGACTTAAGAGTTACTTTAATGGAACAAAATAATAGAGTACACATTTTGCTTACCACCAACATTACTTGGCTTATTATCTTGATGGTCTCAAGAATCCGGGGTCAAAAATCATTTATTAATTTATTTAATTTTCAGGGACATTGCATTTTAATCAACTAGGCTACAATCAACAAGTCACTTATTTTGAATCCGTTATCATAATCTGATATCAAGAACACAAAATAGACATATAAGCAGCAATAACACACAGACACAATGATAGTTATGAAACAGGCACATTACAAACAGTATTGCATAACAGATGTAATAAAAGCAGCTAGAGTGAACACAGACGAGCAGAGACAGATATGCAAAGATGTGGAAACGGTTCAGAAATATGATGAATGAAACTTGAGCAGTGTGAATGAAAGCTGATGGTGTGGATTATGTCTCCATCTGTCCTGTTGTTAATGTGTCCTCTTTTTTACTTTAAGCATCTAACAGAAAAACATAAAGAGCAGTGGGAAAGGTTTTATCAGTATTCAGGTTCAGCGCTTTAACACAGCATATTTCTCATCTTTCTCCTGGAAATCCAAGTTAATAGATGACAATATGTACAGAACACATGTTATGTATATATATATATACAGTATATATATACATACATATATGCATATATGCAGAGCTTGATGACGAGCTGACTATTTGAATCAGGTGTGTTGGAGCAGGACAACATCTAAAACATGCAGGCCAGTGTTCCCTGAAGACCAGCGTTGGGAAACACTGGACTGAAGGGAACATCTTCATCTTCAGATGTTTTCTCACAGATCTGCACAAATATCACACAGTTATAGACATTATAATTATGTTTTTCAAATAAAAAGGGGGAATAATTATGTAAAAATGACCATTCCCTCTGATAAATCATTATATCACAATCGCAAATCTTTTCAAACTAATCACAACTAGATATTTATTCAAAACTATTCAGCCCATGAATTGCACATTGTGAGGTACCCTGTGGTTCCCACCCCTATTAGAGAAGCCTTTAAAAGATGTGTATTATTATTGTAAAAACATGGTGGCAGCCTCCATGAGCTAAACTAGCTCATAAAAACCAAATTTTATCCTCAATGTCTGCAAATGAAAATATTTTCACCTAAGATAAAGCGTTCTAAATATTTTTAGGGTCACCACTGGGACGCATCATCTCATCTTCAAGGGCATACTATTTTTATGAATCAGTCTTGTTTCTTTAATTAATAGAATGCCACAATAACTGTTACCAAATGTGTGTTTACACATTGTGTCTTGCTTTGTGCCGTGATTGGTGTGACTGTTCTGGCATCGTATGTGTGAGGAGAGAGGAGAGTGAGGCCGATCCTGAAAGTGTGTTACTGTCAGGGACCAAGATGAACAGATGAATGAAGATTGTATGATGGACAAACTGGCTAAAAAGGAAGTAAAAATGCCACACTGTGGCTGTCATCTTACAACCAACTATCACACCTTGTGTGTGTTTCTCTCTCCCATAGTCTCCTCTCTGTAGATTGTGCGTCAGTTCTCTGATACAAAGAATCCGTCTTATTTTTTTATTAAAGCAGACACAGAGAGCTTTTCGACCACACACAATTTCCTTTCACCACTTTCTGACTGAAGAAGCTAACCTCAGCCTAGCAGGATGGTTCGCTGGAGGAAACAGAGTGACCTCTCTCTGCTTCAAGGTTATGTTGATAAAAATAACCTCCTTCACAAGCCCAGCAGAGACTGCACAAGTATGAGTGATGTTAAACAGCCTGAATAAATAAGCAGTTTTTCGAATAATTAACAAGATTGTGTAGCTCAGCATTTTGCTGAAACAACAAGAATGTTGTTTATTATGCCAGTAATTACACCTTTAACAAAAAAACAAAAAAATACACCTTTCAGTACTCACAAAATATGGGTTATGACATTGACAGATGTAGAAATTTAGAAAATAAGTCAATCACCCATGCATTAAAGATTTTCAGTTTGGTCTCGTAGCTCCGCAGTTAAAATACCTACAATGGGTTAATATTCTATAGTTAGTCCAGTCGCCTACAGCTAACTACAGAGGATGACTATGACCTGGATGACTGAGAACCTTCACAGACACACAATGGGTTCAGTTTAACTATTTAGTAACATAATTCTATGTCTGTTAGTGAGACTGATTTGAAAACTACACTGAAATTACACAAAGCACAAATTAAAAGATAAGGGTGCGAATATTCAGCATTTTCTTTTACAAAATGTGTATTAATCCACGGATGAATATAGTCCCCCCACTAATGCACTGTTTACACCTGTTAGAGTAAAACAATTTTAAGACTTTTTAAAAAAAAAAGACATTTGTGTTCTGTTTAGGAGGTTAAATGTATTGAGTAATGTTCCAGCAACTGGGTTTGGTCATGTGATTTTCTTCACCAAAAAAACCACACCGTTATTCTTTAAGCACAACACACAACACAACACATGTTCAGACTCCAGATTCTGATTCACCACATTGAGAGAGAGATGCTCATTTAACAAGGACTTATTCACAAGGCAAAAATTAATGCTGTGTGTCATCTTTTTGTGAAGTTGTTGGTGCTGAGAGGTGCAGATCTTTGCTTTGGTAGTGCAATATCATGTTGTCAGCCTTTTCCAACACCTGTAGGATAGATATGCACGAAATACAATGTGTTAATTTCATTTATTATATATTATATAATATATTATTTAATTTAAGTTTGAATGAAACCTAATGTAAGCCCACCCAAACTCTGATATGCGGTTGCTTCATGACAAATTCATGATAACAAATCAAAAAGTAATTTCTATCACTACTTATGTTTAAAAAAGGCTAAATAGTATAGAATTCTAAGGTTTTAAAAGCTGTGTCCCTTGAAGAAGAGACACATTTGTCTCGGTGACTCTGCTGCAGACTCAGTGACAGCTCTCAGAGTTTCACAGTACACACTGTATGAACAACGGAAGCTAAGTGTCAAGTTTAATTCACAGTTACTGCAGTTAGAACTTTGTCAAATAAAATGTACAGTCGTGTACACAACGCACATTAGTCTACACACACACACACATACTTAGCCTGTGCAGCAGAGGAAAGTGATTCGTCTTTATCATGATTTTATTTCAGGCTCACAGAAGGCAGCTGAGCTGCAACTGCAGATGGCTGCCTGCTGTTAATGTGACCTCATAGACCTTTTTCACTGTGGGCATTTTGACAGGTGTTACTGATAATATGACTTATAGCTCTGTTCAGTTCACATTAGGCCTTATCTGCATAGAAACAAAACCTATACAATCTTTTTCTTCATTGTTCTTAAAAATTTTCCGTAAACGGGGCATTGTTTCAAGAAATGACTGAATGTGGCACTTTAATGCTGCCACACAAGTACACTAGGAATGGAGAAGAAGATGTGGAGCATGCACATATAGCCCGACAGCTGGGGCTATGGCATTTCCCCAAAGTTGCATATGGGTTGTATACATGGAAATGCAAGGGTGGTGTTTTGAGATTCTTTTCGCTCTGAGACCCAACACCAGTCCCATGTGGATAAAAGGCAGATACGATACAAAACCTTTGCAAATTCTCCTCAACGTTTTACGTTTTGTATGGATCAGGATATTGTGACAAAGTGGCAGCATGTGCCTTTAGACTAAGGGAGCAAAATTAACCTCAGCTCTCTTCTGTGTCTTGGGTTTTCAGTTACACACAGGTTCACTGAATATGATTTAGTCGCATCTTAAATATTGCATATGTTGTTTGTCTGTCCTGAGCTAATGGAGAAATGTGGTGGTGCAACATATACTCATCACCCATTTCTGACAAAGATATAAAGAGCTCCTCCTCACATTTGGGTGATAACACGCTAATAAAAGCATATTTACAACTATGAGATGCCATCTCGTCTGTTAGAGCCCTTAAATCCCACACACTGGACCTTTTAACTGTATGTTCTTTGCAATACACCTTCAGAACAGTGCATTTTAGTTGCTGCCGTGTGACCCAAAAGATGGTGTGCAAGTTAATGTTAAGATTTATTTATGTCATTATGATAATGAACCTAAACTAAAGCTTTACTAAGCATAGACTACAAAGAGAGACATTCCCCATCAATGTATTTTGAGCAGAATGTGAGTGAGAGCTGCACATGTCTTAAACACTACACTACGAGTGAGTGTGTCAGCTGTGAGGATTTAAGTAAAAGATAAAAGATGAAAACAATGCAAACATCGACGTCACGTGTAATTTTGCTTGTGAAAATTGAAAATAAAAAGAACTGAACTTGCTGGTTATGGCTCGGAAGCACAGATGTATAATTAACAGTTTAGAATTGTACTGGAGGCCTTGTGATGGACTGGACTTTTGGCCTATTCATGAGTAGAATAAAGCAGTAGATGAATGAATGAGCGATTAATATTGATAGACATATTTGTACCGGACACAGAAAAAATGGTATTGAGCCGTCCCTAACTGAACCCTCACCGTGTTGGGATTCAGACTATTTGGTGCACGACCAACTCAAATTACTTTCAGTCTGTTAGTTTGTCTGTGGGCAGAGAGCCAAGTTCCAGTGCTATGAGCTACAGAGGAGGAACAGCTTAATGTCTCCGCTATCAGGTGGTTGTTCTGTTCGTGAGCCTCGAGCCACTTAATCACTCAGCACTGCATCTGTTGTCTCCACACTTTTCATTAAAGTACAACTACATAGCACTCAGCAACCCCAGTACACGGCCCACTTCCACTCAGGGACACTGCGACGTGTCAGCGCAATGTAATGTTAAAACTGTGCTTCGTCTGTTTGATTAGATTTGATTTGAGGCTCACAAAATCAATTTACATGGTTTGTAACCAACATGGATATCTCTCATAATTACCACTGAGCAGCGCTGCTGTTATTATAACCATTGTCAACTGTTGCTTCTCCAGTAAAAATTAATTAAAGCAGAATTTCACTTTGTCACATTACAGTATTTTACAGCACCAGAGGGACACAGCTACTGCTGCTGTGCTGCAGATTAATTTTGTGACAAACGCAGATAAGATGTCTCATTTACAATATTAAAAGTACAATAAATCAGAGTTAACCTTTTGCCCTGCACGAGTTACTGCCTTGGCACTACGTATCCTACACACTTCAGCTCTTTAATGTGGTCGACCATCACAGATGGGTGTATTTGTATGCACCTGTTCACGCTCTCCAAACAAACATAGTGCCAAAAGAGCTCAGGGACATTCTTGTGTTTATAGCTGAAGTTTGCAAGTTAGTCGTGCACATATTCACTACTGGAGAGTAACCGGCAGAAGCCTAATGAAATCTTACAAAGGGAAAAGTTGGCAGCAGCTATAGAGCTATTTTCTCCCTGGGACCTTTACCCCATTCCCCCTGGTCAAAAAACACATTTAATCGCTGTTTTTTCACCAGTGTGTTTAACTGGCATTTCTCTCCTGGATCAAATGATTTTACATCTCTGGGTCAATAATACTGGGGGTTTTTATCATCTTCAGCTCAGGTAGATATCAGCGGGAATGTTAATAACCGGGTAAACATGTTCATTTGCTCTTTGTCTGGTCTGTTTTCATTATGAGGCACATTAATCTTCAGGCTGTTGGTATTATGTTTGTAATATTGTTGTTTTTTTTCTTCCGCATCTGTAATGTCACAATTCAGGCACCGGTGAACAACGACTGGTAATGGACATGGTGTTAGTCACCTTTAGTTTAGTTTAGTTTAGTTTAGTTTAACCGATGGGTTTTAAATATCCTGATAAGTTTGGTGTTGCTTTTTTCTCTTCTTTGGTGTCAACCTTATTTACCTCTCATCTACAGAGCTGCAGCCGTTGTCACTGTCTGGGTGTGCGGTGCTCCGTGTTTCTGTGAAGCATCTGTGATGACGTCCCTGCTCACAGTGAACTGTTCTCCCTGATCAGAGTGTGCAAAGCCATTTTTATAATAAGTACTAGTACTAGCTGCTGGGCACTGGAAGCTGCAGAGCCTCAATTAGCATACAGCTCGCTGAAGTCAACTGTATTTCTAGTGCAGCTAATGAGATACATTCTACGTATGAGGGGCAGGAAAGCATGGTTACACTTACTAGGAAGTTGAAGAAGATATAGGGACCAAATAATCATCAGATTGTCCTGGAACTCTATGAAAGAAAGCTTATAAACCTGCATTTTTTTTTCCCAAAATGTTCAACTATCTCTCTGAAGGCTGACCCATATGGTTTCAGAAAAACAGAAAAAGCCCTGCCAGATTTTGTTGTCTTTTTATATCTGCCTCTCCTATGTGGATCTTTAGCCAAGAGCATATGAAAAAATTGATCACTCATGCTCATGCAGTATCTTGCTGCTTCCCCCCCACTCACTCCACACACACATGCACACACACTCACAATAAAGCACCTTCCTCACCTTCTGTACATGCAACTGCACATCTCCCCTGCTCCCCTGCTGCCATGCTCACTGGGGCTCACCAGCAGAGTACAGTTCATTTCATGTCTCAGCTCTGCTCACTCCATTTATTAGTGCTTTATTACTAGGAATGTTGCCAGTGAAAGGAAAGTGATGATAGGCTGTCTCCATGTCAGGCGCCAGTTGAGCCTCTCTCTGCCTGAGAGAGCGAGACAATGATGAACAAAGTGGAGCTCATCGTCTTCATGTCCTCAGTGTGAATTTAATGCTATTTGCCTACTGGTGAGCCCTGGATTCAATTTGTCTTGCCTTGCCTGTGATGCTGATCAATATCAATTGTATTACAAGTGGAGGAGGACCACACCAATGTGCGCTGTCAGCATCTGTACACGTCTGGAATAATCGGCAACACTGCTGTTTATTCATATCAGGTAGAAACACGTTAATAATAATTGAGTCTGTCTTAAAACAAACCCCTCTTATTACGTAGGTCAATAGCAAATTAAGAATAATTGAGGAATTGAGGACCGGTACTTTACAATATTTTGACTGTATTTACTTGCGTAATAATGCCAGATCAAATGTGAAAAACGTTGTTTTGGGACGGAATTGGGATGGCCAAAATACAATGGCGGAATCATCGGGCCGTTGTGATTTGCAGGCGAGGTACCACTCTCTCTGGCTTTACTCGAGCAGTGTGCCTCTTTTGCCTCACTTGCTCTGTTGAGACATTAAATGCGTCACTCTGTGTGCAGTGAGGGAATGTTGCCACGGACATAAAAAGAACAAAAGTTGTCACGTGGAGCTGAAAGAATGTGTGAACTCATTTGACAATGGTTTAAATGTAGCAGGCATGTATTTACATTTAAAAGGTACAAATTACAGCTAAGTTAAAGCATAATTACATGTAAATGTTATCAAATTTCATGAAAGGGTTTGTGTTTGTTTATATGGATATTTTTTGCTTTCTGGTTATTTTTTAGCATTACTCATTTTGATAAACATTTCTTTCTCTTTTTTTAAAAAAAGTTATATCACATCCTTAGTAACTCTCATGTTATTATAATCTGCAATTTGAGTCCGCGCAGTTGTCAATATGGTGACATGGATGCCTTCATTTATTTCCGTGTTGCTGTGTGCTGCAGCATGTAACATTATGCCAACAATCTAAAATGTGGGTTTGTCTACTAGAGAATATTTCAGCCTCATAAACTTGGCTGTGTTGGATGTGTTTTGTTTTTTTTATGTTCCACTGCTATTTAAGGAAATTATTGTGAAGTCAATGTGGCACAAAATGAGATGGAGGGAGGTAGTGGTTGTGTTTAACACTGATCAGAAATAACACATTCATGCTATCATCTTGTGCATGTATTACATTAAACATTCAAGTGAGCTACACAATATATTATGAATGAATGTAATTCCATACCAGGAACATTTTAAACATTTTACATCAGACTCATTTAGTCGCTTCTACAATATACATATTTGTATCGTAACTCTTAAAAACCAGAAGCAGGCAAAGCAAGGGAACAGACTATTTTTCAATTTGAATATCTCCATTTGAACGTGTCCATCACATCAGGAGGTTTTATGTGGAGGTAAACATGGGCAGTGTTTGCTTCTATTTCCTTAGCAGAAGAAAAGTTATATCAAGATGTTTCACATGATCTTTGGCTCTGCTGCAAAAGAGCGAAGTTTTTTTTCCTGTCACTAATGTGATGACCTACTGTATTTCATAGCAGAGGAGCACAGAACTGCAGGAAGAGCCAGTCCAACTCAGCGATGGCAAGTCACTGTTTAATTACTACACAGCCAGACGGTCTGAGTAACATTATTGGAAGCTGCTTTTGAAAATCACTTCATTATGAGAAATGAAACTGCTGAGTGAGGCAAAGGAACTTCTGAAAGGGAAAGCAAAGAGTGTCTGACAGGGCACGAGGGCACATTACTGATGGATTATTGATACTCATCAGCTTGGAAATCACTTAATTCTCATTCAACAAACTGCCCAGAAAAAAAAAATAAGAAAAAGACATGGAGAGATCAAGATGCATGCATCTTTGGAATGCAAGAATATGTAGAGACACTCCTTTGTCTTTGCTGGGAACCAGCCTGAGACATGGACAATTGCCCTCATTCAAAACGTGGCTGCCAGTGACAACATAAGGAAAAGCAGATTTTGGCCATTTTATCAAAAAGCTCACCTATTAAAATCTGCATGTGCTTAAGTCTGGAAACTGAATTTTGTTTGCTGCTCACTCTCCCACTCCACAGCCCATAGGGAAAATCACCATTATTAGCTTGCAGGGACACAGGAGATTCTGGTTTGTATCAGGTAAATCTAAGATTAAAGAACACATTTGAATTTCCAGCAGTGGATCATCACTTTTGAGTTCCCTCATGTAAAATCACACATTATTTCCAACATACTTTGGTGCAGGGAGTGAGCGGTTTACAAAGCAACACACACTTCAGTGTCCAGCAAACCATGTTTTAGAGTGGACTTAAGCTGGTATCAGGTGATCATTTGTTAAGTGTCTACGCCTCAGGCTGGTTTACGGCGATGGCACACACTGGAGATATGCACAGTGAAGAGAGCTGACTACTGTATGTGTCAATAACTGGCACAAGACCAAAACATAAACAAAGATTGAAAAATGAGCACAGACTTGAAGGGGAAAAAAGGAAATGCATTGTCCTCCAGCACAATGTAACGTCCTCCAAGTGTTTTAATTTATCACTTGTGTGTTTTGCTTCTGAACTGCAGTGAAAAAGTGCAAGTGGAGAATGTAGTTGGCTGTGAAAAGGCTTTCATTTCATCACATAACATGCTAGTGCAGCTCCAGTCCACTGCAGCATTTTATCACAGGCACAGCTGTTATTTTTGGATGATCCCTTTATATGCCCTCTCCCTGGAAACCACGTCCTAAAACTCAATGCTACCACACAAACAGTATGTTTCTATCATTTTAAAATGCCCACAGGCTGAAGCAGCTTGCATATATGACTGTTTTTCTCCATGTATGAATTAAAACTTCATTTGGAAGGAAACAAACATGAATTTCTCATCATTAACTATGACGGCGACAATTTCATTCTTTCCATTAGTCTTGTCTTGGAAGAATCAGAATGTGTTGATCACCATGTCCGCCGGGCTATTAGGAGGCAATTGAGCAGTTCCCTCGTTTTGACTGAAATACACAGATCAATGTCAGCAACAAATGCAGCCACTGCATAACTGATGGCAGATTAGAATATTACAGTGGTGGCCTTGTTTATTTATGGTCAGCTAATCTTTCACTCTAACTGTTTTAGAGACACATCGTGTGTATGTTTGACAACATTTACAGCAAAGCCTGTGCTTCAGGGCGAGTTAAGGCTTTCAGCACTACAGCCACATTTAAATCCATTACATTACAAAAAAAACCTTATAGCTCGGACTTTTCACTATTGGTGCTTTTGTTAAGTACTTTCTGAAAATAAGCATCCAACTACAGAAGTGCGAATCACTTGTCTGGATTGTATTTTTATCCGAAATCACCTTTTTCAAATGAAAACATAGCTTAAAATGGGTGTTGTTCTCAGTCAGTGATGCCCAGCACAGGACACAGAAGAAGACCCTGTGAAGTTTCAGTGGGAATTGCTTTACCCGGCTACTGCACAGGTTGTCAGATTGAATGGGGAGTCACTATTGGATTTTACGAGAAGTGCTTTCTGTTACAAGCGACTTGGTGCATAAGTCTTTTCAGGTGCCTGTACATGGACAGCTTGGTATCATTTATCTGGACAGCACTATCAAGGGATGTGGTCTGCAGAAGTGCTGACGTATGGAATTGCTACACTGTTATTGCCACCTGAACCCAACCATGACAGATAGGCGGGTCCAGATTTGTGATTTAAAAAAGGGTTTGAAGTTGAGTTTCACTCGGCCCTGTCCCTTTGGGTTTCAGAAAGATACACTGTATCCATCAGGAGTTTGGGATCACAAGATCACAATGAAACAAGAGTGGACTGACAGTTCATTAAACCTCATAATGTCCCCCCCATTGCCATACACCTTTTGTCCTCTAGGGGCCGCCTAGTTTGACTGTTATTTGAAGCATAATACAGTATAAATTGTCAAACAATTCTGTGTTACACCTTTACTCTTACTTCAGTCCAACCAATTACCCTTCATTTTGGAATTTAGGGCAAATAGACCTTGTTCACATAAAAATATACCCTGTTTTTTTGAGTTAAAATAATATGAAACAATTCATCATTTTTGACTATTTGAGTGGTATATGTCACAATTTAGTGAGGATGCTGTTTTTGAATTATTAGAATTTCTTTTTTATAGCAGCACATAATTACATCTGTTGTCCTCTGGGGTCAAAATTGACCCCATCTTGTTTGACTGACATTTAAAGAATATACAGTGGAAACTTCTCCCAATTCTTTGTTACACCTTTAATTCCAACTTCATTCAAACACATTGATACCATTTCTTTATCCCATTTGGAATTTAAGGCCAATAAGACCTCATTAACTTCTACCTTGTTTTTGAGTAAATAAATAAATAAAATCATCAATTATTCTGACTATAGTTAACATGGTATGTCAAAGTTGAGCAAGGAATCTGTTTTTTAACCCACTTAATATATTTTTTTAATGGCAGCAAATAATCACCGCTGTGTCCTCCCAGGTCAAAAATCACCCAGTCTGGTCTGACTGTTTCTAAAACATGAAGTATAAATGATCAACTTTTAGTCAACTTTATTCCAACTCATTACCTGACATACAAAACATGTCAACATTCATTTCCATAACATTTAAAGACACCTTAAAAAGTCAAAAGTTTGATCATTGTTATGTTTGATATTGATATTGTTACAGGTCCTTTACAGAGGCAACGATATGCTACATTTTGTGCAAATGTAATATATGGTATATATTTATGTATATGAATACACTATATGAGGTTAAAACATATATGACATACAGTATATACACATGTATTTCTAATAAATGCACATATTCAACGTGTACTATGGATATATAATATATGTGAACGTAATGTCTATAGTAGTAGCATCATACTAGTATCTCGTATGATACAAGTGCGTTGTCTTTGCTCGTCAGATGAAATGAGCTACAGGATAGTAAATCATTTTAATAATAACCTGCAGATGAAACTCGACAATGAACAATTTTAATTTTATTCAAATGATCCTACCTAGAGCAGCTTTAAACAAATGACAAACGTAAATTAAAAAAGCCAACTTAGTAGTAGTAGTTTCAATCTGCTTAATTTGACCTCCTCAGTTTGATTAGTAAAATAAATAAATGACTGGACTGGATGGTATGAAGACACAGCTGACATTTTGTTTGCTAGCCATTTACACAGATGCAAATTAAAAAAATAATAATAATAATTCTCCCCTGCCCCTTGTCATGGACAAACTGACTCAGATAAGACTCCAAAGTAAAGATAAAGATTTTGTTTATTACATGATATTTTAGGTCATGTTTGTTGCTGTTGGGCAGCCATGGAATTCAGAATCAGCTCTGTAAAGTAAAATACATGTGAAGATAGTGACTGGGATCTGATTTAACACAGTGAGTCCCACTCGCAGAGCAGAGAGTGGGTTTGGAAATATCTCAGAGGCAGAGGAAAATGCTCTGCTGCAGAAGACTGCAGCCACCACTGAAATCTGGTGGCCAGTAATTCAGCCACAGCGACCCAGCGCTAAATTTAATTAACACAATTAGTATTATTACATATTTTTCTGCTGGTTAAATACTCACCTCCGAGTGGCTCATTAGTGTCTGCTGGGGCGCAAACACTTGCTGCGTTCCATTAAACAGCTAATAAAGAGTTAACAAGGTGTAATATCAAGGGTTTTCTCCTCGGTGGCAGTTGATGATCCTAGACGCATAATATAGTGGCACAGAGTTACTGTGCTAAACTATCGACTTTCAATAATGAGAAGAGGTGTTGAGTTATGCATCACTGCAGCTCTACCAGTGCAGACCCTCCAGAGCCCAAACAAAGCATGAACTGTTTCATTTGCACTGACCAGAGCCAAGAGGGTGCATTTAATTCAAGTCAATCAACGCAATAGCAATCTGGAGTGGTGCAGCTTTTACAAGGCACTGGGGCCTGGTGTGCATGAATAAATATTTATAAAGCAGATGATAAAGTACTCTGAGGGTTTGTGTTCCATTATAATATTCATGTCAGAGTAGAAGAGGCCTTGTGGCCTCGTGTATTCAGAGGTCAGTGATTGTGGAGTCTTAATCCGCAGTGTACGAACTAGCAATGTGAGGCTACAACCTGTCACAACAAATCTTAAGAAAACCACAAATGGGCTAAAACATTTCAACATTTTATTGATATGTACAGCAGACCTCCACTTTCCACACATAACGAGCCACAGCCTCATGGTTTGGTTATATATCATCGTCCTTCACCGTGCAATACAATAATCGATACACCAGGGCAAATATCAATATTTTAATTAACAAATTAAAGAGCTCTGAAGTAAACTGTCGCTGCCAGTTCTCCCTCACTGTGTCGCTGCTCAAATGAATGAGGGAAACTTGGGTGGAAGTTACCTGGCCGAAGAAAGAGGGCGTTTACAGCGCGATAATGGTGGCGAAGGCTACGTTAAGAGATGCTCTATCCACGTTCAATACATAGACTTTAAGCACTTTGTTCTCTGTGTTGTGAATAAATAGAGAAATCCTGCACTTTTAACTTTTCACGGACGTTTTCTTCAGTTAGACAGATATCGTGATGTATTGCTATATGATTGTCTTGCAATATGTTGATAATCACAGAATCGTTGTATCGTGATATTATTGATACTGTGGACCATGTATTGCGTATCTTATTGTATCATGAGGTCCCCTGTGACTGCCACCCCTAACAAGCAACACTGCCACTGTCATTTATTTTCAATAGTCACTCACCATGTTGTGGCTGGAAATAGTCCCCAACAAGTTTGAATGATGCTTGTTAAAAAACAAAAAATATGGCAGCTGTTTTCAACTAATACTTCTTTTTTTTCTTTCTTTTTTTAAATAAAACTACATTGTGATCCAGATTTATAATATGAATCAGTGGACAGTATTAGCAGATGGAGAAATCCACTTTTTTTCACATGATTCGCTATAGAACGTTGCCAGTCTTAACCAACAAAGACACCACACACATGGAACACCCAGTAAAGTGAGCCAGATCGATCTGCTGCTGCTGCTGCTGCTGCTGTCGTCCATCTGCTTCAAGGTTCAATGGGTTTTGGATTCAGTGATGATTGTCTACATAATTTGTTGCTGCCCTTTTATTATTTCACACCAGTTTGGCCATACTCCTTAGATTTCTTGTAATTTTCACACAGACCTCTGACTCTCTGGCTATTTTCTGTCTCTGTAAACTCTTGAGAGGGTTGTCAGTGAAAATCCATGTCGATCAGCAGTTTGTGAAAACCAGTCTGTCTGGCACCAATAACATCCCACATTCAAGTTCACTTAAATCATGTGTCTTCCCCATTCTGATGCGCAGTGTGAGCTTCAGCAGTTCATCTTGATCATGTCTGAGTTGCTGCCATGTGAATAGCTGATTAGATAGTGGTGTTAACATGCAGTTAAACAGGTGTATCTAATAAAGTGGCTGGTGATTGTATATGTAAATGTGTGTTTTTAATTGTCCTTTGCTCAGTGCACATCTGAGCACTTACTGGCCTGTTAATGGACCCTGAAGAACAGGAAGTGGAAAGGAGTCTATAACAAGCCACTGGAGACATCACGCTGTACTCCAGAGAGCCATTAGCCATAGTTTCCATTTATTTATCCATACACCAACTAAAGGAGCACTGGCAATAGCTTCTTGCTAATTGCCAACAGAAAACCGTTAAGGCAGCTGGGGAGGTTCAACCCAGCAGCACACTCCTCTATACTGTCCTCCCTGATGGGTTCCACTCTGTTATTTCCGATGATGCACGCCGGGAGGAAGGAGATACCTCTCTCTTGACAGGTGGTCAACACACATATGTATATATATAGATAGATAGATGTAGCGCAAGAAGTTAAGTCACATCATTTCATTTGTACCCATGGGATGATTTGTTTTGCAGTTTTAGGACAGTGGCATCTGTTGCGGGGATTTGATAATCAGGTGAGACGACCAAGGATGGAGTTTCTGGAGTCAGAGATGAGTTAAGTTGAAAAGCTTTATTGGAAACAGCTCAGATCTGAGGAGAACTGAGACAATGCCAAACATGAACAAGGAGATGTCAACAGTTTGGGCATCCTCTATCATTCTGCCTGTGAATCCCAGAGTTATTGTATATCTGAGGTTTTGGAGAAAAAGGGAGAGGGGAGAGACGTCAGGTCAAGATGTCTGGCGCCTTCCTCTGTGAAACCTAGAGTCGACGTTGGGGAGGACTGCGTAGCTGAGTTATCCGTCCTCTGCCCCAGTTAGGTTAGGTTCAAGAAAGATATAACGAGGCATACCTTGTAGACAGATTATGGATGCCAGGGTTACACAGAGCTGCATCTGGCCTTGTCCTGAGTTTGTTAGGCTTGTGCTTTTAGGAATGTGAGTTGCTAATTTAAAGAAGGCCGAATAGTAAGTTTTTCTCTTACAGCATCCTACAGAAATAAACACATCACAACAAGATAAAGATACAAATATAAGAATTTACACAACAAGTCTTTGAATATATGTACACTGACATAAGAGTCTGGGAGCCGTTGTGTCACGATGAGAGCATGTGCAGGGTCTGCGGGAGGAGATCATCGTGGTGGACGACAGAGTAATTCATCTTATTGGAGATTGTCAAATATTAGTGCGTACCTGTTGTTGTGCAATGAGTGACCTTGTGCTATGAAAACATGCATTTCATAGATTCTTTGGTGTCATTAAACAAAGCCTTGTTCATGCAGGACATGCTAGTCATATGCCCCAGCTCAGCTGACAGTCAGTTGACCAATCACAACCTCTCTCTCAATGGACCATGTAACACTCCTCACTCATTTCTTGCTACACCAACGCTGCCTCACAGTGCTGCCACTGGCAAAGCATTGCTTCTGCCACCTTTCCTGTTGTATGGGAGTTTCCTGCATTGCGGTTCCTGTTTGGATTAGCATGCTGCTTGGCAGCATGTAAAGAGCGGAGCCATCATCTCCAAGTATAACTGCATTTCCATTTGTTACAATAAGTGGTTTAATTATGTTGAGAGTGTTTGAGACTGTAAACAAACAAAAGGACACTGAGAAATGCTCTGGTGTTTTAAAAGATTAGATTCTGTACAATATTAATCACTACTTTTGGAAACTATGGCACATATTTTTATATATATTATTTAATTCCTTCTCAAGGCATTTCATTTGGTTATGGAAGGTGAACGTGAGGGACTGGTGTTTGCCTGGTTTGGTTTTGGAGGTTTTAGATGCCTCCAAACAATATTAGCACACTTAGTGGAGCGTAACTGACACCCATTGAGTGTAAACCCCAGGGATGGGTATAAGGTTAAGCTGGAAAACACAACACTAAATGCCAGTCATATAATAGGCCTCTCATTCTGCCCCTGTCCTAATTTATTTAATAGCCCCCTGCCTGCTTCAGTGTCAGGTGTTTGGTGCAAGAAAACGGAATGTGGCAGCAGCAGTGATGAAAGCATAGGGAGAGAGAAAGAGAGACGACAATCACTTTTCTCACTACCACTGGTGAGATGTGATTTCCAAAGTGAGGATCTGTGTCAGCCATCTGGTGATAGAAAATGGCAGGAAACTGTGTCAGCATGCTATTTTCAATAATGCAAGAATGCATGCTGTCAACATACAGTATAACGGACAATTCAAGAGGAGATTTCTGTGAAATGGCAACTTCTGTGCTCGTTGTTCATGATCTTTCATGCAAGTCCTACATGGCAAATGTATCTCTCAAACATGAAACAAGTCCAAGTCTGTTGCTTCATTTTTTATCTGACACGCGGCTTAATGACACCATTCTGCCTAAAATACTCATCAGGTTAATGTTTGTGTGCATGTCCAGTCCCCGCCGTCTTTGTTACTCTTGATCCTGACCTCTGACCGCCCCTCTTCTCTGATGATGTCCAGAGAACTGAGGCCACTGCAAATAACAAATATGTGAGTGCATTTGTTTTCAGTGGAGTTTGTGTTCGCAGTGATTTAGCCACTATGCCATTCTCTGGGACTGCAGTCATATTGAGCTAAACGAGGTTGCCAGCAGCAATAAATCAAGTGTAAAAGTATAAGACCCAATTAGAATGTGCATTTGCCCCCAGTAAAATGAAAGAGTATTTCCCATTCAATGAAATACAAGGTGCTACTGCTGCTGATGCTGCTGCTGCTGCTGCTGCTTCTTATGACCTTTTCTGTTTCTTTTAAGAAACTTTCGGTGGTGGGATGTGACAAATGATTCATAAATACTTCAACAAAAATCACAGCAGCATCCAACAAAACCCTGTTTACTCATTGGCACAGATTTCAATTGAATGCTGTGGCATTATCAAATAATGATTATGACCTCACATGGAAGAAAACTCATTTCACATCAAGAAATGAGAAAGAGAAGGCATGCATATGTGTTTGTTTGTTTGTTTTGAAGACACATGTTTTTTTTTTCTTACAGCGCCAATGGGCATGTCATCTATTTAATGCATGGCGACTCTTCTAATAACAGCAGTGCTGCAGAAACTATACAGTGTCAGGCAGATTCATAAAGCTCCACCTCAGCTCCATCCTTTACTATTATGAAATGCAAATGTTATGTCACCCACTTCACGCAGGGATAAATCTGCTCCTTGCATTACTACACACACAGACTCGACACCACATCAGTCTCATCACAGCACCAGCCACATAGTATTAATATGCTCTCCAGCGTTTGCCATCCAACAGCATTTTATTTCTTTTCCATGACTGGGGAATTAATTGAGTTGTGGACGCCACAACATATGAAATGGGGAAAAAAAAAGTAGGCATATAATGGATTGTAGCTTCACTGGAAATGGTATTAGACCAAGGAATGGACTATAGTACTGCAGTCTGATGAGATATTGTTGGAGAAGAAATACTCCCATTGAGCAAATGATGGACATATTTTTTACTTTCAGTATGTGAGGGACTGTGGGAAAAAGGTAGAGCTACATGGACAATGAAAATCCTTTCTCAAAAAAATACTGAAATTAATCAACCCTGGTGACCCTATTAGTGCCAGTCATCTGAAACATCCCATTTAGAGTCCTTAAAAGTCCACCACGTTTTTCTATACAGCTGAATTTTCAGGTTTTCAACTAATTGAACCAAAGGTGGACCACCAAGTGGTGTGGTGATCAGCAGCACTGTTCCCTCACAGTAAGAAGGTCAACATAATGCATGTTTTGTTGTGAGTGCATAGGTGGTCCATCTTCCTATGAAGTTCAAAGACATGCAGACAATAAAATGTAGGTTTATTGATGACTCTGTATATTGTTGTAGGTGTGAATGTGAGCATGAATGAGAAGGGTTAGGGTTTTCCTGTCCAGGCTAAACCTGGTGTCTCTCTCAGTGTGAGCTGAGACTGGGTAATTACAGACATTCTAGGTCTATTTTCGGATAATAACGAGTCCATCTTTTGTGTTGGTATATCACAATCACGTCAACCGAAATTTCACTCCCTGAGAGAGTGTTTGGCACTGAATCAACTGTTACAGAAGGGTGTACTTAATATAGCCCTATTTGTAATCCTCTGCAATCAACTTTTATTTTGAACTTAGAATTTTCAAGTATCCATGTGTTGTAATTGGTATAATTTATAAAATAATCGAATGCCAAAAAGACAAAAAAAATCCCAAAAGTTTTGCTCAAAACTCTGTAATATATATTCTCAGCATCCATATAAAAAGAAAACCATAGTTACATAGTTTAAAAAAAAAAAATGCCAGTCATGCAGTTCAACCACATTACATTACTCTCTAGCTTTACAAAAAAAATCCAGTTATACTATACACATTTTCATTTGTGAATATCATACATCTAAATGATATACTGTTTTTATTAACACTGCATTTACTGCATCAAAATAAACATAATTCAAACTGTGGTAATTCTCCTGACGTTCTTGGCGTTTTCCTCTGTGTTTTCCTCTGGCACACACACCTGGACCTGGCCCTGGACCTGGCCCTCAGTGTGCAGAGACTGGCTGCTGGAGTGCACAACATCAGGGGCCTGCTGGAGAACACCATCGCATTTAGTTCTGTTAGTGGTAAAACACCAGATAATGAATGTTTCACTGGAGCATAGATGAACCACAGACACGGAAAGGGCTACAAACATGATATGCAGTTAGTTTTTTTACCCTTTTTTTTAATATTTGATGATACAGAAATGGCAGCAAAACTAATCAGAAATGCACAACCTGGTGCTCTTGTCACAATTTATTGTTAATTAGGTCATAAAAGGTTATAAAAGGACACTTATGTGTCAACGTGTGTTTATACAATGTACATACAATACAATGTACATATTTATTGAACCTATTTATATTGATAATTAAGAAATCTATATACAGTACAATAAATAAATAAATAAAAGTGTATGATCAGCCTCAGCTGTATCTGATTACAGCTTTAAGACAGCCACTGCCATAAAGGCCAAACAGATTGTCCCCCACTGTCAGTACGGTAAGGTCATATCCTATTAGCAGACTAAGAGCATGAGTTCATTTCTTTAAAGACGGCGAATCAGAGCTAAATAAGCTAAATAAACCAGTCCACAAGAGTGCAGTTGTCTCTTTGCTTTTCATTATTAGACAAGTTATCAAGACAATGCAGAACATTATCCAAAATCAATGTTCCAATCAGTTACTTAGTTACAGGTCAGGCCGAGAAAACTCCCAGCGGTACGATAACCTCTTCAGCAACGATGTGTTAGGATCATGTTTGGAAAATGACAATGATTTTCTTTTTTTTCTATCTCTCTTTAAAGCTAGTCGTAATTGCTCACTTGTAGATCAGCAGCTCCCACCTGTTCTCATCATCATTAGGAGGTAGCACAAACACTGGATGCATTATACTCTCTCTCTCGCTCTCTCTCTCTCTCTCTCGCTCTCTCTCCGTCTTACCCTACGAAAGCTGGCAAAGTCCATCTTTCTACGAATTTCCATGATAAGCTCGTTGTAATCTGCGTCTGCAGGGTGGAAAACAGTGATTTAGTCCAATCTAACCTCAACCCTTTTGAGCAGCAATAGTCCACTTTAGACTTAAGTACACCGCAGTAAAATAATGGGTCAGAGATATATTTCACCAACTATATAATCACACTCGTAAAAGTACTCAATATGTTTTAAATCGGATTGAATTCGTGAAATTTGGAAATATGTCACAGTTCAAAGTTCACTTGGCTCCTTTTTATGAACAAAAAGAAAAGAAAAAAAACGGTCTATTTTGTGACTTCTGCGCAATGATTGCTACTTTATATCACTACTAAAAATGTGATATAAAATGAAACATAACTTTGACTTGACAACAGATAAGACAAAAAAATAATAATTTTAAAGCCTGAATATGTGACCTATAAACACACGCCCCCAGGATGTCCATATAAGCAGTTGTGTATTATTCCCACAGCAATTTACCAGGGGTGCACCTGCAGCACTGATCCGTGCCGCGTGAGCACTAAGATTTAAAACACAAATCATATGATATTACAGCAAACTATCTTGTGATCTGTGCTACAGTCTCAAAAGACAATATGTTTGTCAAAGTAGAATAAAAACAATGAAAGAAAGATTTATAAATGAGTAGCAGGCTTTAAACAAATATTTGTCAAAATGTCAATTATATACATACTTTTGTGCTGAAGCTGACTTCTGCAAACGTAAAGCTGCGGTTTATTGGAATAAAGTGATTGATATTATTGTGTTGTACAGTTGTAGTTTGAGTCAGCTGCCACGATGAACTACAGTGTATGTTGCTCTCTCACCTGTGGGGCCATCACTAGAATATCCCAGGTTGACCTTCCCCCTCGTCGCCTCAGCAACCAAGTCTCTCCCAAACACTGATTGGTCGAGCCTGCAAATGCACAAATGAACGGTCCGATGGAAAATATAACCTTTAGCTGAGATTTACAGAGCAGGCTGTTTTCCTTTCTCACAAAGCTGCAGTATGAAAGGGTCAACTGCATTGTTGCAAATTGAACAGCATCAATTTCCACTGCATTTTATTAGAATTAGATTTTGTCAGACTTCAAGTTGTTCAATGTAAAAGCTATCAGACATATTTCTCTATATAGTATAAAGAAGAATTTTGTTTTATTAATCCCCTTAGGGAAAGTATTCCTCTGCATTTGACCCATCCTAGAATAAGGAGTAGCGGGCTGCCACACTGAGTAGTGCCTGGGGAGCATTGGGGGTTGGGTACCTTGCTCAGGGGTACCCCAGCCCTTTTTGGCTGGGTGGGGATTTGAACCAGCGACTCTCCGGTTACAAGCCAAGTTCCCTTTCCACTTGGCCAAGGGCTGCCCCTGTATAATGCATCTTCTTAATAAATTAAGTTGGTGCAAAATGTAATGGCCATGTGTCTTTGTGCCTTGGTATCAAAACAGCCAGAACAAGAGTCTTGCAGGTACACTCACTGACCACTTTATTAGGAACACCTGTTCAATTGCTTGTCAATGCAAATATCTAATCAGCCAATCACCTAGTGCAATTCAGTGCATATATGGGCATGTAGATATGCTCAAGAAAACCTGCTGAAGTTCAAACGTGTAATGTGTCATGGTTGTTGGTGCCAGACAGGCTTCTCTGAGTATTTCAGGAACTAATAATCAACTGGGATTTTCATGCAACCATCTGTAGGGTTTACAGACAATGGTCTTAAAAAAGAGAAAATATCCAGTTGCAGTTCTGTTGCATTTTCACCAACCAATGTATGCAGAAGACCATCTCTGAAAGCACAGCATGTTCAGTCTTTGAACCTTTAAGATGAGCTACAGCAGTAGCAGATCCCTCCTGACACTTTATTAAATGTCCCCTGTACGAAGCTGTGAGTGGAATTCACAACTTCTTCTCCCACAAAATGTCTCTTTCACTTTAAACTCTGCAGTTTTTGTTAAGTTCATTTTGTCTTACCATGTGGTCTCCTGTGGGCTTGGATCTGAAAGGTAAAAGGAAAGTGGTGAATTAAGTTGACAGGATTATTATGAGCCATCATCTGCTAACGTTATTATTCTCACTGCATTGACAGAATAACCATTGTGCTAGCTCGGTGCATCTACATCAATATGAATGCTGTAAAGCTCCCACTGTTTATTAGTTTTGGGCTCTGTGCTAATATCGTTGCCTCCAGTCAGTTTGCAACTCAGCAGAGTGTTAATGACTTTTTTAACATGGCGTGATGGTCGTCTTTGCTAAAAGGTCCTCCTGGCCAGAAACATAAGAATATATAATTGTGCAGATGGTGTTTGCCTCAGGAGAGTTTAAACTGTTCCTCTTTCAGAAGGAGATATTGTCTTTGTCATATTTTAAATCCCCTCTGTCTTGCTTGTCTTTGAGGATGACTTTATTACATCCCTCGTATTTTTCCAATATTGTCAAAGCATACATTACTCCCTGTTGGGATGGATTACACTTTGTGACTTGGAAGCGATCCATTTCGTCGAACATCCTCACAAAGTTATGTGAACTTGCTCTGGGGCTTTAACATAAAAGTTACAAGACTGAATCAAGGACAGTGCTGTAGAAGGTTTCTGGAGGAGACATGGCCACACCTGCTTTATGATAATCCCTGAGCACTAAACCATGGTCATGTTTTGCAATGGTCCAGAATCTGTCACAGGGATTACACTATGTTTAAGTGTGTGACTCTGAGCCACTGTTATCTCACACACACAGGGCCCCTCTCACTCTATGTCCTAGAGCTGCTCCAACACACAAGGGCAGTGGGTCCCCAAGACCAGGATTGAAAAACCTTGTCCTAGAGCAATGATCATCTCGGAGATGGCACTCCAGAAACATCTGTAGAAATATCCTGCTTTCCTGGCCAGTCTTCACCCCCCCTTTACTGCCAGATGTTGTGAAGGTATTGACCTTTCACTTGGAGTGGTGTCAAGAGATCCAGCCATATCACAAATATTCCTGGTTGAAACATGAACGCTAAGAGAGCTGCAGTGAAGTCGTTGCACTGTGTGGTGATTTTAGACACATTTATACCATTTCCCGACTGGCATTTCCTGGCTTTCAACTTTTAAGGTCCAGTGTGTAAGAATTAGTGACATCTAATAGTGAGGACCATATGGACCATATTTACCATATGGAGCCACCTCATGGAGAAAACGGAGAGGATCGTCGGTTCTGTTAAAGGGAACGAACATAAACCTGAACCAACTTCCAAAACAAAGAGAAAATAGTTAAAAGATTGAAGTTTCAGTGGAAAGAGTTTTCACTTTTATCTGGCATAAACCACATGGGTCAGGGTCTATTGTTGTACAATATCGCCTCATTTCTCCATGTTTCAATTGCTCTAATAAGACTGTACCCCTGGTGCAACCAACAACGTTTCAATTGCTAGAAAACCAATAATGAGACTCACCGAAATCTCATTTTTCTGCAACAGCCTTTATAGATCAAACACCAGCAGTGAAAAGATTGATGGTCTTATTTTAGAGTGGAACATCTGTCACAGATTTGGGTTGGTAATTCATTTAGGATATTATTGGAAAACACAACAACATGGACGACTACTAACAAAACAAATGCCTTCTGTTACTTATGATTCCATGTGGACGGCTCCATAATTATGCATCTTTCAAATTCTAAGGGAAATATTGAAAGAGAATTTCCACTCTATAATGGGTGCAATTATAGGTGAAGTAAAGCATATGGCAAAACTAAAAATGAGACCTTTTTTTTTACCTTATAGATAATAGTTATTTCATAGAAAAGTCTCTTTTTTCTCTGTGCATGTGTGGGTGGGTCGGTAACTCTGACAGTGGAGTCAACAGGCTGAGACACAGCAGGGGTATGGAGTGATAAAACTTGTCCCATTAATTGGAGAAACAAGTCATGGACAGACCAATTGACAGTAAACAGAGCAATATTACATGTGCCAGTACTCTGTAAAGCTGCTTCATGTACTGCACCTGATTAGCTGTACAATCCAGCAAAAAATAATAATAATTTAAGTTGAACATTAATGACAACCTCCTAGTCTCACTAATTAAAAGTTGCCTTGCACATCCTGTGCTCCTCTGCAGTAGTTGTTCAGGGAGATGATTTTTTTTTTTTTTTTCTCCCTCCTGTTTTCATTTTCCCAGTTGTTTTGGGAGACTGACTGTCAATCCTACAGTCACGCTGAGAAATAACGCGTTCTGCTGACAACTAATGTTCCACCTTTGTCAGAAAAAATACTGTGTGCCCTTGGTGAAGGCCAGCACGGGCCAGTGCAGAGTCACAGCATGTAACCACCTATCTTCTTCATTATAGTTTAATCACAGTGTCTTCACTTGGAAAGGCAGGGAGGGTGACATTTACTTCACCTAGAGCAATTTAAAGAAAGGGAAATAGTGCCTACTTGCTCGTCTCTTTTGTCTGTAGCAGAGGATAATGGAGATGCAGAGCAGGAGGAGCAGCACAGCAGAGACGGCGCCGGTTACCGCCAGCGGGACTGTGCAGTCGTGTTCCTCCTGTACCACCTCTGCAACTGAAGGGAGGAGGAGGAGGAGGAGGAGGAGGAGGAGGAGGAGGTCACATCACTGTTTTGGTATAGAAATGCTGAAGCACTGCTATTATTCAATTACAGATTTGAAGGCATAGCGTGTAAAGAAGGCTGTGTTTAATTTGCAACGGCAACAACAGGAAAGTTGTGAGTGATTTTCATGAAACACAGTGACAACTACAGGTAGAACATAACATAATATAATATAAGATAAGACAGTCCTTTATTAGTCCCGCAGTGCGGAAATTTACGTTGTCCCAGCAGGAACGACAGTAAGGATAAAGGTAATAAATATGTGAAAGTACAACGTGGATACAGGTATGAAAATTTAAAATAGAATGTACATTATAGACAGTTACAGTATGGGCTTGATATTTACAGTACAAATAAGGATAAAACACAAGATATTACACTTATGTAAAGTATATTATATATATTGCACGTAGGATGAGTAATAATAAAACATTTTAGTATTTGTATTTTGAAGCTGTGGGCCATTGATGGGCTGTGATTAGATTAGATTATATAAACTTAATTCATCCCTTTGGGGAAATTCAAGTATCCCATAACTCCCATTGGATTAACAATACATCCAACCAAACAAACAAACAGCAATAAAACAATAAAAGTTTAAATTGCTGGCTTCATAACATCGGGTAAGGCAGAGAGGACAGTGCAAGGAAACAAAGTCACTAAAACTCATGCAGTGTTCTCCCCTTCTCTTCCACTCCTCTGCTCAATAATAATAATAACATTGCTGAGTGATGATTCACGAGCCTCGTCAAAAAATTGAGGGAACACAGTGACACAAAAAAAAGGGACACAATGAAAATAGCGAGAGTCACACAAAGGACTGAACTCAAACAAAAGAGGTGAGAGAAGTTCATGCTCCCCGTGCATATGCAGTGCACGTCAATTAATGGCGGCGTTACAGTCTCACCCACTGTCAGACGGACGCCGCTCTTCAGTGGTTTGGGGAGAGCAGACACGGAGGCCAGACAGTCCACATGAGAGCTCTTTGCTGCCGTCACACTGAGGTTGCTGCTCACAGTGAAGAGGCTCTTCCCCGACTCTTCACTGCTGATGTTGTATTCACGCTGGCTCACCTTCACACCAGTCCGCACAGAGAGAGCACTACAATCATTAACACCATGCGATAGCTGTATGTACGGATTTAATTACAATATCTACTTCCTGATAGATTTTAAACACTGAAGAATTATATTATATTTTGACTGAATAACTGTTTTGGAATGGAAGGAATAAATACTTAAATTTTTGGAACTTTGGAGAATCATCAGCGGCAACCGGTGTGGCCTTTTTTGATCGCAAAGACGCTATAAACATGATGGATATGAAGATATGTCTAATACACATCTCTCAGATGTAATTATGTTATAATTATTTGTTTTAACCAGATACAATTTTACCTCTAAAGCAGTTTCTCACAAAAGGTGTCCCTTGTAGACACTATTACCTTGTGGTGATGTCCCAGTCTGAATTCCAAAAATAGCACCATGCTGGGGTTTTGTAATTAGAAATCCACATACATGACCTGTAACTATGCTTTTGGTAGCTACTGGACAATAGCAGCTGTCAGGCACTCTGGTGTCTACTCACATGAGCCATGCTATTATTATCTATTATCTATTTTTCTCATAGAGACCATTAACTCTGCTGAGAAAGGTTTATTGTTGATGTAAAGTGAGAAATAGGCTCATAGACTTTTCAAATTGAGTTACTTTTGCAAGAAGCGTTATTCAGACATATTCAGTTTTTTTGTCACTTCCTGGTTGTGCCTCATCAAGCAAACAATAACATGCAATGATTTAAAAGCATTCATCACTATGGTACGATGAGTTTCCAGTAAAGCTACCTCGTGGAAGGAAAACATAGTTTTGACTTTAAAGGGGCACTACAAGGTCTATGAATTATTTAATACTTTTTAATAAAATACATTTTACGACCTCTTTAACTTCAGTATCAACCAAATATACAGTAACTTAGTACATTGTATCAGGGTCAGATACAGCTGAAGGTAATATGAAAAAATGGGTATTGTTTGTGGGTAAATTGGCCAGTCGGTTTTCAAGTGTAAAAATAAAACCGCTGTGAATTATATATTATTATTCAATATATATGTATATATATATATATACATATATATATAAATACATATATACAGTATGTGTGTATATATATACACATATACACACACAGATTAGTCTGTATGTAGATTAAAATAAGCAGGGCTCTAGGATCTCTACAGCACAGATTATCCTATATTCTCAGAGTTCCCTTTGAAGTTAAGAAGTATGATAACAATGAGCGTGTCCACCTGCACGTATGTACTTACCGTTTTGTTATTCACCTGCCACTGCAGACGGGGTTCAGGGTGCCATCCTTCTGCTTGGCATTCAAATAGCACCGACTGCCCCTTGAAAGCCAACTTGTTGTCCCCGGAGACTTTGACAGTGCCTTTTTCTGCAATCAGAAGAACATACTTTCAAAAACACGAATTGTGCTCTTTCTTATTTTTCATGTGCCTGCACACATGTGAAGTACGTGCTTGTGCATTCCTACATATGCACGAGAGTAACCGTGTGCTTTGAAATTCATACAGCTGTGTGTATTTATCTGTCTCTCTCTCTCTGTGCTGCCTCCCTGGGGATTGCTTTTCACTTTTCTCCTTTATCTTCTTCCCTGCCATCCAAATAAGCCACTTAAGACCCTGACAGATACAGTATCTCATATAAGAAGCCTTTTGTCTGGCAGAATGAAAGGTGGTGGATGCTACAGACAATTGCTATAGACAGACAGATAATTACAGGAGCTTCAGTGCTTTTTCGAACCGAATGACATGCCTGTGCTGATTTAGGCTCGAATCCTCTGATGTTTTGTGCTTATTATTGGCTGCCTCTTTTCTCCAGCTTCCTTTATTTGATGTCTGATTTGACATCATAAGTATTGTTCCATCCAAATCTTACAGTGACGAGTCCAGCCTCATATTAACTGAGTGAGGGGTGCAATCAAATTGATTCTTCAAACAAGGTGTCCTGCGGGTTTTAATTACTGTAATGGGGAAAATGTAAAGAGTTTGGGCAGCAGTGGAAAGCTGAGAGGCAGGGAAAGCCCGAGCTCACTCTAGATGCAATGATTTTTGTTTTCAATGGGGAAACTCTACCTCGAGAGTAGCCTATAAATGCAACAGAAGACCTAGTTTGATGAAAGTGTGGGATCAAGGGAATAGTTGTCTTGTTTGGTTCCTCTGTGGGTTCTTTATTGGATGAGCTTCGGGAGCAGAACGTGCAGAGTAGTTATGATCCGTTCGTGATAAATAAACACAATGTAATGAAAAAATAAAAAACACAGTGGCTAACTAGTAGTACCGAATATTTCCTCCCTCACTCGTTTGACATTTCATATGAGTTTGACTTGAATCGGATAACGTCATTAAAAGGCGACCAAAATGAAAGGGTCCATTACCAAACGAGAAATAATAATAATTTGTTTGATTTTTAAAAGCAAACAGTAAACATACATTAGATTGAAAGCAACCACGTTAATATGCTATATCCTGAAGAAAAGTCTATCTCCTCCTGGAGCTGGAGGGGAGAGCTGATAAGGAGTGTATAGGGGAGGTCAGGTCAATCTCTTGTAGAGCTGAGTGTCATTGGCAAAGCAGTAGAATGAGATTCCATGCTTGCAGATGCCACATGTGACAGTGTGGGGCCACGAAATATGGAAATATGGATTTCAATGGATTTAGAGAGTGTCCGGAACAGCTCATTTTGGCTAATATTAATACACTACTCAACAAAATGTATATCATTGCACTTTTTAGACATTTCTATAGTCTATCACATATCTATGTGCAGGACTGCAACTCATGTGTGATGACATATAAGAGGTAGTACTTCATTGGTGGGTGTAAATTTGTTCACATGAAGCAGGTCACTATTCCTCCACCATTACCACATGCACATTCACTCCTCTCTAATTTACTGCAGCTCTGGTCATCGGCAGAGCCCATTTACACTCAACTGCACATATTGATTTGATCAAGTGGAAGGTTTGCGTGTGTGTCTGAGAGAAATAAGCAGCAGCAGCAGCGTGTGGCAATATTTACACCATCTTCATATTGGACAATTAAAGTATGGGGTGTGGATGATAGCATCAAGTCATGCAGTCCACTGTGGATTTGTGGCTCTATTCCAACACTATATTTGAGGTTGCAGCACACAAATCACAGGCAGAGTTGCTGACTGTTAACTGAGCATGCCAAGACGCACAGTTAATTCAAAGGCTGTGTCAGGCCGTATGATCCTCTGCATCCAGACAGGAGGGTCTGATTCGCCATACACTACAGTTAATGGCTGCATATGTCAGTGGGGATTTGTGGCACTGGCAGCAACACGGGCTCTCTCCATAATATACTTGAGGCAAAGGGTCATTGGTTTTTGTTCCCCTTTGCGTTTTGCAGAGTGAATGTTTCCAAGATGATTTTCTTTTTAGCTGACCTCTTGGTTTGGTTTGTACATACTGTTATATGAAGTTGCAAAAACATGATGTAGTGGCCGACAAATTGCAATGCCGTTCACTTGTTTCTCTAAATACAACGTGACGGAACGAGTCGCGTCACCACCAAGAGAGACGACGAATAAAGAATTGTGTTAATCGGCTATTACACAGACCTTCATACAGTATATTCACACAATTTTTAAAAAATAAATTCACCAAGATTAAGCACCCAGAATACACAATTAAACTTGTTTAACCACCATTTCCCACTGTGTCAGTACAGTGAGTGGTGAGCTGCATCAGGATCACTTATTTCTTCCTTGAGCCAGAACCAACATTTCCTCTAAATCCTTTACTAAACATACAAACACTAATTATTAAAACAGGGAACTGATTATAGGCCATTTCAATATGTCATGTTCATTTTCGGTTGTGATGCAGATTTCATTGAAAGATCCACGTTTAACATTTACTTCAAACTGATATACTGTAGATGTCCTGTTAAATCTATTTTATGAAAGACATTTTATAACCTTTCCCTAAAATGAACCTTTATGTACAGTGCCTCATTTTTAAATCAGAAAATCGACTAATAACTATGGGGAAATCCAACATTTTAGACGGTTCACACTGCAGTTATTCCAGCCCTAGATAATGGAACTGCAGTATTGACTTTTATCGTAGCTCCACAGCTAATGTGTAACCTGGTTACAGAGGAGAGGAGAGAAGAACAGTGAGGTCTGCTGTTCCTTCTGACTGTCAAGACGTCCAGTGGTTTCCCACTGATATTTATGTGTGGAGGCAAATCAATTCCCATCCTCGACACCACCCACACTGTCATTAACTGTTACAAGAACCATCAAATAAACGGTTACTCCACCACACAGACCCAATGATTTCCCACCCATGACATGCGATGTGCGACTGATCACTCAGGTGCTCGTACAGATACTCATATATTGAAACAAAGGGACTTAATTACGTGGCTCTTCATTGTTGAGGCAAACCGTGGTTGTTGTTTTTTTTTCCTGACTCTTTGTGTTCTTTATGTTGTCAGTAGAGACAGCAGAGTGTGGGTGGGCAGCGTCAAAAGCGGCTACACAACTGTGGCTTCATCCTTTCATTTACTTGTATTCAACAAACTGCTTCATGCCTCATCAACGTTAAAGCCAATGTGTTCCTGTTGCCCCTCACTGCAGCACAGAGGCGGATGGGGGCAAAAAAGGGTTTATCCCATCAAACTGTTGAGCGTCCAAATATTATGAGCAGTAGAATTTATTTCTGAAACTTTTCATGTCCTTTGTGTTTTCAGTCGTACACATACCTGTTTGCAGCTGTCTCACTTTACTAGCACAGCGTTGCTGTTGTCTGTCTTAACGTTTATCAAATCACTCCCTGAGTCCTTTATTTATTTAATCTTTATTTAACCAGGCTGGTTGTACAGTTTCATGTACAGTTTTATTCTTATTGTTGGGTACCTCTTTTCTTTATATTATAATCTACTTCCCTTTTTATTTTTATTTACCTTTATTCCTATCTTTATTTAAATTTAAATTTAAATTTTTGTACCTTGTACAATCTCGACTGACGAATAAACACATCTTGAAATCTCTTGGACCCATTGAGATCAAAAGATCTCTTTTGCATGAGAGACCTGGCCAAGAGGGCAGCAGCAACATTACATTAAAAACAGCAGATAAGATTAAAGTTACATAAAACACTTGCACACAGACAATGTAGACTGAAACGATATCACCAAAGCTTTGAACTCATTCAGTGTAACGAGGGCTTGAATTTTAAATTGAGATTGTAATTTGTTGTATTCTGTGCTGAAAATCGAAATGCTTTTTTGCACAGCTCAGTTTGTACTTTGGGGACAAAAAAAATTGCAAAACATAGATTGCGCAGATTATGACTTCCAAGAAAAATGGAGAGCATTAATACCCAGAATGGTTTTGTAAATAAATACATACCAAAGACTGAGGCGCCGCGTCGGGCACATAAAGACACATAAATACTGAGAAACACAGAGAATTTTGTGGAGCTGAGAGGCTTAATCAGCATTGTGTGAACTCATTGGGAACTACAGCTTTAAGTATTTCATTAAATACATAGCGACATAGACCGGAAGCTCCAATTAACGCTGTGTTTGTGTGTGTGTATCTGCGTCATTACCTCGTTTATGAAACCCTAAAGTTTCAGAACAAACAGTTCAGCCACTGCTGAGAAAATAGTGTTGTATTGTTTTCCTGGGCTCTGCGAAGCGGATCGGCACTTCCCTATGCTGATGATGTCATCAGAATCCCTCACCACTCCTCTCACCACTGTAGCGCCTCCTGGTGCGGCACTAGTCCAGGCACATCCGGTTGCGTACATTTAACCGCAGAAGAAGAAGAACTACTCTTGTTGTAGCTGCTGAGATGCAGAGCATCCACCGTGCCAGAGGGGGAGCTGTGTATCTGAGAGCTGGCCTATCTATTACGTCACTTTCAGGTACCTGGCCAATCACAGGACAGTGGGAAAGCTCTCGTTGGCTGGCCAATCACAGCACAGTCCACGTTCTGGGGGTGTGATTTTTTGCTTGGATAAGCAACATGGCGGCACGGGTGCATGCAGCGGCTCGAGGCTCTCAGCTTTTTAGGTTTGTTTTCGTGTTTACACTCTTTGCACACACTGTACTTTTATATTTTTATATTTTGTTGGGTCTTACATTTTGTTGTGTCTCATTAAGTGTTAAGTCTCTTGTTGTGTCTTATTTAAATGTCCTTTCGTTATGTCTTAAGTCCTTCGTTATTTTTGCTATTTTATTTTATTGTGTACCTCAAGCCGGGAGTCTCTGCAAAAATTTCATTATGTCCTCATAATGACAATAAAACTTCTTGATTCTTGAAATCTTGAATTTTGGTCGGAAACAGCGCGGCTGATGAGCGGCTCGTTTGCAGCTAGTAGGTTTTTAACCATGAAAACAAGTTAATATATGTAAGTAGACCTCCATAACTAGCATATATGTGTGATACAAGCATTCGATGTCACCTTTAAACCAGAACCAAATACCTGGACCTGCACATCCTCCACAAACAAAAACATACATTCACAAATGAACATACAGACCTTGTACAACTAGAGTCGCTGATGTCCTTTCAATTCCCTGAAGATCACAGGTCACTGGTCCCTCGTCGGTCCTCTCCGTGCTCTTCAGGACAAACACCCAGCTGTCTCCCTTTGAGGCGGAGCCGGGCTTGGCTGTCACATTACCGTTGGTGGACTGCAGGACTCCGTGCACCTTAGAGATGGTGAGTGCCGCTGTGCCATTCAGCAGCCACACCATCACGGTCCACTGGGTGTGTGAGGTGCTACAGGTAAACTGGGCCTCCCCCCCTCGCAGGACAGTTAGTGTGTCAGGTGACAGCTTCAACTGAGCTCCTAATGCTGCAGGACCAAACAGAGACAGACATTAACCCATTGTACAGCAGTATGCATCATTTGAAAAATAAAAATCAATTAATGAACTGAGCTTCTGCAGTGAGATACAGAAATAAGACAGAAGGCAGAGGCTGTCTGCACAAATCCGGACTAAGAGAATTGAGAGGAAACTTTTCATGGGTGCTCCTTGGTGTTAACAGCCAAACAGGCAGTGACATCAGACTTCCCCCACTCCTTAAGTGAGCCTGCAGAGCTTCATGAAAGGATGAATCATGTTCACCATTTGCAGCTGTCTTACTTTACTAGCATAGCTGTTATGTGCCACATGCAGGGCCTGAATCCACCTGCCACAGTGGCTTTTTACCAGCCTAATTTTTTGTGCTGTAAATAAAGGTGAAAAACACAGAAAATGCATAAGCAACTCGTAGTCCCTAATTTCCCTCTAACCCGATTACAAATGGATTGGACTTTGCTTTGTCTGAGCCACACATACAACAGCACATTTCTTCTGTACTAATTTCAACTCTTAATATCAGAAAATTACTCATAAGAAAGACAATATGTCAGCACATAGTAAACCAGATATACAGGATAGCAAATCATTTCACTTTCTTTAAATATGATTTCAAACCATTTAAAAACCTAGACATTCACATTGATTTGAGCACAAACTGAATAAGTCATTGATTTTTTTTTTAATTATTAAATGGATCAAATGAAGACTAGAGTAAATATACAGTAGGTTATTGCTTCTGTGTCTAAATCTTGCCATGAGAGAGGAACCAGTGTGTATCACCTTAGGATACGTTTGTTGGGACATGGAGAGCATGAGAGATGAAATGAAAATAAAAGGGGAGACAGAAAAAGAGGAATTCATTAGACCCTGTAGGGATAAAGAGACAAAGACGGAGAATTCTCCCTGACTGAAAAACAGTAACAAGAAAAGGTGAGTGTAAATTCATGTGCGTAGCCGTGACTTCAGCTGCGTGACTGGGACTAAAATAGACGCAAAAGGATGTGAGGAAACATCCATCGTCATCAACTGCTCACTAACTGCACGCTCACAGAGACACATCTTCAATTAGATTCCAGCAAATCGGGAATTTAATATTAACGACTAACTGTGAAATATGTCATAACGTGTTTATGCCACGATACTCGGGGTGATGGCTTGTTGGCGGTGACCTCACTGGGTTACTTTCTAGAGCCAGCATGCACTCTCATAATTTATGCATCGGTTTAGGGGAAATGGTCTGAGAAGTATCCAGCCCCAGCATATACAACTATTTATCCAATTCTTCTTATTGCCTTCAGCGAATGGCAGACTAATGAGGATCATTTGTGTTTTCTTCTTTTGGGACCATGAACCTGTGACTCTGAAATCACATGACCACTGGCAACATCTCATACATTTACTTCTGAAAGTTTAGATACATCATTAGACCTAATTATTCTAGTGTCTGTGTGAAGGATCGCCCATGAGACACACCAATAAATGTGGCCATTAATACAAACACATCACTGGCCTCTGATACATTAAACGAGCTGCTGTACTTTGTTGTGAGCTGAACTCTCACCCTGTATCCTGAGTGAAAGTAGGAGCACCAACAGTTGAACCACCATTGTTCAACGCTGGATGGCCCTGAAATGAAAGGAAATTAATTCATTTGTTGATCTTAATCTCCTGGTTTATAGCCAGGACAGTAGAATTAATCCAGAGATGGCAAAGTTGGTGTTATGGATGCTTCACAAAATAATTTATTTGACAACCACAGGAAGAATTGTAGATATTAGGATCTTGTCAACATTTTTCAGCTGACTGAACGTTCTATTTGTATTAAATGATAAAGGCAAGGCAGCTTTATATAGCGCATTTCATACACAAAGGCAACTCAATGTGCTTTACATGAAACAAACATTTAACAGTAAGAATTGGAGAAATAAAAAACAATTTAGAAAAAAAGTGAAAAAAATTACATTTTAATTAATTAATTAATTAAACATAAGATTGCCGCATATAATAATGATGAAAGATGAAAATTTAAAGTGCTTTGAAAGAGCTCAATCGTAAGCACAGGAGAAGAGAAATGTTTTTAACCTGGACTTAAAAATGTTCACAGTTGGGGCTGATTTCATTTCTGCTGGAATAACGGTCAATTTAACTGATATATACAGTAGAAATACTGTTATTTCCAAAAGGAAAAAAATGCATACAATCAATCATATGGTTAGTAAATCAATATTTGGCTTAATTAAAAAAATCTTGTTATTATAATACATCTTTGTACATGCATGCCTTCCAACACTGGATTCAATTCATGATTTACCAATATAGGAGGCACAACATGAAGCAGTAAAGCAAATGAAAGCAACTATAACTGCACCTAAATGCATCTGTTTATGATACACAATCATCTGTTGACTCTAAAGTTCATGTCCAAAGAAGAACATCATGTATAGTATTTCTGTTTTGTAGTATTGCAAAAAATACTGGTCACTTCAGACCAGAGAAATATTCTAAAATCACTTGATCTTGTTGCTGTTTTTTTTTTTTTTTTTTACATATGACATAAAATAGCATTACTCCTGTAATTCAAGTTCAGATTAATCGTACAATAAATAACTGTCTTTTGTCTGACTCACCTCAGTGTGGTATCAGTGTGGATCGATGTCACATAACTGGGGAAATTTGTCAACAGTGCTGCTTAGTCCTTGTGCCTGGGGCTCAGTCATGTCACCCAAAACTGTCCTGTTAAATATTACCAAAGTCAGTGGGAACTTTGTCCATTGCAGATGTGAGAACACACAGTGTGACTCAGACTGCAAACAAAGCCCCTTCAACTCCCCAGTTCCCAGGGGCCCTGCAGCTACAGGCCCCTCCCTCTTCACAGTTAAGTTAAAATTATTATACATTCATGTGAGAGTAATGAAAGAAGGGTGACAACTTTGTGTTTCAACACTTTGCCAAAGCATCTTTCCAACAGGAAGTCAAGTAAAGTGCATCAGTGGCAGGGTAGTGTTAATTTTTATTTCACTGTATTTAATACATTTGTTCATTCACTATTCAGATGAGAATTCTTCAGCCACAACAATAGAAGTTGGTAGGTAGTAGGAGTCCATGATTAACAATCTATAATGTAATTTAAATCCAAGTCAAAAACACACGAATCGGACACATTTAAACGAGTCAAGCATTCATTCAAATAAACATTTAGTCAGTGATTTGGATTTTTTTGGCTTGTAACCTCTAAAAGAAAACAGTGTATTGTTGGAAACCTTGGAAATCTGTGCTACCACCCTAAAGAATTAAAGATTAGAAATAGAATTAGAATTAAGTCCACATACGTAGCTGAACTTTGTCATTTAGTCATATTTAATATTTTCTGTCCTACGCCGTCCTGACATCTCATGAACCCTCAGATTTATAGTCAAGATTGGAGGGCACCCAGCGCCTACTACTAATGATGTAATATGTATAACGTCAGACAATGGGATTTTCTAAATTTACTTAAATTGTTAGTTCAAATTCAAATCAGTTAACATTTACAAGTTTCCATTTGTTTTTGTTTCAGCGCTTATTTTTAAACAAAGGCGTAAGAGGAAATTCCTTCATTCTTATTCTCCTGTACAATGGTGGTGGGGTTCCTGCATAAATGACAGGCTATTATAGATATATTTAGCGCATACACAATGTTTAGATGGTGCACAGAGATAACAACAGTAAATGCCTGACCATTTCATCTGTGTCATCTATTAAGAATGCTGCCATCCACCTCAACCCAACATCTCTAGGGACGAGGCATGTGCTTCCTGATGGTCGCCACGCTGTTCAGGCAGCACAATGCTGCATTCATTTATACTGTATATGAACAAGAGTTTAAAAGAATACACAACTGAACCACAGTGTTTCTGATTTTACCAGTCGAATTTATTGCATTTTAAACTGCTTCCAGATCTTAAGTCACATGTTTCACCCTTTATTCAACAAAGTGCATTGATTAGACAAAAGTATGGGCAGAAGTAATTGTCGTGGTGATGGAGTAGTTTTGCAAACTGGCAGTGTGTTACCTTTCTCATGTGGCCATTAGCAGTCTGAGGAGTCTTAGTTTGCATTCATACATACAAGACGTCATCAAGGCATGGCATTTTAATAAAAGTACAGAGAAACGTGTAGAGTGAGTTGTGAACCTCTAAAGCTGCGAAGATGCGAGCTAAGGTATGCTGAGGTATTTTCTCTCCGTTCTTTTTGAAAAGGTCACTGCCTCTCTGTGTTAGAAAACTAGAATCTCTTAAACATGAGAAATGTGTTTGACTTTAACAAAACAACTGCTGGTGCATTTTACAAAAGCTACTCGTTAAAAACCAACTGACACCACATGGCTACTCTGCACATTTTCAGGACAATATGACTCGACACACAAAATATAAAAATTAAGTCAACAGTGCAGTCAAAGAGGACGGGGGCTGCATATATGGGTTAGGACTTTTTTTGATGTTGCCTTCAAACATATGGCCAGTGGTTTCCAGTGGGGTCCGGAGCAGCCTTGGGGAGTGGGTGAGAGGGGCTGTCTGAAGATGTCAAGCATAAGGGGCGGGGGACAGAGACGAACAGGAGGCTCCTTCAGGCTGAAATGTAAGGGAAAAAAAAAACAGGTCACACACTTCTGTGGTGGTTGAGGGAGCCACCATCGTAGTGGCTGTGCCCCCCTCAACAATCCTCACTGCTCCAGAGGCACATGTGAGGCTCACTTAGCAGCTTCCTTTAACGAGGCATGACAGGGGGCTCGTAAGGTTAGGGAGACAGCAAAGGGGAGGGAGAAGCATTTCTGCCATTCCTTCAAAGCCTGCTCTGTTGCTCTTACGGCTGTGGGTCACAGATGTGTGATGTGCACAGAGAAACTACATGTCAGGTTTTGAAGATCAGGCTTATCAGCAGCAACACTGTCACTGCCTCACAGGGACAACAAAAGGGGGAAGTGTGAGATGTTTGTCTTATAGAGCCACAGGCACTGTTAACTTATGGAGACAGTGGTTGCAGTCGCTTGTAAATATGCTGCAGCATTAATTGTTTTCCAAATGACAACCATGGTGAGACGAGGAGAGTTAACTGTACAATATAAAGCCGTGTAGGATTAAAATCTGTGTATTGTTTATTTTTCACAATAAAACCAAAAATTTTAAAAAGACTTGTTTTCTCAATATTCAGTGGGTCACGATTCACATTATTAAAGGTAGGTAGAATTGCAGTATCTTATTTCCACAACAATTTCCAACTTGTTAATAAAGTAGTGATAATAAGGAGATAATATTACACTCATACCATGTTATTTCCAAACAATTACCCAAATAATAACCTTTTAATGATAATTGCTATAGGATATTTTCAATGTAATACCTTTACATGAAAACATTTGTGAATAAAATTGATAATTACCTTAAACCCTCAGTTATGTGCCACATACATTTTCAATTATTACCAAGCTTTTACTTGTTCATAAAATAGGTTGTTATATTCAATTGACTTGGTTACTTGCATTCATGCCAAAGATTCATGCTGTGATGTTGGCAAACCAGTTATTCCAATGTCGCACTGCCCCCCAGTGGTCAAGCAGGAGCATTAAAACATGACAGGAGTATAAAAATAAAGACTTCTACAGTACCTGGACAGTAGTAAATCAACATCATCTGCATCACGTGGCTTCAACTACTCTGCCTCTTCTTCCTGTAAATAAGGAAAGCAATAATGGATGACAGAGATAGATGATTTGCACATTTAGAAAAAAATCCTAGTAGAAATTAGATGCAAGTGTGTTTGTGTTGTTTTCAGCTCCTTCATCTCTTAGACCACGGCCAAGTGGAAGGGGATTAATGGGATTAGGAAAAAAAGATGGTTTGAAAAAAAAGCAGATGAGTGTTTCCCTCTTTCCAAACAAAGAAAAAAAAGGCGTCTTGCCAGTTACTGTGTTATTGTCCCTTACACTGTTACAGCCAATGTACAATGTGCACAAAAACACAGTACAATGTCTTAATAATGTGTATAAAGTCCATCCTTGTCATGAAAGTGAAACAATATATTCTGCAGGCAGGTAAAGCACAGGCAACAGTTCAAACAGACACGACAGACTTTGCTCTTTACACTATGATACTACCTGTGTTTCTTCCAACTCTTCTTCTTCTGCTTCTTCTTCTTCTTCTTCTTCCTTTAATGCATTTAAAGGGAAAAGTAAAGATGTGGGTTGTGTAAAGTCATAGTTCTGAATGACAGGAAGGTGGGAGGGGCGTCACATATTAGTGGCTGTGGTGATGGGTGGGTTAAAATGGAGAGGTCATCCCAGGAAGTGCAGTTAAAAGTAGCAACAGCAGGAATGTGAGAAAGTGAGGAAACTAAGGTGGCGCTAAGAGTGGTGCTTAAGATGGTGCACCATTTAAGGTGTTAGCTCATGAAACTATAAGCCCTTAATGTTGTATTTAATTGCTTGTAATCACTCAAGCTGCATTGTCAGTTTCTTGTTGACTGCATTCTTGAAGTAAACACGCTCGCCGAGGGACAAAGGGAGGTGACATCGCTACCTATAATTAGATTCCGTAATGACTTGAGTCCATCCCGTCATACATCTTGAGGCAGTTAGTACACATAGATCTTTCTGTCTCGCTTTTGATAAGCAAGTGGGAGGAAAACAAAGATTGCACAGTAAGAAACGTTGCTCCATCTCTTCCATCTTCTTTGAAACTTGTCACATCCTCTTTGTTTCAGAGCAAAAAAAAGCCTTAATTTTACAAAAAAGACAATAAAAGAAAAGGGTGCGTCCCCCTGTCAAGTCACTGCATCGCCACAATGTGCAACTGTAAACAGGTTGGAAAAAGGGGCCTTTCTGCATGGAGTTTGCATCGGTTTTCTCTGGGCCCCACTAAAATGGCCGTAGGTGTGAATGTGAGAGTGTATGGTTGCTTTGTCTATATGTTTGCCCTGTGATGGACTGGCGGCCTGTCCAGAGTCTACCACGCCTTTCTATGTCAGCTGGGATTGGCACCAGCAATGGTAGAGGATGGATGAATGTCTTGGCAAGCTCAGAGGAAGGCTGAACCAACCACAAATACTGCATCACTGCAGTGACATCTTTTGAATTAAATTCAGTCACACAGATACAAGGTGCACTGAACCACATGATGCAAGACGTGTTTCGGAAGAGACAGCTATGTACCTGCAGTCTCTGCGTGTAACCAGCTCATGCATAGATCAAAGTATGATTCACACCATGCAAAACCGTGACATAAAGAAATCCACTTATACCTCTTGTACTTCACCCTCTTCTTCTTCCTATTGGGGGATTTAATCAGTGTCAGATGTTATTCAAGTTATTAAAACAGACCACCTAACTGCCTGCACAGTATATTGGCACTTCTGGTAACTAGCTTCATCTCCCTACATTTAAATACAATGCTGTGACAATCAATCATGCTGCACACCATCAGACATCGCTAAAGAAGAAAAGTCCATGCAGCAAACAGAGAGACCACTCCCTCACTGCCTTGTTCGTTTTACTCCTGCAAGAAAGGTTTGAATGACACTGACCGAATAGATGTAAAGTTGTAATGGAAAGAGGGCAAAGCAAAGCAAAGCAGTGAATAAGGAATGATACAGTATCAAGCAGAGGCTGGAATGTTTAATAATAAAGCGCAGTGAAATAACTGAAGTCTGCCAAAGATGGGTGTAGGAGCAGATTTTGTCATATCAGGGCCTACACAGGCACGGGGCCCTTTATAGTGTTTGTTGTCCCCTGGCACTGGCAGCAGTGAGCAGCTCCTCATTATTATCAACACTAATGATAGTGCAAGGAGCGCCTAATTCTTTGTCGTCTTTGTTTTCCTCCCACTTGCTTATTATTTCTTGGGCAGCTCCACTTTTTCATTTCAGTTCATTTCAATTCGTGCACCACAACAAGGAGTTTGTTTTGCTACCATCTTACTAATCATTTCTGCGCACACACACACACACACACACACACACAGTTACAGTTTCCAATGAAGTGGGAACTAGAGTGTGGCCCTGAACCACTCATATTGGCTTAAGCATTCTGATGAAATTTAACTAATTAGACTTAATTAACAAGCGGTAAATAAAAATTGACTGGGATTAATTGGAATGCATCGATATTCTGTCCTCTAGAATATGGCAGTGAGTATGAGGCACTGTTCAAATGAATTTTGATGAATTAAAAAGTGAAGGGGCAAAAATAAGTTTTGAACTGCTCACAGGGGAAATCAAACAACTTTACGTGATTGACATGCTTTTGAGCTAGGGTGAATGCAAAAACAAAGTATATAAATGGAATGAGACGTCAAACCAATGTAACCTAAGTGAGTGACTCTACACAATTAAGTAAATGACTTCTTCTTCTTTTTAATAGAGGATTCACTGGTGGTCATAATATAATCATCACTGCATATATAACAGCATAGGAGGAGCACACACTTGAGATAACGAGCAAAACCTCTCGGTATGACCAACAGTGTTGTCATGAATAGTTTATTCTAACTCTTAAAGTTGTTACCACTGATGCCATACTAATCACCGGGCAACGTGATTGGTCCCTTTGGGCCTGACAGCATGGAAATACTAAAAAATTCAGTTTGCTGCATTGGGAGGTGACAAAGGAAGAAAATGACTAAAAAGGTGATAGGAGATTGGAAATAGACAAGACACAGTGAGGAAAAAAAAAACAACATCACATGAATCTACCTCAAGCTGCCGTAGCTCTTCTTCCTCCTATAAGGAATAACATATTGCACGTCAGCAGGCTGTGTGGGGAGCAAAAGAGCACCACAGGCATGCACTACAGAAACATCTCCTGATTTAAAATGGAAACTGTGAAGAGACAGTTGAGGTTGTCAGGAAACAGCCACCACAGGACTGGGGAGAGAGGAGGAACAGGGTGTTAGCAGAAAGAGAGGTGAAAAAAAGAGTGATGAGGACAAAAAAAAACGGGTCAATGGAGAGGAAATATAAGTAGAGTATAGAGATGAGTGAAAATAACAGACAAGATAAGACCCCCCTCCCACCTAAATCAACCAGAGCAGCAGGTGATCACCGTCGGACAATTACCTCTGACTGCAAATCCTCTTCCTCCTAAAGAGGGCAAACCAAGAGATGGACAGTGGGGAAGGAAATAGTTAAATGTTATATGGTTTACTCATGAGGAGCCTGGCTGCTGTGATAGGCCTCCTGAAACTGACTAACATGCAGCTGCTTTAAGTGGTCAGCCAGTCACTGTGTGTAGTAAGCCATTTCCAATTTGATCAAATAAACTGATCCGTTATTTTGTAGTAAATGTAGTATGTAATAAATGTTGAATAAAAGACGCCAGCTGTATAGGCCATGAAATAAAATGAGTAAAACAGAAATAAGCAGCTACTTCAGAGGAGAAATATTATAGAAAATCAGTAACTTGGGGAAAAAAGACAGACCATTGGCAATATAGCTGCCATTCTTCTGCCAGAAACATTACAGATTAGAACTGGATTATTTGATTTGTGAGGACAATACAGTATGTTTTAAAAGTGAGTCAGAAGATTCAAACATTCAATGTAAGCATTAGCATCATACTGTTAAAGCACAGGTTACCTAGAGAGTCTGTAATGCCTGTCTGTAATTACTATAATGAGTCAATATTTTAGTTTCAGTCATTATTAATAGAACTCTTTGACAGTGCATTATATGTTAATATATTAATTTGACAGTGAATAGAAACCGTATGTTTAGCTCATGTTAGATCAAAGTATTCAGGTGTTGTTGTGGATGTGGATATAGCTGTATATGAGAGTGCGTAGCAGTGTGTCATATACATTATATATACATGGATATGTATACATATATACATAACCATGTATATATGTATAGTGGTTAACATATTTATTCTCATTTTTATGACAGGTGGTCAAATAAATTTTGTAAGCACTTGTATATAAAAGGTTTTTAAAAGAAGGCATGCAGACATGGTTGGGCATTGGTGACGACTGGTCAGATCACTCCATCTGAACCAGCAACTCTACAGCTAAAAGAGGAAAGAGTTGGTTAATGAACATCCTGTATTTGTTTTTCACATGCAATGTATGGTAAGTTCAGTACAGTACAGTGCATGGCGACTGTGTCTACAATCGCCATATATATATGAAACAGAATATATGAAACAGAAACAGAATTTCTACTGAGCTCTTAATACCATTTACTGAAAACACCTTTTGCATTTGGCAAAAAAAAAATAACAATGTCCCCTCTTACCCTGTCGTCATCATCAGCTTCGCCCTGTTCAAAGACCAGAAATTCACTGAAACACATGCACACTATGGTTTTTATTTTGTTACGTGCTCATGAGCTTTAAATTGACTCACCTGTTCTTCCTCTTCCTCCACCTCCTCCTCCTCCTCCTCCTCCTCTACCTCATCTCCATGGGCCTGCTAAAAGAGGAGGTGAGACAGTCTTAGAGACGTCAGACTATATGGACAATAGTATACCCTATAAACAGTATTCACTGTGCATTCATACAGAGACACAACATCACTCACAGATCAGGCTAAATCATACTGACACACACTGAACACGACTGTTTAAGTTGCAGCAGGCAGGATTTCTAGAGAAAACGCTGATGGTGGAAAATGGTCACATTTTGGGATCAGTACTCTCTGTCCCGGGCTCCTCTCATCTGATTAGCACGGATGTTTCCTATGCAACCTGTGACTAACCTAATCTCTCCAACTCTGACACTTTCTGCCAATATTAACACATGGTTTATTGCGTTAATTCTCCTTTTGAGGATTCTTTGCAGCATAGGAAGGCTTTGTTGGTGCTGCAGCACCAAAAATAACCGCTATACAGAGTAGATTTAGTGAAACTCCAGTAGCAGTGCCCCCTCTCTGTCTGAGCTGTGCTAAGAATTGTCAAAGTCTCCTGTCACTCGCTAAAACTGCCTTGTGATTGATCAAAGCCTGAGGCTATAAACATACGCTGAAGAGCAGAGGAGTTGTTCTCTCTCAGATCACTTGATTTACATTACACTGAAGGAATATTAAAGAGAAAATCCTGCCTACTGCATCTTTAATATGGTCTCTATGTGCAAGAGCTAAAGTGTCATCAGTACAAAAAAGGTAGGTGAGAAATTAAGAAAGAATTTAAAACAAAGAGAAACACATAAAAACTTTCAGAAATGCATGAAGAAACAGGTTAAATGGCCGGTGGTGCTAAAGGGACAAACAAAAAAAGAAAATGTTAAAAGGGAATTTTGCATATTGTGTGTTAGTGATGGACTGAATCCAGAGAGACTAGAGAAAGAGGTGCAGAACCAGGAAGACGGGAACTTAAAACGGAGGCAAACCCTTGTCAGGAAGGAAAAAGACAACATTAAAGGGGAAAAATAGATGTTGAACAGAGCATTCCAGGAGTGTTAAAAAGGTGAAAGGGAACAGATCATTAAGAACAATCAGGAAGTGGAGGGAGAGGCCAAACGAGGAGGCTGAAGCAAATACTGTGAATTTTGTGACTTCATCTTTCTTTTACTTCCACTGTCTTCTCCTCCTCCTCCTCTTCTGCAGGAGCCTCATCTCCTTCTTTGGCTTCATCATCTGCAATTTCTTCTTCCGCTACCTCCTCAGCATCATCTGCTGCCTCTGCCTGCTCCTCCTCTCCGTGTGCATTCCCATTGCGCTCCTCCACTGGAACCTCCTTATTATGAGGTGAAAACAACAACTTGTGATGAAAGGCAACAAAAGATGTGAGTATAAGTTAAAAACAGCACTGAGGAGGTCGGCTCAGAAGTCAGGGAAGGTCTGAAACTACAAGTGCGGAACCTCTACCTCAATGAATTTCTGTGGTCTCTAGGACCCTACGGTCCATGACTTTTGTGAGTGAGAGAGAGTCTTTTATGTGTTTTACGGTATTTTGGTAAGTTATGTGTTGTATGTCGTTACTTGTCTAGACTGCATGCAGGAAACAGCTGTGAGTGGCACATGCAGGCACGTCGTCAGGCAGCTGTTCAGGACGCGCTTGATCGCTGGTGGCAGACATTCTGCACCATTACTTTAGCAAGGAACCAAAATTGTGATCGATTCTAAGATACAATTGTAAAGTCCTACAGAATGTGCAGGCTTATTTTTAGTAGTAGAAACTTTTCACAGGAGCTTTGTGGTGTTTGCAGCCACAGTGTTGCTGTATGAAGCTGTCTTGCTTTACTTGGGGACATTCTGAAACGCTTAACATGAAAAAGCTTAACGTAACTTAATGTACGAAAACAGTGATCAATCATCAGCAAATGTCTCATGGACATCTCTAGTCATGCCCACTTTCACCTCTCAATCAAAGCTGAAACCCCAATATTATAGATGCTGTCTATGTTAAGCGCTTTCACTTTAGAATGTCCCTTTACTTAAGAATGTCCCTTTACTTTTGTTCAGCTCTAATGTTAGTCATTATTGTGGTGGACGGAGAGAGAGAGAGACAGAAGTAGCAGTAAAACGTTGGGCGACTGGATTGTCAGTAACCTGGATGAAAATCAAAGATTTGTTACAATCAATACATATCCAACAATCACTGAGAATCAGTCATGGTCTTAAAGGAAGAGTTCAATACCTCAGATGTGCTAGTTTGTGGATTTTAAGAGTTTAAAAGTACATATCATTGGACAGAGCAAGGATAGTCACTCCCGCCTGCTTACAGTCTTCACTGCTGAAGGTAACATTATTTAATAAACAGAGGGGACTCATGTTGGAAACAACATACAGCTTTTATATATGTATGTGTTGTGTATTATTTAACTAAACTGTAACTGGTGAGCTATCTTTGTCAGGTCTTCCCGTGAACGAGATTTCTATCTCAAATAAAACAAGTAAAATTCTGTGTATGCAGAATTATATTTGTCTTTATATATTAGATGGCTAATCCAGAGTTAAATTATATTCAGTATGTTCTTCGGTATCTTCAGTTTTGGGCTATAGGCCTCTGTACAGTGAGATGAAAGAGAGGAGGAAACTATGAGCTAAAGGTTGCTCCACAACTCTGCGACAGTCTGATGCAGAACCACAGTGTTATAATGATAACCCCTTACTTTGGTACTGGGAAATAAAGAACATTCACTCATGCAAAACAGAAAAAAAGTAGTCAGGTGTGATGACTGGGAAATTACGAATCTGTTCAAAGTGACAGGTTTGGACGGAATGGGAGGATGTTAAGAGACACTGTATGGAGAAGGAAAAGGTGAGACACAGTGAAGTGAAGCAGAAAAAACAACAGCATTACTGTCGAGTCATCTTGGTTTCCCTCTGCATTCATATCCTTGGCATGGTTCCCGTTCTCCACAATGTGCACCTTATCAGCCTGTTGTGCTTCCTGTGTCGATAAAATGACCGGGTTTGAGATAAATCAGTTCTACAGAATCCGTCCATGAAACTTTGAATACTGTCAAACCAAAAAATGTTTCTATTTCAACCAATTCAATAGTGAAATATCAGTGAAAGGCTTGGAAAATGACAGTGACGACTGAAATTAAATTCACCATCTCATCGTCCATTTGTCACTGTCGTTAACTTGAAATGGTCTGGTTTGAACTGTGACATCTGGTTCAAATATTTGAATGGATTAGACCAGAGGTGTCAAACTGGTGGCCTGCGGGCCACATGTCGCTTCCCAGTCGATTACATGTGGCCCACCACCACATGGCCCTCGACCTCCTCTTCCTTTAAACGCAGCGCATGTGGCCGACGCACAGCTGCCAGTGAAGTGGTAGAATATATACAGTATATAATACTAGGTATGTTTGCTAGCAATGTTTTTATATTAGTAATAATAAGATATACAGTTGTATTTATCACATTGTTGAATGTATTAAATTCAACATTAAATCTGTATATGTAAGCTTGTTTGGTGTTTTAATTACAGTGATAATACGCTTTGACTGTTTACGCTCTTATTTACTCAATTTTACAAATGTATTTCTCTGTTTTTGATATTAATAGATTTATTTTACATCATAAATATACATCATTCAACAAGCACTTTTACTTTGAAATACTGTGAAATATCAACACAAATATCTTTATTGTGATATCAGGAGGATGAAAGTCTGCTGTTTTCTTCCCACTTTTTTTCTCCAGTCCGACCCCGTCTTAGTTTAGACGTTCATGTTTTGACTCATACGTGTGGAAAAAGGCACGATTTGTTGGTTCTATTTTTTTAGGCTGCCTTTTACTTATTTTATTATATTTTTGTAACTTTTTTGCAGAGACCAGTGGTTACCATATCTTATTCCTCATGTTCCTTACATGTTGAATGACAAATTACGCTCCTTCATCCTTGAAGATAGATGTTTGAGATGGTGGACCAACTTGCTGAAGATCTTACAACCTGATTTTATGTATGATATAAACTGTGTGTTTCTCTATAAAGTATGTTGCACTGTGTAGTTGTGCTTTAAATGTTTGGGCAACGTCCTGGTTCACTTTGACTGTCTTTGTAAGCAATATGCAAAATACACTAATTACGAATTCATCAGAAGTGACTATTTTTAACTGAACTGAGCCTATAACTGAAACTCTTCAGCTAACGTTGTATCATTATACTAACAGATCACATCAGAGCAGATTTACAGCCTGGATGTGGGGGGGAATTGGATTATTATGTTCAGATTATAATGTAGTTATGATGTAGTTAGTAGGTCTAACCTTTGAGCCAGGAGGAGGAGGCAGCCCCAGGAAAGCATACACTGAGTTATCCTCCTTGGCATTGAAGAATGTCTCGTAGTCCTGCAGGAAAATATAATTAAGACAATTTACCACATAAATACGGCACGTACGTTAACTTGTCCAGAGCAGCGAGGGTCATCGATGACGAGTAAAGAAAAGTTTATCTCTTAAAATAATAACTCAGAGTTGCATTTCAATTATAATGGCACTTTACAGATCACTTTATTATTTACCCACATGTCCCAATGGTCACATTAACCCTTGGTAAATTGCTGCGGGAATAATACACAACTCCTTATATGGACATCCTGGGGGGGGTTTATATGTCACATCTTCAGGCTTTACAAAATGTGTTGTTGAGTCAAAGTTATGATTAATTTTGACACTGCATATTTTTATTTTAAAGTGATAATTGTGCAAAAGTCACAGAATAGAAAGTTTTTCTTTCATTTGTGTTCATAAAAACGGGCCAAGCTAACAAATTTCACAAATTCTGCATGAATTTTCATCAGATTGTCTATAGGTTGTGCTGACAAATAGGATATAAGACACTTTATATTGCACATTCTTATAAACTCTGTATATACGTTATAATATATAATGGGGGAAAAAGCAGCCTAAATGCTCTGTGTTCTAAGGGTTAAATGTCATGTTAAGTCTGAGCAGTTTCACACAGGTGTCCACATTGTGGAGATGCTAACGTGAGTCTTCAGCGTAAAGTGTCCTCACTGTAAATACGTCCTTACCCCACAGTAGCTCTCCTCATTGAAGATCTGAGGGGGCAGTGGGATGCCGTTGGCAGGCTTCTTCTCCTCTGGAACGTTCTGCCTCATCCACATGCGGTTATCCTCATTGCCGGCGATGTCCAACTCAGTGTAGTCCACTTTAAGAGCCTCCAGGAAGCCAACCACATCTTGTTGCTTCTTCTTGATCTGGGAAGCAGGTTTTTTTAAGTTTTTATATGCACCTTTTACTTACAAAGTGCTTTAAAGGACATAAATAAAAATGCAGACAGACAGATAGATAGAGACTGGGTCAGAATTAAGAATGAATAAATAACACATGGCATTCATAAAATTAAGTTGTGAATTACTTATCAAACACGTATCTCTTGGAAATAGAGATAATAATAACATTTTTACCTGTTCAAAATAAGATTATGTTTCCAAAATTAAAGTACACAGAAAAGTTATACCATGCACACATTTTCTCTTATCACCATTTATATTGTGAATTGGGTCATGACAGCTTGCCATATTTTAAAAGACGGTCTGATCTATGAAAAGTTTGGGAAACACTGGTGAGAAAGTTTTGCCTATTTGGATTGGGGACTTGTTTGTTTTTTCCCCCCCATGAATACAGGCAAACCCAGGAGAAACAAAACAGGTCTTTCTCTCTGCAGTGAGACAACAGTCCTGACTCCTGTCCAAGTGGGCCACCATGACACCAGTGAACCAGAGCAAGCTGCTTATGTAGCTTTGCCTAAATGAAACCTGTTTTAAGAGTTCAATCACTGCCCCTGCAGAGATTATCAGCTACCTCATGCATTAAGACACTGACTTCATGCTGAATCTGATCATAAATACAAGTATAACGTTTGTTAGTTGGGGATAAACTCAGTCTATGCGGTCTAAATCGGGGTCCCTGCCAAAATAAAGTGCGGGTGTCCGTGTTCGACAAAACTCTGCATGTGAATGAGACCAACCTAAGAAAGCAACATACATATACACAGGAATCAAGTCATAAACAGGTCAATGGTCTTTTCAATCGGGTTAAATCAGACGCGAGTATCTTTAATTTATAATTTCTCGCTGTGGAGTCAGTGAGGGGAAAGTGCTGATCGGTTTACGTGAAGTAGCTATTCTGTTTAAATCATAAGGAATCGGTGTCACAGGGTGGATGCTTACCGCGGTGGAGCCCGACGAAGTCGCGAGGAACACTTTGATCACCATTGTTTTAACGTAAATATCAATCAATTCTGTAGAAGGTGCAACAAGTAGGCTCTTAAAGGAGCAGGCAGCCGCCTCTATTATTAGAGCGCAGCCAAGGCATGGCAGTGAGAACACGCGCACGCACACATGCGCACTCACACACGCGCGCGCACACGCACACTGCTCAGGCTATTTTTGTCTCCATCAGTGCGGGATTGGTGGGACGTGGTCTCGAGAGCAGCAGCGGCACACAGGCTGATTGGTGACCTCAGCTGTCTGTCTGTGCAGAGGGACAGTGAAGTTAGTCTCCAGCCTCCTGCTGAGTTCATATATGGACAGTCAGAAATAGTCCTGACCAGCACTGTAGGCTGTGAGGCTTTGGTTTTTCAAACGCAGGCACTCGGACCTGTTCAACGTCACTGACTATTCAACTGGTTTTCAATTTAAGGCCAGGTTTTGCTGTAAAACTGGGCTATTACATGTCCAGGTGTCACCCCCTGTAAAAGTAAATTAAAGTAAAAGCACCTGCATGAGCCATTACATTTTTATTTTCTTATGCCTCTTCAGTCATGAGCAGCAGGGCCAGTATGTTGTAAGGTGAAGACCAAGGCTGACCTCAGGGCATTTAAGTTAACACCAGCAATCAAACAGGTGATGATTATGAGGGAGAGGCAGCCCATTTTGACTGTGCTCACTTAAAAACTATGTTTATTTGACTGTTTATGGTTTTCAACTTATTGGCCGTGATGGACACTAGAGAAAATAAATGCATTTTATCATCACGGATGTTTGAATTTCACTTCACCATGTCAGTAAAAATTAGCCAAAACTTCACTTGTTAATACAGTTTCTATTTGACATGCACTGTATGTTTGTGTTATGTGATTTTTGATAATGAATATATCTATTAACCAGGTGTGAGACTGAAGCACTAACTGAAAATAAAAAGGCTGAAGGCATCTCCAGCATTGCCACAGAGTGGCACTGCAGGACTGAGTCAGATGGTAGCATTTCATGGGTTGGTCGATGATTGTTCCTTTGCTCACTCATGCTGAGTCAGATATACTTTAAATCATTGTCAAATAATTGTGTATATAGGAAGCACAAGCTTTGCGTGGTGCCTTTAAAGTTGGAAAGCTTTTATATGTGTGCAGGCAGAAAATATGATTTAATTGTTTCTCATATTGTCCAATTTCTTCTTATCATCTTTATACAATTCCTTTGTCAGGTCCTTTCAAAGCACATCAACCAGGCCTGGGTCCTGCATACTTTGCTCCATGAGACTACTGAAGCTACTCAGCATCACAGCCTGCTGCAGAGGAGATCGAACAAGAGCATAAAGGTATAAAGAGGTTGAGAGCATTTATAAGGTGGGAATCTTGTCCAACATAACCCACAAAAGCATTTCACAAGTGTAATTGTAACAGTTGTACAACAGATATGTGAATAGGATTGTTTGTTTCTTTATTCTTTTTCTCTTACTGCGTTTTAGGATTCAGGGGTAAAATCTTCAATTGTGTCAAGCCTCATTCAGAACTGTACCACTTGGTCAAGGGTCACAACAAATGTATCATCTAACCCAAGAAACTGAAGTAAGTGCTTTTATTTTATTGCTGAGGTTTATGGAGCTATTGCAACTTCTAAAACATTAGCAATGGCATCCTGAATGTTATGTCCCAATCTGTATGTAGGATCACAGTTTTGAATGCCAAACTATTTCAAGAGGTGAAGCTCTCTGCTACAGTATTTTCTATCTATGGTCCCAATTAATGTACCACACACAGTTTTCTTTTGATATATTTTATTAAAAACACATTTCAATATTTCCAGACAATTACACTTTGAACAAATACATGAACAAAAACATTTTCACATCTTCAAAATAAATTAGCCTAACATAATTCAACAACAAAAATGTATCATGTTACATAAGACGGCCAACACCAAAATGCACTGCATTTTCACACGTTGACCAACAAAAACAATAATCTAACAAAACAAAGCTTTCATCAACAAAATGTTTCATAATAATTTAAGAAAACTGTGTGTTAAATGGTTGTGACCACAGCTTTAATCTCTAGCCCATGGCCGAAAGACCAAGTGTAACTACTTTGTTGCAAACTACCAGCCAGCATGTGATTCCCACTCCACCTGAAAGAAAAGAACATCTATGAACATCCTGAACAGTGAAATTCATGACAAGTATTTCCTGCATGTAGTATACTTGTATTTGAGGTGTCCCACTTACATTTGTACATAAACTCTTTTAATTTTTTTTAAATACTAATAAGTGGTGAAAACTCTGGGACCAGAACAAATTTCCTCATGCAACAGTACAGCATATATTAATAACCTGCCACTCCTGTTGGGAAAGCCACTAAGCGCTCCACTGGGGCAATCCATCGACTGGGGATCACCGTCACTGGATCAGAGTAATACTTCCATATCAAAGAGATCATCAGAGCAGCCTGACCGATGACAGAGAGACAAACTGTATTAGGTACATAAAACATGACAGATATTTTACTAACTTCTTATGTCTTATAATATGTGTGAATATGATGTCCTAATGTCAAAAAAAATGTATTTGCCAAAATTAAGCACAATTAAGGCATTAAATGGAGGATTATACTATCAGGAGTCACTTACAGTTGTATACTTAAGTAGCACTCCTTGTGCGTTATAGTTACACAACAGTCTACTACGGAATTAATTTGTGCATCTATTTACAATCTCCACCTACCTGCAGTATATAAAAGACAATGTTCACCACCCACTTCATTTTGGCTTGTTGTGCAGTTCTTGATTTCACTGCAAAAGGCAAAACACACTTAACTGTTAGTGTCATACACTGACTGTTATAGTCATGTTTATTTATTCTGCCACTGTGCCTGTTTTACTGTATCTGTAAATGTGAAACACTGGAAATAATCACAAACATTGGCGTTAATTCAGGGCAAATTGTCATACAGCATGTAATACAACAGTGTTGTTTGTAAGGTCTTGGGCAAGACGCACAAATATGTACAAACAATTAATACAAGTTATACAGATATGCTACATGATGTATATTTTTGGACATTTAACTCAAATACTTTTGATCTTCTTGGAACTGTGCAGATTTCCCCTAGATGGACAATGGTAGAATTATGATTTAGCTATTCAGTGTAGCAAGACTAGGCAAAAAACTGTAATTGGATGAATGTAGTACAACACAGGCCATGTATCTCACTGAAGACTAAAAAAATCACCTACAAATTCTGTCAAGCCACTTGCTGTACTCGAACATGATCATCCTGAGGCTGGAACATAACAGGCTTTTTTTTTTTAAAGGATGTCTGTGAGCATCATCATTAGAGCTCCTGTCACAACGTTGCTCCTCTTTACATTCAACTCCTGTCCCTCACCATGTGTTTTCAGCTTGTCCGTCATTTTGTTGATTTTTCGCTCCAGTCTGGCATATCTAGCAAATTCATCCATCATGCTGATGCAGGACTGCTCCTTCTTCATCTCCTGGATTTCAGTTCTCATCTCACTCTCCTGCTCAGCATCTTTCTGCACCATCTTTGTGAGCTTTAAAACAGAAGAGGGGGAAATTGGGCTGGTAAAACAAGGAAAAAAGAAAAGATCTGAAGTTGTGTCAAGCCTCATTCAATCACCAGAGCTGTACCATATGGGTACATGAATGTCATGTCCCAATCTGTATGCAGGTTCACAGTTTTGAATCCCATACTGAGAAAATGTTTTGTCATACCCAAATTGAAGACAAATTAGTTTTTAAGTGTTAGGTCATGTTGTCTGCTTCCGTATGATCTATGGTGCAAATTATTGTACCACAGATTCTGGGTCGACTCACAATTTGCTAAGTGACAATAAATCTCAAACTCTGACCTGGTACAAGTCTAGTCTGCAAGTACAGAAGTGAAGTAATCAACTTGTGAGAAAATAAGTTACCATTTTCTCACAAGTTGATTACTTCACTTGGTAACCCTAACCCATAACATGCCATGGCTCAAGCTCTTACATTAAAATAACTAAACTGAACTTAATTGCCCACCACACACCATCTCAATCCAATAAATCAACGTTGAGATGTATGTGGTATTATGGATGTGCAGCCGTCTATTCTGCACCACCACATTATGTTGTCATGTCAATATGAACGGAAATCTATGTGGAATGGACCCAACACCTTATTGACTCAATGCTATGAAGAATCAAGTAAGATATGAAGGAACAATTCCAATCCCATACTTTGTTTATTAAACCAGGAAAAACCACATTGCGTTAAATTAAATATCTACTTTTTCAAGTGTCCTGGCCAAGACAGGCCGCAGCACAGTTCCAAACAAACAAAGTACAACAAGGTCACACACAAACAGTCAGCAGCCCATCTAAAGACAGATGTGTCTGCCTGCAAGTCGCCCAACATTCTCCCAAAAACGTCCAGTGAGACCGTGCCTTTAAGTTTCAAATCGTTCTGTAGTTCATTCCAGGCAAATGGAGCAGCAAACATAAAAGCCTTATCCCCCAATTCACTTCTGACCGTTGGAACAGACTGTGAGAGAACGTCATGAGAACGAAGCCGGTGGGATACTAAAGGAGATCCTGTTATGGAGGCAGTAGAGTGTAATAAAATTATTATTATTGTTGACTGTGGGTGTAGAGGATCGATCACGCTCTGCTCTGTGTCGCTGCCAAACGACAAAAACGCTAGCCATTGGCCTTACGTTGCGCATCTTTAGCCGTAATGCTAATATGTAAACAACGTCCACAATGGTGATATGTGTTACCGTTAGGTAACCCCCCCCCCCCCCCGCCCCCCCCGTTGTTGGGGCTCTGATGACAACCCCACCCATGTAGCTTCAATTGAACAGTACAGTAAATTAAGCTAATATGACAGTCTGAGACTAAGCTAAAAACGCTAGCGGTAATAATACAGTGCTGCTGCTCTGTACTCAACACTCGCCGGTGTCATATATCATAACAGCTTTACTTACAAAAGAGGAAATGGAAGGCAGGAGTGTTTTCATGAGGTTGCAGAGAAAAACCGAGCCCAGCACAAGGAACCACGCGTACCCGGCCGCCATGTTTGCTCTCCTCCTCCCCCTTCTGTGAGTGAGTTGAATGACTCTTCACTGCTTCCGTGCCGGTGTTGTGCCAAAAAGAGACTGCTTGCCGAAAAACGACTGCCCCCGACGTGAACGCGCATCAGTTCAGAGGAAGTGAGCGTTGGTCTACTCACAATGTCGATCCATTTTCAGTCTCTTGGGACCAGTTGCCTGATGGATTATGATCAATTAGCCTAACCTATGGTGTCATTGGTTAATTGCGAGGTGACTTAAAGGCTTTCTGTATTCCTCTTATCTGTATCTCCTATCCATTTTTTTGTTTAAAACCATTTCAAATAATAAACTGATTATTTTATCTAGGTCCTATTTAGATTGTAAACTGTACACGCTTTCACCTTATTGTTATACATCATAATTATTTCACAAGTCTGACATGCGAGGGAAGGCAATCTTACTGCTGGACAATAATCTGACTGCCCTTAATGTTTCCCTTGACAACACAACTGTCTCTTTATTGTTGGAAGCACTTTGAGATTTAGGCTACTAATTTCTCATTATTTGTTATGAAAAACTCCTGCAAATTTTTTCTGCATTTATTTCCTAATCTTCATAAAATCATTGAAACTGAGGTATTGAAACATAACTTTATTTATAGATCAAAGCGGTGTAAAATCACATTGCAACAACGATAACAACAACAACAATAAAGGTGGCAAGGTAAAGCATCTACCCTCATCATTTTATCTGCGCCGTTCTTTTTCCGTAGCCTCTTCACTTGGGCTACAGGACATTTCTATTGCACAGTAAAACAAAAACAAAAAAAACTTTCTCTCGGTGCTGCGCCTGCCAGCTGACGTATATTATATCTACGAGTAGACCTACGCTCACTTCCTCTGAACTGATGCGCGTTCCTGTCGTGGGCAGTCGTTTTTCGGCAAGCAGTCTCTTTTCGGCACAACACCGGGACATTATCATTAGGCCGTTCAGGTTATTCTGGTTATTAGCTACAGACCTGCAATCGTATTTGCAAAACATTTAACTTGTTTAGTCCAGCACATGAGAAACGTGGACGCGGAAGTAAGTTGTTAGTATTTTCTAAAATAAATAGGAAAACAGCATTCCTACTGGCCGTGTGAATTAAATCATAATTTATTAAGCACTGCTGTATTTTATAAAAGTTATTTAGTAATTACAATAACATAGAACAGATATAATAACATCAGCACATGTACAACAAGATAAAGGGCAATCATATAATTGAAACTATTACATTGAAATCACATTTTTTTGCTTACACAACATAAACATCCTTTTTTTAATTATGACTACTAATTCATGACCTTTCATCAAGGCCTATTTATTTCAGATTGCTAGCTGATTGATATGCACTTTTCTTTCATGTCTTAGATGAAAATAAAATAGATAGAAATTTAAACTTGAAACTCCAGATAGAAACTGTTAGTAGCCCATTTTTACCTCACAGGGACACAGGAGCTGCAGTTTAACTCCTGCCTTATTTCGTAGTTTGTGTCACTAAGCTAAATCTGAAAGAAGGATTTCTAAATCTGAAGTCACAACATTTGAACTGATGGAAGCAACATGTGGACCAACAACTATTTTGTACTGTATTGTAAAATGTATGATTTTTTTACTATTGACTTCGGTGTAGGGAGTGAGTTGTTTACAAACTGCAGTTTACTGTCACAAAAGGCAGTCTAACGCCAAAAAAAGATGCAAACACATTCTTAAGATATACATTTTATTAGGTGAGTCTAATGTGTCAATACCTCAAACAACCACACTTACAAAAACATTTGAAACTATCTTTTCAACAAAGTAACAACTAAGGTTTGTTTGTTTGTTTTTTAAAGGTTTAGATTATAAATAGATCCCCAAAAAAAGTGAGATTCTGAATCCTTCTGGAGTTTTCAGGAGATTTAACAATAAACAAAAAAGGGGCAGATAGTTTCATTGCTACAATTGCAGAAAATTCAAACTATAAGAGGTTCGTTCGCTTTTCTCACACCCTCAGTGACAGTTGACTGTGCTCACTGATTGGCACGCCATCCTGCCCACACAGGTAAGATGTTGTGGTTCAAAAATATGCTGCCTCAACCTCAAAGCCAATCACAGGAAGCCAGGGGCGGGGTTTTGCTCTTCCAGGCAGCTTTGGTAGGATAAGGGATAAAATATACCAGAGAGGGCTCCAATCCGGTTTGAGCTAGTTCTGGTCCTGCTCGGACGTTTATGTTAAGTTAAACAGTCAGCAGCACAGGAGGAGGTGTGGACAGAGGTGTAGCAAGAATACATTCACGTCTCATTCTGTGTTAAAGGCAGTACTTTTTTGGTCTCTCCGCCCTAAAATCCAAAGCAACTATGGGAAGGAAAAAAGTAAGTTAAAATGTGTAGAATTTCGCTCTCTAGAGAGAGATACAGTATATTTGTATTAACGTTAATTAAATGCACGTGGCGTGTTTTTATGTCGTTTTGAACGCGTTTCCCCGGAGCATGTGCTGTAATGTAAGATAGTAATGGCTGGTGTCCATGTGCATTGTGTGTGAAGTCCACCTCTGCTCAGGTCTGTCGTGTCTACTGTTAATACAGGGAAGTGGCGCCTTTTTACTTAACGCAGCCACAGCGCAGTTCACGTCTTGCTTTTTCGCCGAAGTTGAACGCGGAGTAAACCGCCTCGATTAATGCGGCCACTGCGATGTTAAGTGGTTAAAAAGCTACATATGTGGCAGTAGTTTAATTATAAGTAGGTTGTGTGTGTGTGCTGAGGCCAAACAAAGGGGTGTAACCGCCGTCGATGTACAGGTTGCCATTTCGAAGAAATCCCCCGCGTAATTTGCGCTGGATGCGTGCGCTTTATCGTGGATTAATGTTTGCGCTGCCGTTGCTACTTAATAAATGGAGTTATGTATGTAATTCCAGTGCACAATGTCGAGATTTTAATCTGTGTTTGCGAGTAAAAAAAAGCTGGTGGCGCGCACCATCGAAAGCGACGTGCACATTCTTTTCTTCACGGGCGCTGACATGTCCGCGCAAACAGCGACACATCTGGCTGCCTTCCTGCAGCTTGTATAACCATGATGGCGGCGGAGACGTTTAATGGATTAACCGCGGGGAGGTGTAGTCACTCACGATGGGAAGATAAAGCAGATTTACACTTAAAGTATCCATGCCTACTGAATAAAATAAACGGTTTTGATTCATGCATGATGAGCCACAGGTTCCGGTTGGAATAAATTCAAAACCGATTAAGTCCATTTAGAAACGCGTGAGATCCCCCTCTCCACTTTTAAGATTGCATAATTTCTTTGTGACTTGAGGGAGGAAGAGGTGCCCATCCCCCCTCTGCCTCACACACCCACTCCAGCTCACTTATGAATGGTTGTTGTTCTTGTTTTAGTAATTTCTTTAATTTTTCTGTCTCTCACAGTCCTCCGGTGAAGCAGATGCAAGCATAGAGGTTTGTATTTATGTCTTTGGCCGATTGAAGCTGATCTGAAAATCCAAAATGAACATTTGTTGTTTTTTTTGTTGTTTTTTTTTGTCAAAATACTGTCGACTGAACCAAACTACACAGTTAAGTGTAGTGATGGTTTTCATTAATTATTTTTTTTACGTTTACCCTTTAATCTTTTTTGTATGAGAATCTGGCCAAAAAGCCCACCAGTTGCAGTGAATAAAGATAGAGAACAAAAAAATGCAGTGGGATCAACTGGATCAAGAGATATAAAGTGATCTGTAAATAATTACTCCTAAATCAAAACATGAGTTTTGAGTTGGTTTTAATGTGCACACTGTGGTCTGTTCCTGGACAAGCTTCAAGTCCTCAGCCTCTAGGGGGCACTGGTCAAACAGATTGGCCTCTTTCGGCTTGCCTTACTGTAGTGACCTGACACTTAAATTTGTACTTTATACTGTATATTGGCACTCAGAAAAATGGTCCTCATAACAATACAATTAATTTGGATCCAGATTATAAACTTTGTTTACAAACAGTGTTTGACTTTTTCCACCAGTGTCTCATATTGTTTTATCTCTTTATATTTTCAGCAGCTAATAAACCTTTTTCAATCTTTAGTCATTTTGTAGCTGATTCAGATGTTGTGGCATTTTGTGAGTTTTAAGAATAGTTTAATGCACATTTTCATCAACAAATAACAATACTGAAATGTACTCTTTCGTTCGCTTAGTACCAACAAACGTCAAGTAATATTTGTTTCATTGTTCATTTTATGAGACTAAATGTTGTTATGGACCTTTTTATGTGTAGATTGCATATTAAGAAACAACAGAACTAAAGGATTTAAAAAAACAAAAACCTACTTTGGGTAAGAAAATGAATGATAATATGCACATGTATCAACAACCGTGTGTAAAATACCATAACAATATCATTATGTTGTGTGGGTGAAATACCTCAAGTGGTAAGTTGTGTTTTTTGTATAACGTGTAGCAGCACGTGCTGTGTATGTATCAGGTTATAACCTCTGTGTTTCTCTTCAGCCAAGGAGAAAGTCTAAAAGGTTGTCGGAGGTGAGTTCTACAAAACAAAATCTCCAGCACATAGCCTCATATTTCTGTCGATATTTTGTTGGTCTAATATGGTGTTTGTGTTACAGAGAGAGACACCGGCAGAACCACAGCCAGAAAAGACAAAGGTAAAACTTTTTTTAAAAATTCCACCTCAGAGCTGTATCCTGAAGTTTTTTTTTTCTTGGTCAGTCACATTGTTTTGCACATTTCACCTGGTTTTCAACATCATAGGCACCATCAAAAGCCAAAAAAGTGAAAGAGTCAGCAAAGGCTAAGCCAAAGGCAAAGGCAAAGCCAGAGGAGAAGGAAGACGAACCTCAGGAAGAGAAAGAAGAGGCTCCTGCAGAAAATGGAGCTGAGGAGGTATGAAACCTGTCCCTCTTTCTTTCACTTGCCAACTGAAATTGGCCCCAAGTTCAAATAAAAACAAGGCAATTGAGCATGTTTTCTCCATCCTCCCTACAGGCTGCAGCCACAGATGAGGCAGAGAAAAGTGAGGACAAGGAGGCTGAGGAAGACGACGACGAAGAAGAGGAGGAGGAGGATAAAGATGCAGAGTAGTGCTAAAAACCCTTAAAAACAGTTGCCAGTTTCCGTGTTCCTCCTTTCTTGTACAATGCAGAGAATATTTTTATCTATTTTCTTATGACAGCAGAGTTTTTAGGGATGTGATCACAAAAATGTCTTTTAAAGAATACAAAAAAATTCACTTCAATTTCATGGCTTTTGTGAAGGGAAAGTCTGAGGGTTTTCTTCTTTGGTTTTTTTCATGCTGATGTTCAGTTTACTTGAGGCATTCCTGATAAGTTGAGGTATTTTGTGACTTGTACTGCTTTTGAGTTCATTGTAATACTGTGCCTGGTAGGACATGAGATGAAAAAAAAGCCTGAGAGTTGTTTCATGCTAATTAACATCTTGTTCACATAATTATTTTCACTAGTACTGGCATTAGTCATGTGGATATTTTTATGCAGTTTGTAATGGTACATTTGAGGACTGTTAAAAATATCCATATTGTCTCCTTTGCACAGTTGAGCATAGCTAATCATACATGCTGTGGTTTTGTCTTTTCAGATTAACTGTTTTTTGTTCTGTTTTTTTACTACAAAATGTATACACCACACAATGTGGGTATGTGGTTTGGGGGTTTCTTTACTAATGTACAGTCTCCTCCTTTTTTTAAAAAAAAAGAAAAGGATTTTTTTTTCTGTATGAATTATATTAAATGACAATTAAAATGAAACTTTGTTTGTATTCCATGTTCCTAACCACTTCATTCTGTGTTCAGTGATTGGATTTTAATCAATGCAAGATGATATGAACAGTTTTGAACTAAACTGCCACTGATCGTGACCACCTAATTATTGTGCATAATATTATCTGGGATCCCTTTGTCTAAATGCCATGGCCAACTTGTCTGGAGTTAAATGTGTTGCTTAATTTGACTCCTGTAGCTTTCAAGTTTAAACGAAGTTGTGCAGTGTGTACATATATAATAAATTACGCAGTGGTTGGCACTTAGTAGATGATGAACCAAATGTAGCAAGGTTATCTGGCACTATGGTGACAGGCACATTTTAAATATAGTATTAGCCCTTAAGATAAATGCAAAGTGAAGTGCTTTCTTCTGTGTTGAGCTGTTTAAGTGCATGGTGCTGTAGTTTACACTAAACATGTGAATAACATTTTCCAATAATATCCAGCAAAAATCAACAGCATCATCCCAATAAGATAGTATTTTCATTAAAAATTTGATAAAGTAAGAACATAATGTATAGCAGTCAGCTGTTTTTTTACCAGACCGTAAGATGGATGCTGTGTGTCTTGTCTTCTCGTTTGCTAATTCTAATACTGCAATTTAGGGCCCACTATGCATTCAATAAATGACGCAGAATGGTCAATGGTTGAAAGGAATGGCTCTCCAAAAAAATATATTAATGAATTTCAATATGTAGGCCTATTAAGTATTTAATAAACACTTTTCATGAAATGGAGGTACGCCAAAAATAGTGTAAGTGTAATGCTGTCTGAGGAAAAGGAAAACAAATATAAATGAGTTCAGGTCATCCTTTAGATGACCTCCATTTGACATATTTCAGGAATTAAGAAAACATGAATGTAGTAGATACTGTATGTGAGTAAAAATAAGCTTTCAAAATGTAAACCATCCCCATATTTATTCGGGCAGTGCTGGAAAAGACTTAGATCCCACTGAGGTATTTATTGAACAATGGTGCACTGTAAGTACATTACTGAATACTGCCATAGTTCATAGAAAAATCTAATCTAATCACAACATACATTATGTGAAGGCACTTCACAAAGTAAGTCAATATTAGAGAGAAGAGAACCCCAACAGTTCACACAATGAGCATCTGCCTCGGCTGGATGGGGTGTAAGGAAAAATGGGGGACTGAGGAGAGGATAGGGAGAGGTAGCGACAGAAGAGAGATACCAGGAGCAGATGTATCAGTAATATCGGTTGTGATGTTTTTATAGTATTACAATGTAATTTTTATAAGCAGTAGCATGACTTGCAAAAAAAAATAGATACTGATATCAATTTTAATCATAGCATAATAATGATGACAATACTACTACTACTAATAATAATAATAGCCAGGATCTGGATCCTGCAGCATAGTGTGAGGGAGTGAGTGTGGGTGCATCACAGGAGTTACCCCAGCAGTGTAGGCCTTATAGCAGCATAACTAAAGGAAAGTTCATGTTTATCCAAGCCAGCCCTAACTATAAGCTCTATCAAAAAGCAGACAGGGGTTGTGATGCTCTTGGCAGTGCTGTCACTAAATACAACAGACTCCTCTGTTAAATATTGAGATTTTAGACATTAGCATGCTAAATGTTGGAGATGAATTGATCTACAGTTCACCAATTTTCGATTTGATTCCTTTGTTGGATGTTGAGCTCATGATTATTCCAGTGATGACACTCTGCCAATCAGTGGCCTGGCAGTCTTTCGGCACATTTATGGCGTATTTCCACCGGCTCTACTCGCCTCAGCACGGCTTTTGGAACCTCGCCGGAGCAGGTACTAAAAATAGTACCTGGTACCAGGTACTATGCTAGTAGAAATGCTGCTTAAAACATGCTGTTGCGAGGCGAGTAGAGCCGGTCAAAACACACCTTTAGTATCGGCTCAGCTCACTCGGAACCTCACCAGAGCAGGTACTAAAAAGTACCAGGTACCAGGTACTATCGCTAATGGAAAAGCAAAAAAAAAAACGCACAGAGTCGTGCCGAGCCTAGCCATGCGGCGACTGTGTAGTGGAAAGTGCCATGTTGGAATGATAATGTACAACTAGCTCTAAAATATTACGGGGGCCTAAGCATTAAATGCTTTATACGTGAGGAGGGGGATTTTTAAATTGAATTCTGTACCGTTCAGGGGGCCCGTGTAGAGAACCTCTAAGAACCTCAGAACCCGAGCAGCAGCATTTTGAATGAACTGGAGGGTTTTCACAGAACCGTTGGAACATCCTGAATGTAACATGTTGCAGTAATCCAATCTAGAAATTAGTTTTATGTGTGGATCAAATGACATATCCTAGTCAAAGACATGTCATTAAGACATGCTTAACAATCTGATTTGGTTTCTTTGGCATTATCAATAAATTAACTGTCCATCATCTGCATAACGATGGAAGTGTATGATGTGCATATAGGTCCAAGCACTGAGCCCTGTGGAACTCCATAATTGACAGTGCATTGAGCAATTAACATGGACAAACTGGAATCTATCAGATTAATGTGATTCAAACCAGCAGAGGGCAGTACCTGAGATCCCAGGAGTCTGCTTCAGTATCTGCAATAGAATATTGTGATCTGTGTGTCAAATGCAGCACTACGATCTAACAGGAGGAGTCTAGAGACTAAACCATTATCTGAGGTCAAGAGAAAGTCATTGGTAACTTCAGTGCTGTTTCTGTACTGAATCTAAATCTAGGCTGGAAATCTTAATTCTAAATCTGATTTTAGAAACAAAGGAAATATTGTATGTACATCAGTAATTTGCTAAAATGTCTGGGTTGAGGCTAGATTTTTTGAGCAAGGGTTTAATAACTGCAACTTTAAAAACTTAGGGTACATATCCAGTTAATAAGGATATATATGTCTGCTATAAAACATATTTAAACAGATTGTTGGGGTAGGATCTAACTGACAAGTTGATGTTTGGATGATGATACTAATGATGTTAACTCAGGGAGATCTATTGGGGAAATTGTGTAACTGCACATCTGGTGCTTCAGTAGCTTCTAAAGCTCTTGTGCTAAAAACAAATGAATATGTACCACTGGGATGGAGGAGATTAAAAATACAGTTGGTCGGAGGCTGGAAAATCAGCACAGCCTCGAGACCTAAACCCCATCAAACTGGTTTGACATAGACTGAACCGGAAACTAATTTGTGGAAACCTCTGCAGCAGTGTCGCTAAATAAGTCCTATAGAAATTAATATCATTCCAACAGAAGCTCGCTGCTTTTAAAATATCCACATGTTCAACAGGTTTGTTTCATCAAGTCCTGATCAGAATTATTATTGAGAAATAAAGAAAAAAAAACTGGAAATTGGCATGTAAAACTAATTTATTTTATGTATATTATTTCCACAGAGTTCATCCAATTAGATTTTAAGGGATTTTTTTTTTTAAAAGCACAAAGAATATCTCAAGATAAATATGTAAAGATTGGAATCACATACAAAAAGTCAATAATTAAAACAAATACTATTTAGAGCAGGGAAGGTGGATCAAATGTTTAAATATTTAATACAAAAATACATTCACCCCACTGTAAGAAACTCGTACTAACAAAATTATATATGAAATAATTAAAGTACAAAGTTTAAAATAACTATTTAAAAAAACATCACAGTTCATCAAAGTTAATATTGTACTGGCTCTTGTCAACAGAAACCGGCTGATCTTATAAAATCTTAAAACAAAACAATTAGAAATCAAAGGATAGAATAAAGCAAATTTGGCAACATTTGTCTATGACGTCATGTGCAGGAACTCACGACCTTGATTGTTAAAACGGGGGGCGTCCATTTTGTAAATGCGTTGTGTGAAAGGTATTAAATGTTATAATTGTAGTTATTTAACAAGTTATGTTGTAAACTGTGTCAGAATCTGATGTTACGCTGAAATAAGACATACGTGCCCGGCCTGCGCACACTTGCGTCTTTTGTTGAGAGGGAGCTCCTCCCCACCCCCTTGTTCCTGTGTTCCTCCGCTGTGGCGGAAGTAAGTCGACTCACCAAGGCCTCATCCTTCCAATGGCGACTGCAAACAGGCTGAATAGAAAGCGGGAGCAACCGTGGAGGGGGTCAGAGCTGTGTAGCCGAAATTAAACAAATATACCACATTATCTGTAGTCGTGGACTTAGCTAATAAAACTGTTGTCTCTCCTCTCCAAAAACACGGCCGATTCAATGGCCAAAAATCGGAACACTTCGCTCCTTGAGTCGGGTAAGCCGCAGAAGTAAACCCAACTGATAGCTCCATTTACAGTCATACCGTTCGTGTCAATTAATAAACCGACTACTTTTTTTTCTCACCGTGAATCCTCTCTGTTCATTTCAGAGCTCTATTACTTGATTTCTCGTTTTCTTACAACGGGTCCATGTCGGAGAGCGGCTGAGGTGAGGTGGCGTGCTTGCACTGGTTCACTGTTGTTGTCTTTCATAGCTGGTTATTGTTGGATATATAGTTAGTTAACAGAGGCAGTATGCTGTTAATACACTCACTTTTTTTAATCCACTGCAGGTTCTGGCAAATGAACTGGAAGACTATCAGGTGCGTGTATGTGTGTATCGTCGCTGTGTTATATGCTAGCGGTTGTCTGTATGTGTTGACGGAGTGTGGACACGAAACTTGTCCCACTTCTGTCGACTTTTAAATACACCTCTTCGTCCTACTCGTTTGACATCACCCGGCTCTTTTTACTAGCTTGGTGTGAACCTGCTGCTAATTTTCCGTTGCCCTCGCCTCATTTTAAAACTTGTTTTCGACAGCTCTTGCCCGGGAGACTGGACTGGCTTGGAAATGAGCACCCGAGAACATATGAAGATGTGGTGAGAGTGAACTTCATTTCTGTCATTGTAGGCGGTTGTTATTGTCTTGTAACCGTGGACGGTGTGTGCATGCTCCGTGCTTGTTTACGGTCTTTGTTCTTTCTCCTGCTGCACCACTCTTGCTTATCGAGCGTATTTAGATGAGTCACGCGCTAACGGCTAGTTCCCTTTGGGCTGATTTTTACACGAGGGGAACTTAAATATTACCCCCAGAGACGGTTTACGACCACAGGATTTAATATTATTTAGCTGTGACTGTACTGCAGATAGGGTGGGTACACTGGCTTCTCGCTACGTAGAGGCGGCCTCACTGGCCAATCACATGCTGAGTTTCTCTGTCTCTGCGTTGTTGTTCATGTGACCGGTGATCTGATTGGTCCGTCAAAAAAGAAACATTTGCATAAGAAACCAAGCACATTTAAGCCAGACACTCCGTCAGACAACTGCAGCTCCTAGAAAAGTCAAACTGCCGGCATTAGATAAGATAAGATCGTGCTTATATACTATATTCGCTGCTTTCTCTGGTTATTTAATTAGAGACACAAGGCACTTAATAAAAGTAGCAAGAGTGGCACCAGTAAGGTAGCTATTCTGCTTCTAGGTTTCACATGTTATACATCGATATTAGAGTTACTATTGTGAATAATGTTTGCTTTTGTATAATTTCAAACCAGTCTAGTCATTCTCCTATGTCATCAATGTGGATTTTTTGCCAGGGACTTGCTGAATACTATTATATTTAACTCTTCTGACTACTTTCTGTAAACCATAGAGATGGTTGTCAGTGAAAATCCCAGTAGATAGGGTTAGGGTTGAAATTCTCAGGTCAATCTGTCTGGCATCAAACACCATGCCACATTCAAACTCACTTAAATCACCATGTTCCTGATTCTGATGCTCATTTTGAACTTCAGTAGGTCATCTTTACCATCTATAAACATGTATACCTATACCAATTGGCTGAGTTTATATAGACTATGTGTTCATATAAAACAGTGGTATGAAAGCATTTTTTTGCTATTGCGAATTTAACATATCAGTTACCGAAGTGCTGTACAAACTAACAAATGCAATGTCATGCCATTGAGACTTTCTATAGCAAATAACATTTTTAAGTGGATTCAACTGAAAGCCACTGAAGGGAGGTCAGCACAGGTCTAATGTGATCATCTCTAGGGCTGCAACTAAATATTCTCTTAACTGATTAATCTGTATAATATATCATTTATTTTGTCCGTGAAGTTTTAGAAAATGTTGATCTGTGATTCCCAAACCTTGAAATTATCATCTGAAATGTCTTGTTTTGTCCACATACCAAAATTATTCTGGTTATGTTATTTCTTTGTCATTTGGAGCAAAGGAATCAGACAATATTCCCATTTAAGAAGCTGAAACGTCAGAGAACTTTGTTTGATAATAAAAAAAAAACTAACGCTAAACCCAATTAATCGTTTCTCAAAATATTTAAAATTAATTTAGTAACCGATTAATTGTTGCAGCCAAAATCATGTTGTTTCTGTGCCAACTGCCTATTGGAATACATGACTATTCGTCTATTTTCATTGTATGTGTTTATCTTGTCTGACCATCATTCTAAAACACAAATCATTATTTGTTCATTTATTTAATGATCTGAGCAGGGACACTGTTCAGTATCATTATCACATCTGTCTTTGTTTGTTCTGACAGGTTGCAGCCAACAGACACGTTGCGCCAGATCATTTGCTAAAGATATGTAAGCAGATTGGACCACTTCTTGACAAAGATGTGCCATCGTGTGTCCCAGGGGTACACTCTCTCCTGGGGTCCGGAAAGCAGTCAGTGCTTCGAACCCCAAAAGGTACACAATCTTCAAGACTCCTTGTTTGGCTCTTTTATATTATAATTTAAAGGTTTGAATAGATTTTAGTTTTTTTTGTTCACAATGCATTCACCATAAGTGCAGCTGGTAATTATGTGACTCATTCTTTAAAAGTCTCTGTTTTGGTTTTTCAGACTGTGAACGTGTGCAGTTTAAAGCTTCATCATATGCAGCCCTTCACCGGGGCAGACCACCAGAGAGGCCTTTGAACTGCAAGAATCCTCCTCACCTAGGTACACCTGCTCTTGCTTTATATGCCTCTGTTACCTGTGTAAAAAAAAAAAGAAGAAAACAGGATTCAAATTTCTCCCCACTAACCATGCATGTGATAACAACAATCATTGAAGTGGTTCATATGTACTTTGTGTTTTGCATTGTGTGTTCCTCTTCCATGAGTGTCCACATTTTACTTGTAGGCAGTTTGTAGGTATATAGTTGATTATTGGTGTGGTGCACTGCAATGACTTTGCCAGATTGATTTCCTCAATGCAGCCGATTACACTGCAGTCTTTGTCATTAACTTGACAGCTATGGTGAGCATAAATCAACATTTAATTTAGAAATGTGTGTCTTATTTTCTCACAAGTCACACAATTCTTCAGGATTTTCAATCACCCCCGTTTGCATTGCAGTAGAAGCATTTATCGCTTATGCACTGCTGCCAACATTCTTGTTGTGCTTCTTTGCCCACAGTGTTTTCTTTTTATTTCTATTAAATTAGCCACATTTTAGGGATGATCCACAGAATGGCCAAATTACATGCTTCAAACAAGACAGTGAGACCTTGCAGCACAGCTACAGAAAACACCATGTTGCTCTCATATTTTGTTGTTCCCCATAGTAACAGATACAAACCAGATGCATCTGACTTCAGAGCAGCAGGAATACTGTTGTTGCTTGGACGTTTGATTTGATTTAGGGATGGCAATTTCTCCTCCTTTTTTTTTGTTAAAATCACATTTATTAACTGGCAAAAATATTTTAAAATGATATGAAGCAAGGGGACAATTGGCAATAAAGAAGCCAACATTGTTGCCTTACAGCAAGTAGGTCCCCGGTTCAGATCCCGTGAATGCTTCCTGTGATGGACTGGTCACCTGTGCAGGGTGTACCCTGCCTTTCACCCTATGTCAGCTGTGTTGAGCTCCAGCTCCGCCACAACCGTCATGTGGAGGATAAAGAGGTAGAAAATGGAAACAGGTGGCTGAATAAAGATGATGCATTTACTTTGTATTTCTATTAGTTGTATTTGAGCCCATAATTATGCTGGCCTTTTAGTTTCGGCCCACCACAGAGTAAATATATCTTACACCCACCCTGTTTGTGCTGGTACTAGTTCTACCACTGTCCTGCAGTTTCATCACTCTTACAATGATTGGCTTCTTATCATCAACAGTGAAGGTGCATCAAGGGAGAGAGCTGACAGGAGTGCAGCACTTCAGCTCCATCAATCCTGTCAGCAACTATGAGCGCATGCGGCTGCATAGGCGGATCCTGGGTCATCTGTCTGCAGTGTACTGTATTGCATTCGATCGCACGGGTCTCAGGATCTTCACAGTAAGATGAAACTTAGTTTTTGACATATTCTCCCATACAATTCTCCCACACAGCAATGCTGTCACTGAATTGTCATTTTAACGTTGTGCACAACTTGTCTGCAAGTTATTAAAGTGGTAGTTTTTTTCTTTTTCAGGGCTCAGACGACTGTTTGGTGAAGATTTGGTCTTCGTTTGATGGAAGGCTTCATTCAACATTGCGAGGACACTCTGCAGAAATCACAGATTTGGCAGTTAATTATGAAAACACGCTAATTGCTGCAGGAAGCTGTGACAAAACCATCCGTGTATGGTGCCTTCGTACCTGCGCCCCTGTGGCTGTGCTGCAGGGACACAGTGGATCCATTACCTCCCTTCAGGTCGGTTAAACAAATACTCCATTCCCACTATTGATGATAATCCAGGGTATAAATGACGTTTTGACCAGTGGGAATATACTCAATCGACATTCATTCCCTGGTCAAAGGAGTTGGCTTTAGCTTTGATCAACATTAGTTAGAAGCTAGATCTGGGTGAACACACTAACTACTTCTTAGTCTGCTTCTTTTTTGGCAGTTGTACAAATTCTTCATTAGTCATTATGGTGCCACACTTGGACACGCATTCAATCTTCTGGCCATTAGTATAGCTGTTACGTGCAGTTGATTCTGAACTAGGGACTGAAGTAAGATTAACTTAACGGCTACAACATTCACCGAGCTCTATCCCGTTGTTGTTGCACTCATAATGCTTCCAGTACATTTGTGTACTGTACATATGTCACATTTCATTACGGGTGACGCAAGGGTTAAAAAAAAAAACACAGGGCAGACCCACCCCTGGCAGTGGGAATGGTGTAAATCCGATTTTGATATTAGGTTAAAAAAAATCTTGATTTCGGCTACAGTAATTTCCAATACAGATGGGGGTGGATTGTTTATTCTTTCTGATACATGAGTAATTGTGCTATCACTTTGGGACAGTAAATTAAATAATTATTATTAGTCTTTATCTTATCTCTGGTTAATTCCGCATATTTTTCTACTTCCACCAATGATAGAATTTCTTACATAGACATGCTAAAATGATTTAGTTAGAATAATTCAGACGTCTCATCTGTGAATGACTTGTGCTTTTTAGTTCTCGCCGTTTGCCAAGGGCTCAAAACGTTACATGCTTTCTACTGGAACTGATGCTACTGTCTGCTTCTGGCAATGGGATGTCAACAACATAAACTTCAGGTGAGTTGTTCATTAGGCAACAATGTTATTGAGGTTTTCCTTCACAAATATTATAGTGTAGTTTGTTTATATATAAAAAAAAAACGTGTTAAGATTTGCAATTCAATGTTTCTATGCTTTACTATGGATACTGTGTGTTTCAATTTAGTCCTCAAAATCCTCATTGAACAGCAAAATCATAGAGAACACTGTTGAAAGGACAGTGACTCAGTCATCCGGTAGGTTGGAGTATTTTGAGAAGAACATGGATAAAATGGGTTTTATGTGACTTCTGCTACTATTATATTGATATTAGCATCACCTGACTGACGTCACATCTATCATTCTGAAGTTACAGTGCCACTCAGATTAGATGACGCTTAATTTGACAGTTTTGTTGAAGCATGGGCCAACACATAACACTGCTTCTGTTTCCCAGTGTGCAATGACTCAATAAGATTTTCTCTGTTGTCTTTAAAGTGATCGGCCACACAAATTTACAGAGCGGCCGAGGCCAGGAGTTCAGACTGTTTGCTCCTCATTCAGTCCAGGTCATTATTTTTATTTCTATTTATTTCAAATTACAGAATCAAAGTTTCTGCATTAAACACTGCAAAGCTGATTATGGCCTTTTGTTTTCTCTCCAGGTGGGATCTTCTTAGCAACAGGAAGTACTGATGATGTCATCAGAATATATTACCTAGGAAGCGGGAGTCCAGAGAAGACATCGGAGCTCCATGAGCACACAGTAAGAACCCTCTCAAGAGCCAGTAAATATTAACCTTCATCACATCAGCAGTATCATCACAAAGATGTCATGAACACTCTCTGTATTTCTGTTTACTCTGTGTAGGACAAAGTTGACAGCATTCAGTTTTGCCACTCGGGTCAAAGGTATGACATGATTATTGTCTGTTATTCTTTTGCACCATGTATTTTATTGTAGTAGATGAAAGTGAATTAACAGTCGCCGTCAATGTTCCTTTTGAGGTTTGTGAGTGGAAGTCGTGATGGGACAGCAAGGATATGGAAGCTGCATCAGCGGCAGCAGTGGAGGTGCATCTTGCTCAACATGTCTGCCACTCTTCCAGGGTAAGAACTTTGCTGCTGTTCAAAAGGGATATGCATGAGCAACATTTCCAATTAGTGAAATAAAGTCTGTGCAAATGTTGTTTATGGTTTGAGGGGTAGCCGCGTTGTGCATAGTCAACCTCACCGATTTGTCAGAGCATGTGCGAGTGTGAACCAGGTGCTGATGTCTGCTGAGGAATCCATTGCACCACCTGTTTCGTTTGTTCAGTTGTCAGCATGAATAAGTCACAACTCTCAGCTGTGAGTTTAACACTCCACTCACTGACAAATGTTTGCATTCAATTTACTGTATGCTTCTATAAATAGAGTCCCTATTGGTGAAAATCCGATATTGAAAAAAAGTTACTGCTTCTTACTCTTGCTAATTCAACATTTTGCTTTGGTTATATTGGAGACTAACAAAGTCAAGACATGTTGGTTTTTTGTTTAAATCAGTCTGAACTATGAGAGCATCCCTGTCAGTTGCTAAAACTGACAATGAGAGGTACAGTCAATTTTTTCGTAGCTTATCTTATTTCTTATTTCATTTTCAACATTTCCATGCATTCAATTCATCACTGCATCCATTTACAAAGCGTTCTCTACTGTATTCAGCCTGAAATGCAAAAGAATCAATTTTAAAAGAAGATTTCTCTTTCACTGGAAAAGAAAATCAGGATAACATTGTTTAAATTATTCAAGGAAGTCATAGGTGCGGAATGCTTAATTGAATTGAATGAGAATGGAAGTATGCTGCTGCACCTTCCATTTAGAGCATAAATGGAACATTTCTGTCTTTCGTAAACTGAAAGATAAAACACAAATACGCAGGATGATTGTCTGGATGAGGGTTAGGCATTACCATGCTGATATTTGTATTGTATTGTTTCTTACAGTGCTCAATCAACGACTGAAGAGGAGAGCTACTTCAAACCCAAAGTCACAATGGTAGCGTGGGATCGCCATGACCATACAGTCATCACGGCTGTTAACAACCATCTCCTCAAAGTGTGGAACTCCTACACAGGACAGCTGCTACATATCCTTAAAGTAATTTTACACATTATTCTTCCTCTTTGAAAATGATCAAGCATATCCTGGTTTTAACCAGAGACTAACCTGTATGCTGTTCTTAGGGCCACGAGGCTGAGGTGTTTGTACTGGAACCACACCCCTTTGACCCCAGGATTATCCTATCTGCTGGTCATGATGGGAATGTCTTCATATGGGATCTGCTGAGAGGGACTAACACACAGCATTACTTCAACATGGTACCTTGTCGTTGAGAACTATCAGATAGAAAATGACCAAAACTGTCTATACCTGCAGTGATTTATTTATTTATTTTTTGTTTCTCTTCCAGATTGAGGGCCAAGGTCATGGAGCTGTGTTCGACTGCAAATTCACTCCAGACGGCCAGCGTTTTGCCTGCACAGATTCTCACGGCCATCTGCTCATCTTTGGCTTTGGCAGTTCTAAGCCATATGAGAAGGCAAGAATAAATTATAAATTAAAATTTCAGTCTTAAACAATTCCTCTTTATTGCAGATAAAAGGAAAAACGCAGTCATGCCTTGCGTATGTTGTGTATTTAAATCTTACAGATAGAGTATATGATAGATAGTAGCCTTTAAAATTGTGCAAGCTGTTTGGATACTAAGTGTGCATGTGTATCTAAAAATAAAAATTAATATAACAGAAGCTGCATGGTAATTTATCCAGCTACTTTTCCACTGGTGTCCACACAGCTTCCAGACCAGGTGTTCTTCCACACCGACTACAGACCATTGATCCGGGATGCCAATGGCTTTGTGTTGGATGAACAGACTCAGCAGGCGCCTCATCTCATGCCCCCACCCTTCCTGGTGGATGTGGATGGAAATCCCCATCCTCCGAGGTAGATATGACATTCAGTTGTACAGCAGCAATATAGTTTACTCATTGAATGTGTTATTGTATTGTACATATATAATACAAAAACACTAATTATGTTGTTTTTATTACGTTTTAGTCGTTCTACTCATGCTGCCTATTTTTACTTGTAGTCAAAAACAAATCTCAAAAGACTTAGCTCTGGTTAACATATTTTTCATCAGGTATCAGCGTCTTGTTCCAGGGCGGGAGAACATTGCTGCTGAACACCTGGTTCCACAGCTGGGATACGTAGCCACCAGTAAGGCATTCATTTAAACCAGAACTGTTTTTATTAGTCAATTTCACGTTCACTGCTTTATTAACCAGACTACCAATAATAATATTGTAAGCTTTTTCAAACAGCCTGCTCCAAGTGTTTGTCCATTATGAAGCTCCACTATCACCCACTCATGCTCTTGGTCTGACATCTTCAGGTGATGGTGAGGTGGTGGAGCAGGTGATCAGCCAGCAGACTGCGGAACACGAAGAGGTGGCGGTGAGACGCATCGGTCTTCTGGATCAGGCCATTCGACAGCTGCAGGAGCAACAGGACCGTCGGATCCCGTCTGTGCCAGAGGCACCGCAAGGTGCTGGAGCCGAACACGAGGGACAAGCTGAGGCTCAGGCCCAAGCTTTTGCAGTAGCACCAAGCACACCACGCAGAGGTATTGATACGGCACCAGTGCCGTATTGGATTCTTATTATTGATGTATTGAGCTGTTGGAGGCTAATTCTTTGGGTTTTGGTCAATATTTGCTTTATATAATTTTTTTTTTTTTCGTTGTAGTGTCTGTGAATGATCGAGCAGATGTGCAGTCACCTCCGAATGTAGGTCTGCGCCGCAGTGGACAGGTGGAAGGTGTCCGTCAGATGCACCAGAATGCTCCTCTTAGCCAAATGGCCACTGAGAGAGACCTGCAGGCCTGGAGACGGAGGGTGGTGGTGCCTGAACTGCCATCCAGCAGCTACAGGTAAGAGCCCTGATGTAGCAGCCTTTCCTGTTTACCAGCCACAGCTGAAGATACAATATGTAAAGATACGTACCTGCTGTTGGATTTTGTTTTTAAGGAGATGCTGTTTATGCAAGAAAACTAATTCTATCCTACATATTAATATTTAGAAAAGGTATAGTTGTATAAATGTATCTAAAAATTATTTCAGTATTTCATGTCAAAGGAATATAAGAGAATGTGAATGACAGAAGGGGTCAATATTGTTATTTTTCAAATTTGGGCATGAACGTCATTGCTTTATCCCCTTAAAATAATAGTGACAGGTGCTACAGCGTATGAGTTATTTATTGTTTTTGAAACTTTTTTTTCCAGAGACCAGGTGGAAATTCGAACAGCCAAGGGAGATGAGGAGGTGGCTTTGTACAATACGAAGAAGAGGCGCATTGTCTACCATCGAGTATGTTTTCTCGTTTCTTCACTAATGAAGTCTTAAATAACACTTTGTGTTCCCCATTTTGTGGAATTTTATTTGACACTACGTTTTACTTCACACTTGTATGTAGCAATGTATTCATTATAACTGCTGTGTTGGTATACTAAATACTATATGTTTAGTATTTAGTATACCAACACAGCAGTTATAATGAATACATTGCTACATACAAGTGTGAAGTAAAACGTAGTGTCAAATAAAATGTGTCTTTATTAATTGTATTCGCTCAGTAGGTTTGTGTTTATTTGAGGTTTTAGCTTTTTTCTGTACAAATTCTTGCACTGGTGTTGAATCAGTCCCGTCTGGCCCACAGGACGACTCGGATGATGAACCCTCCACTACAAAGCGAGTACATGGCCGCGGTGACGTGTCAGAATTTTTTGACATGTCATGTGAAGAGGGAGAGGAAACAGCAAGCTCAGACATACACACTGAGGTATCATATTTTACACTCTCCTGAGACTTTGAGAAAATGTAATTTACAAATATTTGAGTATCTTTGTTTTGGATTTGTTCAGGACAACGAACTAGATGGGAGTGATCTGGAGTCGTCTAATGATGAAGAGGAGTGGAACAGTGACAGCTCAAGGTATAATGTTGCCTAGACAGGTCGGGAGCCTTGTGCTATTGGCCAGTAATTCTTAGCTTTTGTTTAAAGCAGTAATTCCAATAAAATTGGTCAGGACCCACTGATAGATCACAGGTGATTTTTATGGGATCATCAAATACACCAGTAGGATTTCCTCCAGTAACATTATAGTGGGTGTGCCTTATATTATTGTGCAGTAATTTCCTGTGTAGTGTTCCTGGTATTATTATGCACACATTTTCCTCATGTGAGAGAATTGCGAAACACCAGTTTAAAGAACCCGATAAACTTAGTTTATTAAGTTTGTGTGTTTCCTGTTTGCATCTGTTGAACTTCAAATGTTAATCATAAGTACTTTTGGTTTGACAGCCACACATCCAGTGAGTACTCGGACTGGACAGCAGATGCTGGTATCAACCTGCAGCCCTCAACCCCTTTGTCATCAAGGAAACGAGCGAGGTGCAGGCTCAGCACCTCTGAGGAGGAGGAAGAGGAGAACGAGGAAGAGGAGGAGAAGCAGCAGAGTGACGAGGAGGAGAAACCTGCGAAGAAAATCAAGGAGAAGTCCAAAAAGGAAAAGAACAAGCCACCGCGGGTGAGTTAGACAGATGTTCTGCATAAATGACTAATTCTGATGTGCCACTGTGTGAGACTTAACTGATTATGCGGAGGTCAGACTACATGTTTTAAACACAATTATAGCGCGATCCAATGGATGTAGGGTATCGGGACAAAAAAAGCCCACCAAAAAAAAAACATGTTTTATTTTTTTTCTTCTGCCTTTTACAATTCTGTTCCGTCATGTTACTAACGTTGACCAGTGAGAGCATAGAGATCGTTCTGCATGGTCAAAAGTAATGAGTGTAAACCGACAACATGGCATAGTGAAAGGAGTGATGAAGTCAAGTCTTGTTTAGGAATTGATGTTTCCAACTTCCCTTCTCCACAACCCAGCACAGCTTCTATCAGACATTAGCTTTAGATAATGAATTCAGACATGTATTATGTATGTTTTTCATCAGGTTCATATTTACTCTTTTTAATATTTCCCATCATGTGAAAATCAGCGTCCGAAGGCCAGACCATCAATCAACAGAGAGGTGTCCAATGAATTCAGACCCTCACCATGGATCACTGATGTCATTCCCAGGAAATCTCCTTTTGTCCCCCAAATGGGGGATGAGGTATGTTTATCCATTATTATACATATATTTAATCTATTTTATATTTTATCCCCTCACCATTCCCTTACACCTTGACGGTAAGAAACCTTTCCTCATGAGACTTTAGGTCAGTGCATCAGCACACAGAAATGAAAGCAGAGAAATGAATAAAATACATGTAAACATCATGCAAAGGATTTTGAAAATGTCAGCAGACTTTAAAATGACTAGGATGAAAAATGTGTTTACATGTTGGTTATTATAATTGGGTTTGGTTGTTCTTGAATATATAGTTAGAGCTGTTGATTCAATACATTTCTCAAATCTTTGTGTGGTAGTAGTCATGCCCCATGGTTCCTGTAAAAATGATCATGATGGTCATCCTGCTTTTCAGTTACACTCTAAGCTCTGACTTTTTGTTCCTGTCAGGTTATCTACTTTCGGCAGGGACACGAGGCCTATGTTGAGGCAGTGAATCGAAATGAACTGTACCCCATCAATTTAGACAAACAGCCCTGGAAGAAAATGGAGCTGCGGGTAAGTCTAGATTATGTTCATCTTAATCTGATATAGACAGCCTCCACTAAAGTCACTAAAACACTAGAAGTCAAAATGAATTGTATTCGCTGAGTTCTTGACTCATTGACCTGTTCACACCTGGTATTCACATCCACCCTAAATGACGAGCACTAAGTACAGAATGAATGCATCCAGTTTGTACTGACTCTGCCCCCTGATACAGTCGACAAAACCATGACACGTGTGGCCACATTCCTGAGCTGCATGAAAGCGATCTGTCCACAAGATGCATTGGAGCCCACCTCCTCAGCTGATGTCCTCTGACCCGCTTTTTTCTAATCTGTACCCATATGTAACAATTATTTCATGTTGCATCTAGGACATGTTTTAATGTCGGGTTTGAAGAGTCGCACAAACTGCTGTTCAATTAAAATCTGATCTCTCAGGGTGCATGTTAATACCTGGTCTGAATGGAATCATCATACCAACATGTCCACTCTGGCTACTTCTGGGGCTATTCATCGCTATTTGGATTTGTATAATTATACACATGACTCTGTCCTCTCGTAACATAAAACATACAAAGCATCAAATATTTATTTAGTGCAACTGTATACATATCTTCATCAATAATGCACGTTTGTGGGTTTTCTCTGTGCAATCCTGACATTTAGAGTGCAATCTAGAGCTTACTGTATATCCACTGTTAAAAAGTTTGACATTTCAAAGCCACATCCTTTGGCTGTAATGTTGCTGCTCATTTCTCCTGTATCCAACACATTATCTATTATTTATCTTAGTAATAATAATAATAAATAATGTTGTTTGCTTTGTCCCTAAGTGTTCATAGTATTTGAGCTCATCAGTGTACTTAATTAATTGAAACCCATTTGTGTATATTTTTTTAGGACCAAGAGTTTGTGAAGATCACTGGGATCAGATATGAAGTCTGCCCTCCAACACTTTGCTGTCTGAAGCTCACTCTCATTGACCACGGCACTGGCAAAATCTCAGACAAGTCGTTTTCTGTCAAGTGAGCAGCTCAGTTTTATTAGTTCTCTATGATGTTGTAACATTCTAATTCTGCCAACATGAAGGTGGCATACAGCTATGCCGAGTCTAGTTTGAACTGAATGTTTATACATAAATGTCATTAAGTATGGATTTTATTGAAATAAAAAAATATTTAAGGATAAAACATTTTTTTGTTTTGTTTTAAATGTTTTAAAATCTGGGCTAAAATTTCTGATACTGTTGATTGATGTATATTCATCAGAATGATTAACACCAGATTCAAAAAGATACTCACAAATTTCTTCCTACAGATATCACGACATGCCAGATGTTATAGATTTCCTGGTGTTGAGGCAAAGTTATGATGAGGCTCTCCGTAGAAACTGGCAACCAAGTAAGTTTGTGTATTATGTTACAGATCATTAATCCTTTAAGTATCTGTTGTTATTATGAATCTACTTGGAGGAAAGATGCTCCCAAGAGTAAATTAATTCATTTATCATTGTCAACACTTAATGAAGAATAAAAAGGGCTCTTGTTTTCATTTTATTCATTGAAATAATAAGGGGATCATGATCAGTAAATCAACCATCTCATCCATAATCTTTTTGTTTCAGCAGAAAAATTGGATAACGTGTATTTTATGATCACAGTTATATCAATGAGATAATGAGGTTTTTATGGTTCATTTGAGAAATATATCTGCAGGTAAATGTAATGGCACCAAGTCTTCCTCTGTTTTCAGTTTTGAAGATGCTGAGGAGTTTGTTTTTTGACAAAATAAGTTTTCTTGTTGTTTACAGACATCTTATTTGTAATGCTTCTTCACTACTGACTAAGTATGCCTCTGCATAAGTGGGTCGCGGGCATTTCTTTCTCCTCCATGTATATCTGGTAACATTTTCTCTGTCACAGATGATAGGTTTCGTTCAGCTATAGACGATGCCTGGTGGTTTGGGACCATCGTCTGCCAGGAGTCGTACCAGCCTGAGTATCCCGACAGTCTCTTCCAGTGTTTCAAAGTCAGGTGGGAAATCGCATAATGTGTTCAGGACAGGAGGACTGAGATTACCTTAAATGTGGCACTATCACTATGTTTGCTTCTAACACAATATTTATGGCTGTCTGTGTTGTTCCTTTTTAAAGCAAAACTGTAAAAAAGTACAGTTTTTACTAAATTAAAAATACTAAATGCTTTGAGACAGGTTTGGGAGTTATACAGACTTTAGTTTGTTTTTTTGCCTTTTGAGAATACATCAGTGGAGTAATTAGGATTCCATGATTTCAAACATCTGCTTTCCAAAAAATGTATTTGTTAGATTTTATTTGGTTATTGTTTTCAGCATAATATTCATTATTATTTTCACAGTATATATCCAGTTTGCCATGACGAACCTTCCTGCCCCCATGTGGTCATTAGGAGGCATTACAGTGGCAGTTTTTGACACCTGACATTTTTTTGTTGTGCATACACAACATCATGCAATCTTGTAATAACCATAGTATTTATTTCTACATTGGCAATAATTGCAACATATGTGTACTCGATTTCAATTTTATTTATTTATTTATTTATTTACTTACATACTTACTTACTATTTATTTATTACTTTATTTTTTTTTTTTTTTTTTTAAAGAGGTGATTCAGCAAAGCACATTTGATAGGTCTGACATCAGCTTTTGTTTCTTACCAGATGGGACAATGGGGAAATAGAGAAATTGAGTCCTTGGGACATGGAACCTATTCCAGATGATGGTAATTAAGACATTTTACTGAGACATCCCAGAACTGAGCTCTACTCTAAGAAAGTAAGCATAATGGAGATTCATTGTATATTGAACAAGTGTGTCTGTCCTGGTGCAGCCGAGCAGCCAGAGACAGAAGGTGGTGGAATCCCTGTGACAGCAGATGAGTTGAGAGACCTGATGTACAAGCCTCAGCCAGGGGAGTGGGGAGAGAGGAGCAGGGACGAGGAGTGTGAACGGATCATTGCGGCCATTGACCAGCTCATCAATATCGGTGTGTAAACATATGTAGAGACTCGCCCATTTACTTTGTCTGTTTACACGTTTGTCGCAAAGTCATTTTCAGTCAACAGGTCAAGTTAAGTGTAAGATTTCTTGCACTTGAACTAACATAAATTGTATGTCTGTTACAGAGATTGCAGCTCCCTTCTCCGGTCCCGTGGACCTGATTCAGTATCCCACCTACTGCACTGTGATCGCCTATCCTACTGATTTGGGAACAATCAAACTGCGACTCTTGCACAGATTCTACAGGTCAGTCCCACAATTCTTTTCTGTCTTCCTCTGAACTATGAGGAAGAAAGATATATTTTAATAACTTGGCCATAACTTATAATAACTTCATAACACAGTTTATTTACTTGTCCACAGACGCCTTTCAGCATTAATTTGGGATGCCAGGTATATTGCACATAACGCCCGCACTTTCAATGAGCCAAGGAGTAAGATTGCCCACTCTGCAAAAATCATCACAAATGTACTTCAGAAATTTGTCAAGTAAGTTCTTCTTCTCTACACTGGTATTATTTGAAAAATGTTTATGATAGTAATAATTCATTTTCATAATTTGGAAACTGCCGCAGAAAATAAAAGTAATTGAACATGTCCAGTATTTCCCCTACAATGGTACAGGAATGGCGGCCACTAGTCCATGTAGAACAAGAGCCCCCAAACAAAAAAGCTTTATAATATCAAAAATAATGCCAGACACTTTTTTATTTGGGAGCCTTTATGTGACAACATTCCAAAACTTCAACATCTGCCAGGAAAACTCTGTACCTGATGCAAGCAACATTCTATGGTACCACGACTGTCAGCATCTTCTTTAATGACAGAAGTTAAAAAAGGTTATTAGATGCAGGTTAGCTACATGTGAAAAAATGATGGTTGATGAATGTCAAATATAGCCCATATTTGCAACTGATTACTCATAATTATCAATTTCATGATCTTGTATCTCCGTAAAAGTTTTTAAACTAGAGCTGAAACAATTAATCGATTAAATGATTATTAAACTATTACGAAATTAATCGACAACTATTTTGATAATCGATAATCAGTTTGAAGTTTTTTTTCATGATTTAAAACAAGATTTGTGATTGTTTAAGCTTCTTAAATGTGAATATTTTCTTAATTTCTTTGCTCTGGATAACAAAGAATCATTAAAAGTTAATCATTTTGGTTTGTGGACAAAACAAGACATTTGAGAACATCATCATTTCCAGGTTTGACAAACCCCGATCAAAATTTTATACGGTTTTCTGATATTTTATGGACCAAACGATTCATCGAGAAAATAATCGACCGATTAATCGATTATGAAAATAATCGTTAGTTACAGCTCTATTTTAAACTTTGATTTGAGTTTCTCATATTTGGTGAGCATGACAATAAAGACGTTTGTTTTAATTTCCTCAGTAATCCAACCTGCATCGATATCATGGAGATTTACAATGCTGTTGAAGACATGGATGATGATGAAGAGGTAAGTTTACCCACATAAACAGGTTTAACATGACATGTAACAACTTTTATTAATTTAAAGGTGACCCCAATCACTATGAAATGGTGAAATTATTTTATTAAGTTAATGGCTACATATTTGTTTGGCAAGCAAATTGTCCACTTGGTTAAAGTCAATGCTGAGATTTGTGAGAGATCTAGGAGAGATGAGTTGGATGACATAGGTGTCATAAGCATTTATATTTAGGTGTGCAGAGTATTGTTTTCTATATCCCAATAACGCAATAATAATGTAATGATGCAAGTAATGCATTTTATTATGGTCAACAGGACGATGATACAGAAGCACCAGGAACCTCAGCTGGGCACAGGTTACGTCAGGTAAGCAGAAAAACCAAAATACCTTTGGATAATATGATCAGATAAATGGTAATTGTTACCTTTTCACTGAGACACACAGGACTTTCTGAATGAGAGAGTGGAGATGGCATTTTAAATGATTTAATAGCAGCAATATTGTGTGTTGGTAGTGTGTTGATTTCATGTCTCGTGTTATCTTCTGGCAGCGCTCTGTGGAGGTGCTGCCTGACAGAGATGCCTGGAAGGAAAAATGCAAGAGTCTGCTGAACTATATATTTCAGTGTGAGGACTCGGAGCCATTCAGACAGCCTGTGAATCCTCAGAACTATCCAGTGAGTTAACAGTCGTGCTATTCATCTAAGCAACATTACATTTTCTCTTGTGCATTTTGGTTAAGATGTCTAAATCGTTGTTCATGTTCCTGTCCAGGACTACCATGACATTATTGATACACCAATGGATTTTGGCTCCGTGAAAAGGGCTCTGGAGGAAGACCACTATGAAAATCCGATAGAGCTTTGCAAAGATTCTCGCCTAATATTTGCCAATGCTAAAGCTTACACACCCAATAAACGCTCAAAGGTAGGCGAGTAATTTAAGTTTGGGAAAATGTTATCTGCCACAACAGATTGAAGAGCTGGTTTCAGTTTGTCTCTTTTATTTTTTATTCTCTTTCTGCTCTTTGATAGATTTACAGTATGACCTTGCGGCTCTCTGCCTTCTTTGAGGAGCAAATCAGAATGATCATATCTGAGTATAAAACTGCTATCAAGAGCAATGACAGGCTCCGCCGCAGTCAGAGGTTCCGCAAGAAGATGCAACAAGATCATCCCAGCGCCACAAGGTCTGTTTAAGTTGAGATGAAAGAAGATAGTATTACCATAACCTGACACCTTATTGGTTAGTTATTAATAATAGGTAATTGGTAATAATTTATGGCAGTAATTTAATATGGTCATTTTTTAATTATTACCATACCATTAACGTGTTAATGTTGTTTCTGTACTGTAATGTAAAATGTTACCAGGTTAATTTATAACTGTTTAGTTGTCAGCTTAGCTCAGTGCAGGTTTAAGACTCATATGATGAAATGATTTCTCTAACTTTTCCATTGTCTTATTTTGAAAAAAAAACAAAAAACAATTCTCCAGTCAAAAGAAGGCTGCAGTCAAATCTCAGGAAAAAGTCGAAATATCGTCACTGACCAAATCTACCTCAGCCAAAGTGTCTGCTCCTGAGAGAGCCAGGAGGAGTCGAAGCAGCAGCTCAGGTCACAGCTCCTCAGAGGATGACTCTAAAGCTGCTTCATCAACACCAGGTAAAATAGAGACACTTCCTCCTCATGTTTAGAATGTACTTAGTTCATAGAACATCATTATAATAGCACAATTGTGAACCTGAACCCTTATGTGCCGTTTGTCTTCCAGATGAAAGTCGAGTCATATTTATTTAAGTGGCTTAGCTACTGTTGTTTTTTTTTATGTGCTACAGTGCTTTTCAAAAACCGTGGGTTAGACAAAGCAAATAAGAAACGAGATGAGACAAGGTACAAAATATTTTAAAGCAGTAACATACAGTCTGACTGAATCAGGGCTGTGCGGTTGTACCTAAATATGGCTTGCCAATAGCATTTTAAATTATTACTTTTCTATCAGCAGTCCTGCTCCATATGTACTGTGCTGAGTTATCATGAGAGGAATTTGAAAACTGAAATCAATTGAGACTTAAATTATTTTCTAAAATATTACAGTTCAGAAGAAACATGTTTAGAGTGCACTTGTCTGAGATGCAATACATGTCTTATAGTTAATTTACTTGACATAAATTGTCCTTCCGTCCTCATGAGGGTCACAGGGCTGCTAGTGCGAATCCCAGCTGACATAGGACAGGGTACACCTCGGACAGGTTGCCAGTCCATTGCAGGGTCATGAACAACCATTCATTCACACCTATGGGCAATTTAGTGTTCCACTAAACTCAGAAAACCCACACACACACACAGGGAAGCTCCACGCAGAAAGGCCCTTCATGCTGTGAGGCACCACTGTGTGGCCTGACAAATCTTTTCTCCTTCAGAGTCAGAGAGTGAGGCAAGTGAGTCGGAGGAGGAAAAACATTCTGGTTCCTCGAGACAACATCACCGTAGACAGAAGGCAAGAGTTACAAGAAGCAATTGTGCCAAGAAGAAGAGAAAAGGTCAGTTTCCCCAGTTCCAATTCATGCCTTGTATTTAGATATACAGAAAAATCAGGAGATTATTATACATAATAACTTGTTTGTAAAAAGAAATGATTAAATAGCTTGTCGTTGCCAGTTGCAGAGAGTGAGAGCGAAGAGGAGGAAGATGAGGAGATGGAGGAGGAATTTGATAGTGAAGGTGAACAAGGTGAGGATGGAGAAGTGTCCTCCCAGTCTTCAAGTCATAGCCATAGCTACCCCAGCAGGAGTAAAAAGAGCAGGAGTACACGGTTGACCAGAAACAGCGCTGCCACAGACAAGAAACGGACAGGTACCCATCAAAGATGACCTAAAGTAAAAGTCCAGTAAGTCAGTTACATATTTCTTATTCTAGTTCAAATCTTGTTTTCAGAGGGCAGAGCAGAGACCAATGGTCACAGCAGAAGGTCATTGCGCAGGGAGAGACGTCACCCGCAGGACTCTGACAGAGCCACGTCCCAAGGCTCAGACCGGGAGGAAGAGAAAGTCAGAGTCCGCAGGTCACTCAAGAGAAAGACGGCAAGGGCAGCTGTGAGTAAGATCAAACTCCTTGAAGCATCAGAGGAAGATGATGATGATGATGATGATGATGATGAAGAGGAGGAGAAGCCGCCAAGAAGGAGCAGCAGCCGTCACGCAGCCCGGGCCAGCAAACGCACTGCAGTGATCCAGAGTAGTTCAGATTCAGATGGAGATCTGTCAACACAGGGTGAGCAAATACTTTTCATTGTTGGATGTTCTCAGATGTTGAAAATGAAAACGGTCACTTATGTGTTTTTATTTTAAGACCGAAGTCATGTTGTTTGCTCTTGCTCCATTTTACAGCCTCTCAGAATACAAAAGAATCAGATTGTGAGTCAAAGGATGAGGAAGATGGAAGTGACAGTGATGCGCCATCCTCCTCTCAGAATCGTCAGAACGGGAGCACGAGGTCCAGCAAACAGAGGACACCAAGACAAGCTGCTAAAACAAAGAGAAATGGTGAGCTATGTCCTCTTCATTGTGTAATTTTGTAATTCTGATTGCCATATGATTGGAATTGTGAGAACCTTCCCTTATTGTTTGGATTGTTGTCACTTCTCTTTTGTAGATACTTTGTCCCACATGAATGGACACAGTGCAAAACATCACAAATCTAACAGCAACTCTGAGCAGGAGGAAACTGCAGAGGAGAGTTCTGGTGAAGCTGAGGAGAAAGAGGATGAAGAGGAACAGGCAGTAGTTTCTCAGAGACGTTCTAGAAGCACAGCAACCACTCCAGCCAAGAAAAAGAGGATTACAAGTGATGAGGAGGTAGAGGACACTGAACCCAGGACCACACAACACAAACCTCCAGCAAGTTCAGATGAAGAGGACAAAAACACCAATTTCAAGAAACCTTCTTACCAAAATGGAAGAAATGTGGAGGAAGCAATCCAGAAGGAGTCTAAGAAAAAGAGCAAAGATACACCATCAAAAAGCAAAGATACACCATCAAAAAGCAAAGATAAACAAAAATCTGCCTCAACTAATAAACTTAATGGTGCAGAATCAGATGAACTCAATTCTCCGAAGAGACCCAGCCGAAACAAGAAGAAACTGAAAAAAGATGGAGAATACGAAGAAGAAAGCAACCACTCCAGTGAAGAATTTGAGGTTGAATCAAACACAAAGAGGTCAACACGAAACAAGAGCAAATGTAAACGGCCTCAAGGTGACACCTCAGTTTCAGAGAGCTCAGAGCAGGATTATAAACCCAAGAGGAAGGCGAGGAGGAAATGCTCCACTGGTTCATCTGAAGATAAGTCGGATGATTCAGATAACACATCAAATAGACGCCGGAATCTCAGAGCCCTCCCAAAAAAGAAATACATCAGTGATAACTCTCTCTCTGAAGAAGATTCTGTATCTGTGAGCCTGAGTGAACAGAGGAACGGTAACAAAACGGCCAGATCTTCAAGGGAAGACGGCCACAGAGCCTCTCCCACTGAAACCAGTAATCAGCTGTCTTCCAAGAGAAAACGCATTTACACCTCAGACTCCGAAGGTGGGCAGCAGCAAAAAAAGAAGGAGCCAGTGTCCGTGAACAACAAAAATAGCAGCCCAGCCTCCTCAAAGGGCCCCAAAAGGGAATCCAAACAAGGGAATAGTAAAAGCAAGGGGGACACCTCTTCCCAGTCTGATTCTGGTGAGGAGGAGGAAGATGTCAGTCGTTCAAGAAGGAAGAACGTGAAGCGGCCAAAACACAACCGAAAAGAAAGCTACAGCAGCAGCAACCATACTTCGGAAAGCGAGCGGTCATCTTCGGCCTCTGAAAACTCTTTTGCCAGCTCAGGGTCCCACAGCAGTCCAAAGAGGAGAAGTCATAGACAGTCTGGGATCAGTGAAAGGACGGCCAGTCGCCAGCTAAGGCAGCGTCGGCAGCAGGCTGCCTCAGAAGAGGAGGAGGGTAACGACAGTGACGAATCTTATTGCAAACCACAGCGAAAGACGCGTGTCAACACCCGTAACAGGGGTAAACGTACGGTAAATTATCAGTACAGCGAATGAAGGACTTGCCGGCTGGAACTACATGCTTTTGAGGAAGAGAGATGGAGAAGGACATTAACTGGAGACCTTAAAGACACTTGATGGCCATGTTATGGTAGTAGCACTGGAGTCCTTGAGAGAAAATGCTGTGAATCTGTTTCATTCAGGGATATTTATATTTTCTATGAAAAAACGTGTTTATAGATGTAATAGAAATTCAAGCATTTGAACTGCTGCTTTTCACAAGGAGACAGAGCAGAACACCACCTCCCATACTGCTTGTTGTGATTGGGCCAGCAGAGGAACCATTCTGGGGAAGCTTGTCAGCTTGGGTGCTATCTAATATACCTCTGTTTAATCAAGCATATTTGCTGGCTTGCACTAAGATACACTGTAATGAGGTATTTCTTTCATACACTAGTTTTGCATTAGAAACTCAGGGGTCAACTAAGTTTACTGTAGTCTCAGACATGCAGTTGTTTTTTTGAGCTGAGGTAAGGAAAAGAAACAATTCCAGGTCAGCAGATGTCCAAGCACACTCACTGGGACACAAAAACAAATCCACGCTCAGACTTTTGACTACAGCACTCCTTTCTGAATCCACACACTTAATGCTTGACTGTAATATGTTTTGATATGAGCCAAATGAAACAATTATGTTTATTTCCCCCCATACATTTCTTTTTTGTTTTTTTGATTGTTTTTTTTTTTAAATCGGTTTCCGTTGTATTCTAGTGATTAGTTGTAAATATTCGATAAAGAATGACTTTGAAAGGGTTGATCAGTCGGTAGCAAAACATTTATTTAATTTGAGCTTTTTTATTTTACATTTAACTGCATTGTCTTGCCACATGTCACAAATTGGTACCTTTTTTGCCAAGTATAAGTAACCAAAAGTACTTGTTGCAAAATATTGTGATTTCTCATATTGGGAAGACCGTTTATTGTCCTGTGTTACCTATTTTCAGTATTAAATTCTTTTTCAGAGTTGTCTTAAAACATTTTGCCAGTCACATGGTTTAATTTTGTTTATGGGGAGGTTTCTAAATAGTTGCTTTATGACATTTTGCTTAATGTTTTTCGTACTACACCTTTAATAAACAGATTTCACAGGAAAACTATTAATACAATGTGGTTGTGGAGTGCAATGAAATGAGTTATTCCTCCTATTAATAAAGACATAATTTCAAGGTGTTCTTTGTGTGGGACTTGGTATGTTGCAATTACGTCATGAATTTGATTCACCAGGTTATAATTTGAAATGTGGCAAAATCATTTTGTTGCAGAGGACTGTATCAGTTTGGCATGTCTAATTTGTCTTTTAGGCTGTGCACATACAAAGTGAGGTTCTAATGTAGTGCATCTATTACCCTAAGGAGTGATGAGTGAAGACTTAATGGTGTTTCAATTTAAAGCCACAATGTACTGAAAGAAATTGCATTTTGAGTCATACTTGGAAAAACACAGTTTTTTAGACCACTTGGTAATGACTAAATGTCAAATATGTCAAATGTTTGAAAAGCTGTAACAAATCATTCAAAAGGGCTACAGCTTGTTTGCTCCATCACTCTGTTTCAATTAAAGCCTGTAAAACCACATACACCATTCTCAAAACATTTTCTTTCTCTCAACTGACACTAAACATGGGCATCTTCAGACTGTCCAATCAACCAGTCTTCACTGATTTGTGATTTATCAAGAAACTGAGCCTGCTGTGCAACAAAACATGTGACTCGAAATGGTGCTGTAAATAAATTCTTGCTAAATAACTCTTTGGTGATCATTAAAATATTTATTAGATTTTTTTTGTTTGTAAAACTGTCAGGCATATCCATGCTTTTATTGTGAAGACGGCTTCTGTGTGACGTCACGCATTGGATTTAGATAGCTTGCCGCACTTTCGACACACAGTTGTTGCCGTTTGTAGTAACAAAAACCTTAAAATGTATCAATTACTAATATCATCTCGGAATTAGTCTCGGGATTTCGGTGGTTAAATTATATCACTGAACATAGGTATATGCCGTCTTATTTATTTTGTTTTTTTTTATTGACGAAAATGCCAGCTTGAACTGACACTTACATTTACCTCGATGCAGCTAGCCAGTGAGCTAACATGTGAGTGAGAGTGTTGACAGGTACGTTTAATACAAAATAAGAAGATAAGTCCTACTTAGTCTTAATGTACTATCGTTGTATTTGTTACCTCTCCTTCCAGTTTTGTAACAGAGGTCAGCGTAGAAGTAGTAGAAGTTTAGCATGTCCTGAAAGGCTTTTTGAGCACCACCAGTGAATATCAGTAGGACTGGACACAGCAGACTGAGGACAACATGTCCCCGTGTCAGAGGTTACTTTCCTTTGTGAAGCACAGAAGCTTGTGGACGCATGTTCACAGAAATGTCACCACATGGTCTCCTGTTGGAGCTGCTTTCAATGCCAGACCTACCAGGAGAGTGGACCTGTTCGAGAAAAGCGGGGTTTGTATTTATTTTATATTTGTCTGTTCACGGCTGCAGCACGAATGTACACAGAGCTCAGTGAAACAACACGTAACATGAAGACTGCATTACTAACAAACATGACACCTTTCAGTCTCTCTGACCTCTTTCTCTGACCTGTGTTTGCAGGGGTTGTTTGGGGTGCCAGAGCTGAACTGTCCTGCAGGCTTCCAGGCTGCCACAAGGACAGCTCTCAAAGACACTGAGCTCCTGGTCCAGAAAACTTGTTCTTGTATTCCAGGGGCTGAGACTGTGGAGTCTTTTGACCAGCTATCAGATGGTTTGTGTAAGGTGGCTGATCTGGTGAGTTCAAGGTCGAAAATCTCTTAAAACTGTACATTGTAACTGAGTAAAGATGTACCATGTACCATGTATCATTGAATGGCTATTACATGCCTAACAAAAACGTCTACAAATCAGTCAATATCAGTATTAATCATTTGTTGTGCTTCAAAATGATTTTTGGATCGAAAACAACACTTTGTGGACAGTGAAACATTTCACAAATCTAAGACAAAACATTAAATTGCAGTTATGAATGGGGCCGCAAAGTGTGCCTGCACAATGCATAAATGATATATTGACATACAACTCTGTACTAGTATTGAAGAAAATTAAATTTTGATTTATTGTTATTGAATGTTTTGCCCAGCCCTAGTTGCCAGTCATGTTGTGAACATTGTAGGACACACCAGTTCAACTTAATGACAGGTTTACACTGGAAGACTATGAGAAACATTGTATTTTTCAGGAAAGTTCAACTCTTCATGTGAATACTTGGGGTATGATGATGTTTTTTATGCCGGTGATTTACAGTCTATGGATTGAGAAAACGATAAGAGAGGCTTAAATAATACTTGAGTCAATTGATAGTGTGTATTGGGACATTCTGGCTAAAATATCTCAGAAAATAATTGCGGACTGGGGTCACAATCTCCATAACAGATAAATGGTTACGGTCATGGAATGCAGTAAAAGGTTAAGGTTCCCTGTGGCTTGCACCGTACAATATGCACCATACATGTAACTTGTAGTGTACAATAATGAGGCTACAAACACTGACATTTGCATTCTAATGGGTGAAATAAACTTAACTCTGAGTCTAGTATTGCATATTTCAATTTAAGACACTCTCCAAACTTCTATTCTGTTATATCCCTCAGAGAAAAAACAATGTTGATAAGTCCAGCGTGCTCTTTCACCTGGCGACCTTGTCTGAATTTAATTTAGTACTGACTGACATGAAATTACGCTCCACTCTCCAGGCCGACTTTGTTAAAGTCGCTCATCCAGACCCAGCGTTCCGCGAGGCAGCGGAGAAAACCTGTGTAGAAATTGGCACAGTTGTGGAGAAGTAAGTGGCAACATATTGATCTTTACCTATAGGTGCACAACGCTGAGACAGAAAGACAGAAAAATACATGTTGCATGATGGTGCATGGATTTTTATTCATGCTTTAGCTGAGACAGATGTTGAAAAATAATCACTTTATGGCTGTATGTTTCAGGCTGAACACTAATGTTGAGTTATGCAGAAGTCTGAAGGATTTGCTGGATGATCCAGACATAGTGGCTCAGCTGGACCCTGACACAAGGTAATTCTACCATTATCTGGTTAAGACCACTGTTATATCACTATGTCTAGTGATGGATGATTAAACTTTCCTCAATAATGTTGTTGTTGCTTTTCCAGACGAGTAGCAGAGTTGTTTATGTTCGACTTTGAAATCAGTGGAATCCATCTAGATGACAAACTGGTGAGTTACTCAAAACATTTCACAATTGCCTTTATAATAAAAAAAGTGTAAAAACAGTTGTCAGATGTCTTGCTGCATTCTTCTTCTAACAACAAACTCCAAAGAATAGACATTATCCAGAGACTACAGCTTACTGTATTCACTGAACACACTTCTCTTTTCCCTGCAGAGGAAAGAGGCAGTTGCCCTTCATGTGAAGCTGTTGGACCTAAGCAATGAGTTTTTGGTTGGCTCTCACATGCCCAACAGGATTGCAAGGTCTGTGATTCCTGAACATCTACATCTACACTTTGCAAATGAAGGAAGCTTCATCCAAGTTTCAGGACTGCATGCAGACACCCCAGATGACTTGGTATGTACCATGGTACTGATGGATGGAGATAGATCGATGGAGAGATAGAAGGGAGGTTTTATTAGTCCACATTGGTGAATAAGTTTCAAGCACAGTTACAACACACTTCATCTGATATAAACAAAAAAGTGGACAAAATGGACAAGAATAAATCAGGCCAACACCAAGAAGTATGGGTAGTATATTGCTTGATGCATGGATGGTCATGGCAATGTTTTCTCGCATTTGTTCAGCAGATGGCGCCTTAGCCATTGCAGACTCAGATTAAGACTAAATGTTAAGGGTTTTTTGTGAGTGTTGTATTTTTAAAATAATTTGTATTCCAATATTTCTCTGACTTTCTGAATCGTGTGTTCCACAGTTATATTAACTGTGGTTTGGCTTATTTTAACAGATTTTTTATGATCTGAATATAATTGGTAAGGGGATTATTGGTAGTCGTGAAGTTGGCTGAGTGCACATTCCAGAAAAAAAATTTGATTTGACTGTGATTTGACAATGTGCAAAAATTGACACATTACAGTGTGATAAACAAATGATGACATTTGACAATGCAGGTATGGATTAAGTAATAACAATTGAATACACTGTTGATTGTTTAAAGATCTGCTCCGTAACTACTGATTTGTAGCTTTAAATGTTTTGTCATGTCTTCCTTTCACTTGTAGGTGCGAGAAATTGCCTACAGGATTTACCTCTATCCCAACGCAGATCTGCTGAAGTGTCTGGAAGAGCTGCTGAAGTGCAGATACAAAATGGCCAAACTTGTGGGCTACGAGTCCTTCGCACACAGAGCCTTAAAGGGAACAATGGCCAAAACACCAGGTCCATGATTCTCTTTACTTCAGCAGCATTAGTTGTCATTTGTCAGTGGTATAATGCTCTACTGTTTGATTGAGAAACTTGTTTGTCATTCACAGTAATATTTGAATATTTGATGTATGATAGTGTGTAATCATTTTAAAATGTGTTCAATGACTCTGGTTTTATAGGTTCTGTTTGAGCTACAGGAATGTTTTTTCTTAGTCACTCGGTCTCTTCCTTTGGCAAATAATGTCAGGTAGATTTACATGTTGCATCTCTATGTTTATTACCCTTTACAGAGACGGTGATGAGCTTTCTTCAGATGTTAACAGACAAGCTGTCCGACAGGTACTACTGCCTCCTCTTTTAAGTTTTTTAAGATCAGTTTGGTAAACTACAGAGTCGTCTTAATGTGATACAGTTATGTGTCAGTGGGCCTATCCACATACCATGATGAGTGCGTTATTGCATGTATGTATGTATTATTTTGTCATGTCCACACTTTTGCTGCACATTCAGAAGGCCTCAGGCATTTGTGTTATTTCTTATTTATGTGTATTCTGCTTACTTAGGATTCCTAAAACACTGAAAAACACTTAAAGAACGTGCGTGTCAGGTGGCCCTGAGTCACCCGCAGGTGTTTAAGTGAGTCTTATAGCCTGGCAGCCTGTCCAGGGTGTTCCCCTGCCTTCAGCAAAATGCGTGCAGTGAAAGGCTTTGGCCCAAGTTGGCCTGAGTAGAGATAACAGGGTAAAGACTGGAATTAATGCCTCCAGTCAACTGACTTGTTGTGATGTTTTTCTTTTTATCTCACAGAACAGCACAAGACTTCAAGATGATGAGCGACATGAAGAAGAAACTCAACCCTCGTAATTCTGTGAGTGATTTCTCTTCACCACACGTAAAAAGCATATTGTCCTCCTGTTTTACACCATAATGTAATCTGATACTTTTACACAGTTCCCATGGTCACAATATTTATTGTTTATGGATTAATCTGATCTATTTTAATCAGTTTGATATCGCACGTAAATAAAAATCAAATCCTGGTATTATCTTACAGGAGCTCATGCCCTGGGATCATCCGTTTCTCAGTGGTGTCTTGCGTGCAGAAAGGTGGGTATAAGTCAGCCAATGAGATGTGTTTTCCAGCCTGATGTTATTTGATAAAGGCATGTCTTCATGAGCAAATTATTTTTTCACCCAAGCTCATCCTCGGGTGACAGATGTTACAAAAGGTGTTAAGGTAGAAGCATGGGAATTGTCGAAGTGTTCTCTCGTGTTACATTTCTGATTCAGGACAACACAGTGATATAATCATCATCTCCTGCTTCACTCTGTGGTTCTTCTTTGTTAGCATTATGTGCACTATTTTATATTGAGCCCTGCCCCGTGGTGTCTTTTATTCAAAGCATTGATATTGAGGTACAGTTTTCCTGACCTATTTAATTGTGACTACATGGCCATTACAAAAATGTTGTTCCTTGACAGTAGAACTACTAATTGTTGTATTTTTCTCATTGGTGTTTCTAGCTGTGATGTTTTGTGTTGTTTCATGTTGATTTCATAGATCCCTCGTAGTGTGCGCATATAGTTGTGTGCTGTACCGTGTGCTGGTGATTTTTCTTGGTGCATCTTAGGAAGAGTCCTCCACTCTCTGACTCACTGCCACTACATCCTCTTGCAGAGGAAAACGCTAATCTTCTTCTGTTTGTGGTTTGGACTCTGCTAGTTGGGCGGAGATCAGGAAAAAAAACAAAGAAATTAAAGATACAGTCTGATTTGTTTTCCACCATACACACACTCACACGCAAGTTTGTACAGCTATTCTTCTCAGGACACTGCATTGATTTCCATTAATTTGGAGCCTAGACAAAGCATTTTCCCTAACCTTAACCGTAGTATAACCACAAATCAAATATTATCCCTAAAATGAAACAGTTTCTCAGAAATTAGGTTCTGCCTCCTTAGGACCAGGTTTTAGTTTCTAAAGAGGTAACAAATATAGGCACACCCACACAGGCTTGCTGAGCTGCTATTGTTAGGACTCTGCATTGACTTCCATTCATTAGGAAACTCTAAACAAACAAACAAAGCCTAATATTTAACCATAATCGTGACCTAACCACAATTCACATCCTACTTCTAACTTGACAGAAATTAGGTTCTACCTTATTATGACCATGCTTTGTGTTCCCATTAATACTATTGGTCCTGAAAAAGTTAGTATTATAACCAGAATAGGTATAAAAGGGAACAAAAATAAGTAAACACTAACACACTCATGAATTTCTCTAACATACACTGTCACTATCTTCTGCTTTTTCTTTCAGTTACTCACTCAAAATGTTTTCTCCGTATCTCTTTAATCTCTGGTTTTCCATCAGCAACCATTTAAGTTGGAGAGTGTTCAAACCATGTTGAAATGAGATACAGTCTGTGTGTCTGTGTGTGGTAAATTAGCTGGTAGTAGCAGTCTGTTATTCATCACTGATAACGCAGGAGATATGGTGCTGAACAGCCATTTTGGTCTGGTGGTCTTGCCTTAGAGCAGCATGAAAGTGTGTGTGGCCCTAGAACATTGCGGCTTTGTCAAGATCATATACTGTATGTGTAGGGATCAGGTCTTTTTTCTTAATTTTAAAAGTAATTGTTTGTGGAATGAATCACAAACAAGGACCCTTTGTTTTGCATCACGTTCCACTCACCCCGAATATTACTGCTGCTTCTCTCAGTAGTATAATTTGGTTTATGTTTTATATCTTGTCAGGTACAACATTGAGCCAAGTCTATACAGTCCCTACTTGTCTCTGGGAGCTTGTATGGAGGGTTTAAACAACCTCTTCTCGCAGCTCTATGGTGTCTCCCTCATGTCTGAACATCCTAGTGCTGGTGAGCTGTGGAGCGAGGATGTCCGCAAACTGGTAAATACTGAACAAACAGTAATGATTCCTCATGCAAATAAGATATCAGCGCCTTTGTCTAATGTTTGTTATGATTTATGTTGTTGTATTAAGTCTGTTTATGTTTAAACTAATACATGAGTTGTCATCAAACATGCCAGTCTTGTGTGTAAGTGTGTATGTGTCTGTGTGTCTAGGCTGTGGTACATGAGAAAGAGGGATTACTGGGATATATCTACTGTGACTTTTTCCAACGGTCAGAGAAACCTCATCAGGTGTGTACACACTCATCTACATGTGTTCACATGGTCATATTTTTTTTGTTTTTCTCATTCAATCTGCACTCTTGTCTTATACTTTGGACAGAAATTAAGATTACTCAAGCGAATGGGAAAATTTTGAGTCAAATTACAACAAAATCAAAACAAAAGGGGGGAAAAGAGTGTCACAAAATTGTATATACACATAAATATTTTAATGTATAAATGTGTTGTTAGCTATTTGAAATGTAAGTAAGTAAAGCTTTATAGCACTTTTAAAAACAGCAATTTACAAAGTGCTTATACATACAGAATAAAAAATGCACAGAAAGGAAGAAAACAATGGGATGAAAGGATTAAGGGTGGTTAATGCTCTTGATAAAAATAGATAAATAATAAAATATAGATAAATAGTGGGTTTTTAGAGGTCACTTAAAAAAATTATTTAATATTTATATTTTTATGTTGTTGCTCAGTGTAATAAAACCTGCTGATCAGTCATATTTTGATATTTTAAAGCCGAAAGAGGAAAGTCACAGTAATATTCAGTGATGTACACATTATGTCAGAGACAAAATATGGCTCTTCATCTACTAAATGACTAATTTCTGTAAATCTCGGTCTTCCTGTATCCTCGCACTCCCAGGATTGTCACTTCACCATCCGTGGAGGCCGTTGGTGCCGTAAAACTGGTCAGTACCAACTGCCAGTTGTGGTACTGATGCTGAGTTTGCCCCATCCCACCAAGAGCGCCCCCACCCTGCTCACTCCGGGCATGATGGAGAACCTGTTCCATGAAATGGGGCACGCCATGCACTCCATGCTGGGACGCACTCGCTACCAGCACGTCACAGGTGAGGTGTGAGCACACATGGCACTTTGTGCACTGGTTGCTGTCTGCTGCATTTTGTTCGCACCCTCTCTCTGCATATTGCTCCTCTCCCCACACCTCAAATATGATTATGACATTACTTCATGATTTATATTCAGACGGGGAGAAAGAGACAGAGAATCTGCACAGATGCTAAAATAGTTTAAAAGATATAATATTTATGTTTTTCATGGATTTAAGTTCATCCTAGACACTACAACTACTGGGAGAGATGTCAGTTTTATTTCATCATGCTGGTTGAATATCAATATCATTATCAACAGATCTTTTCTCTGTCTGTTTTTTTTGGATCTCCCGCATGCAGAGTGAACAATTTAGTCTGTTAACCGTAATTTAATACATGATGGAAAGCAGCAGTGACGCGCACGTGACGTGTCCAGTGTGAACCAGGCCAAAGTCTTTTTTAAGAGGGACGCAAGCAGGAATCTAATCTACGGCTTCTGCAGAGGACCGTTGCCTCAGTACCCCGATGAATGTACATATTTTGATTATCTAGATTTACATTAAATTTGAGCACAAGTAACAATCACAATATAACATGGCAGACACCGCAATGTTGAATGTGAAAAAATCCCTCCATGCCTTTTATCAGATCCGCTACTTTTTTCACCCATACCTCAGCATCCCACCAAGTTTAAAGAAAGCTTGTTTTGGTGGTTTATTTGTTATCCTGCTAACAGTCAAACAAGTAAACATTTTCATCTGAAGATCGTTCTTTTTCTCAGAGAACCAGGGTTAGGAAAGTAACCTAAATTGCTCTACGTAAAAATCATTGTATTTAAGTTAAATAGTGGCCTAAACCACATCACAGTAACTCAATGCCTTAGTTTTTGGCCTGGATTTATTTGCAGCCTGAAAGAAAAAGCCCACTGGAGTTGTGTTTCAAGTCAGCAGACAGTTCAGTCAGTGATACTTTCTGACCTGATTTTGTCATTGTGTTTTGTACTATTGCACTGTCTTCATGAGAAACACTCTTTTTGTTAATTCCAAGGTAAAGAGTGGCCGATGAATTTACCACCAACCCACGCAGGAAGATTAAACTAAGCGATACCTTTCCTGTATTTTCTTTTTTGAAATCTTTCCACTAGGAACCAGATGTGCAACTGACTTTGCTGAAGTCCCCTCCATCCTCATGGAGTACTTTGCAACTGACTATCGCGTCATCAGTCAGTTTGCACGCCATTATGAAACTGGACAGGTAAAACATACATAAACAAAATAAATGTTGAATGTAAAGATAGATATAGACTTTTATCTTTTCAGTACATCACAAATGTAGTCATATAAATTCCCACATTTTGTGTTATTAATTTTGATTCATATTACACCAACCTTTTGTGATGAAAGGCATCAGAGCTGATTAAGAAACATAACTTATTGTGTCTGTTCCATAGCCGTTGCCTGTGAGTATGGTGTCGCGACTGTGTGAGTCAAAGAAGGTGTGTGGAGCCGCGGACATCCAGCTGCAGGTACAATGACTAGTCCCCCACGCTCTCAATGTCTTTATTTGTTATTGTTTTCCCTAAAATTATTATTCCCTAAAAAGCTGCAAATATGGTGTGCAAGATGGGCGAGTAAAAATGAGAAACAGAAGCACCGTCTTTGACCTCCAGCTTCACTGTTTCGTCAAAGTCGTGACAGAAAAAAGAACAATGTTTTGATAATTAGCATTCCAATGTTTTTTAGGCCTCCAGTCTTTTCAGGATGGAGGACCCAGAAATGTTACTTAATGTGAACTTTTTATAGCAGCTGGTTGTTGAAGGGGTTATACAACCCTTTTCCTGTTCTACAGCTTATGAAATGAGCCGTAGAACCAAATCTTCAAACCATTTTACACCAGAGAAATGTTAAAAAAACATTTTACATTTCTCTGGTTTTGTGTTCCTGGTTTATTTGTTTTTAAGCAGTTCTCCTGGACTGAGATTAAACCACGTTTTCTGGATTCTAACTTTATCTGCTTGTTATTGATGATAAATAAAGCAGTGAAATGTCTATTACTTGCTCAATTTCTATCATATTTATATTCTTGTTTGTTATTTCTATGATTACGCTAATGCGTAAAGTTAATACTTTATGTGCAGGACTGACTCAGTTTATTCTTCCTGTACAGATTTTCTATGCCGTCTTGGACCAGATATATCATGGCAAACCTCAAAAGCACTCCACCACAGAAATCCTGAAAGAGATGCAGCAGAAATTTTACGGCTTGCCCTATACATCTAACACGGTACTTCCCTGTCTGTCTTTGTAATATTCCACACACTGACTTTGAGTTAATTTCTTTTGGTACGATTGTACCAGCTAGCATTTATAATATAATCTAAAAGCAGAGGAGTACTTTCAATGAGCCTTGCCTGGGGGATTATTTGAGACTCCTTCTCTCAGTCCTTTAATGAAAAGCTCTTTCCTCCACTCTTGCAGCTGTGGATGAGGGGATTTGGCGTGGAAGGAGAATGGAATCAAAAATGTGGTATATTTTAAGCAGGAATGGCCTTTATAGAACATTTACTCTGGGCTATAATTATGGGTTTGCCATCAGAAATAGAGATTTCAGATCTGCTGCACATTCCCAAACTCTTCCGTGTCCCGGCCACCTTTTCTCCTCCCACACTCCTGCTTTGTGCCCTGCTTTGTACCTCCCTCTCCAGCAACTGTGGTTTATGTTCTACAGTTTCCCACTGTCAAAGCTATTACTCTTCACCCTTTTTAAACCACACTGAAAGCTTCAACAGACTCTTCACCTCTGTGTGCTTCGCTAACCGCAGCACGATATTTTTCCTCATTGGAGCTGAGGACGATTGCAGTGCTTGAGTATCAGGAATTTAATTATCGTTTGATCACAGCAAGTGAAAACAGATTTGTTTACATCTGTCAGTGGCAGACTCTACTTAAACTTGTCCCCCTTTTAAATTCACTCTCTTTCTCTCCATGTCCTCATGGAAGAACAGCACAGGAAAAGTTTCCACAGAGAATGTTTGAGTGGCTAATAGGTTACAAAGAGCCACAGATTATAAACATAAGGGTGATACTGACGTGTATAGTTTATAGAGCAGGGCTAGCAGGTCCCGCTGTCCACTGGGAGTGAGGATCAGCTGTGAGTAACACAAACCACATGCTCACCCTTGAGTTGAGGATAATATTTGGAAATAAATGGCAGAATGCAACATGTTCTGTTGGCTGTGTTGACATTTCTCTAATCTGCGATTCTCGGCTCAAATTTTTCACGACCAAGAGCTCGTTCCTCTTTTGTTTAGTTCATGTCTCAGCCCACATTGTTTCACAGTCTTTGCAGTTGCACCATAGCACCACATACAAAAACACCACCAAAGTTGGGAAAGTACAAAAACTCTCAGTTTTCATCTCATGTGCAAGTACAACCGAGTATAACGCTTGCGCTGACTGTGTGTGTCCCTTTGTAAGGATCAAAAGGATATCTCACTGACATTTGACCCACTTGCGAATCTTAAAGAAATGACATAAATTACTTGATGCATGGCTTAGGGACTGGAAACAAAGATGAGGCTGGAAATCTAAAAAAAAAAATATATATATATTCTTCACCTTCATCTTATCAAAGACTCGATAACTCTTCAATAACTATGTATGTTTCAAAAATATCTGCAGCTTTTAACCACAGAAAAATACAGTGTGTTGTCAAATGACCAGATAACCTTTAGAACAGTTCTTGTCAGTGTGTCACACTTCATCCGGTGTGAATTTGACTCTAAACAACTATAACAGACTTCAAAAATTTACAAAACCCAGCAACAGCGAATCACTGCTGCTCGGTCTGATTTAGCTGACAAAGCAGTCTGAAAGCAGGCTTTCTGAATTGTAACTCTTCTCAGGAATACAGTTTATGTTTATTTAAGTCACCACCGCTAAGAAATGAGTCAAGTCAACACTCCAGAGCTTAAGCATATTTAACACTGAGTCGTCTTCTGATGTTAAGATCACTCCCATCATGGCGAGATCTTGGATTCTCACACGACTACAGCAGATTAAAGCTGTTATATATGTTATAGATTAAAGCTGTTATATATGGATCACATGGCTACTCTTCCCTTTTGGTATCACTGTATCAAAATCAATTGTTTTGGCTTATATGTTAAGGTTGGCTGAAAAAAAGATAACAAACACCAGCACACTTAACATTTTTAATATCCTGTTCATCAAAAGCATTCAAAACAAGCCAAAATATATTAAGACTCTTCAGAGTTGATAAACAACTTTAACAGGGCTGCGCAGTATATTAGAAATGTATCATCGCAATATCAAGATGTATAATATACATTTTGAAAAGGATTTTGTAGATTTTGTTTTCTTATTCATTTTCAACATGGTGGCCTTGTGTACTTGACTCAACTTAACCACGTGGTGGGCAGAGAAATGAAAAGAGAATGGGATAAACCAGCAGGTGCAATTAGAGGCTTTCAGTATATAAACAGTATATAAATATGTTGTTGGAATAAATGCTGTATAGGCTACTCACCGTCTGGCTGTATGTTAGCAGTGAACCCACAGCAAAGGGACATTAACGCCAAATACTATAATAATCAAGTTTATCACTTTATTTATATTTATCACCAGTCATATCATCATTGCCATATTGAGCAATATTTCATGCATGTAGCATGGTTTCCTCATATTGAGCAGTCCTACACTACATTACACTGAGTGTTGAACTTGCATTTCCAATATCACACAAACAATGATCTGGATATGTGAGGTTTCACCATTGCCACACTGACAGATTAATCAAAGTGTGAGTTTTTTGCCCCCAAGAAGCCAAGCAAAATTAATTTACTTCACCTGCATGTGGTGTTTAAGTCAATAATGGGTTATCAAATTTCAGTATGGAAGAAAGTCTCTGCAGTGTTTTTTGGTGTTGTTAATGTGGCAGCTGCTGTCTTCTCTAGTGAGATGTTTAAGTGTTTGCCAGCTGAATTCCCCTAGAGTCCCCACTCACAAAGATCATAAAAGAGCTCATCTTTATAGATATAGAGGGGGCGGGCAGCCCACCTCAGGCAACAACAGGAAAGAAGAAAGAGAAGGAATGAAAAAGGGGCTTTCTACCATTTAGGAATTTCCACGTGTAGGAGCTGGCATGTTTTAATGTAATGGTTTGTTGGTGGAAATATGAAAGATTAAAGGAGTGCTTTACATATTTATGAGCAGACATTTATCATTTTCTTTTTAACTAAGAATTGTTATCACTTTGGGTCAAAAACTGAAAGATGTTTTTTATAACCATGTAAGTTGTAGTCACACAACCAGTTTTACAAACACAGAAATTTAAGCCCGTTAAGGGTATGATGTCCTCCCTCTGCCATGCTGGAGCGTCACCACATACGGTTTCCATTAAAACCATTACATGTTGCATTATGTCAAAACTAATTCACAGTGACAAGTTAATTGCATGCTCTCTGGGTGCAATTGATTTATTTGGGAGTCAGAATTCTCTCATCACTTCTTGCCCTGTCCCATGATCGAGTCTGCTGCATTAGTAGCTGTTGATGGGTGGATTATTTTGAAAACCCTCAAATCAAAGTTGTAATGTTGTGGCTTCTTCTTTTATTTCTGACATAGGCATGGCAGCTGAGATTCAGCCACCTGATTGGCTATGGGGCCAAATACTACTCCTACCTCATGTCCCGGGCTGTGGCCTCAATGGTGTGGCGACAGTGCTTCGTTCAGGATCCTTTGAACAGGTGAGATTTAGGTCAAACATTCAATAATGATCTTTAAAAAATAACATGCGGGGAAGGGAAATGCATAACCTGCCTACCCACAAACCAAAAACTGAGAATCATTTCTACTTTTAGAAAGATTTTAGAAAATTTTAACCGTTTGTAAGTTAACAAAACCTGAAATGAAAGTGCAGCGTGTTACCAAGAGATGGTAAGACCTCAAACATCATCATAGCCTCATGTTTATTTTCATTCGCAGGTTCTTTGTCATAAAATAATAACTTAAAACTGTAGAGTGTCACATTTAAATATAAACAAATGTCTGTTAGTTTCAAATCATTATCATTTGAGTTTGCACAACACTCCACACGGCTATCTCTGTGTTTCCCAGTATGGTGGTGCTTAGATGCCATGTTGCCTGGAGACATTCCTACTCTGCACACAACATGTGATTTGTTTGATGTCAAGACAGACAGAGGCAGCAGCAACATTCTGCTATTAGAGCAAACGGGTTAGATTGTGATTGAAAGCGCAAAGAAGTGGTTTCATAAGTTCATAAGTGGTTTTCATAATTCTACTGCTCAAAAAAGTCGTTCATAAGTTTCACGGGATAAACGCTCCTTGCACCCCCCCGGCACTGCTGGTGTTTACACACAAACGTTCTTTCAGTTGACAAGGCCTGTTTTCAGATCAAGGACACAACATACAATTAATTGCATCTTTTTAGTTGAGATTAAACATGGGCAAAATAATAACAACAAAAATAACCAAAACTTGTGCACTGCAGCTTTAAGATTATTAGTGTCAGGGATAAAAGAAACCTTTTGGCTGAGGTGTTATATGGGAATTGACTGAACCTTCAACAGTTATCTAATGAAGTTGTTAATATAAACAGACAAGTGCAGAAAACGGGCTTGGACATGTCCACCACCACATTAAATCTTCTTTTTTTCTTCTTTTTTTTTTCTTTTCAATAAGGATTTCATCACCCCTACATTGTTATATTGATCACTTTAAATAACCTGCCATGTTTGATTAGCATCATGGAGAGAAAAATAAATCCTCATATTTAAAGTCTCCACCAGTTGTGAAGTTCACTGAGCTCCTGTACTCCTGAGGATTTCTGTGGTTCTTTTTCACATTTTCTCCTTTGCTTTCAGTCAGTTTTAATCTTGTATTCATTGTGGAAGAAATTATATAAAGGCTCAACATAAACCTGTTTTGCATTTTGAGTCCTGAGACAGTTTGCCTCTTAACAGTTTTCCTTCTCCAGATTCTATTTAATCTCTCTTGGCTGACATTGAACGTGAGATTACAGTGAAACTTGCTTCTTGGCAGGTGTCTGCTCTACTTTACAGACACACCACCAGCACCCACATCACCAGACCCTTCCTCATTACAAGTGTTTGCCCCTGGACATAGCACAAAGACATTGTTTTGAAAAACAAAACCTCTACCGAATCTCCTTTGACTCAGCCCCTACAGCACTCAGTCTCTACCTCTCTCATTCTTTCCTTTTCTTTCTCTCTGTCTTCATGTCTTTGCTTTCTCTCTGAGATTGTTTTAGTTCCACCTGCAGTAGTCAGATCTCATGTCACTTGTCCGTTGTGAACAGGCAGCTTAGTAGACGTACCCCTGGGCTCCAAGTGGTGGCAGAGGTGGAGGGGTTAGAGAGCACAAGGAAGAATACAGGTGTCTGTAACCTTATCTCTCTGTCTCTCTTTCTCCCCTCTGTCTTTCTTTACCTTACTCTCTCTGTCTTTCTTTACCTTACTCTCTCTGTCTTTCTTAGGGACATGGGAGAACGTTATCGACGGGAGATGCTGGCCCATGGAGGAGCCAAGGAGCCCATGCTCATGGTGGAAGGTAACCAAACTTACCATGAATTTCACCAGATGTTGAAAGAATCATTTAACTAATCATTGCAGTAGACCACATCACACTGACCTCAGATACCAAAATTCTGACTCGTTAATATTTGCATCAAGCCAAACATACACATTTTTCTTCTTCTTTTTTGGTGTTTTTACAGCTGTTGACATGTACAGTATAATGTTGCATTACTGCCTCCCTCTGGATTTAATCATCTATTTCAGTATTGCTCTCATGTCCTTACTTCCACTCATTACACTTTGCATGGGATTCCCCTGAGTGTTTTCCACCTCCTGTAGCTCTTAAATCAGCAGACTATGCTGACATATTTTTGTTGGATCAAATCGTCAATTAATTAGTTAATATTTAGGGGTAACTAGCTAATTAGATAGACAAAGGTCCTTAAAGCTACCATTTTCCTTGAACCTCACTTGTGCTGATGTGAATATTGGCCATCAGACAAAAGATGCTGTGAGTCAAGTCAGTCAGCTGTTACTGTTTTGGTTTAGCTCAGTCTGGGTTTGAGCCTCCACAGTTGCACATACAGTGTATTTAGTGGTTAAGCACGCCTCCCAGTGTTTCTTATCTTTGTTTACAGGAGCTTTGTCAAATCAGACGATGGTAGGCTACTGGGATAAAAAGTTAGCTCCCTCTATGGCAGCCACTCAGCATCTGTGCTGCTGTAGTCCAACCCATTTTCTGCTCATTTACTGAATTTACTAAATGACATTAAGTGTTGTGTTGCTTTTTTGTGCTCAGACAAAATTGAGAAGGGGGAAATAAAGACCTGGTTGATTATAGGGTTGAGTGATCAACACTGCTGACTCAGCAGAGCTGTGTTGTACATTCCTCTGTGCATTAAACTACTTCACAAAGCCACACCACAAAATATGTCTTGCCCAGCTAGCAGCTTTACAGGCTGTCATTGCCATTTGGTTCGCAACTTTTTTTCTTCAGGTGTTGTACTTAGAACTCAAACAGGTTCGTAATTTATTATTAAGTAATATTATTGATAACAAATCCAGTTACATATAACCCCTGAGGATACCATGATCTGAATGACTGAGAACTTTCACAGACATTTGCACAACTTTGGTTTTGTTCATCTACCGGCTACTGGATTACCATAACAATTTTGACAATTTATGGCCTACTGTTTTTTTTTACGTGTAGCTTTTTATCTACTACTAGCACTGGGCCATTTGTTTAACTCCAAGGCGTATGACCGAATACCTGCAGAACTCACCATATTCCCTATGTTAATTCCATATGGATTGTGCACTATTCATTAAATGAGAGATGAAATTCAAGTTGAACTAGCAGCGTGTCTTGAAGCTTGTCTCCAGGTGTGTAGCCATCAAACTGTAGTAAATTAAATTCTTGTTCGTCTGCAATAAGTTATTGCAGCAGAAGCTGCATTTTACCTTTTATGTGGGTTTAGGGAGAACAAAACTTCCTCCTCCCATTGCCATCCTCCCTTCATTACTTCCTCCTCTCCTCCCCTGCGTAAGAAGTGGCTGTTGCATGTCTGGACAGGACAAAAGAGGAGAAGATGAGAGAGATTATTAATATCAGGTGACACTTGGGAGTGTACTGTAAATCTCTCCCTCAGGGTCACCTCCTCCCTTCTCCATCAGATTGTCCCTCCAGCTCAAACCAGGGCTGCACCCAGCCTCTGAAATTACAACCACCAACCAATCAGTCCTCGTCACTAGAGCAACTGTACAATTGACTGTTGTTGAACTTACAATATTTGCTTTTATGGCACCCTTTGAAGAGAATGCTGCACTAATTATAGTCCAAGGCCCTTTGAGCAGAATAGTTATCAGGGTCATATTGATCTCTCTGGTGGTCTTTCCCAGCTATAAGTCATTGTATGAGCTCCAACGCTGTAAAAATGTCTGCATTGGAAATAATAGCTAGTTGAAATTATTTCGTTTTATAACAGATCACAATAAAAGAGTCTTGAAATTGCTAGATGTTATTTCCAGTCTAGTGGCTTTGGCAGTGTCCTATAATACATTTTTATGACAATCATTAAAAAAAGAAGAAAAAAGATTCATAATAAAATCTATGACTCTGTCTGGATAAATGCTTAAACTGAAACAGAAACTCCCTACCTTTTCAAAGACGATTCACTCAGCTGCCTTTCTAGTATGATGTCCTCATAATTTACCATAATATCACAAACGCTGAAGTCAAGAGTCATAAAACTACATCAGTGCATATGCTGAAACATTTAGTTATGCTCTGTTCTTCACTGTGGGGTTGAGAGGTTCATAGTAACCATCTTGAATACCTATTGGGGAATGGAAAAGGATTTTGAAGCCAATAAGAAGGGCCCTTATTATATCCTGAGGAGTGTTTAGGAGACTAGAGACCAGAAGACAAGAGGAACGACTCTAAATCCATTACTAGGGGTGGGAATCACCAGAGACACCACGGTACAATATTATCACAATATTTAAGTCAATGTACGTTATTATCAGGAATATTTAAGTCATGCTACGATAGTATCATGATATTATTAAGTAAAAGTATTTGCAAAATCATATATTGCGATACACTCAAACAGCAGCTCTAGTGAGAGTGAGCACCAGTGGACTGAAATGTCGATTGTTTTTTTTTATGCTAATCCACAAAAAGTTGAATGTTTATTTGTAAAATTAAATGCTAAAAAAAAATCAATACTTGGTGTCCCCCCGCCCCTACCAATTACACGTAACCCTTTCAAATAAAGACCTTGTGAATGGAGGTGTGTAATGTTTCCCCCTTGGTGAGATGGTAGAGGGGGCACCAGGACACACAGGGAACAGGAGGAGACCCAGCAAGGCTAATCAGAGGCCAGTCTTTATCTGCCCACTCCTGGATGTTTCCCAGGAAAGACGATGTTGAAATGTAAACCCGGGCATTAAATTCAGACCAGCAGCATCAGGACTGAGTGAGAGTGTGAGGGGGAAAAGAGAGAAAAAGAGGGAAGTAAAAGGAGAGAAAGGGAAGGAGAGAGTGAAAGGTGAGCGACTGCCTGAACTGAACTCGAGGTTCTGCTACAGAGAGTGCTTTCATGGCTCGGACTGTTCCCATAGCTCTGACCAGCGAGCACAGAAAATGGATCTACTTGGGCTATGCAGCCAAGTCCCAGGACCCTGTTAATTCTTTGTCTGGAGGCGGCTTCTCTGAATAGCTCTTATGACTGCATACATGGTTGCTAATAAACCCCAAGAGCACGGTGGTCTGTACAGTCCCACAGCACGTCTGTGACAATGATCTATAGTTCTGTCTGAATTAATGGAGGGGATTGGATAAACTTCACAGCAGAGGTGTAAAGCTGCAAAATACATAATTTATAGCTCTTACTTGAAAACAGACATGACTTGCGGTGACTGTGACAGTGCTCCAACTGCTGCAAATATCTTATCCTTGATTTACACACAGTAATTTGCTTTTGACAACCACAGGGCTGTGAAGGAAAAGAAGTCATTGTGGCTTTCAAACCTTTGAAGAAATACGTCCAAAATCAGAGTCTGACAAACTTGCTGAAATGTCTGACAGTTGCATCCACTTTGTGCAGTTTCACTCCTATCTTATGGAGTGAGAATGTGATTTCCATGTCTTTATTTCAGCATAAAGCAGATGAACTTAAATCGTGTGCATACTGTGAAACCAATCAATAGAGACGTCTGTGTAGTTTCTCAGTCATCCAGGACATTGTCCTCCAAGTCATTGAACTTCAGAACTGAAGAATACCCTTAGATAAAAGGTGAAACATCTTCAAGAAATCCATAAGTCCATAGTCTGAGGCTAATTCTGCCCAATGCCTGATTTTGAAAAATGCCAAGAAGTAGACTGAGAGGAGGAGGGAGGGAGAGAGAGTGCAGAGCAGTGAGGGGGCGTGGTCTGGTAGTGAAATCTGGCACTGAGTTGCAGCTGCTTAAATCTGGCGACACACTACAACATTATTGTCCGGTTTTACCCATGAGTCAGTCAGCACTAGTTGAGGACAGTCGGCATGGCTAGTTGGCTCAGAAATCTGCTGTGTGAGGGGTAAACCCTCAAATCGGCAAGTGTGCGAGTGTGTAACAGACCCGACCCGTCCTCAGTCGTAGTCAATCAAACTGAATCCAGACGCAAAAAGGTTGTGTGTGCTGATTAACAATCCAACTGCAAACACATGTTGTATACATATCAGGGAGTCAGTATGTCACTGCACTACCTCTGCAATGGAGATCTACACTTGCAGCCAGAGTAGTTACTAGGCTACAATTTATTTGTGGTTAATCTTAAAACGAACAGTCAACTGTCTGGAAGTGAGGGAGTATGTTTTTAGTACTTTAAATCAGAACTATATATTCTTATGGATATCACTTCAAATAAAACACAGAGGTTCAGGTGGATGAACCTTCTTACATCAAGAGGTTGTTTCACTGCGTTTTTTTAAAAGATTTATTGTCATTAAGTCCCCGGGTTTTTGCGTCTTTTGTTCCTTTTGTGAAGGCACTTACTCAACAGTGCAATGTTTGTCATCACTCTTGTCCTGCTTACATTCTGGGCCTGTCTTAAGTGTGGTTTGTAGGGAAAACACTTCCTGAACATCAAAGGTGTAATTACAGAGTCAGTGAGCTGATGGTTTGCCTCCAGGTTTAACAGAGGTAACAGCTTCTCTCACCTTGACATGTTTCAAATGGTTACGGGCAGCAGCAGAGAAAAATAGCTACTGAATCAGCCAGAACTGTCTTTTGAAATGTGTCATCGTATGTCTGTCTTGAGGAGTGTGCAAATTAGTGTATGAACTTATAAACATACGAGGAAAATGATGCTTCAGAAGATGTGAGACTGAGGCTCAAGTTGCAGCAAGCTGCAGTTTGTTCTCATTTTTAATGCAAAAAAACATTCACATACTGCTTCTTCCTGCAAGTTACCGTAGGCATAATTGGTCTATAAAAGCAACCTATTAAATCATGAAAGAACAGAACTCAGCCAAGCCCATGGGAGTGGGATCAATAGAGTTGAGAATAACAGCGAAGACCTTGGATTGGTTAGGGGACATTGGCAAACAATAATAATTAGTGCTGTAATTGCAAGATGCAGGTAAAAATAGAAGCGCTTGCTGTAAATTCTTTCTGGGAGCCAAGAAAACAAGTTATGTCTTTTCTTTAGTTGGTGCACTGCTGTGACAAATCCACTCTTCATAAATGAAGCAAGCACTAATTGCTCATGTTTTCATGTTTTTACTCTACCAAGGTAGGTATAGGTTTAGGTTATGGCCCAAGGAAGAAATTCCTGGAGCAGCCTTAACAGAAGTTTACACTCTCTGTGTTCTTTCTCTAGTAATTTTGGGGTTATGAGACGGTTTACAGTCAGCAACACTCTTTACAGGCGGTAACTCAAATATCTGATAAATTCAGTGAGCAGTAGCTGCACAGACAGCAATTTGAAAGCATTTGGGCTGAATTCTTGTCCCCAGAGCTCTCATTACTAAAGCCTCAGAGCTGTTAGCCAGCCACATAGGTCTTCATCTGACTGATACCCATCGCCCACCACCCTGTGAGTAAATAAACAAGTTATTATTTGCATGCTGTGTATATACTCCTGTAAGAAGTAAAAAAGCAGAAAAGCCAACAGCTACAGTGAATGAGTGTGTTATTCGCTGATTCTCAGAATCACTCTGTTCGGTTTCGAGAAAGTCAAATGTCTGCCAAGTAGAGCTAAACAAGAATGTCTGTGACTTTGATGTTCCCACATATGCTTGAAAAGCTGTGAATATATGGAAGAGGAGTAGTGCATTTTCCTTGTCCAACAAGAGCTCTTAAAGTAAACTTGAGAATGAGACTAATCGGCTCAATTGCTCCAGCAAGGCTTTTCTGTGGTCTAAATGTGTCTGTGTCCATCTGGAAATCAAGGGTTTTTGGCTAAATGGTGCTTTAAAGCCGCAGTTTGTCTGAGGACACTTCTATTGAAAGAGACCCACTGTTACACTGAACACTTCTTCATTTCTTGTCTCCAGCACCTGCAGTTTTAACTCTCATAGCCAAGTTGGCTTAAGCTGCGGATCCTGAGATGACTGTAATGGTTAGAAGCCTTTTTCCCCCCCCTCAATAGCTGTCAGTATCGTTATGAATGGAAACTGAAATTCCCAAATACAAGATGACTCACACGGCAAAGCCTTTGTCCTAAGGCTCTCTCAACAATGGACACAAAGCTCAGCCTATGTTTAGTTTGGCTCTGGGTTCTCCTGCTCCGCTGAGTAGCCAAGAGTAAATGTACAGTTCTGCTGTCAAGCATTCACAGAGACACTGCGTACACTTTCTGCACTGATGAGGTGCTCCTGTAAACACAAGCAGCTGGACGACCCGTGTGAGTCTGTCAAGAATTACAGCCATCCACATGATCAGTCCTGTCTGTATTTTTCAGCTCAGTTTGAAAGGGTTACTTTACCCAAAACAAAAATAAAAAAGACTGCACTGTTTGGTCAGTAAGTTTGATCAGCAGAACATGTATTTTTAACATGGATTAAGTTCCACTATTTAAGAATTAGTGACATCTAATGTTAAAACTGCATATAGATGTAGCAAACAGAGGACACAGGCGTGTGAATCACATTCATAGTTAACCTAGCACTAATCTCCACTGTCTGTGGACTGTGGGAGGAAGCTGGAGTACATGGCAGTAGGTTGGGTTTTAGATTTCTCGTTGTTTGTTGTTTTTTAGTTTTCCAGATTCAGGCTGCAGATAATGAATTTAAAGTTCCACTGAAAACTGAGTGAGTTCAAGTGGATGCAGACATTTCAGAGGGGATACTTCAAAGTTTTGACTTAAATGGGTTAAATGATCTCAAAAGAGGCTGCTGCTGCTTTCTCTGTTCTACAACAGAGAAAGTTGTTCACATTTACAGTGTGTCCATGTACCCTGCAGGTCTTTTTTGTCTGACTCGGCCCCACCCCCTTGTGTGTATCTGTAAAAGCAGCTGCTTAGATCAGATACTCCTCCACACTTTTGTTATGACTTTGAGGTTATCTGTGCATTCCTCTCAGACTCTCCCGGCGAGCTGGTTTGAGAAAAGACTCCTCACTGCTTATTGTTGATCCTCTCCTCATGTACCGTTGAGCATCGTGTGAGAGCCAGGTGCTGACACCACAGTCACCTGGTGATGAGAAGACAGCGAGGGTGCTATTGTTTCCCTGACCAACATCTTTCATGATCACACTTCCCTTTCCACGTCTATCTCTCTCTCTCTCTCTGTCTCTCCCTCTCTCTCTCTGTCTTCACTGCCGTGTTATCTTTGCTTGTATAACACACTAACCTGTGGCGGGCAGACAGTGCTCCAGACATCAGATCCCCCGTGGATACACACAGTCAGGAAATGATATCTATTAGAGAAAGTGCCGGTGACGCTGCAGACGGTATATGTAGAGTTCAGATGAGTGGCGGTGTCTGCTCGCACACTGTAATAAGTAAACAAGGGACATGCCCGGACGTGTGCGTACGCGAGCATCTGTTTCTTTGTTGTTTTCGTGCTGCATACTCATGTAATGAGCGGTGTCATGACACAAACCGCCCCGCAATCCTTCAAGCACCTCTTTGACCTTCATGGATGCTTTTCCGCGATTGAGCCTGACCTTTGAACAGAGTGGGGCCACAACAAAGAGGAATTTCATGCACATGGACTTATGTCATGACCAACAACCACATATTTACTATGTAATGTTTTCACATTACATAGTAATGTGTCATACTGATGAACCCACAGAAAATGAGCGACTTAAATCTCGCTGTTGATTTTAACTAAACTAATGATTGAAGGCACATATTACATAAATGTGATTTTATGCTTTAAATGCCAGTTTACTTGGTTGGATGGATAAACTGGATAAACATTTATTTTTAATGCACTTCTATGAAAACAAATTATATTTCAGGACTGATTTAAGAATGCAATGACTAGCATGAGGTTTTAAAAAAATGTAGTTTTAGAAATAGCCTTATCACAAGATTCCTAAAAAGCTGCTATTATAAGACCTCACAAGATAGATAACTGCTTAGGTGGAAAGAGTGCTGAAATATTCTACTCAGTAAAAGTATTACCATTTTGTACTGGTCTAAAAATGCACTCAAGTTAAAGTTAAAAAAAAAGTAGTAGTAGTGGAGTTAAAGTTACTTAACCTTTTTAGCAAGGTTGGGGTTCTTTCTTGTGTCATGCAAAAAGGACAAAAATCTCACATTAACTGTTTTTATTAAAGGCAAACCTTAAAAATTAAAGTGCTGACAAAATGAAATATGTAAACACATAATGTATCAGTCAAAATGAGTCATAAAGTCACAAATACTTGAACTTTCTCACTCACTCTTAGGGATCAATACTTGGTGTCTTTTTTTTTTTAATATAATATATTAACGCCAATTCATCTGTTAAAAAAAAAAATACTCAATTACAGTCACGCAGCTAAATGTAATTAATTATTTTCCACCTCTGGTTAACTGTTTCTCAAGTTTCTCAAAAGCAATAATAATGTGTTTATATATTTATTTATTTATTTTACCATGGACTTATTTATCTTTATAAGAATCTTATCAGTGACTTATTAACAGTCGATTATAGCTTATTACAAGGACCTTAAAATAAAAACATTTCCATTTTGCATTATACTGACATTAGCAGTTAGCTCAGCACAGCCTCATAAATTGGGCCTTTTTCCTCTGACACTACTACAGTACGTTTGTCTTGGAACAAATCAGCACTTTGTCCCCCCCCCCCTTTCTAAATGATATTTTCTCATAGTGCAGTTAACTGGGCAGTGTTTTGACGTTTAACTTGATTGCCTGACGTCAGTATTATTTTCTGTATGACACACTAAAGCAGCTTGAGCTGTTAATAGCATTTTGGGATCCACTTTAAAGCAGTCATCAGATGCCACAGACGTAAACAGTGGTCACAGCAGAAACATCCTGCAGGGCTTTAATTAGGGCTATCATTTATGGCTGGGGATGATCACTTTCATGTGGCTGACATGTTCCCAAGGATCCAGGGGCTTTGTGGTTGCAGTGTTAGGGACACTGCATGTTGGTATCATTTTATAGCCCAGAGGCTGGGTGCAGCTAGTGGGTAAGAGGAGATGATAATCCCTGTCTCTGCTCTTCGCATCTGAGGAAATTTCGCTTGTACCTGCTGAGCCTATTTGAGGATAACAGCAATTCTAACACTTAAGCATGTTCTGGATTGCTGTCGGAAACTCTTTACGTCCCCATTCGCGCATGCCTTTGCAGACTCCAATATTGTGCAACTCTTGTGTTTGTGCGTGTGTTTGAGTGTGTGAGTGTTGGAGGTGACCCATGCAGGAAAAGCGGGGAGGGGGTTAGCGCCTATTTACATTGGCAGCCGCACAAGGGGAAATGAACTGACTTCAAAGCGGGCGTGCAGCTGAATTGTAAAGCGAGCGAGCGAGGGAGTCCTCCATGCATGAGCTGGCAGACAGGCTCTTAAAACACAGACAGGCATTCCCAGGGCCTGCTCATGGCTGCACGGACAAATCTGCTCCACAGTACTAGTCACAATCTGGTGTGACGAGAGAGCATGCTGTATGTGAGTTCAGTATCACCCTGTAAAGCTTCAGAAAATGTTAGAAAAATACGTTTTGTTTAGTTAGATAATTCTTATCACTGTCTGAAGCCTGTCGAAGGTGTCCAGAAAGTTTCTGTGCATGCTCTCGTTTCATTTTCAGTCAGGATGTCTCAATACTATTTTGTTCTTGTTCGATACAATACCAAATATGTCATATGCCTTGAGTATTTACCAGTACCAATATCAGACGTTTTTTTTTTGGAGGCAGATCTACTATGGTGACCCTAGGGTGGCTAAAGCTAAAAAAAGAAGAAACTACCAAGCTGTTGACAACACATTTGTGCTGTCAACACAACACCTAGCCCTAACCATAACCTGACATTTTAAAAACATAGTTCCAACTGTATAAGAAATAAACTACCCACATTACAATTTACATAGAGAAGGGTTTTTTTTTTCCTTTTCCCAATATTGCATCCAGTGATTTTTGATCAACTGGAATTTGATGAGACTTATTATTTTAATAAAATTTAAATTTACTCTGGGACCAAAATGGCTATCACGTTCGAAAAGTTTCCCTGTGAACCAATCAGATTGCTGAGTTTTAAACGACATTAAAAATATTAAATGTTTTCTTTCTTAATGAAATGATGGAGGTAGAGGTAAGAAATACAATACAATACACACAGCTGACGCTGCTGCTTTGTGTCTTTGTGTGACAGGGATGCTGCAGAGACGACCTTCCATCGAGGACTTTGTTGACGCGCTGGTGTCTGAACTGAACCCAAACTTTGAGACTTTCATTATGGACTCTGAGAGCTGAAAATGGTCTCTGGTGGTGCAGAAATGGACTTGAATCTTTGCTGTTGATTTAAAAAAAAAAAAAAAAGTGATGGCAGTACTGTCTGTAAATGAATTGTATAAATTGTATGAATTGTTGGTCACACTTTTGCTGTCCAGAAAAAGATGATCTGAATCAACTTGTGCACACAAACAAGGAAATTGACTTGGTTCTACTTTTCTCTCTAATACAACAAACAATAAAAATATTAACAGAAGATAATTTGTTTTGTTTGTTTTGTTTTTTTAGAGCAGAAGGTATAAATATAGAAATAGAAATATAAAGAGTACAAGTTATTGAAAGTAACCGGAATGTGCAAATGAGCGTAGTGCAGAGATGACCATTAATTGTTTATTTGAGAGACAGCCTGGGGGAGGAAACTGTCTCTGAGGCGGTTTGTTTTTGCAGACAGTGTTCTGTCGTGCCTGCCTGAAGGCAGCAGTTTAAACAGTTTGTGTCCGGGGTGTGAGGGGTCTGCAGAGATGTTTGCAGCCTGTTTCAATACCCTGGACCTGGACAGACTGAACATTGGTGGTGTAAAAGATGTGGTCATCTCCTCCCGGTGTCCAAAATGACACCAAAATGTCATAGTATAGTATGTCGTCCAAAATCTGCCAAAAATGTCATAGTATAGTATGTCGTCCAAAATGACACCAAAATGTCATAGTATAGTATGTTGTCCAAAATCACTCAAAAATGTCACAGTATAGTATGTCGTCCTAAATCTGCCAAAAATGTCATTTCCAAAAACGGTCAGAAATGTCATAGTATAGTATGTCGTCCAAAATCACTCAAAAATGTCATAGTATAGTATGTCGTCCAAAAACGGTCAGAAATGTCATAGTATAGTATGTCGTCCAAAATCGGTCAGAAATGTCATAGTATAGTATGTCGTCCAAAATCGGTCAGAAATGTCATAGTATAGTATGTCGTCCAAAAACAGTCAGAAATGTCATAGTATAGTATGTCAGGCCAAAATCACTCAAAAATGTCATAGTATAGTATGTCGTCCAAAATCTGCCAAAAATGTCATAGTATAGTATGTCAGGCCAAAATCACTCAAAAATGTCATAGTATAGTATGTCGTCCAAAATCTGCCAAAAATGTCATAGTATAGTATGTCGTCCTAAATCTGCCAAAAATGTCATAGTATAGTATGTCGTCCTAAATCTGCCAAAAATGTCATACAAAAATGTCATAGTATAGTATGTCGTCCCAAATGACACCAAAATGTCATAGTATAGCATGTCGTCCAAAGTGACACCAAAATGTCATAGTATAGTATGTCGTCTAAAAATCACTCAAAAATGTCATAGTATAGTATGTCGTCCAAAAACGGTCAGAAATGTCATAGTATAGTATGTCGTCCAAAATCTGCCAATAATGTCATGGTATAGTATGTCGTCCAAAATCTGCCAAAAATGTCATAGTATAGTATGTCGTCCTAAATCTGCCAAAAATGTCATAGTATAGTATGTCGTCCAAAATCACTCAAAAATGTCATAGTATAGTATGTCATCCAAAAACGGTCAGAAATGTCATAGTATAGTATGTCGTCCAAAATCGGTCAGAAATGTCATAGTATAGTATGTCGTCCAAAATCGGTCAGAAATGTCATAGTATAGTATGTCGTCCAAAAACAGTCAGAAATGTCATAGTATAGTATGTCAGGCCAAAATCAGCAAAAAATGTTATAGTATAGTATGTCGTCCAAAATCGGTCAATAATGTCATAGTATAGTATGTCGTCCAAAATCACTCAACAATGTCATAGTATAGTATGTCGTCCAAAAACGGTCAGAAATGTCATAGTATAGTATGTCGTCCAAAATCGGTCAAAAATGTCATAGTATAGTATGTCGTCCTAAATCTGCCAAAAATGTCGTAGTATAGTATGTCGTCCAAAATCGTTCAGAAATGTCATAGTATAGTATGTCGTCCAAAATCACTCCAAAAAGTCATAGTATAGTATGTCTTCCAAAATGACACCAAAATGTCTTAGTATTGTATGTCTTCCAAAAACGGCCAGAAATGTCATAGTATAGTATGTCGTCCAAAATCGGCCAGAAATGTCATAGTATAGTATGTCGTCCAAAATCTGCCAAAAATGTCATAGTATAGTATGTCGTCCTAAATCTGCCAAAAATGTCATAGTATAGCATGTCTTCCAAAATGACACCAAAATGTCATAGTATAGTATGTCGTTCAAAATCGGCCCAATATGTCATAGTATAGTATGTCGTCCAAAATCACTCAAAAATGTCATAGTATAGTATGTCGTGCAAAATCTGCCAAAAATGTCATAGTATAGTATGTCGTCCAAAATGACACCAAAATGTCATAGTATAGCATGTCGTCCAAAGTGACACCAAAATGTCATAGTATAGTATGTCGTCCAAAAACAGTCAGAAATGTCATGGTATAGTATGTCGTCCAAAATCTGCCAAAAATGTCATAGTATAGTATGTCGTCCTAAATCTGCCAAAAATGTCATAGTATAGTATGTCGTCCAAAATGACACCAAAATGTCATAGTATAGTATGTCGTGCAAAATCTGCCAAAAATGTCATAGTATAGTATGTCGTCCAAAATCACTCAAAAATGTCATAGTATAGTATGTCGTCCAAAAACGGTCAGAAATGTCATAGTATAGTATGTCGTCCAAAATCGGTCAGAAATGTCATAGTATAGTATGTCGTCCAAAATCGGTCAGAAATGTCATAGTATAGTATGTCGTCCAAAAACAGTCAGAAATGTCATAGTATAGTATGTCAGGCCAAAATCAGCAAAAAATGTCATAGTATAGTATGTCGTCCAAAATCGGTCAATAATGTCATAGTATAGTATGTCGTCCTAAATCACTCAAAAATGTTATAGTATATAGTATGTCGTCCAAAATCACTCAGAAATGTCATAGTATAGTATGTCGTCCAAAATCGGCAAAAAATGTCATAGTATAGTATGTCGTCCAAAATCTGACAGAAATGTCATAGTATTGTATGTCGTTCAAAATCGACCCAATATGTCACAGTATAGTATGTCGTCCAAAATCACTCAAAAATGTCATAGTATTGTATGTCGTTCAAAATCTGCCCAATATGTCATAGTATAGTATGTCGTCCAGAATCACTCAAAAATGTCATAGTATTGTATGTCGTTCAAAATCTGCCCAATATGTCATAGTATAGTATGTCGTGCAAAATCTGCCAAAAATGTCATAGTATAGTATGTCGTCCAAAAACGGTCAGAAATGTCATAGTATAGTATGTCGTCCAAAATGACACCAAAATGTCATAGTATAGCATGTCGTCCAAAGTGACACCAAAATGTCATAGTATAGTATGTCTTGCAAAATCTGCCAAAAATGTCATAGTATAGTATGTCGTCCAAAAACGGTCAGAAATGTCATAGTATAGTATGTCGTCCAAAAACGGTCAGAAATGTCATAGTATAGTATGTCGTCCAAAATCTGCCAATTATGTCATGGTATAGTATGTCGTCCTAAATCTGCCAAAAATGTCATAGTATAGTATGTCGTCGAAAATGACACCAAAATATCATAGTATAGTATGTCGTGCAAAATCTGCCAAAAATGTCATAGTATAGTATGTCGTCCAAAAACGGTCAGAAATGTCATAGTATAGTATGTCGTCAAAAATCGGTCAGAAATGTCATAGTATAGTATGTCGTCCAAAATCGGTCAGAAATGTCATAGTATAGTATGTCGTCCAAAAACAGTCAGAAATGTCATAGTATAGTATGTCAGGCCAAAATCACTCAAAAATGTCATAGTATAGTATGTCGTCCAAAATCTGCCAAAAATGTCATAGTATAGTATGTCGTCCTAAATCTGCCAAAAATGTCATACAAAAATGTCATAGTATAGTATGTCGTCCAAAATGACACCAAAATGTCATAGTATAGCATGTCGTCCAAAGTGACACCAAAATGTCATAGTATAGTATGTCGTGCAAAATCTGCCAAAAATGTCATAGTATAGTATGTCGTCCAAAATCGGTCAGAAATGTCATAGTATAGTATGTCGTCCAAAAACAGTCAGAAATGTCATAGTATAGTATGTCAGGCCAAAATCACTCAAAAATGTCATAGTATAGTATGTCGTCCAAAATCTGCCAAAAATGTCATAGTATAGTATGTCAGGCCAAAATCACTCAAAAATGTCATAGTATAGTATGTCGTCCAAATTCTGCCAAAAATGTCATAGTATAGTATGTCGTCCTAAATCTGCCAAAAATGTCATACAAAAATGTCATAGTATAGTATGTCGTCCAAAATGACACCAAAATGTCATAGTATAGCATGTCGTCCAAAGTGACACCAAAATGTCATAGTATAGTATGTCGTCCAAAATCACTCAAAAATGTCATAGTATAGTATGTCGTCCAAAATCTGCCAATAATGTCATGGTATAGTATGTCGTCCAAAATCTGCCAAAAATGTCATAGTATAGTATGTCGTCCTAAATCTGCCAAAAATGTCATAGTATAGTATGTCGTCCAAAATCACTCAAAAATGTCATAGTATAGTATGTCGTCCAAAAACGGTCAGAAATGTCATAGTATAGTATGTCGTCAAAAATCGGTCAGAAATGTCATAGTATAGTATGTCGTCCAAAATCGGTCAGAAATGTCATAGTATAGTATGTCGTCCAAAAACAGTCAGAAATGTCATAGTATAGTATGTCAGGCCAAAATCAGCAAAAAATGTTATAGTATAGTATGTCGTCCAAAATCGGTCAATAATGTCATAGTATAGTATGTCGTCCAACATCGGTCAAAAATGTCATAGTATATAGTATGTCGTCCAAAATCACTCAGAAATGTCATAGTATAGTATGTCGTCCAAAGTCGGCAAAAAATGTCATAGTATAGTATGTCGTCCAAAATCGGTCAGAAATGTCATAGTATAGTATGTCGTCCAAAATCACTCAACAATGTCATAGTATAGTATGTCGTCCAAAAACGGTCAGAAATGTCATAGTATAGTATGTCGTCCAAATTCGGCCAGAAATGTCATAGTATAGTATGTCGTCCAAAAACGGTCAGAAATGTCATAGTATAGTATGTCGTCCAAAATCGGTCAGAAATGTCATAGTATAGTATGTCGTCCAAAGTCACTCAACAATGTCATAGTATAGTATGTCGTCCAAAAACGGTCAGAAATGTCATAGTATAGTATGTCGTCCAAAATCGGCCAGAAATGTCATAGTATAGTATGTCGTCCAAAAACGGTCAGAAATGTCATAGTATAGTATGTCGTCCAAAATCGGTCAAAAATGTCATAGTATAGTATGTCGTCCTAAATCTGCCAAAAATGTCGTAGTATAGTATGTCGTCCAAAATCGTTCAGAAATGTCATAGTAAAGTATGTCGTCCAAAATCACTCCAAAAAGTCATAGTATAGTATGTCTTCCAAAATGACACCAAAATGTCTTAGTATTGTATGTCGTCCAAAAACGGCCAGAAATGTCATAGTATAGTATGTCGTCCAAAATCGGTCAAAAATGTCATAGTATAGTATGTCGTCCAAAATCTGCCAATAATGTCATAGTATAGTATGTCGTCCAAAATCTGCCAAAAATGTCATAGTATAGTATGTCGTCCTAAATCTGCCAAAAATGTCATAGTATAGTATGTTGTCCAAAATGACACCAAAATGTCATAGTATAGCATGTCGTCCAAAGTGACACCAAAATGTCATAGTATAGTATGTCGTGCAAAATCTGCCAAATATGTCATAGTATAGTATGTCGTCCAAAAACAGTCAGAAATGTCATAGTATAGTATGTCGTCCAAAAACGGTCAGAAATGTCATAGTATAGTATGTCATCCAAAATCTGCCAATAATGTCATGGTATAGTATGTCGTCCAAAATCTGCCAAAAATGTCATAGTATAGTATGTCGTCCTAAATCTGCCAAAAATGTCATAGTATAGTATGTCGTCCAAAATGACACCAAAATGTCATAGTATAGTATGTCGTGCAAAATCTGCCAAAAATGTCATAGTATAGTATGTCGTCCAAAATCACTCAAAAATGTCATAGTATAGTATGTCGTCCAAAAACGGTCAGAAATGTCATAGTATAGTATGTCGTCCAAAGTCGGCAAAAAATGTCATAGTATAGTATGTCGTCCAAAATCGGTCAGAAATGTCATAGTATAGTATGTCGTCCAAAATCACTCAACAATGTCATAGTATAGTATGTCGTCCAAAAACGGTCAGAAATGTCATAGTATAGTATGTCGTCCAAAATCACTCAACAATGTCATAGTATAGTATGTCGTCCAAAATCGGTCAAAAATGTCATAGTATAGTATGTCGTCCTAAATCTGCCAAAAATGTCATAGTATAGTATGTCGTCCAAAATCGTTCAGAAATGTCATAGTATAGTATGTCGTCCAAAATCACTCCAAAAAGTCATAGTATAGTATGTCTTCCAAAATGACACCAAAATGTCTTAGTATTGTATGTCGTCCAAAAACGGCCAGAAATGTCATAGTATAGTATGTCGTCCAAAATCGGCCAGAAATGTCATAGTATAGTATGTCGTCCAAAATCTGCCAAAAATGTCATAGTATAGTATGTCGTCCTAAATCTGCCAAAAATGTCATAGTATAGTATGTCGTCCAAAATGACACCAAAATGTCATAGTATAGTATGTCGTCCAAAATCGGTCAGAAATGTCATAGTATAGTATGTCGTCCAAAATCGGTCAAAAATGTCATAGTATAGTATGTCGTCCAAAATCGGTCAAAAATGTCATAGTATATAGTATGTCGTCCAAAATCACTCAGAAATGTCATAGTATAGTATGTCGTCCAAAGTCAGCAAAAAATGTCATAGTATAGTATGTCGTCCAAAAACGGTCAAAAATGTCATAGTATAGTATGTCGTCCTAAATCTGCCAAAAATGTCATAGTATAGTATGTCGTCCAAAATCGTTCAGAAATGTCATAGTATAGTATGTCGTCCAAAATCACTCCAAAAAGTCATAGTATAGTATGTCTTCCAAAATGACACCAAAATGTCTTAGTATTGTATGTCGTCCAAAAACGGCCAGAAATGTCATAGTATAGTATGTCGTCCAAAATCGGTCAAAAATGTCATAGTATAGTATGTCGTCCAAAATCTGCCAATAATGTCATAGTATAGTATGTCGTCCAAAATCTGCCAAAAATGTCATAGTATAGTATGTCGTCCTAAATCTGCCAAAAATGTCATAGTATAGTATGTTGTCCAAAATGACACCAAAATGTCATAGTATAGCATGTCGTCCAAAGTGACACCAAAATGTCATAGTATAGTATGTCGTGCAAAATCTGCCAAATATGTCATAGTATAGTATGTCGTCCAAAAACAGTCAGAAATGTCATAGTATAGTATGTCGTCCAAAAACGGTCAGAAATGTCATAGTATAGTATGTCATCCAAAATCTGCCAATAATGTCATGGTATAGTATGTCGTCCAAAATCTGCCAAAAATGTCATAGTATAGTATGTCGTCCTAAATCTGCCAAAAATGTCATAGTATAGTATGTCGTCCAAAATGACACCAAAATGTCATAGTATAGTATGTCGTGCAAAATCTGCCAAAAATGTCATAGTATAGTATGTCGTCCAAAATCACTCAAAAATGTCATAGTATAGTATGTCGTCCAAAAACGGTCAGAAATGTCATAGTATAGTATGTCGTCCAAAGTCGGCAAAAAATGTCATAGTATAGTATGTCGTCCAAAATCGGTCAGAAATGTCATAGTATAGTATGTCGTCCAAAATCACTCAACAATGTCATAGTATAGTATGTCGTCCAAAAACGGTCAGAAATGTCATAGTATAGTATGTCGTCCAAAATCACTCAACAATGTCATAGTATAGTATGTCGTCCAAAATCGGTCAAAAATGTCATAGTATAGTATGTCGTCCTAAATCTGCCAAAAATGTCATAGTATAGTATGTCGTCCAAAATCGTTCAGAAATGTCATAGTATAGTATGTCGTCCAAAATCACTCCAAAAAGTCATAGTATAGTATGTCTTCCAAAATGACACCAAAATGTCTTAGTATTGTATGTCGTCCAAAAACGGCCAGAAATGTCATAGTATAGTATGTCGTCCAAAATCGGCCAGAAATGTCATAGTATAGTATGTCGTCCAAAATCTGCCAAAAATGTCATAGTATAGTATGTCGTCCTAAATCTGCCAAAAATGTCATAGTATAGTATGTCGTCCAAAATTACACCAAAATGTCATAGTATAGTATGTCGTCCAAAATCGGTCAGAAATGTCATAGTATAGTATGTCGTCCAAAATCGGTCAAAAATGTCATAGTATAGTATGTCGTCCAAAATCGGTCAAAAATGTCAAAGTATATAGTATGTCGTCCAAAATCACTCAGAAATGTCATAGTATAGTATGTCGTCCAAAGTCAGCAAAAAATGTCATAGTATAGTATGTCGTCCAAAAACGGTCAAAAATGTCATAGTATAGTATGTCGTCCTAAATCTGCCAAAAATGTCATAGTATAGTATGTCGTCCAAAATCGTTCAGAAATGTCATAGTATAGTATGTCGTCCAAAATCACTCCAAAAAGTCATAGTATAGTATGTCTTCCAAAATGACACCAAAATGTCTTAGTATTGTTTGTCGTCCAAAAACGGCCAGAAATGTCATAGTATAGTATGTCGTCCAAAATCGGCCAGAAATGTCATAGTATAGTATGTCGTCCAAAATCTGCCAAAAATGTCATAGTATAGTATGTCGTCCAAAATGACACCAAAATGTCATAGTATAGCATGTCGTCCAAAGTGACACCAAAATGTCATAGTATAGTATGTCGTGCAAAATCTGCCAAAAATGTCATAGTATAGTATGTCTTCCAAAAACGGTCAGAAATGTCATAGTATAGTATGTCGTCCAAAAACGGTCAGAAATGTCATAGTATAGTATGTCGTCCAAAATCTGCCAATAATGTCATGGTATAGTATGTCGTCCAAAATCTGCCAAAAATGTCATAGTATAGTATGTCGTCCTAAATCTGCCAAAAATGTCATAGTATAGTATGTCGTCCAAAATCGGTCAGAAATGTCATAGTATAGTATGTCGTCCAAAATCGGTCAAAAATGTCATAGTATAGTATGTCGTCCAAAATCGGTCAGAAATGTCATAGTAAAGTATGTCATCCAAAAACAGTCAGAAATGTCATAGTATAGTATGTCGTCCAAAATCGGTCAATAATGTCATAGTATAGTATGTCGTCCAACATCGGTCAAAAATGTCATAGTATATAGTATGTCGTCCAAAATCACTCAGAAATGTCATAGTATAGTATGTCGTCCAAAGTCGGCAAAAAATGTCATAGTATAGTATGTCGTCCAAAATCGGTCAGAAATGTCATAGTATAGTATGTCGTCCAAAATCACTCAACAATGTCATAGTATAGTATGTCGTCCAAAAACGGTCAGAAATGTCATAGTATAGTATGTCGTCCAAAAACGGTCAGAAATGTCATAGTATAGTATGTCGTCCAAAATCGGTCAAAAATGTCATAGTATAGTATGTCGTCCTAAATCTGCCAAAAATGTCATAGTATAGTATGTCGTCCAAAATCGTTCAGAAATGTCATAGTATAGTATGTCGTCCAAAATCACTCCAAAAAGTCATAGTATAGTATGTCTTCCAAAATGACACCAAAATGTCTTAGTATTGTATGTCGTCCAAAAACGGCCAGAAATGTCATAGTATAGTATGTCGTCCTAAATCTGACAAAAATGTCATAGTATAGTATGTCGTCCAAAATGACACCAAAATGTCATAGTATAGCATGTCGTCCAAAGTGACACCAAAATGTCATAGTATAGTATGTCGTGCAAAATCTGCCAAAAATGTCATAGTATAGTATGTCGTCCAAAAACGGTCAGAAATGTCATAGTATAGTATGTCGTCCAAAAACTGTCAGAAATGTCATAGTATAGTATGTCGTCCAAAATCTGCCAATAATGTCATGGTATAGTATGTCGTCCTAAATCTGCCAAAAATGTCATAGTATAGTATGTCGTCCAAAATGACACCAAAATGTCATAGTATAGTATGTCGTCCAAAATCGGTCAGAAATGTCATAGTATTGTATGTCGTTCAAAATCGGCCCAATATGTCATAGTATAGTATGTCGTCCAAAAACGGTCAGAAATGTCATAGTATAGTATGTCGTCCAAAAAACGGTCAGAAATGTCATAGTATAGTCAGTCAGTCAGTCATCATCTACCGCTTTATCCTCTGCTAGAGGGTCGTGGGGGGTGCTGTGCCAATCTCAGCTACATCGGGCGATAGGCGGGGTACACCCTGGACAGTTCGCCAGTCCATCGCAGGGCCACATAGAGAGACAGACAAACAACCATTCACTCTCACACTCACTCCTATGGTCAATTTAGATTGTCCAATCTACCTATCCCCATAGTATAGTATGTCGTCTAAAATCACTCAAAAATGTCATAGTATAGTATGTTGTCCAAAATCACTCAAAAATGTCATAGTATAGTATGTCGTCCTAAATCTGCCAAAAATGTCATAGTATAGTATGTCGTCCTAATCTGCCAAAAATGTCATAGTATAGTATGTCTTCCAAAATGACACCAAAATGTCTTAGTATTGTATGTCGTCCAAAAACGGTCAGAAATGTCATAGTATAGTATGTCGTCCTAAATCTGCCAAAAATGTTATAGTATAGTATGTCGTCCAAAAACGGTCAGAAATGTCATAGTATAGTATGTCGTCCAAAATCACACCTGAAAAGTCACAGCTGAAGCTGCTGCTTTATGTCTTTGTGTGACAGTGATGCTGCAGAGACGACCTTCCATCGAGGGCTTTGTACAGCAGACGTGCTGGTGTCTGAACTCAACCCAAAACCTTGGGACTTTCATCATGTACTTTGAGAGCTGAAAACTGTCTCTGATCCACCAGAGACGGTGTAGAAATGGACTTGAATCTTTACTGTTGTTTAAAGAAAGGAAAAAAAAAAAGCGATGGCAGAATTGTCTGTAAATAAAATCTTTTCATTCATTCTCAAAACTCCTGTCCCACTGACAGGCACTTTCCCAATGCAGTTGAGTCTCATGTAATTTTGTTTCAACATTCTCTATCTGCCACTTTATTAGGTACACAGGACACTTGAAGAAAGACACGCAGAGAGGAGCATTTGCCATTTGTTTTACTGTTGCCTTTTTATAACCTTGAACCACTCTTGTCATACACTGATATAAATGAGGTCATTTATATCAGAGGAGAATGACAAGAGTCATTTTCATTTTCACTTAAACGTAAACTGCTGCTCGCTGGATATTTTCTCTTTTTCAGACCATACTGAAAACATTTTCATAATTTCTTGCCTTTGTTTTCATCTGTTAATTACACAGCTAATATCTCATCATCTAAATATCCTCCTCAAGCTCCCATACTAGGGGAACATTGTTTTTTCCGTGATCGTATTAGGATGAGGAAGAATAGCTAATCTGCTCTTCCTGTCATGTGGTCATTGTTTCGGCTCTAGATTAATGCCGCTCCATCTGTTTTGTCTGTCAGTAGTTACTGAGGGGGAAAGTTATGCTCATAGCTGCTGCTGTGTAGAAATAAAATTCACTTGATTTATTTGCAAGGGTATCTCATTTCACTGTGTTAAAACAGCTCAAACATAACATTAAAATCAGAGCGTTTCTGTAGGAGTTTTCCACATTACAGCAGATATTACACAGTAGAGCTGCTGTGTGCATCTGTTACAACACATTCACAATATAATTAACAGCCGAGTTGGAACTGCAGCTGCTCCCTCTGACATTGTCCTTGCTTGCCTTTACACAGATCTGAGAACCAACATTGCCTTTTTTAATAGCAGGCATTTACTGGGAAGGGTCACAGAAGAAAAAGAAATCCCAGGAGAAAATAAACACAATCAACAATCAGTTCATTAAGAATTGAGAGCCTAGATAACTCCATATGTAAACAAGTTCAAGTTTATTTACAAAAACATGTTTACGAACATCAACACTATATCTGGGAAATGAAAGCAAACATATCGTCAGTCAAGTCTATGTTACAAAAATATTGACCTATTTACTATTGTACAGTATCTACAACATATTTAACATTCCTCATCGTAACTTGCTCTGTGTTATTAAGATTGTCTTCAATGTGCAACATAATCACTTTTCTTCACACCTCAAATTTCACAACTGTTACATACAAAAGCTTCATAAAACCAGCTGTCGATCAGCTGATCAGTGGTTACAGTTTGTCCTCCTACATGTGAAGATTTCAGACGCTTTCAAGACGGAGCCAAGGCTCTTTTTTTTTTTTTTTTTTTGTTAGTCAATACTCCTCGATGTTTCAACTTCATTCAGTTTCACCTTCTGGGGCATGTGAGTTCACATTCTGTGTGTGTGTGTATGTGTGTGCGTGCGTGTGATATCTGAAACAGGATCTGGATGCGGCTGTTGTTAAGTCCAGGCTGGTTCAAGGGTGGAACAGGAGCCAAAGACGTCCATGTCATCCTGGAAAGAGCAGGAAGAGGAACCCACACACGCTGTGATTAGTAATGTATCTGCCCAGAGCTGAGCAGCAGCCGACTTATAACAGGATAGTGTTGTCCACATCAAAGAACTTGTGCTATCTCCTGTTTCTTTTAGCAGCTGCTCGTCATGGACAGACACTCACACAGCAATGTCCCAGTCCATAAAAAGGACATCCAAGATGACAACTTGGGTGTCTTTTGCAGGAAAAACAGTATGCAGTAGTTTGAGAAGATGGGTTTTATTTTACAGTCCCTCAATGTCCCTATAGGAATGAGTTAAACTGCGTGGGAGAGATCATGTGATTTCGTAATTGATGTTAGAGAACATCGAGGATCATTAAGCAGTTTTTCTTTGTGGCAGCTAATCTGAAATGCCATGGGAGTGTCTTCATGCGTCAAGGTAAACGTTTGAGTTCAACTGATTTACAGCTTGGGACATGACTTCGGGACTTAGAGACTCACCTAACTGAGTTGATGGGTGCTGTTGTTTCTGAAGAAGTGCATCTGTCATAGCTTCACTGAAGCTCTGTCTGGTCCTCTCAGGTGAGTTCTCCTCTGACCTGCACCTGTCCTCTTCCTCGCCTCCCTCACAGTCCTCCTCCACCTCAGGTCTCCCTGTAGATCCTGTGTCACACTGAGGCATTGCCAAGCACTCTGCAGGCTCTGAGCTCGCTGTTGTCCCACCAACTGCTATGCTGTCAAACTCCAATTGTCCTCCATGCTGCACCTGGGTGTCTTCCTCATCCAGGTTTCTGAGGGAGTGGAATCAAGAGAGCTGTGGTTATTATCACCACAAATATCTGTTCACATCCACACCCTGTGGTGTTTCATATCTATATTAGATGTCTCTGTTTGTACTCAACACCTCAGAGTATAATTAGTCACATTAAACTATGTCTACACCACCGTTAATAGCAATGAAAATCAGAACACAAGCCCCAAGGAAGGTGGGCAGCATACGGTCACAGGGCCAGATCTGGTCCATGGACCAGTTTTATATGGTGTGCACTGAATTTAAAGGACTACAAGATGTCCAAAAAGCAATCAATAAAAGGCAGCGCTGTATAAAAGTTACTATGCATGCAGAGTGAAAGTTTCAGTTCGTAGTGCTACATCTTCACATTAAAAGCATTTAACTGGCAAAACACAGCTTGACATTAATTTTGAAGGAGCTCTACTTCTTTCTTGTGCATAAATCTGCAAAATGTGCAAAATTCCTTCTCACCCGTCACTGAGACTCATGTGGGAATGGAAGGGACTGTTGTCCTGGCAACGGTTTAGACTGCACCTCTCATCACAGCACAGTGATGGGATCAGGTGGACCGGACCTGAACAAAACACACAAGTTAAAATGTTATAAAGCAATGTCAAGACAGCATGATGATAAACAACTGAATTCTGAATACAATACTTAGTGTGAATTAATGTCTACTGCTAATATCACGTGGGTCTGAATTCCACCGTACCATTTGTGTGTCCGGGGCCAAGGTGACACTGGCAGCAGGGTCTCTGGGGAAAGTCGTGTAACCAGCGAGGGTCCAGGCAGGACAGCTCTGCCCCACTGTACGGACAGTCCTGGGACCTCAGAGACGCTGCTGAGGGAACATTTGTGGGACGGTCAACCACAGAGACATACAACAGCCTTACAGCAGCAGAGACCTTCCACTAGAACAACTTTGATATTAAAAAGACAAGTGCAGGAGAGAGAGAGCTGTGAGAACAGCATCACTGATACTGACATCATGTCTGAATATCCTGTAACAAAAAACAAAACACTAATATACTGAACTGCACAGGTAGGCAGGTTGTGCTTGAATTTGTTTGGAAATGCCTCACAACCCTCGAGTCCATGAGGCCGATTAAAATTCTTTAGAGTCATTTTAAAAGCTACTGTGTTAGCATTATGCGGCAGCTTGGGTGAAGGGTGGGGTGTGTGTTTAGACTGAGTGGAACTACTAACACAGATTTTTTTTTTTTACTCTTATTCCCAATACACCACTTAAAAAAAAAGAGTAAATAACACACAGAGCGTGAGCATGGTAATCTGTACCATGCTCTTTGTTTCAGGTGATCTTACCGGGCAAGCATGATGTCATTAACTGTTTGCCCGGGGATATTTCACATACTTAAACAGTTTTGGCTTCAGGAATGATGCTCATTATACAAGTTACCACAAATATGCTTACACCAGGCTTTAATAAGGATTAAAAGTAAAGATCACAACTGACAGATGAAATGGCTCTGTTTGCGTAGTCGACAATAATGAAATCGGGCTCATCCAGTTTTTTTTTTTGTATCGTCTACATATATTCAGATTTACCACAGCACTCGCTGCTTTAAAACTACAGGCACGTCGCAAAGCGAAGGAACCACTAAAACATATGAAAATATTCCTGTGACCTCCACATGTATTTCCTCTGCAATAATTTGACTATAAGTAGTCAACAGTAGACAAGTAGACAACAACTTCTGTGGAAATGATCGATACTAGGGCTGCAACTAATGATTATTCTCATTGTTGATTCATCTGTCCAGTATTAATACTCAGTTTACTGATATATACTGTGTCCAAAACGCATGGGAAACATGTATGTGGGGAAGCATGAATTAAAATAGCTATCTATTCTGAAGAAGAAAAAAACTGCTTCTACAGGTTAAAGTGTCAAGTATTTAGTGTAACAGCACGTAGCCTTTCCTTTTTTTAAAACTGGAGTAGAACCAAAATGAATGTGAATGGTAAAACCTGTGGTTCTTCTACTATTTCATATTGCAAAATATCAGCTGTGGAAAAGGCCTATCATGCCAGGTTTATTCAAGTTTACTAATAAATATAAGACCACATTTCAGTCACATCATTCCAATCCAAATAACAATTATCACAGAATTTGACAAACATATAAACAGCCCTGAGACTTTTGCACAGTACAGTATTTACTGTATAAATACGAGGAACATGTGTCTGTCTGTTAATCACATAACTGTCCAATGGTTTGCTTGATTTTATATATATGTAGACCCCACTAGAGAACCACTGGTACAAGTAAGAGAATTTTAGAAACATGTCTTGATCATAGTACATTCTTTACTGGGAATTGACTGGCACCCAGGGAGAGGGGGTTCAAAGGTCAGTGCTGGCTGCATAGAACCACATGCAGACCTGGACTGCAGCAAAGAAAAAATCTTGCCTTTTTCAGTGGTGCATGGAAAGTCTTTCTGGCCCTAAAATGTGAAAACCTCCTTTGAGCTCCTGCATCCGCTGTTTGAATACACCATCCAAAGTCTCAGCTCTGCAGCTCTTTTCAAGCATATTTTACAGATTGAAATGATATGTTGTGATATCTGCTTGTGTGTTTTGTGACTCACCACTGGGCTTCTTCTCCAGCAGCTGTCTCTTGCAGTAGATGACACACAGCACCAGCAGGGCCAGCAGCACAGTGGCCAGAGCGCTGCAGATGACCGCAGCCAGGGCCATGTCCCGTGGGCTGGTCACCACCACGGGTAGCGGCACCAGGTTCACACGTCCGCTGCCTGTGGAGGAAGATGAACACACAGTATGATTATGATGAAAATGCACCTTATAGCAATGTGCAGGTATTTAATGTTATCCGAAATTCCTCGACCAATCACATTCAGGTAATATGAGACAAATGATTCCTTTTCACCGTGAGACATTTTTGAAATGTCAGGAGTGTATTAATGCTCCTTTGTGTTATTGTTTCTCTCATATCAAACCTTTTGGCCCCAAAAATACTGCTCATTATACAAGTCTCCACAAATACAGGACATCACACGGGTTTGGTGCAGCTCAACACTCAACGTCACGATATAAAACAGATGAATTGGCACAGGCCCTTGAAATATTTGGCTTCTGCTCCGTGTAATTATCATTTCAGACACTCATCAAAGATAAAGGCACAATCTGTTATCCAAATGTAAACTAAAAGCAGCCAAATTAAAAACATGACTAGAACTTTCTATCACTGTCAAACTGAACAAGAAACTTCATAAAGACATGAACAAGGGCCAATCAGTTATCAATATGTTTTTCAAAAACTTAGGCGTGAATGTGTTAGCAGACAGTTGCTTATTTGCACATCTAGTACGATAACACATGGTGTCATGGCAACCACATGAAACAAATATTCATTCTGTGGTGACTCACCCTGAACCCCGTGATAAATCATGTGCCATTCTGCCTATTGTTAATTTGAATTAAGGAGTGATGTGGGTATTAAGTTGAGCTTCATCAGTAAATTTGTCAACAGAAACAAGAAAGGCATTTGTTCTCTTCACGTGTGCCAAGAATGTTATGTTATTGGCCAGGTTTGTTTGTCTGTTTGCCTGTGAGCAGTGTTATTTTTTTTATTTTTTTTAAATAGTAAAGGACTAAAAAAGAATATCTGTACCTAGGACCCAAGGAAGAAAATAATTTCTCTGTTAGGTTTATTGGATTTTCTTTCTTTCTTTCTTTTTTCTCTGCAGCTATTCATTACGGGAAACATGAAGGAGGAGTTCTTGACTTTCCAGACACTCCGTGTGATAAGTGAGAGCTCATGAAAAGAGCAGGGAGCAGTGAGATGTCAGCAGGTAAGCTGTGAGTCCCACAGGACCACCTCAGCTCTGAGGCTTTTGTAAAAAAAAAAAAAAAAAAAAGTCTAAAATTTTAATACTGATTGACTTTTCTCTGAGGCATTTGCATGCATCATAGAAAAACTGTATCAGTAGTCAAACATAATCTTGCTGTTGTGAAATACAGTGAAAGTATATGTTATAACAACACTGTGAACACATAGTGAGAGAAAGCTTTATCAATAAGGTGAATGATTTTGTTTGAGATATTTGCTGTTTGCTTTTCAGTGCATTAATCATAGCAACTGATTTCCACCTTTTCACATCTAAGGGCTCTTTGTTAGCTGCCAATGTAAACATTACTTACGCTTTGGGAAGTTGTTTTATTCAGCCATGATAGGGGATGAGGGTATTATAACATTCCTTGTCATGGGGAAAACTCAAAACAGCTCTGAAAACTTTGTCTGACCTAGAAGAGTGTTTTGATAAAAGTACTGATATAATTAAATATTATTAAGAAAATTGCAGATTCCCTGCTCTTTCAGTGATTTTTAAAAATGTCACAAGAGACAATTACAAAACAATATCAGCTTTTCTAAACATGCAGTTTAAGTTTTAATTGAATTTGTATGTAATCCACGGACATGTCGCATGTGGACAATACATTATGACAAAAACAAAAGCCTTCTCTCATTAACAATAATAATATGTTGTATATGTGTATATTAAACAGATGTACTTGTTAATATTATATTGTACGGCGTAAAACCATCACGCTCTATATTCTAAGTAGTACACACAGATACAGGAATGTCTACCTGTCGTGTTTATATTTAGTTTTCATTGTCAGGGTCAAATTGAACTGATCCGAGGTGAGCATCATCGCTCGTACAACACAAAGGCAGTCTGTTGTAAGAGGCCCAGCAGCTGCAGCAAACACAGATAAACACTGAGCCATTGAAGTGAGCTCACCTGCTGATATTATCTTCACACAAACCACACCAATAAACCACAGCCTTTCACAGACTCGCTGCCTATTGACTTTGTGGTGGTCCACATACTCCAAATAAAAGAAGCACTTCTTTACACCTCTTTGACTTTGGTCTCTACAAACCCTATTAAAAGGCTCTTTAGCAGAAATTGGCACTATTTTACCCAGAACTGTAAATAAAACAAAATAGGGTTTCTCTGTTTTGTGTTAAAATGACAAAACACACAGACATGTAAGCAGTGCAACAAGATGCACTTTTCAACAAGAACAACTGGAATAAGGAGTTTTAGCAGCTAACAATGCTTAATGGCAATTAGTGCACATGACAGTGACACAACAAAGAGACAACATCTTTAAAATATAAAAGACAATGTGATGATTTGTTATTTTGCAGCACAGAAGAAACACGGGGACAAGATAGCTAGAAACTGAGAATGCACATAGTTCCTAAGTATGGGAATCAGATTATGATTGAAGTATGCAACAGAGTTCAGGACAGAACTTACATCAGAGCTTCATTGTTGAATAATAATTACTCTGATAAGCATATTCTTTGGCCTGGTTAGGCTTCGCTTCTCCAGATGCAGTCTATTCAAATGCAAAGTCCATTTACAGGAGCTGTTTTTTATACGATTGTAGTGTAGGTGTTGAAACAGATAGACAGCCTTACATTTAGCATTTTCGCTTAAGTTAAATTGTATATAAAAACATAACAGTAGTGTAGATAAAGTGTCTGACAGTCAGCAGAGATCATTACTTTAACTGCTGTGACTTCAGAGAATGTGCTTTTTAAAACTAAAAGGTTTTGGTTGAAGCAGCTGGCCGACAAATGCAGCGAAGAATATTTCCTGGTATGTTTCGTGTCATCTGTGGTGAGAGCTGATCACATGCAGCTTTGAAGTCTGCGAGCATGCACATCAGAGGGAGAGCTGAGGTTATCGGGGGGGAAAGAGAGTTGTCGGATCATGTTTCCTACCAGTAGCATATAAAGCTGTTCACTTTAAAGCTGGGATTTCAGAAATAGCTGTTGTGTTATTGCTGAACTTCAAAACTACACCACTGTTTCTCTTCACGCTGACACAGAAGATAAAACAGCAATCTAACTTCTGTGTAAATCTGGGAGGAAACAGTGGTTATAGAGGGATAAACTACCTAAAAGGCCTGTAGGATTCTTTGAATGAATATATCTCAACATGCCTGTATGTGTTAGACAGTGAAAAACTCCAGCAGATGAAACACATTAGAGAAGCTAAAGGAATCCATAAAACACAATCTCATTTTTACTACACTCCAAAAAGCCACTAGGGGACAGGGGGAGAAGGAAGGAGGGGCTGTTTAAGATTTACAGTCCACCCCAGACTGCATCTGCCTCCCCTGCACAGCTGCACCGTTGCCCCAGGCCAGTGTGGCCTATTAGAATGATCTGCCCTTTAAGTTTTCACCACCATCCTCAAGATAACACTGGAGAGAGGGAGCAAGACTTTCAAACATTTGGAAATGCTCCACTGAGAGTCGTGGACGAGCCAACTACCAGCTATGTTCTCAGACACAATGGCCATTTTGTTTCAAAACGGGAAGCTGCACAGATGGAAAAATGAGCTGACAGAAGGAGGCCAGTGCTCCCATGGCTAGTGTTCATTACACAAACGGGAATGTATGAAAAGATTATCAACAGTAGATGTCTGATGATATTTTCCTTTTTACAATTATTGCATGTGAGCGAGTGTGTCTGAGTTGTCCAGCCACCCAGAGCCATCTACATTTTTTTAAGACTGCGGTGTGAACACTGGCCTGGTCTGCTCTGATCCTCACGCTGCCAAAAGCCTCCTCTGCCATCAGGAAGTCACACTCAATTACCAAAGGTATAAGTTCAGTCTCCTGTTGGTTTTATGAGGAAACCTGAAATCATAAGGATGTATTTAACTACATACAATGGCTGGAAAACAGAAGTTAATTGGATCTATAGCTGACTGGAATGTGAGCCGGGCTTTGTGAACGTACTGTCACACACTCCCTGCCTCTTTTAAGCATAATGGATCTGTACAAAAGGTAATAAATTACAGTGCGTGAACCAGCACACTCCCTGATCTGGTGCTGAAACAAAAATCGTGCGCAGCAGTATTCAGATATGTTTTGTCTGAATATGTCAATGGAGGTTTTGTCCAAGGAAGTTTGCTCATTTAATCCAAACTGAGCACTGAGAGTGAGTGATGTGCTCCGAGTTAGTATAATCCAGTGTTGGCAAATCCACTATTGCTATTGAGGCATCCATTTCAGCTTTTGAACTGCTCGGTTTATAAATCCAAGCATTTGTTTGCACATATAGCATAGCAGCTTGGCTCAGTGAGATTTAGTGAATGAACTATGGCTCGCTCCACCCTATAAAGGCTGTGGTTCTGGTTATGCCGAGGACCTTGTGCTGGCATGTTGTGTGTGTAAAGGCTTTGTGTGGCACTGCTGCTTCAGTTTTGGTTCTAGTAGTGTTTGGCAAGGAGTTCAATACTGTGCTAGTAGGTGATATTTGCTTTTATACAACAGTATCCTTGTTGTTTCGTCTTAAAACATCACTTATTGTGGGCTGGGATGAATGGCCTGCATTCATGAGGACATTAAAGAGAATGTGTCAGTGATGTCTGGCCAACTGTTTGAAAAAGTAAAAGAAATGAGAATTGCTTACAGTGAGGCTCATAAGGAGGCGGAGGGTCCCCACAGGGTATACACTCCATGTCTTGGAAACCACTTAATTTGGTCTTTCTGTAATATCTGTAGGGAAAAAACAAAAACAACAAAATGATATGTTTTAACCTTCAAAGCTGTCATGAAGACAGGAGCTTCAAACACTTCCGTATTAGTGTGTTGCAACATGTTTCCCTTCTTCCAAACTATTCTGTTAAGATGAATAATTTTCATAAATGACCAAAGTATTTGGTGCAGACACATCTCTCCTCTCACCCCGGCAGACAGTCGCCACACACAGCATTGCTGGTGGTGGAGCAGTTGCCCTTCTGGAAGCGGTTGATGAGAGCACAGTCCAAGCAGGGCTTGCACTTCTGCAGGCTCCGGTCCTCTTTGAAGCGACTGCTCCGGCAGGGCACACACCGGGCATCCTCTCCATAACCAAAGCCACATTCCTGGGAGGATTAACAGGAGAAATACACCGGGTAAGAGGTGGGGTCGGTGGTTTGGGATGATGTGCAGCTGGTGAAAGGAGGGCTTGGATGTGGACTACTGGGGGTCTGGAATTAAAGAATGATATTGGCTCACAGGATCAGAGGAGAACAATTGCCTGCCTCTTTTGAGAGTCCATCTTACACTGGCAATAATCTCCCTGACTCTCTCAGTATGAATGAGTGCCCTTCCGCTGCAAGACCTAGAAAGGCCAGACATTTGAATAATAAAGGCCCTGGAGAACACCCACTGTTGTATTATTGCAAGTTTATTGCTGTGTTTTTGTGCAACTCTCTCTCCAAGCAGACTCAGTGAGTGTCCCATTGAGTGAGAGGCCAGCTAGCAAAGGAAATGCTTAGGGAAGGGGTAAGGATTATAGAAAGGTATATGAAGGAAATGAGATGAATACTCTTTTGTGTTTGTCACTTGAAAGTGCACCTAAAAAGCACAGCTCGGGACTAGTGTGTGAGTGATCTAATGCTCACCCTGAACTACTTATCTCCAAAATATGAGGTTATGAAATATAAGACCAAATTACTGTTTTCTTTGACTGGAAATAAAGGCATGTATCCTGTTACTAGGGCTAGGGTGATACGCTTTTGTCACGATGCAATAGTATCATATTTCTACCTGCCAATATAATTTGTATTGCTACTTTGATTTATTCACATTCTATGAGTATTTTGATTTAAAAGGAAGGATCATTTTCTTTTCCTCCTTAAACCAAAACTGAATTATACTTTTCTGGAGACAATCACCCATGATTCTTTTTGGGTTGTTTGATTTATTTAATTAATTATCACTCCAGTTGCTAGTTCCTTTCTTCCGATGTGAGCCTTGCTTTGTCTCTACTCCAAATAATCTTTGTCACTTTCACATCCTCTAAAATGACGTGAGAAGATTGGTGACCTCAGCCACAAAGTGACATTTATGTGACATCTGATATTACTGTACACCACACACTGAAAAGACCCTGTAGGCATGACATCATGCATTGATCATTCATTATCAGCTTCTCAGCAGCTGCCCTGTTGTCCAGCGTCCCTACACCGCAATCCAAAGCCAGGGTGAAAGACAAGGACGGGGGTGAGGGGTTGCTCATATATCATTAATGTGAAGGTCAGCTTCAAACAGTTCTTCTCTCTTCTCTTCTGTCTTCACCCGTGTCCTGTTTCACTGCCTGGGCATGCAGCCCTGCTGGAATGTGGGCACAAGACTCTGGTATGGGGGTTGGGTTTGGGGAAGCACGCTGGCTGGCAAGAAATTAAAAGAGATTTTAGAGGCAAAGATGTGATCCTGCGATGGCACCACACAGTCAAGCTTGAGGATGAGGAATTCAGTCCTTCCAGCCAAACGCATGTGAGCCTGACACTGAACCCTTGGGGCAAGTCATGCAGGCCCAAGGTGGACTGTCTGGGGCTGCAGCTGTTGTTATGAAGTCTCCATATAAGGCCTCGCTCTCCAGCAGGGCAGGGCAGGGAAATGTGGAGGTGGGGAGGGGGAAAGAAAAAGTGAGAAACCGAGGAGTAGTGGCTGATGAGTGATATAAAGGGGAAAGGCATTATGAAGATTTGGCCACATCGTAAGCGATCCTTTCTCATGAAAAAACCTGAGAGCCCTGACACTGAGATGGTCATTATGAACAAACAGCAAACCCGGCTGCCACAAGGTACCTCACATTCACATTCACTCATTCTGGTTCACTTCCATTATATGAAAGAAGAGGCCAAGGACGATTCTTGCTCACTAAGCCCTAGACTGGCACAAGCTTTATCCGTGGGGCACCACATGACAGGATGGGGGCCGATGCTACATAGACACGAGGCAGTCAGAGTCAGAGCTCTGAAACAAAAGGAAAATGAAGCCAACTTCTGTCCCTCTGATCTGGGCCACACAGAACATCAAGAAGGGCTTTCTTTCTTCTTTTATCTTTGCTTACAAAGCTGACACTCTACACTGTCTAGTTCAGCAGCAAAAAAGAAACACTAGAGCCTGTAGTCATCAGTTTAAGTTATTATATGAAAAGACAAATCACGTATTACACACAACATACATATAAGCCCCTTTTCATCATAACCTACAGAAAACAGCCCACCAGTATCAGCAAGATTACGACTTCTTCCTGACAACACTATACTGTCAGGATGTGAACAGCAAGGTACAACAATAGCAGAAAAAACAAAACACACACACACACCAATGGAGGGAAGTTAATTCTCTATTAGACTGTACATGCTGGTTTCTCTACAGGAACAACTTTATCAGTTTTGTGCTAAGCCCTGAAATGAATGAGATAAGGAAAGCATTTGAGGCCTGTAGCCAATAATAAAAAAGTTCAAGAAACTGCAATAAAAAATATTGGAAATAATCAGACAATAGCAGTACCGCAAATGTTATATTTCACTTTGATGTGCCGTTCAAAGAAAAGCAAATACTTAAAATTCCCTTTCCCATATCCTATCTCCAGATCTAGTTTGGGTGAGATTGCCAACCATAACAGACGTGTGGAGTGGAGAGAAGGGCCGAGCCGCCTGAGACCTGAAGCATGTTCAGGCGCAGAGCTTTTTGAGATTAGGAAGGAATCACACGGAGGGCAGCCAACCATCTGATCTCGTAATGAAACAGCGCCGTGACAGTGCAAGTTAGCTAGAAGCAGAATTCTGACAGGTACAAAGCACACGCATACTCCCTTTTTTCTCTCTTACTCTATTATACTTAAAAGAGTAATTAGAGTGGTGTCTTCAGACACAAGAATAATGTGAGTGACCACGACGACTTTGACCTTTCTGCTGCCCATGCACTTCTCACAACTTCACAACAGTGTCTCTCTCTTTTTTCTCAACACCATCCAGAGGCCCTTTGCCCTGGAAGTGTGGCCGGAGCAAACGTTACACTCTTGCTATATATTACAAGATTCTGACACATCAAAGTTGTGTTCCTGCCCTTGTTTTTGCCACTGGCAGTTTACACTGCGGGGAAAAAAATCAGTGCTTCTCCTTCATGCTTGACACAACAGAAGACTATACAGCTTATGAATGAATGAAATATGGCACAGATAAAGGGAATAACTGTTTTTAATGGCCATTCCCTGTGTGTGGGTGGTTCCTTTGGCTACAGTTAGTGTGGAGAGGCTAATTGATGTTTGTCCATCTGTCTCAGAGAGGCTTCCAGAGGCAAACTGAGCCACATTCCTCTGAGATCTCTATGGCAGCTGCACAGAGGGACTCCCAACAGTTTGCTGCCCTTCCAGTGCTCGGTCCTGCCTTTAAGAATATGGACAGATTGTCTTGGTTACGCAGAGCTCAGATCAGAAGTTGTGTCTGTGGGAAACGTTCCCTAAATGCAGGCCCGGGTCTCCACTGTGAGCCGGCATCCCGCTACCTTCAGAGAAAGAATGAGGCAGCCAATTATTAACCAGGACCCCAGGGTGGCGAGCAGCATTCATGCCTGTTGAGCTGGCAGAGGAACACGAGGACTACTGAAGCGTATTACCAACCACAGAGTGCATGTCTGTGTGCACTGAGATTAAAGGCAACTGGACTTAAATGCATGTGTGCAACACATGTCAAGGGTGATACAATGTTTTTTCACCAGTGATCAAAGATGTAGGGCAGGTTAAACCCATATAAAGAAAAGTACCTTTCCCTATAGCAGAATAAGAGAAGTGTATACTTATATATACTCCGTTTATTAGGTACACCAGTTAAGTTTAATATCTGCATAAAGTGTATACTTTAAAATATGTTTTTATCCATTTTATGGTCGTGTCTTGGCACACACCAATATTTAGTCACTGATTATTGATTTAAATGGGTATTACAGTGCAGTGTTTGATCTGGTTAAAAGTATTTACTTGTCTCTACATTACTGCAAAAGCAGGCACACCGCTTCTGCCAGAGTAGAAAGCCTTTCCTTACAAACATTAACTGACACTATAATAGAGGCCTGTTTGTACAAAGCACACAAAAACCTGTGGCTAAGGTGGTGGAAAATACTTTGTTCCACGCCGAGACTGCAGCAAGCTTAGGCATGGCTGGCTACAAACAGTGAAGACAATAAGTTGGACAGGGTGCAACAGGGAAAAACAATGGAAGCCATTCATCTGCAGAAGGTCAAAAGTATGGGTGTGACTGATTACAGAAGGGTCGGTGTTCGACAAAAGCTAATAACAGCTTGGCTGTTCCCTTCATGAAAGAGAGGAAGTAATAAATAATGTTGGTTCACTGGACAAGATACACTTTTCTAAACAGTGATGTCCATTATTTTCATGGACCACAGTTGCATTTTGTTTGTGGACTCCCCCCCCCACACACACACACACGAGTAAACATCCATTCAATAGCATAAGGAAGTTGATTAAACTGATTGCAGTTGATGAAACTTTCCTTTTCCTAAATAAACAAGTGACTGTGCTTTTCCCTTCATGGCTCTGCTGAAATGCACCTGGTTGTACACACGACTTTAGCCAAATCTCTATAAAGCAAAAGAAATTCAGTTTGTGCAGCTGATGTGATAAAAAAGGGCAGATTGAGTCCAGTTTTTTTTTTTTCTTCAAACCTTTGAAAGCTCCTGTCCTGCATCACACTGCTTGCAGGGTTTACAGTTCCCAAAACGGTCCTTGTACTCCTGCTCTCTGCATTCTCTGGTCTCCTCCTCGGCGCTCACAGGAATCTGAGAGGGACAGTCATTTAGTCAAAGTTAGAGATTCCTGCGTTTCTTAACCACATTTATCTGCAGCAGATAAAGCAGAGCTCAATCCAGAACCGTGTATCGTGCTGTAATGTCTCTTATTTTAGTTTGAGGGGATCAACTCCCTTTTTGATCTCTTCTTAAAAACAAGTCTAACACTGCTGGGATGAGTTAAGGGGGAAATTTATGTGGCCTTTGGAAAAACTGCACAGCTTCAACAGCAGAGTCTCAAAAGCAGCAATACACGGATCATCAAAGCCAGACGAGAATCTGGACAGCTAATACAATCAATCAGGACAGTGCATTGAATAAAAGGTCAAATGATCGACAGTTGTGTGGGTTTGATCCCATTAATGCTCAGTAATAATTCAGTAACAAGTGATATTATATTCATCAATGTCAAAATTGTGCAAACACACTGTTGTTTTCTGTCTATAAAGAAGTTAAAAACCACAGTTTACAGTTTCTTTAACATTCACTGAGGAGCAAAACTAAATATTTAATAAACGGACATTTTGTTGCACTAATTAATCCATATTGGCTGATGTTAATCTTTTTATGCATAGCCATAGATCCCACAGCACTGCATGAACAGTAGAAGTATAGGTGTGCAGTTTGGGAAAAACATACAAAAACAACAGTCTTAGTCCACTTTTACCAACAGAGTGATACTTTTAGAAATGTTAACAGACACACTGAAGCTTTTTCGGTTACATGTAAAGCAACAAAGAAACAGTTCATATCAGTAGAACTGAGTTAGAGAGATAGCAGTATAACACTGGGCTGATAACAGCACCTCACCAGATTACACACAAACACAGAGTTTGGATTAACAAACATTTTTGAGAAGATATATTGTGTAATGAATCACTTACCAGAGTTAAATAAATGATGTGCACAGTTAATAAAAGGGAGAAGGTGTGTTGGTGCATCCACACCATTTTGATCCTGATCTTTGCAGCTGAAAAAGGACACAAGCGTAAAAGACTGAGTTTATCGTCATATAAAAAATATATACAATAATGCACCGTGAGCAATTCTTCAAGACAATTTCATTCAACACAGAGAATATTATCAGACAGGAAGCCTCAATGACATGTTGGTGAGTTAAACATTAATTACTGATGGCTGATTATATTCTCACTGAATTTCATTATATTGTTTTGAAAAAATTATTATTAGTTTTATAAATACAGTGACAGTGAAAAATTACAATTTCAATTTCCCAAATCAATGAAGAAACAATGAACACGTAATCCAAAATTTGGTTTAGTCCACAAACTATACGTAATCGGTTTACTGTCCAAAAGGTACAACACAACCCATCACATGTATCAAACTGAAATCACAGAACTCAAACCGATTATGAAAATATTTGGCAATTTAGTAGCCTATTGATTATGAATGAATCAATTAACTATTGCAGAAGACCAGGTGTGGATAATGAGGCACTGATTAGAAACAGCATCAGACTGTATGTAGGCTACTCTCCGCAGCAGAGTCAAGTCATGTGATGATTTTCGGTTAAAAATCACATCAGCTCCTCCGACAGTGAGACCCGAATATAAATGTCTCTACAACACATAATATTTTGATCAGTGAAGTGATACAAATACAAAGAGGATGCGCGTAAAGCGAGTGTCTGTCCCTGTCAATGGTCGTCGGTCAAAGTCGATACTGTGAAATGATAACTTGAGGTTTGTTGTCACTGTTCACGCCGACATACATACCATGTTTGCCGCTGCCACCTTCTCCTGAGTCGTGACTCACTGCATAAACTTTATTCTGTACGTCTGTGAGGCGTCATTAAGAGCTGCAGCTCTTCTCTTCTTACCTGATCAAAATGGAACCAAGTTGCTCAAAATGTGGGTTCTGGAGAGTTCAAAGCACAGCGGTGAGAGGTGAGGACCCGGACCTGGACCTGGTACTGGAGCTGGAGCTGGTGTGTTTCCCGTTCACCATGTCAGCGTTGCTGGTGCCTCAGACCAGACCGGCGACTCACTCACACACTCACTGCAGCACAAACACAGCAGCTCAACGAGAGAGAGAGAGGGAGAGACAGAGAGAGAGAGAACATCAAAGGCGGGCAGAGGAGGGGGGGGGAAAAAAAGTGCACTGCGGATCAGAAGCCAATGTTCTTTGTGATTATACAATTTACAGGTCATATTCAGAACAAGGCGATTGAAAAGCATACATTTAAAGCATGAACAGAGAAAACACAAGAATATAAGAAGGGATATTCAAAAGTAGACATGTATTCATTCATACATTCATTCATGCATTCATTCATTCATTCATTCATTGGACTGTTCAGTGAAGAAGAGGGTGTAGTTGTTCAATACACATGTGTTCTTGTCTGTTGGGTTTTGAATTGTCTATTGATTATTGAATTAATTTCAATGAGAGATGAAAATGGGGAATAGTAATAGCTGTACAAATATATAGTTATACAAATGGGATGGTTGATGAACAACAGTCTGTAAACACAGTTTGTAAGAAAGCTAGTGGGGTATGTGTATGTACACACATATATATATATGTATATATATATACATATATATATATAAACCATACAAAATGAAGACATTTTGGCTGGTCATCACATCTTTAAAGGGCTTTTGGAGGGTTAAGACATGGTTTTAGGGTTAGGGTTAGAATTGGGTTTAGGTTAGGACTGGGTTAGGGTTAGTTATGATGGTTAAGGTTAGGGTAAGGGGCCAGGTTTATGTCCATGAGTGTCCTCACTGTGAAAGCAAATGTGTGTGTGTTTCAGTGACCTCCTGCCACATGTTCCCTGCAGTTTACTTTCCTACATCCATTATCGGAAATCACGTTGTTCTTCATGAGATCTTCTGCTCACTCGCAGTCTGCCGCTCGTCTATTTTCTATTTGGAGGCACTTGTTGTCGACATCAAATTATTTGGAAGCGGTTCACCCCTGTGAGCTGCAGATGACATGATGTCAGCATGCTGACCCAGGATTGGCTGGAGCTCAGACGACTTGTTAACACATCTGCTGAGAAGAACAGGGTTCAATGTCAAGTTACTGACGTTGTCTGCATGGTATAACTTAACACGGGAGAATAGATAGTTATTTAAATGTTGTACAGTTGAAAAAATGTTTAAAGACAACACAACACTGACCAAAACAGTAAAATAAATAAATAACACACTTACATAAAATGTATAACCAGTGAAGAATTAGTGAAAATGAGTCGGTCTTGGTTTAAAAATGTTTATTTTGTCTTCCTGGAAAAGGTTGAGGTTGACATATAACTAAAGCTTTCTTCAACACCTTTTTTTGTTTAAAGCCTAATCTTTGTTTTCTTAAAGGGTTTTCTGATCATTAATGACGTGGAGCAGTTGATTTGACAAAAAGTGCATGATTAAATCCACATCTAGCAAAAAAATGTGTGTGTGTGTGTGTCTGTTTGTGTGTCTGTGTGTGTGTGCGCGCGTGTGTGTGTGTGTGTGTCTGAACTAAGGCAAAGACACAAAGGACAAAAGTTCAGCAGCACTGCAGCAAAAGTGGCCAATTACTGTTCATGTCTGGACATGTTGTATCTAAATTCCAGGAAATCTTGTTACTTCTTAGTAAATGTAATTAGCTTTTACAGAACCTGCTGTGGAACAATAATGATCCAACTGCTTCACTTACTATTTAATGTGGCATGCACCAGAGAATGAACTATTTATTGTTACTTTACTTTAAAGGGTGAAAATAAAATCTGCAAAATGTCACTTTCATCACCTTTATTAATTTGTTTTATTTTGTTTGTAAGTGAAATCATGGAGGAGAGTACTTTCAAACAGTTGCCGTGATGATTAAAATGATCTAATTCATTCTGATCGTCTTTATTTGTATTAATTTCGACTGTGTTGAGGTTTAAACTTGACCGGTGTGATCTGTGATGAGTGACACCTGGCTGTGAGACAATGGTATTACAACCAAAGCCCCGTACTGAAAGAAACTCATGCAGCTTGAGGCTCAGGTCTTTGCTGTTGTCGCCATCTAATGGAATATTGTTGTTATTGTTTGTTGGTGTCTTATTTTTACTGAACTGCAGGTGCTTTTATTTTTATTTTTTTATGGAAGTGGAAGAGTCCTGACGGAGCTACAGACGTGACATGAATGACATAAAACTTACTCGATATTAGAGATCCCCCCCCCACCACCACCACCTATTATAATCAGAACAAATAACGTGTGACTCATAATCTATTCTATTCTATTCTATTCTAATTCAATGTATTGAAGTAATCTACTCGGTTTTGTTCTAGTATATTAAAGCAACGTTATTCTATTCTGTTATATTCTAATTCACTGTATTAATGGTATATTCTGATTTACGGTACGAACTATCTATTCTATTCTATTCTATTCTATTCTATTCCATGCTATTCCAGCAGCAGTAGCACCATCAGTAACTGTGGCTTTAAGAACTCTGTGCGATAGAAGAACCAGCAGTAAACTGAACTCAGAGGCTGTTCACAATAATGTGAGATATCTCATGTTATGGCTGGTTTAATCTGACTAACCTGGTCTAAAGGTGACTGAGTGATTAGTGCGGTCATGTAGAGGAGTGTACGGGCTGCTGTGGTGCAGAGGACATGACAGTGATGATGCTGATGATGCTGAACTGAATCTGCTGCCACTTCCATGCGTCCTGAGTGTGAGTATTTCTCTCTTCCTCCTCAGTGCGACATTCAGATAGCTGCAGTGGGGCGATTTATATGACGCACTGTGAAATGAGCAATAGTTTTTAACTTCACAGTATACACGGGTTTTTTTTTCCCATTTAACCTAATAAAAATGAGTACAATGTGCTAACGCAGCCTCTGGTGAATTGTATCACTCTGGTAACATGACTGGGTTTTTTTTTCTGTCGCTCAAGATCAAATGTGCATGCTCTGCAAAAGCGAAACGATGCCACTGAGAGCAAGTTTACGCTATGTTTTCGGTTCCAGGTGGATGATGTCACGTCTGGTGCAGTAGTGTGAGGTGTCAGTGTGAATTTGACTATTAAACATTATGCGGTGGATCAGCTGGACCTAGACATGCCCTTAAGTCAAAGTTAAGGTGCGCATTTTGTCCGCGATTCAGTTAAATTTTATTTTAACAGGAAGAAATCTCTGACTGAATAAGACTGAAAAAAAAATTACAGCATCTGCCTCGACTGGTTGGGGTGAAAGGAAAAATGGGGGACAGAGGAGAGGTGGGGGACAGAAAGGAGGGAGAGAAAAGATTGGAAGCTAGTTAGAGACAGTATCAAGTTAAAGGTATAGACAGGACAGTTCTGACATGTTTATAGTACTAATGTCATTTGTACACGCAATAACATAGATTGTTGATGAAAAATTATATTTTGTCTGTTGAATACAAATACAAAATTTTCAAATGAGAATTAGTAATTTTTGTGCATGCACCAATTACTGATAGTGAATGTGTCCTTATAACACACACAAGCCAGCTGCAGGAGCAGTGGGCAGCAATGATCTGCACCCAGGGAATAATGGGGGTTTTCATGCCTTGCTCAAGGGCACCTCAGACCTTGGCCCATCCTGGGATTGAACCAATGACCTTCCAGTTAGCCCAATTCCTTTTCTCTTGGCCATGGGCTTCCCACCATCCCAGAATTCAGTGGCATAAACCGCCCTGGCTGGTGTAGCCAACACCTGAACCATGTCTTCTGAAACGTAGGCTGTTAAGTTGTATGTGTTGTAGCTGTTCATTCAGAATTAGCCTGTGTACATTAAAATAGAACTGGACACCATCAGAACTACTGTTGGGACTCAGTATCAGCATCGGTCCAATACTGTTCAAAATCACTGTATCGGATATCGGACAGATAAAAATGTAAAATCCGATACAATACAAAAATCCTATATATTGCATATATGCACAGACTGTAAAAATGTAAATAAAAATCAGCAAAAGCATTTGAGCTGAGTCATGTTTGGGCTGTTTGTTACACAGCTGGAGAATTATGTCTTTGCAATGATTCAGCACAAATGTGTTTTTAACAGCTTCATAGTTCATAAATGGTCTAAAAAAAAGTGTATCGGACAAATATTGGTAGATAGTTGAGTTTGTGGTAAGGGTATCGGACACAAAAAAGTGGTATCATCCATCCCTAATCAAGAGGTGACATAGTAGTCTGGCCTCAAAACATAAACACATATTTAAGAGACAAGTTAAGAATGAAATATAATTTAATTGCAAGAAACAAATAACTTATTCAAATAAATAATTCATATTTATATTTTTCTAAAGTGTAAAGTGTGTCTCTGTCCATCGCACAGTCCATTCTTATTAGGGATAAGCAGATAGGGTCAGTATTGGCTCAGTATTGGTCAAATTGTCTTGATCGGACTTGGTGGTAAATGCATCAGCATGATACATCTTAGTTTTCTGATGATATAAAAAAGCTGTATCTTACTGATTTTTATATTGATAGATATTCAAGGTTGTGTAATATGTATCAACCACAAAAAAGTGACATTGAGCCATCCCATTTTTTTTTCTAAATCCTTGTTTGCATTGAAATCTGCATTTGCATCAATTGCACTTCCTATATCAAATGGGTGATAGAGCAGAAAGGTCTTTTTACAGAGGTAATTTCATGAATTAAATATTTCCCTTGGTAGTTGGAAAAAGAATCAGTGAGGAAGATGACCACAAATAAGAGGGTCACTAATTTTACTCTATTTTGCTTCCACTGCATCACCCACCGTTAACAGCACATTAATTAAACATAAAAAAAATGTATTTCAACAATCAGCCATGAGACAACTGTGGAGTCTAAAAATACTAACGATTGAATAGAAATGAGCAAGAATAAACAAGGATTAAATAAATAAATAAACACATAAATAAAGTGTGAATTTATTGAACAAATAATGAATTATCGCTCATCAATGGCACCTGTGTATAACTTGAAAATCCAGTAGGACAGGCAGCTGATAGCTATGTAGCTATGCTACAAGTATAATGAACAGTAAATCCTGTGATTGCTCGCCTTCAATTCTACTGCGCCTGCGCAAAATGGAGTCGAATTATTTCTCGCTCTGTAGATTGAAATTATATAAACGATAGACGCTTATAAAATACAAAAAGTCTATCCAAATAAGCACCTTTAATATCTGTATGGGAAGTTAAAGCGTCCTAAACTCTCAGTTATGAGAGGAAAGAGTTCCCTGAAAGCGTTGAATCGGTCTGACCAGATCTGCGACAACTCGGAAGTGTATGGGCAGGGAATCCTCTCGCTTCGCCTCCGCAGCTGCTGCTCTCAAACGCAGTGTAATTCATTATTATTAGAACATCGCCTTTGAAGGAGTCGGTGTGTTGTTTTAGGGGAACAGTCATGTCACTGGTTGTTGTGGTCGTGTTTGTTCCTGGGAACAATAACCTGCCGTGACATGTGTCGTCTTCGTGGAAGGAGCTTTCACGACGCGCACTGGACTGACACAAGTGAGTGGGGTTTGTCGGGATAGCGGGTTAAACGCTCCTAGATAGAGGCTATTCAAAACAGCCGGTGCCGGTGATACACGGTAAAATACAACGTGTTTCATTCAACCCCTCTGCACCATATAGTGATTTAAAGTGAATTTGCGCTTCGCATACGCCACAATTTAAGGGTAGGCGTACATTTCGTAGATGAGGCTGCTTTTTTGTGTGAAAGTAACGGTGTTCTTGTTTTGCCACAGCCGCTCTGCGGGTGGAGTATCCCTGCGCCCTGCGCCGCAGATAGTCCGATGACTGTGAATGTGCAGAGACACACTAAAGCGACGACATGACCTTCTGTCAAGACCCGTGGTAAGTTGAATGTGTGCTGTAAATATGATTGTCTGCAACATAAGAGCGTCATTATTAAATGTGAGCAGCTCCGCCTGCATCACTCCACTGTAGGGATGATATACTGCAACCAAACATACACATGATGTGTGAGATGTAGGGAATTCCCATTGTCAAGATAATTGTGAATAGGACAATCTACATCCCATCTACATCATATAGTCACCAATATTTATTTTTAAATGTTCCCACAAACTGGAACCTGTATTATTTTGCTTGTTGTTGATGATGTTATTATTCTGCCTCTATTTGCCTTGTCACGACTTAATGAGGGAGCGTTTGTGTACATACACTTGCAGTGCAGGGGAGGGCGGGGGTAAGAAGGTTTTATCCCATCAAACTGCTGAATGAACAAATTATTTGAGCAGTAGAATTCACTTTTGAAACTTTTCTTGGGCCTTTTGTGTGTGTGTTTTCACGCAGACTCCGGTATTGTGTGAGCCCATTTGACAATTCCCTGAATCACAGCTACAACTTTAAAGGTCCTGTGTGTTCATTAGTAAGAGCTAATAGTGAGACTGCAGATTGTGACAAATGGAGGACTTTGCCATGTGGTCAGTGAACCATGTAGACCATCACATAAAATAATGGATGTCATTCTTCTTTGTTTGCATGATAATCCTTTGCTTCAAAATGCAAAACAAAACACTGTGGCTGGTTTGTCCATTTGGGCTACTGTACAACATAAACACAAAATGGTGGCCTTTGTAAAGCAGGGCTCTTGCCAATAATTTTTTATTAAAGACTTATTCTAAAGCTGAGAAAATCAAACTGTTTTTATTTTGTTGTTGTTTTGAAATTTAAATGTTTAAAGACAGAAAACCAAAATACATTAGTGTAGACAGATTGTTCGTGTCATGTCAGGTTCAGCTGCACTGACCGAGGTAACATGAATAACAGCATTGATTTACCAGATTCGAGGAATTTGTCCTGGATGTGGCTTAATATGATCTGAGCAGGATTTCTACATCCCCCTGTGCAGGCTGCCACACCCACACCCACTCCAGCTCCAGTGACTGCACCACTGGGGACAGGGCTGCATAGATGTGGTGCAAGAATATTTTGCTTTATGGCTTTAAGACGTGTTGACAGTAATTTACACACATGTTGTTCCCTTAAATAGCTAAGCGGTCCATTTCAAGCGTGTGGTAGCTGTGTCGTGGTCATGGAGGCTGAGCTGACCAGCAATTAAATGACTGATAGTTCATGGGAAACAGTAGCGCTCTCTTGGAGAAGGAATCAATACTTTTGTTTGTGACTGTTGCAACGTCTTCAAATGTTTTTTAAGGATAGCTCATCAGCCTATGCAGCAAGACTGCAGGCTTTATAAAGTGGTACAATAACGCTAACTATTAATACAGATGTCTGACTGCTACTTATGGACCATGAACAGATGGACCTAGTTAGGTGTCCATTCTCATGAATCATCCAGACCTACACCTTGATCAATAATGACTGTAAGCAAGACTATTGACTCTTTCTTGCTGTTAAACCACAGCAGTTGTAGACTGGTCAGTGCACTGAGAAGGGAGTGCAAAATGATGGAATATATCAACAAAAACAAACTAACCTGAATTATACGTACTGTCTCTAGAATCATCCAAGCATCAACACCTAACCTCTCAGAGCTGAAACACAGACAGATACAGGATTGATACATCATGACTCTCAGCACTTACTCAAGCCACACTGATGCCATATATCAACATATCCTATATATGTGAAATTGTAACCTGTACAAACTGGTCTGATCTTCATGGCAATTTTGTGTGGATTCGGTATACATTGTGACTGTACATACTGTGAAAACTATAAAGGCTATCTTTTAACTTTCCTATTGGTTGCATCAGTTGCAGTGTCGTATTCCAGCCTTTATCTTCACCAGATTTGTTTTCTTTTTATTGATACATTTTGTTTTTAAATTGCTATATAGACATGGAGAGGATTTTAACAAATAACCACACGGTGTACATACTAACGCTTTAAATTGACTTAGCATGTATTGTGATTGAAGTCATACTTAAGATTATTCACCATTTTCATCTCTACTTTTAAGGTTGCCATGGGTGACAGTCCGTCATGAGTACATTGGCCCAAGGTCCTACCAGGTCCCTCCCGTCACGTCTCTTCTCGAGGTCAAACAGTTGCTCTATGAGGAGACAAACCTGCCAGTGAAAGAGCAACGACTGACGCACAATGGGAAAGTGGTGAGTGTTTTTTTTTTTTTTTTTACAACAGCTGGGTAAACACACTGACATGTACAACAGTGTGTCTTGTTACCTGTATATTAGTTTCTCATGACTTAGCTGAAGTCATTTCAGTCACAACCCTCTTTGGGTAGGAAAAAGCAATGTTACTTGTCTTACTGCAGCCAATTTGTTCAAACTTTGTTTTCAACTTGTGTCTGGCACTGCAAAACACACTTATTACATATTGTAAGAATTTCATTGATTTTGCAATGGGCATTTAGTTTATTATTATGGTCTATTATAAACTTATTGCGTTGGTGAATCAGTCACAACAGGAACAGAGGGTTTGTCTTTAGAAGCAGCAGCAACAGAAAATCAGCCTGTTTTAATGACCGCGTGCCATAACTGCAGAGAAAATGATGCGGCATTCATCGAACTGATAACAGTGCCTTTCATTGTTTGAACTGTTGACTGTTGTTTTTCTTCTTTGGGTTACCAGGAGCAGTTTTTGTTCTCGATCTTGTGACTGATTTTGATCATGTCTCTGTCCGTCCAGCCGTCTGTGCGTTTTACCTTCACTGCAGTTGTAGTCGAGCAGAGTAGTGCAGTGTAATGTGCAGTGTAATGCAATATCAGCTTGAATGACTGCAGTTAAAAACTCTCGCTCTGGGCAGCATGACTAGGCACCTTGTCATCACAGCGTTTTAAAAACTATATAGTAGTTTACTTAATGCAGGCCTGGCATATAAAATAAAGTAAGTGACATACAAATGGTATATTAAACCACATATTAATCCCTGACTGAGTCTAAAGATAATCATTACAGTTACAATGATACACTGTTTATATGGTCTTATGACCTAATAGATTTATTGTTTTTTTGGCAGATTAGTTATTTATTGCCTGTTGAAGTTAGAGTACTATGGGCTAACATGACAAGTTGACCTCATCTGGGAGCTGAGCGGATGGAAAGTAGCAGGTGGTGGTCAGCACTTGGCAGTCCCCTGATATCGTATGCAAAAATAAGCTGCAAGCCACTCACACCTACAAAGGGATATGACATACACGACAAGGTCAGGTCACAATTCTCAGAGTGTTAAATCAGATCAATATTGTTATGTAAACTGCTTCCCAGTACAATTATTTTCCAGTCTTCCCCTTAAATGTGGGTGCAGGTTTCACATGGTATGTGGACGGCACTGTGCCAGGCACTGCACTTAGGAGAGGCGTGGTCTGCTTTTTGGGAGAAACTGAAATGCAAGTTAACCTTCAAACTATCATACTGCCTAATACACAAACATTTGTGTATTAGAACAATGATAAATGCAGCATATACTTTGTAATCCAAGAATATTTATTATTTATTTTATATATTATTACACAAATTAAAGAACATTTACATTTAAATGTGTCAGACTGTACTTTCTATCTATAGTCCTAAGGTTAGTCCTCATCCAGTTCTTCAGATGTTGTGTGTTTTGAATGTTGCACAGCTGGAGCATTCCCTGACAGATGATGGCAAATTGTTCCACTATGTGCTGCCTTTGAGTTACTATTTACCCACAATGCCTCACACACTTGTGTGTGATAGTTTTTGCAAGCAAAGAAACTTGCATAAAATAATAAGAAATTAGAGACATACTGTACATTACTTCATTGCGATGATGACACTGTTTTGCAACAATGATGAGGATGAAAAGTTTGTCCCGACACAAAGCTGATGTGCAACGATTGCTGGGTACAGTGGGTCACAGTGTGACCTTTAAATGCCTCAAACAGCAGCAGCAGCAGTAGTGTCAGACTTAGTGTCGACTCCCTACTGTATCGATCCTGTAAAATGCATCAGCACCACGGTATTGTTGGCTGTGGAACTGACCAAAAGATTTAACTGCAGCTGTGATGATACAAGACTGATGCTACACGAATCTCAGTGGCCTGAAAAAAGACTTAATGGGCTTTAAAACTGCTGTAAGATCACAGTGAGTGAGAACAATTTACATAAGGTATTTTGTTAATTTTTAACCAAATTCACATTTTTCTGGGAACTTTTTACTGAATTCATTTTGAGGAGACTTTTAGGATTGGGTAGTAAAACAACATATCAATCTAAATTTCATCAATTTCATGTTTATTTGTCAATAAAACAGCTAATTAAAGTCAAACTAAACTTAATCATAAGACCACTATTGCACAACGGGTATATCTGTCTTTCTTTCACATAGGTGAAAGAAACTTAATGCCAAGTTAAGACTATTCCTGTTTTTTTGTTATTTATTGTCCAAAAAGCAAGGAAGTAATCAAAAGAACTAAACTTGACAAACTAAATAACAAACAAACAAACATCTCCTTCAAATATAACATAATTTCAATGTATATTAATAGAAATGATGCATAACACAAACACACAATTCAATTTGACTCACGAGCAAAAATTAATCTTTAGTATCGTGATAATTATCAGTATCATCAATTTAAACTTTTTGTTGTAATGACCTCTTTGGCCACATCAGCCAGGACTAGAGATGTTAAATAATTATCTATTTCTAATGATCTATTTCTATGTCAACTCACCACAGCTGGATGATCGTGTGCAGATTGGGACCTTGGTGCCGACAGGAAGTCCAGAAATTTCTATCACACTGGAGGGAAGAGGCCTTAAAGGAGGAGGTAGGACTAAAACTGCTACGTCTGTGATATAACCATTTCTTACAACAGTGATGGTAACCAGTGTCGGTCTTTACAGGCAGGTTTGGGCAGACGACACCACCACTAGTAGAGTTTTTGAAAGATATTCTGAGGAGGTATCCTGAAGGTGGACAGATTTTGAAGGTAAGTTTCAGGCTACACTGTTTTCTCACATCTTTTACTCCCTTTTTTATTTGACTAAATACAGTAGGTCAGTAATACTGTTATTATAAATGATGTATGTTTAATAGTGATAGGTTAAGTTGTGGATGAGTAAAAAACATATTAGGCTCATTGGACAGTGATTCACTGTAATTAGTCATCATCCATAAGTGTCTTCTTTACTTTAATGTGAGCTTTATAGTGGATACTTTTCTGGGAAGACCCTGTTCTGACAATAACACAGATTGTCATGGAAAATCAGAAAATATGCATTGTGGTATCATCTTTTTTACCCTACATGGTAGAAACATTGCCAGGGACAAGAGCTGAAGGAGTCATTGGCTCTAATAATAGTCTCACTGGCAGGCTTTTTTTATACAAAATATATTACATAAAAACATCCACCAAATCTGACATAACTGTGTACCGTCACAGTTAAGGCCCCTGCCTCCATAAATACCTGGATTTGCTATGTTTTCTGTTGCAGGAGCTGATTCAAAATGCTGAGGATGCTGGAGCCTCAGAAGTCAAGTTCATGTACGATGAGACGGAGCATGGAGTGGAGTCGCTTTGGTCACCTGACATGGCTCAGCATCAAGGTTAGTAGCTATTACCTAGTTAAACACTGGAGGATAACCAAATGAGTGGTCAGTATAACAACTTTGATCACTCTAAGCCATTTATTAAAGACAAAATAATCAGTAACTGATAGTGTAGTACTACAGTTTAATAATTGTTTGCTGGATTAAAGGGCTGTTACAGCCCTTTCTTATTCCAAGAGCGTCATATACTGCCACTCTGTAACGTTCCTTGGCATTGTCGTGCAGCCGGACGGGTTACCCTTCTGTGTCTGAAAGACAAAAGGTGGCTCTTTTATCAGATATACTGATGATATTGATAAAATAAAAGTCTGTCTGAGCCTTAACCTCAGTTCTTTCCTGGTCCCGAACCCTAACCTCCTAGACTGAGTTTTATTTTACCACTGCTCTGCTCTGAATGTCTAAATGTTCCACCAGTGGATTTACATTGGAGTCAATGGAAAGCAGGGTACCTTGTGAGTCTGTCAGGCGACGCAGAGGGATGTGACACGGCGGTATATGATGCTCTCGGGATGAGAACACGTTGGCTTTACCTAACCTGTAGACATTCAGACATCATCATCATGATCACTTTCATAATAAACACTGTCGAAGCATATATGAAGAAAAGTCATGACATAAAAAGATAAATCTATCAACATGAAATTAATTAAAAGAAATTTGCAAAATGGCTTTGACACTTACTGTAAAGTTTTTGAGAAATTTCAAATTGAAACCTGTATTTGCATCTTTTAATCAAACAATTATCAACTTGGCCATGTAATTAAAAAAAAAAACAGAAACTGACCAGGACCTTTTTTTCTTCTTTTTTTTTCTTGTGTGTTAGTCACACATGTGTAAGCAAATATATTTAACAAGTCGAACACTGTTTTGCGTGCATTGTGCATTCTGAGCAAGAATTACCAACATGTTCAACCCTTTGAGTTGGAAGGCTTTTGTCCTGCTTAAGTGTTGTTAAGAAGCTGTTCTCGAGCTGATCCTCTACTCTGACCTCACCGTCAACAAGGAAAAGGGAAATGACTGTTTTGATTCAGGGATTATTAAAATGAATTCAGTTGTATTAATACACCATTACCCGTTATTCAGGTACTGCAAATGTTTACTTGGATTGTTTTGGACTATTTATGCCGATCTGATTGTTACTCATGTTGTATGGCAGGGTCGGCATTGTATGTCTACAACGATGCTGTGTTCACTATGGAGGACTGGAATGGAATTCAAGAGATTGCAAGGAGCAGGAAGAGAGAGGATCCTTTGAAAGTGGGAAGATTCGGGATTGGCTTTAACTCTGTGTATCATATTACAGGTGAGGATTGTCCTGCTGTTAAATGCTTGCTGATAGTACAAACCTATTTTCTTTTGTCAATTTTTTAGAAAGAGATTAAAAAGATATTTAAAGCAAATTATTTGCTTAATGTAAAAAGCAAAATCTAAAGTGTATATGTATTTCTATATCCATCTTATACTAATAGAGCAATAAGTCTCAAGGGAATTTCTACTGAGTTAGCACAAACATTCACTCATTTTTCGGATCAGAGGTTGAAGATCAAGGTTCACTGTGACCTCACATGCTTCCTGATTTTGTGAATGCAAAGTCTTAGGAACCCCTAAAGGTTTTTTATTGTTGTTATTTAGGTTAGGTTATTTTCTAAGGATTCAGCTCACATGATTTATAAACATTTCTAAAATTTGGAGAATGAAGAGTAGAAGAAGGAAAATAATCAATATCATGGTTACATTTACATTTTAATAATCAAAATGTAAATAAGGTTTTTGAAAAACCAAAGTGAACCAAAAAGTATACCAAAACAGTGGAGATGATAATTAACTGTGGTCGTGATCAGAGCCTTCTTGTAAAAGAATAGAGAACAAAAAATGATTAGTGTTTATTTGAACTCATTTATAATTTATATTATTTTTTCTCTCAATAATTTAGATGTTCCCAGTATATTCAGTGGAGACCAGATTGCCATGCTGGATCCTCATCAAACCCTGTTTGGAGTGAATGAATCTGGGCAGTGTTGGAACTTGAAGACAGACATTAAGGAGATCACAGAACTGGCAGACCAGTTTGCCCCCTACTCTGGGATGTTTGGGAGCTCTGAGGAAACCATCCAGGACGGCAGCTTTCCTGGAACACTCTTCCGCTTCCCACTCCGCATGAAACCCTCCCAGCTCAGTGGCAATATTTACAACAAAGAAAAGATTTTGGAGCTGTTTGAGTCTTTCAAAGCAGATGCAGACACTGTGCTCCTCTTCCTCAAGAGTGTTCAGAAGGTCTCCTTGCATGTGCGAGAGTCTGATGGTACAGAGCGCATGTTGTTTCAGGTTACAGCCACAGAAAATACTGATGATAAGTTAGAAAGACCAAATGCACTAAAGACCTTGGGTCAGGCGATAGACAATTACAACAATGGTGTTTCCAGTTCGACCATCACATGTGTCACTTACCAGGTCAACATGGAAACTCAGGATGAAACGGCTAAAGAGACTCAGAGAACGTCTTGGCTTGTTTGTAATGGAGTAGGGGGGAGAGGAATGTGTCCCGAGTTGGACTCTCTGGCAGATGATTTGAAGTTCATGCCCACCATTGGCATTGCCCTGCCACTTACTCTGATAAATAGAGAAGACGTAGGTGCCACATCTGGTTTCTCAGGACGGGCTTTCTGCTTCCTTCCCCTGCCTCCTGGAGAAGAGAGTGAGACGGGGCTTCCAGTTCATGTCAGTGGCTTCTTTGGTCTCACAGACAACCGTAGGAGCATCAAGTGGCGGGAGGTGGACCAATGGCGGGATCCAGCTGCCCTGTGGAATGAGCTGCTTATAATTACTGTCATCCCTAGGGCTTACTTCACACTCATCACCGACACTATCAAAAGGGTACAGACAAAAAAGGACCAAGACTTTCCATTGTCCCCTACAGGAACCTATGAGGCCTGGCCAAACCCTAAGCAGGTCAAGTCCCGCTGGAAACCTATTCTCCAGCCACTGTTTCATGAATTAGCGCAGCAGGAAGTCATCTATTCTCTCAGCGATAACTGGATCAGAGTGGACCAGGCTGTGTTCTCAGAGCTGGACACAGAGGAGGACATTTCAGAGACTGTGATCAACTACCTCCAAAGCTCAGGAACGCAGGTGGCGAAGGTGCCTGCTGCTGTGGACTCTGTCTTGGTCACCTACATCGCTGAGTCCACTGAAGTGAGGAAGGTGACCCCATCTTTGTTGCGGCAGGTGATCAGGAAGTGCAAACACAAAGGGCCCTCTCAGGAGAAGCTGTTACTGCTGGAGTTTGTGCTTAGTGATGCCAATTACAGTGACCTAATAGGCCTGGAGCTCCTACCAAGACAAGATGAGACATTCACAACATTTTCGTCTTGCGTCAGTGATAAGGATGCCATTTACATTGCATCTGAAGAATACCCGAGGTAGAGATTTCTTTCTTTCACATTTACTCATTAATTTATTTGAACAGGTGAAAGTGAGATTGTTTGTACTTGATCCCCCTTAAACCAAATTTAAACTGATGCAGCAGGAAATTTTGATCCAAAGTACAGTCAATCTCTTGTTCTCCTTTGTATGCACATACACTTGGAAATCAGTGTATGTTCTTTTCAGTATTCTGAGGAATATATTTTTCTTTCACATCAAATCAAATGAATAGTACATTTTAATGATATAAATAAACACCCCCTCACCCAATGTGTCCCAAAAGTGATGTAGGGAAGAAGAAGGATAGCCAAACGATGACAATGGTGACAGCTTTAGTTTGCTCAGCTACATGGTGTTACATGTGGAGTTGAATGGCTAGACCAATAGCAATATCAGTATTTGTATTTAAAAAAAAAAAAAATATATATATATATGTATATGTATGTATGTATGTATGCATATCTATATATGTATATATATAGATAGATAGATAGATAGATAGATAGATAGATAGATAGATAGATAGAGATGTGTATATATATATTCAATAGTAAAACACATGTATGTACAGACTAACATTTTAAGATTCCTTTCATTTCTTTTGCTTTGTTCCAAGGTCTCTGTATCCAGGACTTGAGTGTCGTTTTTTACTGGAGAGCATTAAACCTTCAGTGATGGACTGTTTGAAGAAAGCAGCCAAAACCAGAGGTAATACAAAATGTTACTTTACATGTATTCTCCTCCTCTAAATACTTATCTGTGTTAATTCCATGATCCTAAACAGTGAATGGAAATGTATGTTGAACAGTTTCAATCCCTATGCAAAGTACAGTGTATTGTAGATTGTATGTTTAAAAACAAACATCTGACCGAGCTGTATCTCAAACTGAAATTGACAAATCCTCAGTGCATGTAATGACTGTGTGGGTTATGTGGGTTCAGTCATTTTTATAGTAACACTGGGTCACCTTTACTCCCATGGTGCCAGCAGGGCATTAAATCTGTTACAGTCCTGAAAGATTAGGAGTGAGAGACAGAGAGGAGCAGAGAAGCAGAGCAGGCTGAGTCATGAAAGGGTTGATGGTTGGATGTTACATGTTAAAGCAGAGCTATGCAGGATTTTTAACTTGACAGCTTGGAATCATAGTAATGTTTATGGCTTGTTGTGGTGAGATTGGGGGCTTAAATGTTACAGCAAATTATTAAGTTATAAAAAGCCAAAACAAATGTCTACAGTGAAACGTGATCTGAGACAGAGAAGCTGTGTAAAATTAATTCCAGATCTCTATACTTTGTCACTTCAATTACAGTGCAAAAGTATCTTTGGGGGTGCTCAGGTAGGTATTTCAAAGTGTGTCAGATATTGAATGTTTGTTTGCAGTGTTTTTCTTGTCAAAATGCCCTTTCAAGAAATGGTTTTCCCTGCACTGAAATGCTAAGAGGGGGCCCAAGATTGATATTAACTTGTTTAAATGTAAATTGTTTTTTGCGTGTTGATGCAAGTGTGTTTGCATGGTTTAGATCAGCAGTTGGTGCAATATTGATGTAAATCTTAAATTGTGTGTACTAACACCAACTACATCTATTCACAGTTATGTGCAGTGTGTGCACTAGTGCAGTGCAATTGGAATGGTTTTTTTTTCCAAAACACCAGAGAATGGGCCCTGAGAATGGGCCCATTTTTGAAAGGTCAAAGTAGGAAAATCACAGGTGTAAATAATCAAATTAATGATGGCTGAGTTCTATTTAGCTTCCTCACTTTCAGGGGGCGATACTGGTTCAGTGGTGCTGGTGTGACATTGTTCTCACTTACATGAGCCATTGTTAAAGTGATCTGTAACGCCTGTTCCTGGTAAAACATGTCAAAATGGATGCTGTTGTGCATTTGTATGGTTTCAAATATACTTAATGAAAAATTATCTGTTAAACTGCATCTTCCTCAAAAAAGATGCTTGCATTTTTACTTTTAGGGAATTTACCTCTATTAGTTGCTGCATCCTTTAATAACAACACAATGGTGGCAACTTTAAAATATAGTATTTATATATCGCATAAAATAACAAACACAAATAACATTTACTGTTTTTTCTTAACAGGGAGAACCTGCACTCAGCTACAAGTGCTGAACCCAGAGCGATCAGCTCGACTCATCAAGGAGATCCTATCAACAGCCTGGCCGACTCGAGACTTCATTGTCCAGTGGGAACCTGGAAACAGAGAGTTGAAGCACCCTACAGTTTCCTGGCTGAAGATTATTTGGAAACATCTTTATATACATTTTGCTGATGACCTAAGTATGTTTGAAGATTTGCCTTTGATCCCATGTGGGCCACTTGAGGAAAGCGTGGACAAAGTTAAGCTTCTACGTATCAAAACTCCGTCCCCCATTATTTATGTGGACCAGAAGGAAGTGCAGCTTTCTGAGATCCTTATTTCTATCATGGAAAGGCTTGGAGCAGTTGTTATAAAAAATCTGGATCCATGTTTGCAGCACCCTCTGCTAAAGTATTACATCCACCCGTCCTCTCCTGGCATGCTGTTGCAAATTATGGATAGATTAGCAACACAGCGATTATCCAGCCACGTCTCTTCATTCTCAGTTAAAGAGAAGATTGCACTGAGACACTTTCTTGCAGGACTGTCTGACATAACGGAGAAGGAAAAACACACCCTGCTTGAACTTTCCATCTTTGAGAAAGTAGGGATCTGCTCTGAAGGGACCCCAGCATATACATCACTGAGAGGAGCTAGAGTTTTACATCATAGAGCCAAGTATCCACCAGATGTGAAATTATCTGTAAATCTTGTGGGTTGTTGTGATGAGGAAACAATCCGCCTCACCAAGATGCTAAATGTGGAACAGGTGAAAACAACAGAATGTTTGAAATTCATGATTCGGGATATTGAGAGGGGTTTCTATGCAACAGATGAGATAGCACAGATCATGCTTTGGGCTCTCAAAAATCTGACATTTTTAAAGAATGAAAATTCTGCTGTGATCCGATGGCTTTCTGCTATCAAGTTTATCCAGCTGCCATGTGGAAACTCAGTCAGAGCCTCTGATCTTTTTGACCCTGAGTTGGAGATTTTACAGAATCTGTTCTACATGGAAGAGAAGACAAGGTTTCCCACAAGTACGTTCATGTCTTCCGCTGATATTCTACATTCACTCCGACAACTGGGACTAAGAAATGAAGTACAGCTCAGTGAACAAGATGTAGTCCAGGTTGCAAATAAAATAGATGAGTTACAAAGAAGCAATGAACCTGAGTGGGATTTCATCATCAAAAAGGCAAAAACACTTCTGCAGATACTCAACAGACAAACTAAGCTGGTAAAATCAGCTGATGCCCAAATTTCATTGTTAAAACTGAAATGGGTTCCTGTCTGCAAGGAAAGACCACCAACTTACCCTAAAACTCTTACCTGGGTTGGAGATACTCTCAATATATGCTCTCTGTCTGAAATGTGTGACATATCCCATGCAGTGCTTGTGGGATCTTCAGTCGCACTCATTGAACACACATCTGCAGGTATGAAGAAGGCACTTAAGCTCACTGTAGAACCCCAGGTGGATCAAGTATTGCAACACCTGAAAGCAGTGAACGACTGGCATAAATCTCAAGCATTTACCACAGAGGATTGGTATCAGTTTCAGCAGATCTTATTTGAAATCTATGCCTTTATGCAGGCTCACCTTGAGGATGCAAGAGAAGCAATGAAATCACTGCCTTTCGATTGGGTGTGGACAGGAAAGACATTTTCATCACCAAGCCACACGGTCCTGAAACCGCTCCCTGATCTTGACTTACAGCCTTATCTGTACTCCCTTCCAAAGACAATTAGAAAGTTTCACAAACTTTTCAAATTTTGTGGCTCAGTTGAAGAAGTTATCCCAAGCCATGTGTTCGAAGTCATAAGCACTATCCAACAAAGATGTGAGGGAGAGATCAGCAAGGAAGAAAGTCATCATGATATCCTACTTTTAATCAACATCCTGAGATGGCTGTACAACAGTCACATAGATATAGATACTAATATGCATGTGCCAATTCTTTGTTACAAGGACCCAAACAAATTAGCCATGAAGCCAATTCATGAATGCACATATTGTGATGTTAAAGTTGAAGATTTAAACGATTTACTTGAAGATGCCTCAGAGCCCATCATATTAGTCCACGATGACATCCCCATGAAAACCGCAGAGTGGCTGAAGGTGCCATGTCTGAGCACGAGGCTGATAAACCCAGAGAACCTCGGCTTTGAACAATCAGGCCAAAGAGAACCTCTAACAGTAAGAATAAAGAACATCTTGGAAGAGTATCCATCCGTAGCAGACATTTTTAAAGAGCTCCTCCAGAATGCTGATGATGCAAGTGCAACAGAGTGCAGTTTCCTAATTGACATGAGAAAAAACACTGACATCAGAGAGAATCTCCTTGACCCTGGCATGATTGTTTGCCATGGGCCGTCCTTGTGGTCTTTCAACAACTCTGTATTTTCTGACACAGACTTTCTCAATATCACAAGGTTAGGTGGATCGGTGAAGAGATGTGAAGCAGACAAAGTTGGCAAGTTTGGATTGGGGTTCAACTCAGTTTATCACGTTACTGACATCCCCATCATCATGAGCAGAGAATTCATGATCATGTTTGATCCAAACATCAATCACATCAGCAAGCACATCAGAGACAGGTCTAATCCAGGGATCAAAATCAACTGGAGCAAGCAACAGAAAAGGCTGAGAAAATTCCCTAATCAATTCAGACCTTTCATTAATGTCTTCAATTGCCAGCTTCCTCTAGCTCAGGACTCCCCTTACAAATACACTGGTACACTTTTTAAACTTCCATTCAGAACAGAGCAGGAAGCATCAGTAAGTGAAATCAGTAGTCTGTACTACAACACCACAGACATCTACTCCCTCGTTGATGAGTTCAGCATATGTGGCCATCGATTCATTCTTTTTACACAGCATGTTGGAAGTATGGTCTTGAAATATCTGAAATTTGAAGAACCAAACCCAGCAGGAGCACAAGATGTTGTGGCCATCAATAAAAGTGTGTGGTCATCCAAAGCTTCATACGGACCTCTCAGTATACTAAAATCTGCTGCAAAGGTTATGAAGAAAGTAGCAAGCACCAACAAGGTGCCTGCTGATGTTCCAAAGTCTGGCTGCATCATACGCGTTGTTGTGGAGGAGTATCACAACGTGTTCAAACGCATCGTTGATCTCCACTCCCCACTGTTCAGAAGTCCAGAGGAAGATCCTAACCAGTACTTTGAGATGGCCGCTAAAGGAGTTCAAACGAGAAGACTCACAGACGAAATGCCCCAAAAGGCAGTTGAGGTCACCAACTGGCTCATCTGCTCATGCATGGATATCACTGAAGCACTCAAGTTCTCCCTCAGTGACAGTGGGAAAAGACTTGGACTAGTGCCATGTGGAGGAGTGGCCGTTCTGCTCTCAGAGGAAGAGAATCGCAAATGGTCAGTAAAGACAAATGTCACACCAATTGGAGAAGTGTTTTGTTACTTGCCTCTCAGAATCAAAACAGGCCTGCCAGTCCATATTAATGGCTGCTTTGCTGTGACCTCCAATCGCAAAGAGATTTGGAAGACTGACACCAAAGGACAGTGGAATTCTGTGTTCATGAGACATGTGATTGTGCAGGCCTATTTGGCAGCACTCACAATGCTACGTTCAATGGCTGAAAGTGGAGAACTGCTCGACTACAGCTATTATGCAGCTTGGCCAGATCCAAGTCAGGTGCATGATGACTTCACATTGATCAGTCAAGGTGTCTACCAAGAAATAGCCAAAGGAGGTGACAGTCAGCAAGCAAAGCTTTTCTCAGATGGAAAAACATGGGTGTCAATCAAATACGTTCGATTTCTTGACGACACCTTACTCTGTAGGGCAGACATCGGTCCTGCTGCTTTCAAGATATTCCTGAAATACCTTAAGAAGACTGGCTCACAAAACCTTTGCGCTGTCGAGTTGCCTGACTGGGTGAAGGATGGATTTGATGATGCTGGGTGTAAAGGGAAGTTGATGGAAAACACCCTGACAGAGACACAGTTTTTTTCAGATGTCTTTTTCCCTAACATCCAAGGAATTGACAAGGAGCTAAGAGATCCTCTGATGCATTATGTCTTGAATGAGAAGCTGGAAGACTTTGCATCAATCCTCAGTGTTACTCCTTGTATCCCATGCTCTGGTCCTAAGGAAGAACTGGTATTGCCTTGCAGACTCATTCACCCTGAGGGAAGAGTTGCTAAACTCTACAGCCCTGATGATGGGAGATTTCCTGAAGGGACTTCTAAAGACTACCTAAATCCTGTGTGTTTGGTGAAACTAGTGCAGTTAGGCATGGTAAAAGATGATCTATCATGGGAGGACCTGCTTGAACGTGCCCAGTCTGTTATTGATCTCAATCAAAGTGACCATATGGCTGCATGCTTTCGTAGCAGTATACTTCTCAGTCTCATAGATGAGAAACTAAAGATGAGAGATACAGCAGCACCAGAGCTGTTAGAAAAAATACAGGACATTAAGTTCCTTCCATTTCTAACAAGACCTGCTGGCTTTTCCCTACCGTGGCATGGGAACAGTTTTTCCCAATCAACAATGTTCTCTGCTAGAGAACTGTTTACAACTGAACATCAGGACACTGTGTGTCTCATGAAGCCAATCCTAAATGAGAATTCTCCCTCTTTCAAGGGATGTGGTGCAATGTCATTGGCTGTAAAAGACTCTCTTGGTCTCATAAGAAAGCCCTCAGTATTACTGGTCATCTCTCAGCTCAAGAAACTATCTCAGTCATTTGATGGCGTCACATTGTATCAGGAAAACATAACAAATGCTTGTTACAAATATCTCCATGAAGAAATGCTACAGGATGAGAATGCAAAAGTACAAATAACCAATGAACTGAAAGCTTTCAACTCTATCCTGGTAGAGAACACATATGTCAATCCATCCAAAGTTGCATTCCACCTGAATTTTGATGCATCCCCACATCTCTATCAGCTCCCTAACAAATACAGAAACAGCTGCCGTGAGCTTTTTGAAAATGTTGGGGTACAGCCGAGCTTTACAGTTGAGGACTTCTCGGCAGTTCTTGAAACTGTGAAGCAAGAATGTGGGCGAAGGACACTCACAGAGGATAACTTCCAGTTGTGTCGCAGGATTATTAGTGAAGGGATATGGAGCTTGATACGAGACAAAAACCAGGAATACTGTCGAGCAAATTATGGTGGGATCATGTTACCTGACTCAAATCTGACATTGCAGCAATCAAAATCTCTATGCTTCAATGACTGCCCGTGGATCAAAGTCAGAGACTCCTCTGTGAAATACTGTCACGGGGATATTCCAAGAGAGGTCGCTGTAAAACTAGGAGCAGTCCCAAAACGTCACAAAGCCTTGGAGAGATATGCCTCAAATGTCTGCTTCACTACACTTGGGAGTGAGTTTGGACAGAAAGAAAAACTCACAAGCAGAATTAAAAGCATTCTCAATGCTTACCCATCAGAAAAAGAAATGCTAAAAGAGTTGCTTCAAAATGCAGATGATGCCAAAGCCACTGAAATCTACTTTGTTTTCGATCCAAGGACACACCCTACTGACCGAATATTTGATGATAAATGGATCCCAATGCAAGGCCCTGCACTGTGTGTATACAACAACCAGCCTTTCACAGAGGACGATGTCAGAGGTATACAAAATCTTGGAAGAGGAACAAAAGAGGCCAATCCAGGCAAAACTGGTCAGTATGGTATTGGATTTAACTCCGTCTATCACATTACTGACTGCCCATCCTTCATTTCAAACAATGACATCTTGTGCATTTTTGATCCTCATGCACAATTTGCACCTGGGGCTACATCAGTGAGTCCAGGAAGAATGTTCAGAGACTTGGACTGTGACTTCAGATCCCAGTTTTCAGATGTTTTAAATCTGTACTTAGGTGCTCACTTTAAGTTAGAACGCAGCACTATGTTCAGATTCCCAATCCGCTCTGTAGACATGTCAAGGACCTCAGAAATCAGTTCAGTCCCTGCATCAGACAGAATGGTGCAAAACCTTCTGGACAAGCTAAAAACTGATGGTGCAGAGCTTCTGATGTTCCTGAACCACATGGAAAAAATATCAATCTGTGAAATTGATAATGCATCTGGAGATCTCAAAGTGCTATATTCCGTGACTGCCAAAATAACAGATGGTGATCGGCTAAAGCGTAAACAGTTTCATGCCTCAGTTATTGATAGTGTGACCAAAAAGAAACAACTCACTGCTATCCCAGTCCAACAGATAACCTACACAATGGACATAGAGGATACTGAGGGAAACTTGACTACATGGATGATCTGTAACCGATCTGGCTTCCCTAACATTGAAAATGTTTCAAAAAGTGTCATCTCAGCTCATAAAAATGAAGACATAACTCTGTTTCCACGTGGAGGGGTAGCTGCCTGTGTAAGCCACAACTACAAAAAACCCCACAGAGCCTTCTGCTTTCTGCCCCTTTCACTAGAGACGGGCTTACCTTTTCATGTAAATGGACATTTTGCTCTAGATTCTGCTCGAAGAAACCTATGGAGAGATGACAATGGAGTAGGTGTAAGAAGTGACTGGAATTATAATTTAATGACGTCACTGATAGCCCCGGCATGTGTGGAACTGCTGCTTCAGCTTAAGCGTCGGTACTTCCCTGGTCCTGATCCCACATTGACTGTACTCCAAGGGACTCCACTTCATGTTGCTAAAGACACATTGCGGAAATATCTCTTCTTTTTTCCGTCAAACAGATTTGACATACAACCAGATTGGTACTGCCTTGTTAAAGCAGTTTACCATTGCATCCATGCTGACCTGAAGCGTCTGCTTCCTGTTGTTAGAGCAGCCCAAACTGACAACTCTGACATGCACTCTGCCATCTATATTTCATGGGTTAACACATCCATTGCAAACAAAGGCAGAGCATTTTTTGACAATCTGCTACAAGATGAGCTACATCACTTAAAAAACACAGAGTACAACATCACTTCAAGGAAATCTGTGGCAGAGAATGTTTACAGGCTGAAAACCTTGCTCCTGGATATTGGTTTCAATCTGGTCCACAGCTGCGATGAGACTGTAAATCTCTACTCGTGTTTGGAGGATGCAGGGATACCAGTCAGTTATGTAACACCAGAGGATGTTCGAAGCTTTCTTTACACTTTCTCATCACCAGACACATCTTGCCATGTCGGAAAACTCCCTTGCCGTCTCCAACAGTCGAACTACAGGCTAGTTCATAACCTGAAGCTTCTGTTTGACTACTGCTTCAAAGACATAGAAGCAGATGAAATCAAGATTGAGGGTTTGCCTCTGTTGTTAACAATGGACAACATGCTTCAGGTATTTGATACCAAGAGACCAAAGTTCCTGACATCGTATCATGAGCTAATCTCAGCAAGGAAAGAATTGTTCATGAATTCCCTCTACATCAGGTATAACACCATCCTGTTGAAGGTTGGAGCTGCGAAGGTATTCGATATCAGCAGCTTTGGTGACCTACTGGGTTCTGTTCTTCCAAGAGAGTATCGAACAAGGGTCCCCGTGAAGTGGAGAGACACTTTTGCAAGTGAATCTTGGCTGAAGAATGTGTGGAACTTCATCAGTGAGAATATTGCAGTTAAGGATGATCAAGTGGATATAAAGCCAACTTTTGACACAATGCTTGACATTCTGAAAGACTGGGCTTTGCTACCTGGAATCAAGTTCATGGCAAGAGAAAGAATAGTTGTCCCTGAGCATGATGTGCTTTTACCTCTGAGTTTGATAAGCATAGCTCTTTTTCCACAGGGCCAAAATGACAAAGTTTTTCACACCCTAATGAAAGCAGGGTGCATTCAGCTTGCAGTGCCCAAGATCTGTGCCAAAGAGAATCCCATCATATCCTTTCTGGCGCAGCATACGGCAAACATTGAAAGTCCATCAAGTATTCTGAAAGCTGTAGAGTACATGATTCAAACATCTGCATTCAAAGCATCAAACCTGACTGACAAGGACTTCGAGGCTCTTCTGTTGTATTTCAACTGCAACCTAGCTAATCTCACGCAACAAGATGTACAGACCCTAAAGCTACTCCCGTGCTTTAAATCAGTTAGTGGGAGATACATCAGCATTGCAACCTATGGGACAAACTATGTACTTGCAAAAGACATTCCCACTGCAGACATAGAAAAATGGTCTCACACAGCCTCCTTTTCCTTTCTCACTGACAATCCACAGCTGAAAGAACTGTACACATTTCTTGGCTGCATGCCAATCGACGACAAAGAAATCTACCTTCAACATCTCCTGCCCAAGTTTGAAAGTTTTTCCTATGATGCCAAAGTTAAACACATTGTCTACTTGAAGGAAACACTTATGTCAATGGAAGAATCATGCAAGGTGAAAAATCAGCTCTATGAGAAATTGGAGGGACTGTCATTCATGTATGACAACTCGAATCGTCTCAGGCCAGCCAAGTTCTTCTACGATGAGACAGTGAAGGTATTTGAGGTTATGCTACCTGCAAAATCGTTCATACCAAGTGACTTTTTCAAGAAAGTAGAGCAAGTGTCGAAACCAAAGAATGGAACATTGTTGCTCTCTTCATGGATAACCTTTCTGAGAAATATAGGTCTCAAGCATGAAATGTCCCAGCAACAAGTTCTTCAGTTTGCAAAGGAGGTCAGCATAAAGGCCCAGACAGAAAGCTGGTCAAAAGAAAAAGTACAAACCACGGTTGATGTTCTCTTGACCCATATTTTCACAGAAAGAACAGATCTGTTCCAGGGCTCTTTTCTCAAAGAGCTCTCAATGATACCATTCCTGTGTCCTGAGAGAGCACCCAAAGAACTCATCAAGCTTCATTCACAGTACCAAGAGATGAGTGGCACACTTCCTCTGATCCGTTTCAATGGGTCTCAGGTAAATCCAAAATTCAAACAAACCGATATCATTCACTTACTTTGGACATCATGTCCAATTCTACCAGAGAAAGCCACCCCGACAAGCATAAAGGACCAGGAAGGAAGCACTCTCACTGGACAGGAACAACTTGACCAAGTGTTGAACATGTTAGGTGTCAGCTTGGACCCACCATTGGAGAAAGTAATAAGCAACTGCAAGAATATTTGCAACATATCCAGTCCAGAAGATGAAATGGTGAAAACCAGGAACAAAGTGTTAAGATCCACCTATGAGTTCCTCAATGCAGATAAAAGAGATTTCCGACACCAGCTTCGTGGAGTGGCTTTCGTCATGGTCGAAGATGGCTGGAAATTGCTGAAACCTGAAGAGGTTGTCATCAATTTGGACAACGAATCTGACTTCAAACCCTATTTGTACAAATTGCCCCTAGAACTTGGCACCTTTCATCAACTCTTCAAACTCCTTGGCACAGAAGACGTGGTGTCTACCAAACAGTATGTTGAAGTGCTGTGGCGAATTTACAGAAATTCGGAGGGCAAACAGCTCGACCCAAATGAAATGAGAACTGTAAAAAGAGTTGTTTCAGGATTGTTCAAGTCACTCCATAATGATCCAGTGGAAATCCGCAAAGACCTAGAGAATCTAAAAGATTTGTTGTTTTATTTGCCAAGCAATGATGGTAGACTAGCAAAATCTAATAGTCTAGTGTTTGATGATGCCCCACATTACAAGAGTCGAATTCAGGGAAATGTTGGAGTTCAAATGCTCGTGGACATGAGTCAGTGCTATCTGGGCAAAGATTATTCCTTCCACACAAAGCTGATCATGCTACTTCCACAGAAACTAAGGCCTCGGCTGTTAAGTAGCATTCTCGAAGAGCAACTTGATGAAGATTCTCCAAAAATGTGCCAGTTTGGAGCTCTTTGCTCACTCCAAGGCCGTCTTCAGCTGTTGCTATCGTCAGAGCAGTTCATCACAGGACTGATCAGAATAATGAAACATGAGAATGACAATACATACATAGTGAATGAGGATAAAGCCATACGTCTCTGCAAAGCACTTTGTGAAGGACTCAAAGTATCATGTTTTGATAAACTCCAGACAACTTTAAGGGTCAAAGGATGCAGTCCCATTCCTCACAGCCGCAGTGAAACACTTGCCTTTCTCAAGAGGTACGGCACATCTGTGATTCACCTCTACATCCAGCATTCAGACAGCAAAGACATTAATTTTCTTTTGGCACTGGCAATGACATTAAAGTCAGCTACAGACAATTTGATTTCTGACACATCATATCTAATTGCCATGCTGGGCTGCAATGACATCTACAGAATCACAGAGAAACTAGACAGCCTTGGTGTCAAGTATGATGCAACAGAGCCTTCAAAACTCGAGCTACCCCTCCCTGGAACACCCATACCGGCCGAAATACATCATACACTCCTCATGGATCCAATGAATGTGTTCTATCCAGGTGAATATGTGGGTTACCTTGTAGATTCTGAGGGAGGGGACATGTACGGGTCCTACCAGCCTACATACACATATGCTATCATTGTTCAAGAAGTAGAAAGAGAAGAGCAGGAAAACACAAGTTTTCTTGGAAAATGCTTCCAGATAGACATCGGATATAGTGAATACAAAATAGTCAGCTCCCTTGACTTGTACAAATTCTCAAGGCAAGATGAAAGCGCCAATGTTAGAGACGCCAATGCTCCATCAACTCCTACGAGCCCGGAGAGCCGTTTTCCTGGTGTCCGCATGATCCCGCCTCTTTTTGCAAGCAAGGAAAACCTCAGACCTCCTCCTCAAAAAGAATTGCCAAAAAAGATCAAGCTTCATGCATTGCCTGAGATTCTGAAAGAAGTGACCTTAGTAATTGAACAAGCTTGGAAGCTTTCTGAAACAGAGAGAAAGAAGATAATCCGACGATTGTATCTCAAATGGCATCCAGACAAAAATGCAGATAATCTGGACTTTGCTACAGAAGTCTTCAAGCACTTGCAGAAAGAGATCAGTAGACTGGAGAAACAGTCTTTGGCTGATCAACAAAATGCAGATAGAGCTTCCAGGAGATCATTCTCCTCATCGTCAACCCGCTTCCAGTCAGAGAAGTTCTCATTTCAAAGATTTTATTCATCATGGAACCAAGAAGCAACAAGTCACAAGTCAGAAAGGCAGCAGTTCAGGGAGCATTATGCAAGCTATGCAGGTTCATCACATTCTCATCGTTTCTTTGTGCCACCAACTTTTAAGACAGTTGGAAACCCTGTGGAAGCCCGCAGGTGGCTGAGGCAAGCCAGAGCAAACTACTCGGCTGCTCGCAATGACCTTCATAAAAATGCCAACGAGTGGGTTTGTTTCAAGTGTTACCTGGCCACAAAGCTTGCACTCATAGCTGCAGACTATGCAGTCAGAGGAAAGTCAGATAAGGATGTAAAACCAACTGCCCTGGCTCAAAAAGTGGAGGAGTATAGCACTCAGTTAACAGGCCTCGCCAATGATGTTCAGATCCTGGAAGGATATGGTGTGGACAGCCTGAGAACTCGTTACCCTGACCTTCTGCCTTTTCCACAGATTCCCAATGACAGATTCACATCTGAGGTGGCAATGAGAGTTATGGAATGTACTGCACGGATAATCATAAAGCTTGAAACCTTTGTACAGCAAAAAATATGATGTGAAAGACATCAGTGAAACTACAGTGAGCATAGATTCTCTGTACAATAGAGGGCGCCCTTGGCTGTGTGCAGTACAGACTGTGTAAATCACATAGAATAACATTTAAGCGTTCAGCTGGCAACTTATGGTACGTGTGCCGATGTATGGCTCCCATAATCCATTCAGCTGGTTCAATATAGATTTGCTGTAATGTGTGGGGAGAAAAAAATCTGCATATGCTGTACATATGAATGCCTCAGCAATGTTTGGATCACCAGTCCCCATAGTGTACTGACATATATAGTCTAAGTTCTAATAAGAAATATGCTGCTTTTTTTACTTTATCTTTTATAAAAAAAATACACATATGTATACAGTATATTTTCTTGCTACAGAAAACCAGTGGAGTGTAAACATCGTGTGTGTAATGAAGAAATTGAGCAATTCAAACTGACAATTCTGTAATTGCTGTCATGCAAGGTGCCTCTTTTTTGCAAGATCCCAGCAAGGCAAATAAATATAATAATGTCTGTAATTTTCCTTTTTTAACGGGTTCATTTCATATAATTTCTGTAAATGTGTAAATTTCCTGTAATATAGCCATTCATTTGTGTATAAACAAAAGCATTTTTTAAACTCCTCATGTATTTGCACTTGTATAGCGCTTGTGTCACCCCAGCAACTCGGGAGAATCCAACTGTGAATGTAAATCTATATACGTTACTTCAACACAACTATATGTGTGTGTGTGTGTTTATTAGAGATAGGTTTTTATGGTTATGTTAAATATTGGTTATCCTTCATACAGTAATATAGACCGCTATGTTTTAGTACCTGCAGAGAGCTAGTCTCTTAATACTACATGGGGGCAATGACACTTGCGGCTCAGCTTTTGCTCAAGCAATTCAACTATTTGTTTTCTTCATTTATAGTATCTGTGAATACTCAGCAGGACAGTAGAGCCATACATATATCTATATATATTTATAGATATATATATATACACGTCTATATATATCTATATATATATACATATGTATGTATGTATATATATAGATATATATATACACTGTAGTCTGGGCACAACCTTTAAGTAACCTTTGTTACCATGAAATCATGTTCATATATTGTTTGGTCACTGGAACTTTCCTGGTTGAAGGGACACTGAACAGCACCACACAGTGGTGCTTGTGTGTTTTACGGCCTCTTTTTCTATTCATTTTGAAAGACAATATACACACAGGCCACATCATGTGTCATTTTGAAACATAATTTAAAAATGTACTTGTTTGTTTCTCTTGTCTTTAGGCTAAGGTGACACAGCAGGGGGGGCATCTCGCTGATAAACCGACCTAGATTGCCTGATGTGTCATACATGTAACTGTACACTGTTCCACAGAAAGGCCCTAAAAAGTCTGTCTGTGATTAAACACTTCCGGGACTTTAAAACGCATGGTTTTGATTACATTAATGTTGAATTGTTCATGTTTACAAGCAGGACAGCCCATTTATCTATATATTTTTTCCATTGTAGCCACAGAAATTGTTTACAAACACAGTTTGAAATTTTTACATTTTTACTGTTTTGTGCATTGTGGGGATATATCTTATCCACTAGAGGGCACCAGATAGTCATTAATATGGCCAATCATATATCAAAAGTACAGTATATATACTTCCATGAAACAGCTTTAATGCTTGATTGTGTAACTTTAAAAATGATGATTCTCTGTTAGATTATAAACACCAGAGCAGTAATGAAGAACGAGTTGCTCTGACAGACACACCGTAGAAGAATATCAGTTTATTCAACATACACAAGTAATAAATACACATTAAACACTTTTATCAAAATATGCCAGGACAGAGGTGAAAAAAACTAACTTATAACACAACACCATGAGGTTGTTGATTATTCAAAATGTACTCCAGAAAAGTAGCATAAATGTATGCTAATCTGAATGAAAAATGAATGCATGCAATCCAAGTGCTGTAATTATTAGACACTTGTTTGACTGACTGGCTGCACAGAAGGCTGATTGGACTAACACAGACTTACTTGCAAAAACAAAAAAAGGGTTTAATTCTTGTAAGTAATGCATAATTACATGCTTGTGAAGGATTAAAAAATAACAGGCCAAACATATATAATCTTCTTCTTTTTTTAAAAAAACTGGAGAAACACACAATAACATAATATGTGAAAACCACACTAATAACACTCAAAAGTGTTTTAATATCAAATTTCATGAATCAATTGAAACAAAGAAGAAATTAGTCCATTGCTAAGAGTTGTATCTGAATATGAGTTAGAAAAACAAATCACATCTCAGAATGATCTATAACAATGAGAAATTGAAAAACCAGCATTTCTTAATTTCTTTCTCCAATTGAATAAAAGCATGCTCAACAGCAAAACAATAATACAGATTACCAAGGGCCTGGAGCCAAACGGGCTCATAAAACAATAAAAATCACCATTCGGGACATTCATTTTCTATTTCCATGCCCTTGATATATCTCTTTCATTTATTGCACCACAAGATAATATTGCATAGGATGTAAGCTGTTACCAGCTCCTCATCGCCCAGCCATGATACTGTGTGTGTCGAAAAGGTTTCCCGCAAAACTAATGAAGATACATTTGCCTCTGAGTGCCAGTTTGTCTCAGCTAAAATAGTTAGAAGACTATAAATGCAACTAAAACTGCATTTCATGACGTTTCCAGCATGTATGCCAGCAGCTATTTGTCTTTTTACACCAATGGGATCACCATAGGTTTTCTGTGGTATAAACCTTTTAAAAAAAAAAAAGGCTGGATATAAACAGTTGTGCTTGTTGCCGCTCAGACGATTCCCCCACTAAGAGAACAAAGTTACCTTATCAGAGTCAATCTAGCAGTCCTGATTCTCACTGCATGTGGAGAGGACCTCAGCCTTGGACAGGAAGAGTTTGCCACTGGGACAAACGCAGACCTCGAAGAGACTCTGCGTCGCTCCAGAAACGCCTCCTCCACTCAGGGGGAGATTTGGCATCCGCACCGTCTCAGCGTCCAGCACCAGCTGCACGGCAGACAGAGTGGAGAGAGCATGGATGTGTTAACAGAGGGAACAACACAGTTGCACAGAATCAACGAGGAAATGTCCCTCTGCTTCATTCTCATCCACACACTAGTGTCAGTGAGTGAGTGCAAAACCAGTGCATTCTTCCATGTCATACATTAAGATGTATGACTGCAACTACTCTTAAATAAGGGGGTCAAATAAGTGCTTTTTTCAGTTAAGCCAAAATACAGACCACATTCTGAGTCATCCACAGTCTGTCAGCAAAGCTCACTGTTAACATAACATCAGAAATGTAAACCACTGCACAACAACACAACAGAGCAACAACACACAGCAACAACACGCTCCCAGAGCAGCTCAGTATCATTCGGCTCATTTTATAGAACTACAAACAAATGTACTTTGCATGTACAACCACAACAAGTAAATCAGAATTGTTAAACTATCACTGTGAAAGGCGTGAGACGCAGAGACGAGTGACGCAGTGTGTTGCTATAAGGACACTGAAATACACCTGAGGATAGTAGAAGTAAAGAGGTAGATAATGATTTTGCTTACCAGTCCAACACTAGACTGCAGGATGACATCCATGTTGGAAGCAGCTTCAATGTTGCCGTTTAAGGCTCTGATGTGAACTCCTTTCGGGGCATCCATACTGAGAGATCGAGTAGGAGACTCCAACCTAGAGTTTTTATTTAAAAAAATTAAATAAAAAACTAAACACACATATCTGTGATTAATTCATGTGCAGCAGAGTAACATAGAAGAGGGTTCAGGTTTTGTCTTCTATGTTCTTCATGGCCCAATCAACAGAATGTATCTGCCCTACTTTTGCACCGGGTAGGTCTACAAGTTTAATACAGTTGAAATACTCACCTCAAGTCTTTGAAAAGTTCAGACCTGAGCATTGGCACCTCCACTGAATGCTGGAACAGTGCCCCCTCTGGACCTGATGGAAAAAGACATGAAGACATAGTTCTGTGAGGTGGAATTAAATTCTTCTGGAGTCTGGGGACCTGATGTAAACATTTAAAGACTCTTCTTATAATCATGTGATTAGTATACATAAATACAGAATCTGATAGCCATCACTGTGAAATAAGGGATAAAAATGACACAAGAACTATTAAAACAAGCCGAACTTTTTGTGCTCAACATCATCCGTACGAGCAGCAAAGCTCCAGGTTTGTCATCCAGTCCAAAGCTCAGTTTCAACTGTTACTTATTATAGCACAGTAGCATGGCTGTGGAAAAATCAAATGCAAAAGAAAAGAGCGAGGCATTAGAGAGGAAACTGGATCCAAAAAAAGGTCAAAAGACTGAAGGGGTGTGTGGGTCTGACTGTGGTGAATGAAACCACTCGCCTCTCTGTGGGAAACACAAAGCTTTGTTTCAAGGATCTTACAAAACATGTCCTGCTCGACTGCAGCTGCCCGCTGCTCTGCGTGGACCAAAATGGCCCTGGGCTTAATGAAGCTGACACTGTCATTAATCAGCCGTCACAGTGTGTGGTCAGTGACCCACAGCACCATCAGCTCACACACACGCTGGACACGGAGACAATAGGAATGCACCGAGTGGACAGAGGAGACACAGCGGCTGATAGTTCATTATTTTAATCTTGAAATATGACACACGTGAGGGGTGTTGGGTGTACTGCTGGTTATTTTTGGCTCAAAAACACACGGTTAGAATCTCCTGTTAGTGTGACTGATCTCACCTATGTGGCATTAAGAGTTTCTGTTTTATTTGAAGTTAAAATCTACGGCCACCTAAGCTGGGGATGTTTTTTAGAATACTGTATTGTATTCAACACCTTTTTCTTTTTCTCTGACTGGAAACCGTAGTTTGTGTCACTTTGTAAACTGCATCATGGCAGCCTCCTCCAGTAAGATCAAATGTGTTGTTGTTTTAAATACTTCGTTCAGATAACTAAGTGATACAAACTTAGCCCAGCAGCTCCTGTGACCCTGTAAGCTAAAAACACAGATTTTTCTATATGGGCTTTGGTGAAAGGGAGAGTGTGGTTTACATAATTCTAACCCTAACTTATTTGCTTGTTTTAACCATAAAAGGACAAGAGAATGTCCTGTTACTAAGTGCTTTTGTCCATTTTTCAAGAATAACTTCTAATATCTGGTAGTTATTTAGAATTGACTGCATGTTAAAATACTGTTTTAACAATTTAAAATGAAGACAAAGTTTTATTTAGAAAAGTTCTACACGAACAACAGATTTTGTTGCATGTTAAATTAGAATTTTAAAAAAACAGTCTTTGTCTCAATGTGCAAACTATGCACAGGCGGTTTTTCCAACTCTCCTCTCTGACGACAAAGAGGCTGATTCTCCGGCTTCCTTCAACAGCGGGAGTGAAATGACCTTAATAACCACATGTTGACTTTAATGTGCAACTTCTCAGCTTTTAGAAACAGTTGAAATAACACAAACTGTTGTGTAAGTACCGCAATGTCGTCCATGACACGCTTGATGTTAAAGGGTTAAGATATACACTTAAGCAGGAGTGTATTTTAGTAGGTGAGCCTTTTGTTATGTCTCAGGCTGAGAGTCATAAATATAACTTCACAAAAAAAAACATGAACTATCCCTTTAAACGTGTGGTTTACTGAGCTCCTGGCATTTCATGTCTGGGTGCAGTTAATGATATCCACTCAGCTGTGGGACATGAGTGATTGGGAGAAGGACTGTATCTGTCTTTGTCCTTGGTTGCCGACCGGCTGCGCAGACACCTGCCGTCAAACATCTGTCATCAATATTATCTCTTCAAATCTGAAACACTTGTTTTGATCTATTGTTTGCTTCTTCTTTTTTTTGCCGAGTTTGGAAGCGGCGGGTGGCAGCTGCGGGTGTACCTGTGACTCGGAGTTTGTCTGGTCCAATCACAGCCTGTTCACCATCTGCACTAAACAGCATGTTGTCATTGTTGGAGTTAATGAGCAGATTTTGAGTGTGTCCCTGAGTCTCTTTTGGACCTGCAACGACAACAACAACAACGACGACAACAACAACATCAACAACACCTTAAGATATTATATGAAAAATCATCAAGATTTATACTTTAAATGAAGTTATAGAGACTTAACAAAGCTCTAATATGTAAGATTCTCTGAATATATACTGACAAACAAAGGTAAGAAAAGCTACTGTAACAAAATTAACAGATAAAAAAGTGAGGGCAACATATTTTTCACTACATTAGTGTTCAAGAAGAAACACATTTAAAGTAGGGGAATCAGTTAAGGGAATATTTAACCCACTCCAGCAGCTACAGCTGTGAAGCAGCATGTCATCCTTCCTAACAAGAATTTTTCTTTCATACAGCCAAGAGGATGCAGACTACTTTTTATGGCTTGATGATCAAGCGCGCGCGCACACACACACACACACAATTAGCAGGTTCATTTGTTGGCCTTTTAATTGTGACAAAATACCCCACTGCAGCCAGCGGTGAGCCATAAAAGACAGAGGTGGAGAGAGAAATGCTGCATTTAATGGATTTTAAATGGAACCTTAAGAGCGTGTAAATGGGAAGATGGCTTCTTGTCACTGGTGATGTTTGATGAGGGATCACTGCTGGACAAACTGCCCTCACACATCAGTGGATGCATGTGAATGAATGAATTCATTTATTTTGGTTCATATTCATTCATATTTAAAATCAAATGATCACTAACGAATGGTTATTTATTATAAAGTTATAGTTGTTGTTATTATTATTGTCAGTCCTTACTCTTATAAAGAGTTTTTGAGCCTGTTCAGTGAGTTGTATGTGTTAACATTTTTAGAGCAAGTATTTCTTTATCCCATCACCAAATATTTACAGTACATGTTTTTAATGTTCTCAGTACAACAACAGTAATGTCTGGCTTTAAACACGACCATTTCCATTACCGTCCTGGATTAAAGTGCTGTACCTCATCCTTACATTTATATAAAGTTTGTATTTTGTATAAAAACTGATTTATGTTTTTTCTGTTCCATAATTTAACCCCCGAGATTGAATCACACACACACACACTTTTTAAAGTTGTCCTGGCACACTGCATTTTTAAATTATATCCCCCTTATCTCTCTGAAAACAATGTCTTTATTTTTTTTACAAGGTTTTATCCACAGGTTCATTCCTCTGACCGAACAGGAGTTTTAATAACGTGTGTGTGTGTGTGTGTGTTTGTGTGTGTGTTCTCACCCACTGATATCCTCCCTGTGACATCACCATTTTCATTACGGGCGTTAAGGGAAACATTGTCTGACGAGTGCACCAGAAGTGAAGAGTCCTGAGGAAAAAAGAAACACAAAAAAAATATATACTGTCTGTCAGAAACGGAGAAATTGTAAAAAAATTAAATAAATAAAAATACAAATCATTCTCAGTATGTGGCAGGAAACAGTGTCACTGTATCAGACAGACTGTTCCTGAAACGTGTTTTCATAACTCCTGATGATGATGAACTAATTACCTTTCCTCTCACTCCACCACAAGGTTCACGTTTGTGTTTCTGAAAGAATTATCTTTGACATTCTTTGAAATAATTGCCATGGAAACTGGTGCAGACATTAAAGGACCAGTGCATACGATTTAGAAGTTGTATACCACGACAAAACAATACCTTTGGTGAACTAATAATGAAGTACAACATGTCAGACTCCCTGGAAAACTCACTCATTCACTCATCTTCTACCACTAGAGGGTCGTGGGGGGGCACTGGTGCCAATCCCAGCTGACATAGGGCGAAAGGCGGGGTCACACCCTGGACGGATCACCAGTCTATCACAGGGCCACATATAGAGACAACCATCCACTCTCACACTCACACCAACGGTCAAACGGAGTGTCCAATTTGCCTAATCCCCAAATCTGCATGTTTTTGGACTGTGGGAGGAAACCAGAGAACCTGGAGAAAACCCCCCCACACACACACACACACGGGGAGAACATGCTCCCTGGAAGATGACCTGCAAAAAAAGTTCTCTGGACCTTTAATGTCACATTCAAAATGATCTGTAATCACTTTGGTGATCCCGGACCTATGATTCTAACACCACCAGCACCTGTAAAACTAATGAGCTCAGCCATGGCTACTTTCTGCTTTATTAAAATGATGGCTCTATTTGTCATCAATAAGTTTATGTTTTAAATCAAAAGATTAATAAGGGCAACTTTTAGGAGGGAGGAATCAAGAGGAAGGGAGTAATGGAACATTGTGGATGCCAACTGCTGTTAAACACCACTTCCAACCAACTTATAGGAGAAAAATGACTTTGGCTGCGTGTTTATCCTCCACTGGCTTTGTCCTTACATAAAGATATTTCCTTATAATGGATGTTTATTTATGGAGCCACATATTAAAACTCCCAGCTGCAGATACATTTATTATTGACTTAATAACACTAACTGCATAATGATTTTGCTCGAGGAGGACACACGCCTACCAGAGAGAGTGAATTCTAAGAAACGGGCAAACTAAAGGTTTCACTGTACATGGCTTATATCACAGTAATTATAGCAGTAAGTTAGCACTAATGCAGCTCTGTGCCACAAGTGCACGCATGGTTGCCGTGGGAATAATACACAACTCCTTATATGGACATCCCCCCCGGATGTTTATAGGTCACATATTCAGGCTTTAAAAAATGTTGTGTTGTTGAGTCAAAGTTAAGATTAATTATATCGCATTTTTAAAGTAGCAATAATTCTTCAGAAGTCACTGTGATGTATTTCCAAATTTCACTCACACTTTGCTCAAGTGTTGGTGAAACTTTTTTTCCTAGGTTATGCTGGGAAAAAAAGATAGACACTCTATATTGCACATTCTTATAGTATAGCCTCATCCCCATATTACATGTTTTAGACTGTGGGCGAGAACCCGGAGAAAACCCACTCACACACGGGGAGAACATGCAAACTCTATGCAGAAAGGCCCTTGTTCCAACCGGGGCTCGAACCTACCTGGGTCTTTTTGCTAACCACTACACCAACCGTGTGGCCACATTGTGACATAATGATGGAAAAAAGCAGCCGAAATGCTCTGTGTTCTCGGGGTTAAAGGAAACAACCAGAGATGTGAGATTTAATAAAATTGTTAAAACAAAGCAACTTTATAAATCATTAATGTTCAAACGTCATTTCAAAATAATAAAGTATCTTAATTTTTCACGCCAAATATGAGGCGGTGGCTCCGAAAATTCCTGAATCTCATTAAAAATCCAGAGTGTATTAGAGAAAGTGTCCATCCCTAAATGAGGCATACATTTTCCCTTTTAATGAGACCCATAAAGAAAGAATGCTTAAAAAATGCTGCTATGAGCAAGAAAAGCCATAACATGTAAACAACTGCAGTAAAGTGTTCCCATCTGCTGTTAGCAGGCAGGCTATAAACTACTCTCCACCACAAATATTCCTGAGGTTAATGGGGAGCTCACTGCATCCCTGCCACGTGCCCTGTGTGCGACTACCAAATCCAGTTCATTCTAAAACACCAACCAAAGAAAGTACAGTCAGAAATATGTGATTCACTCACTAAAGACTAAGCCTGTGCAAAAATCCAACTCGAAATCTAATTTAAAGTTTGGTAAACAATGAGATGAAATAATAACCATGCTGTCAGGCCTACTTAACTGTGCAAACAACAGTCTGGGAATTTGTTTGGAAGGAGATAGAAGAGGAAGGAAAAGCAGAAGGTAGAGGGAAGAAAAGAATGTGGGGAGACGAGAGAAGGGAAGAGAAGTGTGTGTGTTCTTGATTAGCCTACTTCTCTGGAGTGGATCTCCTGAGCGTAGACGGGGAGCAGAAACTCAGACTCGCCGTCCTCCAGCTTCACACCATCTGAGTGAACCTGCAGGTATCCCATGCCTTCCTGCAGCCAGGAGGAAGAAACACAGCGATGTGTTCAGATGATATATGGACAGTTAGGAGGTGAGAAATCTTTATTTACACCATTAAACCACAGGGTATAACCAGGTGTGAAACACATGTGGAAATGTTCCCTGGAACCATTTTAGAATGAGACAACCATGTTTAATCTATACAGGCATTTCTCTGCAACCCTATTTCTAAGGAACTGCTTCAGTTTAGGACTAAGATTTGAATTGTATTTAGGTTAAGGGGTTAGGGTTGAGGTTAAGGATAAGGTTTTGTTTACGTTGACCAAATGAATTGAAGTGAGTAAGCGTCCTTAAAGGGATAGCTGTGTGAACCTGTGTGTGTGACAGTTTGTTGCTCTGTTCCTGCATAAATCTGTGGATGGCATCTGGACTTAAGACAGGAAGCTGACAAGACTCCAGGAAAAACAAATACAAACTAACTTGTTCAGTCAGCAAACTGCCACATCGTGATGGATAATGCTGCTGCTCGTGCTAACACCAATGCTGGATCAATATGATGGATTCACTATCAAATCCTACATGAAAATACACCATATAGCGTGTGCCGGCAGTGATCATAAGCAGGTACACTTGCAGATAATACTGTGTCATCCTCCCGGCTGAAAGCACAGACTGCCAAGGCGAGTCAAGCGTACCGTGTTGAACCACATCACCCGCAGGATCCAGATGGTGAGAGCAAAGTTGACCACCAGGATGATGATGAGCAGCAAGATGAACAGGTAGAGGCAGCGCTTCCTCCAGCCATAGATGCCAATCTTGTAGACATGGTCGTGCACCGGCCTGGGCGTGTCGCTGCCCCGGGTGGTGCTGACATACTGCTCCCGCACCATCTGCTGGCTGGGCACGACACACAGAGGCGTTAGAAACAGGAAACAGATGTTGTAAATGCAAACTTTAGTACATTGTAAATAAACAGATTACAAAGACAAAATCCTTGTATTAAAGGTCTACTGTGTAAGAATTAGTGACATCTATTGGTGAAACAGCAGACTGTGACAAACGGAGGACTCCTCCACTCAGCCATCATTTCCTGAGTGAATCAAGGAACTACGGTGGCCTTCACAAACCAAAAAGGATATTGTTCTTTCTGTTTCTGTTGGTTGCCACCATAAAGCAAGGCCCTTGCCTGAAGTAGATATAAAAGGCTTTTTCTAAGGCTACAAAAACATTTATTTATTTTTAACTGATTACACACTTTTACAAACATATATATGGGATTATATTACATCTATGCCAATAAATCAACCTTTAAATGATTTTCCCAGTGACCTGTGGATTTAAAGTCACTCTTGAGTTAATGTAGATGGTGACAGACCTAACATTTGTTCTCCGCAAGCTCATGAGAAACATTTGTGTCTAATACCCAGCTTTAATCCATCCTTGAAATTGAGAGTTAGGAACAGCTGCCAGCTGTGTCGCTAAAACGGTGGAGTGAACCTAAACAGTGATGCTGAATAACTGAAACATTACCTGAAAGTCACTCCTATCTGTGGAGCTGTGAAGAGTTAAATTGCATTTTTCTGTGGTAACAAGTGCTCATAGAATCCCAAATTGATATAAAATATTGCTAAACAGCTGTGTCTGTACAGTCTGACGTCACTGTGGCCAGAAAGTTTGATTTTTACTGCATTAGTTTGTTTTTGCAACTTTGTTTCCTGGACAGTTAGTAATACTGAGACTTTAATATTATATATATATATATATATATGTATACAAATATATGTACATATACATATATATGTATATATGTACATATACATATATATATATGTATATGTACATATATATATACTGTAAAAATGTAAATAAAAATCAGCAAAAGCATTTTAGAGTTATGTTTGGGCTGTTTATTATCTCCTTTTTGGAGAACAATATTTGTTACACCTTTGGAGAGTTATGTCTTTGGAATGACTCAGCACAAATGTGCTGTTAACAGATTCCTAGTTCATAAATGTAAAATAACTGTATCGGACTAATATCAGTATCTGAATTTTTCATTTTTCCTTTGAGTTTTGATGAAAGTGCAGCCTTAAGTCATACATTGTTAATATGACTATGAATTGCTGAGGACAGTAACAGATATTTCCTATTGGTTTGGTCTGAGGTGTGTCTCTCTGCTCTCTGAATGAAGTCACAGGGTGGGTTTTCATTTTTGACAGTGAGTTTTAACACATCCGGCAGACTCCAACTCCACAATGCCTAATGCCAATGTAGTTTCCAGCCTTAATTGTATACATTGAACCTCTGCACATTGTCTTGTTGACACAGTGTACACACACACACAGTATGTTATTCATGAGCCCACAGCTCACACACAGACCCAGTGGATGTCTGGCCCTCTTTCACAAACGGAAAACTTGACTGAATTTCCAGGAGTCTTTTTTTAAAAAAAAGGCAAAAGTGTAGGAAAATGCCACTTATTACAGAGCAGAGGCAGAACACTACCCACAGCAGCAGCACTGACGAGAAAAAACAACAACCGAGGAGATGAATGTCAGCATATTTCAAACCACAGCGAACAAATGTTTTAGATTCAGTTCACGTGAGTGCACGCTGACCTCACAGGCTCATATCCAAACCCCCCACTACTCCTCCTCCTCCCCCCCAGTCAGCAAATCTGGACCATCCAACACAGTGACAACAGGGACAGATTTTTACAACAACACAGGAAGTGTGCGTTGGCGCACAGTGGAGCCAGTGACTGCTGCAGAGAGACGAGGTGTCACTTTCTGATGATTAATCTGCATTAATAACCAAACATGGGCTGCAGAGAGAGCTTTCAGCGAGAACATGGCCTGGAGAAAAAGCTGTCAGATAAAACTGAAGATCATTTCTTTGAGTCAATAAAACCAGACCAGGCAAAGTTGGTTGTATTTCTCTCGCCGTGACAAACTGCCAGAATATGTAGTGCTGCCACACCTCCATTTTATAGAAGGTATCTGATCACAGACGTATATCTTAGGCTTTCTCGGCTGGGTTTTCTGCGCTCGATGGGACCCAGGCTCCAGTTGCCGTGCTGATTTACATACGTGACAGGTGTTGCATCTTGCTGCCATAGCTAAGGCGTTTTCCATCATGTTTAAGGAGTCGCCTCTCACACCAAAAGGTAACGCTTACTGTGACATTAAAAGATTTTCAGCCAGTGATGAGAACAGAAGAAAAAGATGGCTGACTGTATAAAGTTGTATGAACTGGAGAAGATGTTTCAGAGAAACTATGAAAAAGACTCATCACCTCCAGGGCTTGTTTCTCATTGTTTGCCATAAACACATGGACAGAAAAGACTGAGATTATTTCTATGACTAAATCTGCTTCTCCACAGGACCTGTCACATGGCCTGTGAGCCCAGGCGTGATGAATGGCCCTTATATCAGAACCAAATGAATGGATGCTGCTAGAAAGAGGGAGGGGGGGGGGGGCAATTTCCACACAGAGATGTGGAAAACAAAAGTTGTCAGGGAGTAAGTTCGATGGCGTGCTCATTTCTTGCTCATATCTAATCTCGTTTGTATTTGTTAAGGTACCTGAGTGAGAATGAGTCATGGCGGTAAATTGAATCTCAGCAACACAGCAGAGCAGAGGCAACGTTTAGTGAGGGCGTACGCCATAGCGTGTCCTAACTCTGCCAGTTTCATTAACATAATCTTTTCCATCACAAACCAGTGACTGTTAAATTGACACCATTCCGATATCTCCACACGTAACCAGCCACAGATCATTTACATGTTAACATGTTGATGAGCCAAACGCTGCACGGTGGGCAAATGAGCGATAAGAATGAAAAGAACTCAGGATTTGTTCATTATGATGTTTAATGAATTTGAGCTCACAGAGTCCAATTACTTTAAATGAAAGCATTAAGAAGCCTCCCTACTTAAGCAGCCGTTGGAAGGAGGAGGAAGTGACTGTGAGGCGTCTGCCAGGTCCAGTTTCAGTGTTACCACTAAACCATCAGCCACAGACTGATCCTTCCATAGCAACCCAAATAAACACTCCCTCAACTGCATCGCTGCTCAGCTGCCAGGAATGCTCAATTTATGTGACATTATGGTCAGAAATACAGTCTGATCAGAGAGTCTAAGAGGACAATAGTTGATCTGGTTTATGAGCTTACAAAAACTCCACAAACATGGATCCTACACCACAGTGGAGAATGCTTAACTTCTTGGCTTGTTCGCAGCGGCTATTCATCCATAGACACTCTCTGAATTAACCTTATACACAAGATGCTTCCTGTCAGACTCTGTCTCTGACCTCTGGACCAGAGCGAGGGCCAAGTCAGGCAGAGTTTCCGCTCGTCCAACAATCCATAGGATCTTATTATTATTATTATAAGTGAGAATCCAGGTTTCCCGCTGACCCGAGGCTTGACATGACTGAATGCCAGAAGCTTCAGTGAGTTTTCAAAGTTTGAATTGTTTAGCCGTTGTTCATTCATGAGAGTGTGTAGTGATAGAAAGCTCAGCACAGGGCTGACGTTTCTGTCTGACTTGTAAGTGGCCGGCAACATGTCTGCTGTGTTACCTTACCTTCTAAAAATAGGACACAACATTGTAAACTAAATTTAAAAAAAGCCTCACAGAGGACACACACTCAGACATACTTTAGGTTTAGGTTTAACTTCTAATGAGACACAGAAGTGCTGCTCACAACGCACAGAACATTACTGAGGGGCTCTTTTGCAAAGTTATTTTTGTATTTCAATATAGTTGGCCATGTATGGTAAAACTGCAGACAGCTGGCAACTAAAAACAGTTTTTCCAAATCCCCAAACTACCTCTGTAAGGAAAACAGAGTAATCCAAGCACAGAATGAAACACGTGAGTGACATAGAATGGGGGAACATGAAGAAAAAATGGACAATAGGTCATAGTTTACTCAAATAAAACAATTTAACAGCATCTTAGGAGACAAAAAAACAACAAGAAGACTGATTATTTCTGTAAGAAAGTGCAGAGTACTCACTGTTTAGTGTTGAGACAGAGCAGTCGTCTATCCTAAGCTACAATAAGCAGAGCTCGAGCTGGTACAGGAGCCTGAGAAGCAGCAGTGCCTGAGCTCCTCACACGTCTGTCAGCCACTTAACAGCTGTGTGCCATAAATCCTGCTCTGAGAGTGGCCAGCAGTGAATCACCACGAGACGGCGCTCCCTCTCCCCCTGACTCCCTCTGGCTCCTTAGCCTTCCTGCAGACATGTGAATATCAGAGAGAGAGAGAGAGGAGGAGGAGGAGGAGGAGGAGGAGAGGTTCAGTCTCTCTCTCTCTCTCTCTCTCTCTCTCTCTCTCTTTCACACACAGAGAGGGAGAGGTTGAAAGAGCATCCATAATAACAGTAGACATACCAGTGAGTCACTTTCTTTTACCCAACGCTTAAACACTCCATTCTAAAAAGAGACTTCAGTCATGGCTCGAAACATGAAGTTGAGCTTCTCTCTGCAGGAAGGGTGGAACTTGGGCAGTCACTAAACGTCAGAGAGGCAGAGGAGACAGACAGCAGACGTATTAATAGACATGAGCCGGGGAAAGGCAGCAGTTGTTGGGAGTCTTGTTCTGAATTATTTCAACTATAGTTCAGCTTATTTACAAAACTTTATAAAACTATCAACTCAGGACTGTCCATCAGTTTTACTGTAGATGTTTTATTACAAGTATGAACACAAAGTGTGCTAATTACATATTCGTGAATGAATTAATGAATGGACTCAAATGTAGTAATATTTATTCGTGAGAGGGAGATTTTCAGTAAGGCACCAATCAAGAGCATGTCATTTAATCGCATTAAAATGCAAAACCAGTCAACTATCAGCCATTTTGACATGTTTTAGCAGCAAAAGCACATTAACAATTGCTCTGTTCAGTTCACGCAAAGACAGTGTGACAGTGGACCTGCAGTCGCTCTGAAACTGGAGAAGCCAAACATTCCCGAGCCATCATCAATGTGATTATTTACACCTGGGATTTTCCTCCTGTGACCTGTCAAAATGGCTGCTGTGCAAAGGGCCTATTAGTGAATTGAAGGTGGACATTTTAATATTATAAAATAGCAATTATTTTACAACATACTGTATTGTGCATGTTTTCTCTTTTATATTCATTTAAAAAAAGAAAGCTTAAATGAGCTGAAGAATAGAACATTTGATACACGCTGATACATGGCACAGCTGAAGGAAAATGTCCCTCAGTATCACACACTGTGATTAGACTGCTCTGTGGACTGTGTGGTTGTGTGTGCACTGAATTTTACATGTGTTGGATGAAAATTTGTCAGATTTGCACCACTCACCTTCAGTGTGAATGTAGCCTCATTTACTCACCTTTGCCCTTCAAAGGTGTTACACAGTCCATCACGACTCAGCAGGAAAGTCACTTAGAAAGCAACGCATTATATTCCCACAAACCAAACATGAATACCCTCACTGGATGCACTACTCAAAATTGATGGGATTTCAAGTTTCATGTTTCGATTTGTTTCCTGAGTTCCACAAGCACAAAAAAGGCTAGGGCTTAAGACATTTACATATTATACAACTGTTGCTTCTGTTATAAATAACAAGTATAAATAATAAGTAATGAACCTGTTGGTTGCTACAAAAGAGACTTGAATGCATGAAAAGGAAACCTGACCAACTGCAGATTTATAAATCAATCATTCAGTTATTCCATTCCATTGAGTCCATTGTGAATGAGTAACTTACATCAGCAAGAGGTCACCTCCTGTTCTCTCACAGGCAGATGCTGGAGGAGCAGACGGTGCCACATCTCTTAGCATCATACTTTCAGTTGCTGCTTGAGGTTGTGATGTGCGGTGACAAAGTGATGTTTGACAGAATCCATCACACAGCCACGCGCCTTTCATGCCCTCGGCCAACATCTGACAGTTTCTTCACTTAATGCCATTCCCTATCAATATCTCATAACTGTACACTGCCTGTGGCTTTTCACGAAGATAGACGAACGTGATGAATCTCAAAAAATAAGTTTAGAATTACCCAGATCGACCGGATAAAAAGACCACCCAAGTCAGGACATCTTTTAAAGTATAATTATGATAGCAAGTACATCCTGTGGTTGTATTACTGAGGACCTTCATTATTAGAGGATTTTAAATTAGTGCACACCACTAATGAGGTGTGAATGTATTAAATAGCTCTTTAGTCAGTGATTCAGCCCCAATGTCCTATTTTAACCAATTTCTTAACAGCTCTGAATGTTTTCTGCTCGTTCAGCTTCACTAACGTACGCCAAAACACCAGATTCAGCAGCTAAGAAGTGAAAGCACATGCTGATGTGAAAAGCATTAACAGTAATGAACATTATCTATGACTATAGTATCTGGCTTTTAATGATCAGTTATAAAATGTGCTTTTACTTGAAATTCATTTTTCAAATTGGATAGTGTTCGTTTATAGATAGATCAGAAACATGGATTTTTTTTTTTTTATTCTTAACAGATGACAAATAGTCTCCATTTGTTTGACAGGGGAGGCAGAGTCTCCAGCTATCTTTTCAAGTTCATAATGATATCACCTATGAGAACTATTTTAATTTAACCTCATTACCCAATTTCTTGCTGCAGTTATTTTCCTTGTTCTATACCAAGACAATCTTATTTATAAATAGAATTTTAGGTAATCAGAGACATGAGTGAAGACAATTTCAATTCAGAACAAACATGCAACTATGAATATATAATTTGCTACTAAGAGTCAGTGTGCTGCCTGACTGTCTAATTGCCATATTATACTTTAGGCTGAATGTTAGAATTTTACAAACAAAACTATTTTTCCACACTATAATGACTAGAAATAGTAACATTACTGGCAAGACTCATGTCCCATTTCATGTCAAATATCTGCTGTGAAAAGGTCCATTATACCAGGTTTATTCATGTGTATTACATACACATGTTGTGCAAGTTAAACTCATTGAAACTTGGCTGATATACAAGACTAACTTTCAGTCACAACATTCAACCCAAATGCCAATCATCATAGAATTTAAGACATAAAAACAAAGCTGCTGGTGCCCTATGACCTTTGCACCTTGTACCGTACTACAACTGTTATACCATTGAGCAAAACAAAGAAACCAGTATTCTACTGTTCAAAAAACATACACAGGTTGAATTTTGTCTTTACAGAATTTATTCACCTTTCATTACAAACAGGAAACCGGAAAACCTGCAAGACAAAACGTAGATCAGTCAATACATCTCGAAATGAAATGAATAGAAAAATGTATACAGATGTTCAGTTGTTACTGATGTACCTTGTTATGCTTTCTCTGGTGCTCCCTCCTCATCTCCACCCTTGGTGTTACGTGTGTAAATCAGCTGTGCTCTGTGTTTGGACACCAGTTTGATCATGCCTGAAGACAAAACAAGACCATGTTCTGTTAATGTGATTGCATTTTCAACCACACATTGACCATTTATTAAAGAGGACATGGAGTAAACACAAGCAGTATTTTACTTTTGCTGATACACTTGACAACCATTGCATCACAAAACATGCTATTGCATTAAGAAATGAGTATGGCATCAGTCATGCCAGTAATGAACCCTGCACTACAAATTACACCATTTGTGTGAAAATAGTGAATCAGAACAAAGTCGTCTCATGAAGGTGATACCTTGTTTATGCCTCCTGTAGATTGCATGTTAATGTGTATTATCGAGACAAGCTTTGGACATAAATGTTGAAACTACAGATTACTGATGTTAACAGTATGACAATGCACATTAGCACTGCAAGACAAATCTTGCAACAATTGGTGTGACATTAATAAATCACCCACCCATCGAGTGGTGCTGATGATTGAGGGGTGAATTGATGGGATGAACATAATGATGCATGACCATGCTATAGCTAATACATGATATTGTCTAGTCTATGCAGAATTGCAGCTAGAAAGATCACCTCAAGTATTTGGTGACTTGTATAATGGTTGGTGAGACAGAATGTGACAAATTATATTCAAATGGATTTAAACCATGCTTCACACAGAAAAACTACATTACATCAACTAATCTCAAACACCAAAAATGACAGGGTCAAGCAAGAAGCAGTTTAGCCTCTCCTCCAGCTCCACTGGCGGAATATTAATATTTCTTAACACCCACATAGTGATTCACTGAAATGCCTTGTGCTAAATCCAACATTCAGTATTTGGGGCTGTGTACTGAAGTGTGAGTTCACCTTTAGCGAGCAGTTCCTGAAGGGCGTTCCTGGCCAGAGAGCCACGGATCTTCAGCCTCTCAGACACAACAGCGGGGGTGATGAGTTTGTAGTTGGGGACTTCTTTGTACAACTTTTCGTAGGTGGCCTTGTCGAAGAGGACCAGGTTGTTGAGCTTATCCCTAACTTTTCCCTTGGACCACTTCTGCTCAGAGTAAAATAAAATACCAGTGTCAGTGCAGTTCAATGTGTTTTTGTGGACTAATACAGTGTGACAGGCAATGATGACAATTTAATTTAGATCGGCAAATAAAACAACTTATTAAATCAATTGCATACCTTCTTCTTGGCTTTGCCTCCAGATTTGTTGACTGGGTCCTTGTCCTTTTTGGACTTCCCAGCGTCCTTCTTCTTATCTTGTTTGGGAGGCTGAAATCGAGAGTTTTAAGCAATTTAGTCTCATTTGGATTGTAGCTACACATACACGTGGAGTCTGACAGCGCTTTTCTTTATTTCTGTACTTCCACGGAATAATTCATTCTGCTTTGGTAATGTACACAGCCGGCAGTCCGGTGCTAACTGGGCTAGCTGGCATGGGATGGCCTGGTGTGCGTCCTCACAACTGCGTTCCTAACACCGCTATTAACTATAAGTAATGGTCACACTGCTAAAGCACTTCACTGTTAGGTTCATTTATACAAACACACATGGATTTAATCTGTAAACAGGGATGTTAAATGTACTGTAATCCATTCGCTTTCTGTTGCCTGAGTGCGGCATGAAAGCATGCTGAAATTACCAAGCTAGGTAGCTAACTAGCCTGCAGCTTAATGCGTTAAAACTATTAGAGTCTTCATCAGCTCTCTTTTATCGCAGTTCGGGAGAGCACTGTACATTCGAAGTGTATTCCGAGTAACTTGGAGTCAATATGAATTTCAAAAATTCAAAATCTTTAATTTAGTTTTGACAAAACGTGGAATAACTGTCCTCACCATGTTTCCTCGTCAAGATGTCGGAGCGAAAGGAAGTCCACCCGTGCTACAGCCCCTTAGACAACCCGTATTTGCGGAAATAGAACAAGGGATTATGGGAACTTGAGTTTTATCAAATCTTGTTCTTTTCTCCGATTATTACTGACGATCGCATATCGACAACAGATTGTGCCACTATTAAAAGCCAGATGGCCACATCACATGAAAGTCAAAGTGTTTAAATTGTTTTAATTGAGATGGTTAATTTGTAGTTTTTCCTGTGCTTTGACGCTGTCACGTGACCTACGTGACTGCGTTGTCAGCTGGGCAGTACGACTTCACAAACATGGTGATCTTCAGTGTGTATGTGGTGAACAAGGCTGGAGGTTTAATCTACCAGTATGACAACTACGTCCCGAGAGCGGAGGCCGAGAAAACTTTCAGCTACCCTTTAGATCTGGTGCTCAAACACCACGATGAAAAAGTGGTGGTGTCGTTTGGACAGCGTGACGGGATCAGAGGTAACGCCTCGGTACTAGCATGAGCATGTTAGCTTATTTCAGCAGCTCCGTGATACTGTTTGTAAAACGACATATGTTCATTAAAACGTGCTGTGTGATGGACTAACCTTTTCCCGTTGAACCTATACTTAATTTAGCATGTTAGCATATTTTATAGCCCAAACTTTGTGATATGGTGTAATTTCTTAAACCTTTAAAAAGGTGGATCAACAACTCCTTTTTCAGAGAAATTAGCAAAGACAGTCATTCAAATCTTTCAAGCTTCACATTAGATAATGCGGTTAAAACTCCAGTGTGTTGGCTTCAAGTACATATTTAAAGTTATGTATTCATTCATTCACTATCACCTGCACTTGAGAATTGTTTTTCATTACCTGTATAATTGCAGTATGTAACTTTACCCTTAGATACTGGTCCTGTAATTTTTTATTGTGTTGTTTTGTCACAATATATCAAGTTGAATCTATGACGGAGTGAATACTGAACTGAAGCTGACTTAAATACATATTTATATTATAATATATATGTTATATATTGAAGAACCAGAATTTTCCCCAAATTATTCAGCCTCAATCTACTTAAAATCTGAATTTGTTTTATTGCCAAGAAGGTATTTACATAATTTGCTTTTGGGTTAAAGTGTATAACAGACACCACAGCAAAAAAAAGACTAAAGAAGGCTCACGATCAGTAAAGATCCTTTTCACTGCATCATTTCAAACATTATATTGTTGTGTGTATGATTCCTGTTGTCATTCTCCAGTGGGACATGCGGTGCTGTCCATCAATGGAGTTGATGTGATGGGGAAGAACACAGCAGAAGGAAAGGACATCCTTGAATACCTTAAAGATGCCACAAACTATCCTGTGTCGATCAGATTTGGACGAGCGCGCCTGAGCTCCAATGAGAAGCTGATGCTGGCGTCCATGTTTCACTCGTAAGTTACACATAACCGTGTTTTACATGAACTCTGGGGATGTGGGATGGTGTAGAGAAGTCACAGTGTGGACACTCCATGTCTCCAAGTTCCTGATGTATTTTAATAATTAACAGTGTTTGTTTGTTTGCTCTAGGTTGTTTGCTATAGGTTCACAGTTGTCTCCTGAAGTTGGCAGCTCAGGGATCGAGATGCTAGAAACGGATGTCTTTAAACTCCACTGTTTCCAGACACTCACAGGTGAGAATGACATGCAGTCATGTGTAGTTTGTTTGTTAGACTTTTAACAAACATGTATCTGACATGTTCTGTCTCTGTTCTAACAGGGATAAAGTTCATTGTGTTGGCAGACCCCCGGCAATCTGGCATTGATACTTTATTGAGGAAGATTTATGAAATCTATTCAGATTTTGCCCTCAAGAACCCATTCTACTCTCTGGAAATGCCAATCAGGTAATTTCAGGAGATATGATGTGGCGCTGCTTCACCTTGTTGTGATGATATGTGTCTTAAAATGATCATCTGTTGTATTTCAGTTTAAATGTCAAGCATCCATTGCATCCTCTGATGTCACTGTAAATATCTGTGTGTGTTCCAGGTGTGAACTCTTTGATCAGAACCTGAAGGGTTCGCTGGAGGTCGCAGAGAAAGCCGGTAACTTTGGAGCTGGATCTTGAAGAGATAAATAAAGAGACAACATGAATCTGCCTAAATGGTCATTTCCAATCACAGGAATGAATGAATGAATGAATGAATGAATAGTGAATGTTTATGATTGAGGACCTTGATGAAGGAAATTAAGTAGGCTGACTTTGTTCCTTTTGACTGGGATGTGTCATGCTGTAAATACATGATTTATTTTGTAAATATTTAAAAATATTAAAGTCGTGTGTTAATGTTTCATGTGTCATGTTTCTTTCCGAGTATAAATGAAAAAGCACAATAACAAAGTGTCATTAATTCAAGTCTTTGGGTATGATACAGGTAGCACCATGAGTAAGTATCATATACTCGGTGTAATTCCATTCATGATTGATAATTACAATGTTATAACAAATACAAATATTCTATAATATATGTGTTTCTAAACCGCGCTTTAGTTGTGCTTATGTCAAACTCAGTTGTATGACATACATCCTCATTTATATACACTAGTCTAAACACTGTGTGTTCGGAAGCGCCTTAAAAACTTTTATCCATGATCTTTGTCTAAACCTGTATGAGTAACTGAAAAAACACAGTGGTATAAAAGGTCAGTACAAATATTATAACACATTGATGGTTCAAGAATGAGGCATAAAGTTTTAGTCTGTCTTCTTGGACACTCTTCCCATCTTTGACTGGATGTTGCGCAGCAGAAAGAATCCAACAGCGGTGACACCACAGGCGATCTCTGCTACCCAGAAGGCCATTTCCCAGCCATGGTGCTTTGCAATTGTGCTGAACGGTAGTCCGGACAGGAAGCCACCAACTGAGGAGAACGCAAATGGATAGGTTCACTCTATGGACATATAAAAGCTGTAGTCTCTGACTGAACAATGTCAGTGTCTGGAAGAGAGTGGTGAGGTCTAACATCATACGATATCATCCATCCATCTGCTGGGTTAGCCTCCACGTTACAGTCAATTTAGAGTGTCTAATTTGCCTAATCACTAAATCTGTATGTGTTTGGACTGTGGGAGGAAACCGGAGAACCCCACAAGGAGAAATGTCATGTTACTGTAAGGGTATTAAGCAGTTAGCAAAACCTTTTAATGGCTGAAATGAAACTTACTGTTGGCCATCAAGGCAACAATGGCATGCGATGTCCCACAGTAGTTGGATGGGGCGCTCTCATTGGCTATGACACCAAACAATGCAATCGGTCCATAAGAGCAAAAACCAAATGCAGCACCCAAGCTGAGAATCCACGCCTGAATGTGTACGAGAGATGAGATGAGAGGTTAACTGCCTGTGTCACATTAAAGATTATTTTAGTTACTCATGTTTGTTCAGTGGGATCTGAATAGTTCATACCTTTGAGCTGTCGGGAGAAACTGTGATTCTGAACAGGTACATGGACACACTCATACCAACCATCATGCAGATCAGGATGAAGTGACGGGGATTGCCATATATTCTCTTTCCTTGCTGTATGAAATAAAAGAATATATCAACACTGTACCGTGGTTTCACTGGCTGTAGATCATACAAAATAACATAGAAGTCTGGATGTTGACTGGCCAGTTCAGTGAGTTTGCTGCCCAATTTATGTAATTCAAGAAATACAGTAAAGCTTAAACAGTATAGACAGGTTAGAGTGTGTTCTTCAGGCTGTTTAGATGTTGACAGGTCTGTTAAAATAGTTTGTGGACTTTATAACCTGTGCTAGCTTCATGGAATATATATATATATATATATATATATATATATATATATATATATATATATATCCTATCTTTAGGTTAAGATAGGTTGGTGTTGATGGTTTGTGACACAGTTCAAATCAAGAAAAATTCTAGTAGAAATACAAGGCTACTTGAAAAGCAAGATAAGAATGAAGGAGTGTAGGCTACAGAATAATGCATCATCAAGTGAGTGAAGAAAAACACTGTCAGTGTTGTTTTTCCATCACTAATACACTTTGTGATAAATTTTGATCAATCATAATCATGAGTCTAAGCCTAAAAACCACCCACATGTCCACTCTATATGAGCCAACTCACTTTGGCCACAGCCTTGTCAGAGATGTATCCTGCTGCAAGACTGCCCAACAGTCCCCCTACCTCCAGGGCACTCATATATGAGCTACCTATGAAGGAGAAGAAGACAGTGATTCACAGGAATAGATGTGCTTTTTATGCACACAAAAAAACGAGGGAGGGTCCACTTTATTCCTCAGTCATACCCATGAATGTAGATTGGCCCTTGTCCTGAATGAGAAACAGTTGGCCCCAGTCAGTGCAGGCCGTCTTCACCCCGAACACCACCAGGTAGGACACAGAGAGCAGCCACAGGTAAGGAGACAGCAGAAACTCAGAGAGGGTGCTTTCATTACTTGAGGATCCTAAACGGGAAACAGACAGAAGACATCATCACCGATATTCATTCATTCATTGTCTACTGCTATCCTTTTTTATCCTCCATATGAGGGATAAAAACACAGGACGCACAGTAAAACATACAATAAAACAATAAACTACTGTAGAAAGTATAAAAACACAAATAAACAACAATTAAACAAGTCATACAATAAAACTATAAAAAAAGATCAAACCAACGTCTCATACTGGGCCGAAAGCCAAAGAGTAAAAATTTGTTTTAAGATGTGTTTTAAAAGTGGACAGTGAAGGGGCGTGTCTAACATGCAGTAGAAGATTTATGTAAATATTTTTTAAATACCAATTTTATTCAATCTGTTCTCTAGTCCTTTTTAAATTACATTACACATTAGTTTAGTTGCACTTGAACATGGAGCAACTTTCAAAATTTGTTTTCCGTGCACTTTACATCTCCTTTACGACTTTACCTTCATTCATTAAGAAAGAGCCAGTCTATAAAAACACAACACACACACACACACACACACACAAACTTGTTTTTACAACTTCAAAGTTGTGGGGCCCAGACAAAATGTCCCCACAAGGTCAAAATGTCCTCACAAAGATAGGTTGTACATTTTTTGGACCTCACAAAGACATAAATATAACGTCACACACACAGACGTTAAACCCCGTATTCTTCTTCTCTTTGCTTCGTGTTTCTCGGATTATTCAGGCTCAAAGACGCTGATGAGATTCACGCTTAGGTACCACCACATTTTTTGTTATGAGGTGATACAGAGGAAGTTCAACACCCAGTCAACTCCACAAAAGTATTACAGATCGATATCCAGATGTTTAGAGATCTTTACCCTTTTAAAACAAATGAATTGATAAAACATCTCTGACATAAACAGTGTGTGAGGGGACACACTGGGTCCAGAGTCCACTGTGTCTCTGACCTTTAGTCACAACACAAGGGGCACATGTTGTATAAACACACACACACCTGGATGATATGTGTTACATGACTGTGAGAATCAGTATCAGTCAACAAGTCAAACATGAGCCTCACCCCCTTTGCTCTTCTTGGCTGCTGTCTCGATGTTGGGCAGTCCCACGTCCTTGGGCTCATTCTTGATGACCAGCAGGCAGAAGAAGGAGACGGCCACACAAATCAGTCCAGAGACGGACAGTATCGTCCTCCAGCTGTAACTCTCGGCCAACACCGTGGCAATGATGGGCCCCAGGCTGCCAGCCAGATTCATGCTGCAGGAGAGGACGGCCCACCACGTCCCAAACTGAGACGGCTCAAACCACTGATGAGATAATGACACAAAAATAATTAAACCACCAACACGGTGTCACCATCTTACCGTTGATATACAGGGAGGAGTACAATGATTGAACCCGCTGCAGTGTTCTGATCTGACAGGTTGAACAGCAGAGAGGTCAAACAAGGAAAGGAAGAATCTTTCACTTCTTCTCTGCATAATTTTACAACTGAAGAACACAAAGACAGTAGATATTAAAACTCCTAAATATGCAGAAACATTTTCTTAACTGGCACTTTCCTATGACTGACATGAACACCAACTTTTCTCCAAATAAAAAAGCTTTTATTAAAGTACGTTAACCCTAATTGCCGTGGGAATAATGCACGACGCCTTATATGGACACATTTTTAAAACCTCACATATTGAGTTTTTTCATCTTCCTTCGTGTTGCTGAGTCAAAGTTAGGATTCATTTCACATCACATTTTTAGTAGGGATATAAAGTAGCAATAATTGTGCAGAAGTCACAAAATACACAATAGTTTTTCTTTCATTTTTGTTCATAAAAACGAGCCAAGTGAACTTTGAACTGTGACGTATTTCCAAATTTCAAATCTGATTTTGGATTGAACATTTTGAGTACTTTTTGCTCAGGTGTGTATAAATTAAATTTCATCAGATTGTCTTGGAAAAAAGGATGTAAGACACTCTATATTGCACATTTTAATAGCCTCTAGACATTTTAAAATACTTTATATTTATACTTTTTTTAAATGTAAATTGCATTTCAAGTTCAACTTTAACAATAAGAAGAGAAAAGGAGAATGAAACGTCTTGAATTAGGCATCAGTACAGTGCAGTGTGTGGCTCACCTTGCGCAGCACCCTGCCACAGGGGGGCCAACCGAGGCCTTGGCCGAGGCCGTTGAGAAACCACAGGGCAGAGAAGACGGCCACCGTGGACGACCAGGAGAAGACAACGTTGATGCCTCCCACCATGAACAGGCCAATGGAGAAGAGCCAGCGGGCGCTGATCTGGTCTGAAAGCACGCCGCTGATGAACTTACTGATAGCGTAGGCCAAAGACTGACTGCTGGTGATCATTCCTGAACACAGAGAAGAAGACAGGAGTGAACACATTGAGAATGTCTCACACATTAGAGTTCTCTGTAAATCAGGGCATCATTTTCATCATCTTTCATAATCTTTATTGATTATTTACTCAATTAAGAGAAGAACTGGACTGATGACTGAAGCAAGTCCAATGCCTACAGCTAACTATCTGAAGATACCATTGACCTGGATGACTGGGAATCTTTGAAGAGATCAATTTGTTGTATCCACAACAAATTGTCACAAAATGGTAGAAAAAATAATAATACTGGCCTTCCCAAATGTGAGAGGGGAAATAAAGCAAGCACCTTTTTTAGTTTAGTGTCACAAGGGAGCAGAAAATATTGACATTTGAGAAGCTGAAATCACAGAAACCACTAAAACTGACTCAGTGAACATGAAAACAACTGGCAATTGATTTGATTATAAATTAAGTTTAGATTATATATAGCAAGAGTCAAGCAATATTGAGCTGTGTGGAAGACAGACTCCTACACTTTAGATATTTCAGGGGTCAACAAAATGCTTTGCAACACTCTGAGCATTATTATAACAACAATAACACGTTCATGTATTGGTCATCAGGTCAGTGCAAAACACCAGTGTCTCATACCCAGGTCATCCTTGTCCAGCTCGATCTCCTCCATGACAGCCGGCATCACGAAGGAGAACGTCTTTCTGTTAAAGTAATACAGTGTGTAGCCAACAAACATGGCCAGAAATATAGTTCCTCTGTAGTATCCATAATTCACTGTAGCCATGACTGCAGGCAACACTACAACACCAACTGTGAGTGGATCTGACTGACTGACTGACAGACGTCTGCTGTGAACTTTGCCTCAGGATCCACGGCACAGAAGTGGACCAGTGGACGCGTGCTTGCAATCACCCAGGAGAGGTTAATGGTCAACTTCTCTCGCCCCCAAAACAGATTTAATCTGCACTGTTACATCGTTCACTTTGTGACATTCCACGCTGTGTATATGACGTGTCCAGCTGGAATCGTGACCTTGATGATGTCCCCGTCCCTCTGTTGTTGTTGTTGTTGTTTGTTCCTCAGTGATTGTTGTGAACGAAGAACACCTCACACTGCTGAGGTTAATGATTCACCGTGGGAGTCCGATAGCTGCGGTAGAGCAGGGGGGGGGCGTGTCCTCAGCAGCGGAGAGACAGAAACAGACGTGAACTCAAACACTCGTGCAGTGATTCGTCCAGTCAGTGTATAACACGTGACGAATATCCCTTTAAAAACGCGCTCCCGTGGAAGCACAGCAGCTACTTGTGTGTGAGCACCTCCTCTCTACAGGAGAAGACGGAGATTCGCCTGGAGTCTGTTTGAGTTTGGGACTTTTTCCCCGTATGACGTCCGTGACGTGGCGAGAAAGAAGGAACCGGAGGCGGTGTGACGTTTACGCGATCATGTGGATGAACTGGCCCCGCCCACATATACAGACTCGCCACTGCTATAGCGACAGTACAAAATGAATGTATCTGTTTTTTTATATTTCTAGCAACATTTACTCCACTACATTCCCTCTAAATATCTTTGCTACTCGTTACTAGCAAATAAAATCAGAAGAAGAGTTGGTAATGGTCTGTATTTATATAGAGCTTGTCTAGTCTGGATGAGCTGCTTTACACTACACTTTTCATCTACATCCTTCATTCCCATTCACATCTGTCAATATGGCGTTAAGTGTCTTGCACAAGGACACATATAGACCAGCAGAGCCAGGAATTAAACCCACAACCTTCCAGTTAAAAGACAACTGAGCTCAATCATTATCTCCTCATCATATATAACACTTAAGTACATTTTATATCAGAAGATTACTTTTGATACTTAAGTACAGTATAGACGTTAAGACTTTTACTTAAGTAATGTTATAAAAAGTGACTTCATCTCCTATCAAAGTCATTTTCTGGTAAGATACTTGTACTTTTACTCAAGTATCCCTTTAAGGTACTTTAAACAAGACTGCTTATGATTCAGATAATATGATATTATAGAATATAATACAACATTCATTGCATAACTATATTATCTGTCTAGCTGTGTCATCAATCATCTAATCAAGTTTGTGTGTGTGTTCCAGGTATTACTCATGTTGTGAGGACCCCAATCTGTTAACACCAGGGGTCTCAAACTCAAATGACCTGAGGGTCATTTGAGTGTCCAGTGTGGTCAGTGAGAGGTCTGTCAAGTAAAAAATGTTTTTGTTTTTATATGTTTTTATAAAACAGATATCAAAATAATCACATTAATGATCACGTTTCACATCATTTCAAAATAAAGGGGTTTGCTTTGATAGGGGACCATTTACAGTTCACAATATAAGAGTATTTATGATACGAAATTAATTTATTAAATTTTTTTTAATCATATGGAGATAGCTTATTATAACTTGATATTAAGGGGTGGGCTGCATGAAATGGATTATGTGGGGGCCGCAACTTTGGTGGTTTATACAGTCACATTATTGGGACTTGTCTTCCTTAAGACAAATTAAGTCTCCATAATGTAAATTATTATTTATAAGGTGAGGACATGTTGTATGGTTAGGGTGAGGTTAAGGTTAGGTTAAGGTCATGGTTAGGCCAGTAAGTTGTGATTCAGGTTTAAGTAAGTCTCCAGGAAATTACTCTAAGTCAATGTAATGTCCTCTGAAGTCATGGTGTGCATGTGTATGTGTGTGTGTAGTTATATCTTTGTGAGGTCCAAAAACAATGTACAAACCTATCTTCGTGGGGATATTTTGTCTGGGCCCCACAACTTTAAAGGGCTTTTTCAGGGTTTAGACCTGCTTTTAGTGTTAGAATTAGAACTGGATTTAGGTTAGGTTACTTATTAGTTGTGATGGTTAAGGTTCGTCTATGACGTGTCCTCACTAAGATATAAAAACAGGTTGGTGTGTGTGTCACGTTAGCTAGCCCCTTCTCCCGTCACCTTCGTTCCCATGACAACAGGCAACAAACCGAATGATATTAAATTGCAGACAGTTTTCAGAGGCGGAGTTAAATAGCTATAACCAAACATTAGTTGTCAGTATTTTAAACGATAAACAAACATTTGAGTTGACTTTCGTTGTCCTGGACTGTACCAACTGAGCAACATGGTAAGTTTTACAGGGACATATCTAATCGAGCTCGTGGTAGTTAAGTTCATTGATAGTGGTTACTGTGCGTGCGCTATCAGATGTGATAACTGTGGTGATGGCTCCTCTCTGTAGAGACTGGCATCCAACTCCACGACCTCAAGGAGCAGCGGTGATTCCCGCCGCCGGTATCGAACCCGAGCCCCCACGTCTCAGGTGGACGAGAGCCTGTTTGGAAGAGCTGAACCTCCGGTAACACAGAGACAGAGAATGCAGACAGTGTACATGAGAAACATTTCGTATATGTCAAATGTAAACATAACCTTTGTTAATATTAACAATAAAGCTACTTTGAGCTACTTTGAGAGAGGGAGGGGTGGGCCAAAATATCGATTTGGTGATATATCGTTGTCCTTCCTCGTGCAATACTAATCATCGATACCCCAGGGCACATACCGATATTTAATCAACAAATTAAGACACTCAAAAGTTAAAAATGCAGTATGCCAGTTTCACTCGAGGCGTCTCTTCGCGGTGGCGCTGCTTTGGCGGAAGAAAAGGGCGATTACAGCGGGATAATGGTGGACAAAGCTACTTTAAGAGATGCTCCATCCACATTCAATACATAGACTTTATGCACTTTGTTCTGTGTGTTGTGAATAAACAGAGAAATCCTGAATTTTAAACTTTTCACGGACGTTTTGCTTACTTCAGTTAGACAGATATCGTGATGTATCGCTATATGACTGTCTTGCAAGATATTGATTATCAACTAATCGTTGATATTATTGGTATCATGTATCGCCTATCATATTGTATCAGTGATTCCCACGCCTGGTCTAGTTCACACTGTATTTGTTGTGTTGTGTTACGTTGTGTGCAGATAACATCAGACAGATGTGGAAACGCGGCCTCCAAGGCCAAAGACAAATCACAGAAGGGCCGGGAAGTAGAGACAATTCAAGTCATCACCAAAGACCTCATTCGTAACCTCAGGTGCAAACCATTTTCTATTCCACATGTGTCCTTATGAAAAGCGTAATGCACATTTTATGAATCATTCAAGCTACTCCACGTAATAAGAGAGTAGAATAAGAAATAACATGCAGCTGTTTTGACAGTGGATGAAATACAAATCGCAGTCATGAATGTACGGCAGTAAGAGACATTTAGCACCACCATCTGTGATTTTGTTAGAGTGCCACTAAAGGATCCTTCAGGAGAGTCCATCATTCTTCCACCAGCTGAGTTCAAGCGGATCACCTCGACATCCCGCGTTCTCACTCAGCAGGAGAGGCAGGCCTTGATGGAGGCTTATCAGAGGAAGAGAGAAGAAGAACTTGTAGGCAACTCAATAAAAAACGGTCCCTAAAGAAATCAAACCAAAACCATATATTAAAATAAACACATATTTCCCTGATCCAGAGAGTTGCTGAGGAAAGGAAGCGTCAGATCTATGAGGCAGACTTGTCCCGTAAGGAGAATCCTGCACTCACTGAGCTGGAGCTGGAGGCACAGGAGCAGGCGCAGCACTTGGTGGAGCGGACCAATGCCCTAAGGATGGAGCAAGAGAATGAGATCCAGAGGCTCAACAAGGTAGAACTGGTCAAATGTGCCTGAACATTACTTTGTCAATCACTGAGTGCTCATGAACTTCTTTGTCTGTGTCATCCTCTCAGCTCATTCTGGACGCCCAGTGTCAAGCCACCCGTGATGCCCAGATGCAGGAGAAGAGACATATCCTGGCTGAGTTCTCAGAGGAGGAGAAGCGTTTGGATGTCATGATGGAGGTGGAGCGACGCAAGGCCTTGGAGACCGTGGAGCAGATTGAGGAGCTGCGCAAACAGCAGAGGATCAGGTAGAAAGACTCTGCAGAGAAACGCACACCAAAATCATCATGACCCAACAGAATCACACCCACTTCTAAACATTTACTTGCAGTGGGATGCAGCAGATCTATGACCAGATCCAGCGACGTCTGGAGGAGAAACAAATACAGGAGGAGATTAAAGAGCAGGAGAAGCAGCAGATTCGACAGAACCAGGAGAGAATGAACCTGGAGGACCTTAAGGTGTCAACACAAGTTCCCCATGCAGAGTCAATACACACAAAAATGAGAATTTACACATACACACAAACACACAATCATCTTGCCCTGGAGTGCGTTTCTCTTCTTCCAGGCCCTGGAGAAGAAATGGGAGGAGCAGCAACATCTACATGAGGAGGTCATGAGAATCAACGCTGAGGTTGTGCAGGCCAAGGAGCAGAGGAGAGAGGAGGAGAAGCTGGCTGAAATGAGAGACATGGAATATCTCCGCAAAAAACAGGTCAGATCAGAAACAAAACGGACAGAAAAGTCACTTTCCCAGGTTCGGTATTCACATATGCACATATTATTATTCCATCTTGACCTCCGCAGGAGCGAGAGGCTGAATATGAAGCAGAGCAGAGACGAATCAAGAGGGAGAAGGAGTTGGAGATCGAAAGGCTGAGGGCCAAGCAAGAAAAAGCAAAGGATTACAAGGCAGAGCAGGTCAGGATTAAAACCCACCTGTCGAGTCTGACAAACCATATTTGTTCCCCTCCCTTTATAGATTAATTCACTGTAATCACAGTTTCTATATGCAGCCGTCTGTGAATTGTGTGTTTGGAAGGATGAGCTACGTGCTCGCAGGAACCAACAAATCGCAGACAGAGAGTGGAGGAGAAAAGAGAAAGAGCTGGCTGAGAAGAAAGGACAGGAGGAGGCGACGCTGCGTGCGGCTCGTCTGGAGCAGGTTCAGTGCAAAGAGCACTTCCTGTCCATCGAGGCGGGCAGGGAGAAGACCGAGTTTGAGAGGGTGCTGAAGTAAGAGACTGCAGTTGATTGTTCTTTGAAATTAGATTTCTTAAATGACTCAGAGTGAAGGAGGATGTGGCAGCAGATTTATACCATTTCATTATTGACTTTCCCCATTGCTTCTACTCTTTTCTACCCAGGGTTCAACAGGAGGCAATAGCCAAACAGATGGAGGAGGAAGAGAAGCAGCGGCAGCATGCGCTTCGCCATGCCGAGGCCATTCGGCAGCAGGTGAAGGAACAAGAGGCCTCGGCCATAGCCAAGCGCAGAGGGATCTTCAAGGAAGCTGATCAGCTGATGGAGGAAGCCACGCAGAGGCGTATGCGCCTGAATGAATTCAAAGAGAAGAAGCTGAAAGAGCTCAGGTGAGTAGAGTCTTTGGGCTGACTTGTCATATACAGCAATACAAATCTAACGTTTGTCTCTGTGCAGGGCGACAGGGCTCTCTGAGAAATACTGCAGTGAAGTGGAACGGAAGGCGAGAGCCTCGTTACTCTGAGTCTTCGTCAACAGGAAACTAGTTTCACCACATTTTACAGAATCTCTAGGAGTGTGAGGACTCGGATGCAATTATTATTGGGTCAATAATTGCATTGAAAATTGTTTTCTTAGTGCAAAGGGTGTCATTTTGCTCGGCATTCAAAAAAGTTCCTGCATTTTTGAAGTGAAAGCTCAATACAAAAATTAAAAACGTCCTTTCTGGAATCTGTAGGCCACCGTAGTTCCCGGACGCACTTGGGAAAGGCAGAAAGGCAACTTGCCGACATAATTATGGACCAATAAAAGTTTCTGTTGAACTTCTGTATGCAAATGTTTGAGTAGTTTATGGTGTGACTTTTTGTGTCGAAGCACTTTGTACAAAAACAACTCCACTCGCCAACTCCAAAGGAGAAGTGGTACAATTTTTAGACTTTTATTTAAGCTAGTATTTCCCTTTCAGTTAAGTCATAATGTTCCACTTATCAATGACAGATGCCCTTTATTATTAATATGCATGACAACAGAAAGGAATTCAACTTATGTTAGGGTTTAGATGACACTTTACACACACAGCTTAAAGCATGTAAGGAAGTTAAGTACATCAAGATAAATACAGGCTCTTATTTCAGACCATTCTTAACAAAGAACTGGATGTACTGAGATCTAATGTCTTCATCATAACCATCTAAACACACAACCTACAGGAGTGTTCATGGATCTAATCCAGCTGTCATTAAGTGAACAAAGGTTCCTCCACTCTGTCGTCTTCTGCCTCCGTGTTTGTTCATGTGGAAATGCTGGAGGAGACAGGACAGGGGAGTGGGTGAAGGACAGATGGGTGGGGTCTCCATCTAAAAGTTTGCCATCAATTATGTTCACATCTGTACACACTAAAAACAAAAAAACAAACAAAAAAATAAGTAACGGTGACCGAGGGAAACAACACAACACCCGGCATACACGGACCTCAGCATGAGGAGGGTTCAGAGTAAATACACACACACACACACACAGAGTACGGTTCAGGGTTTAAGGGCCCTGGAGTTTGGGAGCCTTGGTCCCTTCCTTGCACATACACGGACACAGTCTCACACAAGCACTGTACACGGCACAAGAGGTCACCTAAGTACATGGAACCAAGAAGGAGAGCTAACATCTAGGAGGGTGGATTGTACAGCCCAGTATAGGCTGTGGGGGAGTTAAAATCCTTATTTTGACCATCAGGTCACTATCACTCTTTGTATCTCTGACACACACACACACTCACTCATTCATTCACACAGTGACATACATCTGTATGCATTTAAAACTCCATAAAGCTACACGCCTGTGCAGAATATACTATCATTACTTAGTGTTGCTATCTATAGCCACTGTAATGGCAATAAATTGTTCAAATATTATATGTAACCTTTTTTTTTCTCAGAATATACAATGAAATGCATTATACAGACAAACGAGACAATGTAAGCTGTTCACATGTTCAGTACATCAAAAGTAAGAGCTTCTCTACATTAATTTCTCGACGAGTGCAAAATCCAATGCTCCTCCACCTACTTCAAAGGTTCTTTGCTGAGCTTTAGCAAGTCCACTTCTGCACAGACCAAAAAAACAATAGTTAAAAAAAAAACATCAATGTAAACACCAAAAAAAAGTAAATAAGTACTTATAAATATGGAATGTGAAACAACAAAGAAATTTGTGGTCCAATTTCCTTTCAAACAATACAAATAAAAGTCCTTCATTGCAGGTAAATGTTTTCTTTTGTAACAGGACAATATTGTAACAATAATAATAATAATTAAAAAAAAAAAAAAAAAAAAACAGTACTCAAAATGAGAGTGGGCTGTTGCTTGCTTGTGTCCTCTGTTGTGAGAAGAAGACCATGGGAAGCTGGTGAGGAACACAAAGAGAAGGGGAGATAGAAGGAAGGTATTGGGTCAAGTGGAAGTGGAGGTGGTGGTGGTGGTGGGAGGGGGTGTTGTGGGTTCACATGCCATAACCAAAGTTGGGCTGTGGCGGTTGGGTGAAGCCCGGTGCTGCTGCTGTGTAGCCGTAACCATAGGCCTGCTGGGGGGGCACAGGCACATTGGGCCCTGCTGTGAGCATGAGCTGCGGTGTGCCTGGAGAAGAAACAATCAACACATTTGTTAAAATGATCATGGCAGTGGTCACTGACATGTTTCCATCAAGCAGTAAATGACGGTATGTTATGCTACTTACATTTCCCATGCATCATGACACAAACCTGGAATCCTCTCTCTAATTATTATGGCACATCATACATTTCTAGCACGACTCGGCTTGGGTAGCAGACACGTCATTTGCCATTACTATACTATCTCCTCAATGTCGTCGTAACAACTGCACACAACTGCCGTGATGTGGTTTTTTTTAAGCGTCTCACACACAAACTGACATGCAAAGCAGTTGTTTTTGGTGTAATGAATCATTACAATCAGTTAATTCTAAAGAGTAGTTCAGTACTTCCCGCATGACCAGAGCACAGACGGCGTCTGACACAGTCACTGATCTGAAATATGGCAGAAGAGGTTGTGAATTCAGCTCACGATCGCCGGCTTTTGGCAGTGGTGTTGCTCAATACACCAAAAATATTGAGATTTTAGAAATGTTGGAGATTAACACCCGTTTTCGTGATTTTTACGTCTTCTTAATGATCTACAGTTTGGCATTGTTTGGTTCGATTCCTGTGTCAGACATTGCACTCAGGACTCTTCCAGTGACGACACTCTCTGCCAATCGGTGGCCGGCGGTGTGTTGACATCACATTTTAGTATTGGCTCAGCTCGCTTGGAACCTCGCCAGAGCAGGTTCTCTTCTCCTGAGTTAATGGTCTCAATTACTAGTTTCAGGTCTACTTCAATAGAACATGTCAAGTTTTGAAAATGATATTTCCATTTGGATGAAAACAGATGATAAGCATAACACACGCTAGTGGATAACAGTGTGATTGACAGCTTTATCGTCCAACAGGAGCATGGTTGAAAAATCTCAACAAGGCCAAAACATGATTGCGGAGTTTAGATTCTTGTGGGTGACATCATGATTGGTTGCCACTTGGGCAGCACACAGCAGTGTGAACACTGAATTTATTGGCAGGCTACACTGTATTGCACTGGTATAGTGTCACGAAATTGATGTAGCTGACTCAGCTCTCAATATCTGGCCTACACATCCTGTGGTGGAAATGCAAGCCAGATCAGGGTTGACTGTTCCACTCGATACTGTGGTGCCCTCAACCACTTTGCAGAAATACAGCTAAAAGGTTCTGTAGGTTCTCTTGTAATGTCATGGCGACTTCAGCGTCACCGTATCATCACTGAGATCAGTGTGTCGTTTTTACCGTAAACAATAGGTTGAGAGTCTGTGGCTTGCTCCTCCTGTTTCCTCAGGGACTCGGAGGCTTCAAGTTTGTCCACCTGCAGAAAACACAACAATAATCCCTGTGTCAGACCTCAGTTCCCTCAGTGAGAGTAAGGGCTGAGATGCCTGTAGTAAAAACTGACCTCTGGGTTATTTCACTGGCTGACAGATGGGACCATTCCTGACAGGTGAAGACGAATAAGTCCAGATTTAAAGTAAATTGGGCTGTTGCAGGCCCTCTATGAGGCAAAGAACTTAACACACCTAGAGAGCCATTAGCTAGTGGCTAAGCTATTAAGTAAAAAGCTGCTGATTAGTGCAAAGTATTAGGGATTAGGAGGGGAGACAAAAACAAACAGCTATTGGGTAATAATGGTCCCACCATCCAGCCACCCAAATCATCTACACTAACATGTTGAATATGTAGGGTATGTAGAGAACCAACCCCGCACCAATCCGACCCGACTTATTAAAGCCACCATTTTTCCTAAACTATCAAACCACTCGTTGGTCATTTTGGTATTTGAAGCTTAATGCTTAACATTTGGTGGTTGTTGTTACTGAGCTTATTATCCTGCTCTTTGTGAACAGAAACAATATAGCAATAGAATAAAGATCCTGCGTCGTTAATCTGAAAATGGGCTCTTTCAATCAATACTATCAGACCTGACTCGGGGAGCGATTGTGTGTATATAGCAGCAGCGCAGAGTAAGGCGAGGGAAAGAGGGACTTATCCCATCAAACTGCCTAACAACCAGGTTTTTAGAACAGTATAATTCACTTCTGAAACTTTTCACGAGCTCTTCTTTGCGTTTTCAGTTAAAGTCCCACCCGTTTGCAGCCATCTCCATTTACTACCCCAATGGTGCCATTGCCTTAGTCTGTGTTGACATAATACACATCATTTCCTGTGTGCGGCCAAGCCACACAAGATCTGAACACTGCTATGCAAAGAAATATAGAGAGTCATGAGGAACTGATTGGCTTAATCAGCATTGTGTGACTAGTGGTTTGAATGTAACAGACACTTGTTGATATTCAAAAGGGCAAAACTATTAGACTTTAGTTGAGAGTGACATTTGACATTTCTGTCAAAAGATTTTAATTAGAAATCTTGATTCTAAAAGAGGTGTTTCGGAACCAAGAGGACAGAGTAAAAACACTAATTCAACTTGAGCTTGAAACCTGCTTCATGTACCTGTGTGTATGCTACACTTTGTTTTAAAACACTGCTAACATATTGGTGTGTCTAAAGTCTTTGTTGGAGTGACAGATTAAAACATAAAGTGACTGTTTTAATTACGTTTACCATTTTTCTTCAATGTATTGCAAATTATTATTGAATAAAAAGGGGAACAAAAAGCCATTTCCATTATCAATTTACCCACCAGATGATTCATATTATTCTTTAAAAGTCAGATGATCAAATATAAAATGAAATAAAAAATGTATTTTGGCAATTCATTCCTACTCTTACCCAGAAGGCCATGTTTTGAAAAAAAACAACAACAATATTCAGTGTATAGAGTAAGTTCACCAGGTTTGCAATGTTTTTGAGCTCAGCTCAGAGGCAGATAATGGGGTGGTGGGGTGGGGACAAACAATTCAAAGAATTAAGCAGCCAGTGAAAAGTTTCAGGTATGACCCTCAGATGTGACAGTGTGCAGTTTAAATGCATATGAAACTGTTGAAGGACAAAGCTAAATGATGCAACAGGACAGATTTCCTTTCAGAGTGGTATTTGGGTTTCGGTTCTCTACATACTAGTTTTCCTACTACAGTCAGTCAGTCTGGTTAAGCAGGCTGTTTCCAAGAAAAGACAGGCTGTTGTGTTTGAAAAGGGTCAAGAGACATGCGGAAGCGGCAGTTTAGTTATTTTCTTTAGAAGAGTGAGTGAGAAGGAAAGAAAAGTAAGAGAGAGGTATATAGGTACAGTGAAGAAAGTGTGCGAGAGGGTGGAGAGGATGCTTTTGTACAGCCAGATCAAGGTTTCCAGAAGCAGGCACAGCCAACATCGATGTCTCCTAGTCTGGCCAGAGTGCTACTGATGCTAACAAGGGAGGGGAAATGCATGCTTGTTGGTCGACATGTTAGGTTTTCTTCCCCAGAGAACATACCCATACTATAGATTATTTGCTGACATTTGAAGGGATCACACATATGTAAATGTACAACCCTCTACAAACACATGTTTTTATTTTTTTGTAATTGTCTGTGTACCAGAGATAAATTCAGTAGTGCAAATGGACAAGGAGGAAAATAGGTCTCAGGAGAAAGGTCACTTCAGCAAAATAACATCTCACTGGCTCTTGTTTGCTTAAGGTGATTGATGATTAGGACTTACATGTAGCTGCAGTCTGTGCCACTGTTCACCTTCTGAAGTACCTACGCCCTTGCATACGTTCCTTTTACTTGACTTTGCCTGTAACTAGCAGTTTCAGCCATTTTGACATGAAACAGGTGTAATTACCAACATGAATGTTCTTCTCAGGTACAGAGCCTTGTATTACATGATTACTAACACCTGTGTTCGCCCATTTCATGACAAAAAAGGCTGCAGTAAAGTGAACTGTATATCGATACTTCTTAACAGAGTGAGACTGATGGCCTGTCACAGACTGCAGCTGAGCTGTGTTACAAGAGAGTTCCACAATATAGTTTTAGTTTGTCTGTGAGAAAAACACCCGACCACAGCAGGTGATCCAGAGTGGCACTCTTCAGCCAGGCCTCAGCAGAGCTGATGGACATGCTGGTTTTAGTGAACAGCACATTGGGTTTGAAGGTTACGGTTGGGATGGGATAGAAATAGGTAAAGATATTGCTGGTGGAGTGTTATAGAGCTCTTGGTAACATCCACCATATTTACTGTTTATGAGTACAGCCAGCAAAGAGAAGAGCTGCCTGACATATGCTGCTGGTTATATAAAGCCATGTTTCCACCAAGTGGAATGGTTTGGTTCGGTTCAGTACAGTATGTATTTATTTATTTTCAGGAATAGTCATTTTTTGGCACCCTTCCCTTGGCGTACCAGAGCAAAATAGTATGGTATGGTCAGGGTGGAGCGACACTGGCTCAGTCTGTTCAGAAAAAGTCTGTTATCATAAAAAGCTTGACATCTTCTTGAGACAAACCTAGCAGAAAAAAAGAGCTACTTGATGTCCTCCGTTGTGTTGTCTGTTGTGTCGCGTTCGTTGTCATTCGAGCACAGCCCAAACCCCGCCTGACCCAGGGCTTTACCATTCTGAACCGTACCGTACCATGACGGAAACACTGCAACTATCAATGGACCTGAACAGCACAGCTTCCTGCCAAAATGGTGTTTTGGTTTCACTTCTATGACAGGATTGTGCAACGTCAACTATCGGAGCTCTATAGCATCTTTCAGCTTACTGTTTTGGTTCAAAATGCACAGATTCCATCAGCTGGCCATCTTGAACTAATGATGGTTACAAGTATGCAAGTTATTGACATACCTGACCAAATATGGTAAACCTAGCAGTGACTGAAAGGTTAACGATTTTGTGAATACATTTCTCAGTTGATAAATTCAAGATAGGAATAGATATCAAGTAAAACCAAAAGCCGTCACTGACACCAGCAAACCTAGCAGTTTGGAGGTTATGGTGTGAAGAGCACCACTCTAGAGTCTTGTGGGTTGGTAGGTGGTCTAGTGGAGATGTGAAGTTTACAATCAGAAGCAGCAAAGTGATATGGGGGGAGGGGGATCATGCGGTTTCTGCTTTTACTCCTCCAAACTACGGGCTACAGGACGGGGGGAAGAGGGGTCAAAAAGAATGATTAGAAAATGGATTCGACTTTCACCTTTTCCTTTATCGCATCAACCTGGAAAGGAAATTCAGAGAGGCAACTTAAGGAGGAAAACAAAAACAAATGGAAGTCTACCAAAATAGAAATTGACAAAGAGAAGAGCAAACAGAGGACTTTTCACTTAAAGAAAAATAAAAACCCAGAGAAAAGAGAGAAGGGTAAAAATGCCACTTTTGTTACAAATGCAGACTTCTTATCAATGTCGTGTATTTCACTGTGCTGGTGACATAATGAATAAAATGCAAGTTTTGGCAAAACTGTAAGCTTCTTCAAGACTAAGGAAAATAATGCATTGTATTTAATGAATTTAAAGTTCCCTGGTGGAGTTTGCTACAACAAGCACCAAAAGAATTGTCAAGCTAAAGAAAATAAATTTTTGTGAATTCAACAGATCATATGAGTAGTATTTCAATGCAGTAAAGACTGCATTTTTTTTAATTTTTTTTTTTTACAAATGCTTCACTCAGCTCTGTGTACTGTGGGTTGTATTTTTTTTTTTGTCATGAAACAGACAAAAATGGCGTGACGAATGGCACATTTGTACAAAAAAGTAGCTTATGTGGATGGAAATGCAAACGAAAAAGGAAAACACCAGTGATGTAACGAACAGAAGCACAGGAAAATGAGCATGGCTGGAGGAAAGAAAAGATAGCACTGGCAGGACTGTAAACTGTAAAACTGTGAGGGAGACTGTGTGACATGGCCTATAATTCAATAGTATTTGCAGATTCAGTGGGTGCATCTATTTGAACAGATCTGACATTTCTACAAAGAAACCATCAGCTTTGCAAATACTATTTTACACATCTTCTAACAATAGGGGGAAACATCAGTCAACATCTAAGTGAGATGTCTTTACCCATCTACCTTCTATTTGTTATTTCACTGCAGTTATCTTAGGTATGTAAAGATGTCTATAACATGTCTGCCTTAAGACACCTTATGACACCGCTGTCTGCTTTGTTCTGATCGAACGCACACACTCTATATCGCCGGCTGACCCACCTTACTCAGATATTCTCTCATGACCTGGATGAAGTATGGCATGGAGAAGTCCATGATGTTGTGTCGCCAGGCCGTCTCCAGCACCACATCGGGCCGCAGCAGGTCGTAGCAGGTGAATAAACAGGCGGCGAAACACTCTTTCTTGTCTTCGTTCAGGAACCAAGCCAGGAGCTCTTCTGCAAGCTCTGTGTCTTTGGACTCTGATGCATACTGCATAGCATCCTGCAGAGATTCAATCAGAGGTCAATGAACTGACTCGGTGGAAAATGAACACATGTGACATCCACTAACACCCACTAGGTTTCTGGGGTGAAATTGGTGACATGTTTTATATCACTTCATATAAGATGTTATACTAAAACTATGATTTAGTGGCTATGCACCTTATAGAGCTTGTCCTTCTTGCAGAGTTCAACACTCTGTTTCCAGCGGTTGTTGCCCTTGAACAGGTAGGCCGCAATCCTCCTAAACTCGATTAGCTCGTGCTTCTCCAGGCCCTGAGCCAGAGAGATGTTGTCGAAGTTGTCATACGCATCGATGGATGTGCGCAGCGCCTGGATATGAGAGGGAGGATTTATGATACGGCTGAAAATGAAACTCGGTACAAACATTTATCCTGGTGACAATTTAGATTAACTGGAGAACTGTGACATTTTGTGTCCTCTGCTAAAAGTTAAAAATTAAAACTCATTCTCTCGTTAATCAAAATGCTTTAAATTAGATTGAATTTTGTTATGACACACAGTGCAGTGGACATAATTGAAATCATACCGCATAGTCTTCCTCAATAATGAAGAGGTTGTTCAGTGCCTCATTCACCGACTTGTTGTTGTGATTCTGGACAGACCTGAGATAAGGTTTCACCAGAGGCAGCTGTTTCACCTAAACAATGTAACAGAAAAAGAAAAAATCATTCATGTCAGTTTCAAGTTGTTTCTTACTTCATTTACAGCCATTTTCTATCAATTACAGAGTACTTCATATGAATAACAGTCACACATAATATTACCCAATGTTACATTATTATATTATTCTTAATGTTACGCTACTTTGATAAATGTTTATAGAAGGTAATATTGGACCAGAACCTTGCTGAAGAAGTTGACAGCGCGTGTGTGGTCCAGTCTCGGAGAGAGGACAATGAGCAGGTCATTCAGTAATAGTGGTTTTATTTCCAGATAAAAGTGGATGGCTTTGTAGTACAGCTCCACGTTGGCCACCTGAAGTGAAAAGCATACGTTGTCAAAGAAACGTCGGCACTGTTGTTTAGAACTCGCTACCAAAATAAAAGCTAGCGTTTTTACCTTGGTGACAATGTCTTTGAACTGGCCCTCCTTCCAGGCATCAGATGGGTGGTTCATCATCGTGATGATGGCATTGTCATACTCCTCGTACTTGTCGTAGAGGAACACCAGCTCTGCCCACAGGTGGGCCTGCTCTGCTGCCCTGAGAACCTGACACACACAAACAGAGTACACCATGAACTTTTCTTTGTAAACCTTTCACAAAGTGTACAAAAGAGAGATGTGTCCTAGTAATTTCACACTTTACACTATATCCACACTATGTTAAAAAAAATGATAAGCGTCCATCTCAGTGTCAGGTGACAACACAACTGAAACTGGAGGCCTACAAATATTAGGGTAATATAAATGTCTTCAGAGCAGAATTTATGCACTTTTTAAAGAAAATAAGGTCATGTGGATGCAGCATTTAATAAGCTTTCCTTCTGCAAACAACAATATAGATGTTTTGTTGTGATATTAACTCGCCTACCTTTGGAATGTTGACACGGGACCAGAAAAGCTCCAGATGCTCCCTCATCTTCTGGGGCTTAAACTTAGAGTAGAGAATGGCCAGTTCGGTGAACATACCCATGTGCGCCCGCTCAAGCCCGAGAGCAGCCTCCAGCATGGTGATCAGCTCTTCAAAGTAACCACGGTCCTGCAGAACACAAATTTAATAAGACCATCAGCAGCCCTCAAACAAGAGATACTACAATCCATACTTCACAAGGGATAGTTCCGGTACAGACATTAGAAGCGCATGTCTTATTTTTATATGATTTTTAAGCAAACTTCACTCGACAGTCCTCTGCACTAAATGCCTGATTCCTGAAAGTGTCTGTGTTTTGTCACTTCACATTTATAGTCAGTTACATTTAAGCTTAACAATGTCCTTGCTAAACCATGTACCTGGTAGTAGTTGATGAGTTCTTCCAGTTCATCAGCATGGACGACAATATGTAGGCCACACATTTGGGCAAGACGGAACTCCTTCCCATCTACACACGCAAAACACACCTAAAAGAGCACAGGATCAAATAAAATATGTTTCATATACATACATGGACAGTTAACTCCCATGAGTATTAAATAAGACAATGTTTTTTTGATAAGAAAACATGAAAAATAGTCAAGTGAAACTTCATTATCCCTCTCCTCACCTCCTTCCAGATGCGGGTGCTGTTGGCCTTGCGGGCTCCATCAACAGCTGCCTGATATTCTCCCAGGTGGACCAGAGTAGAGGCCAGACGGCCAAAGTTGGACACATTGTTGTAAAGCAGTTTGGCTGCATCGTACATCTTCTCGTCATAGCACCGGTCACCCACCTGTAGGAAGGAAAAAGATAGCAGGGTCAGTAAAGTGTGTTTCAGTTTGTGTCTGTGTTCTTCCTTCTCAGGACATACTTGCTGAATGTGAGCATTATTGGGTCCGTTGATGAACTCCTCCAGCTCAGCCAGGCGGTTGGTCTTAGCCAGGGCAAAGATCAGCTCTGTTTCAACATATGACTCCCGAGCCTTCTTACGGGCCATCTGCAGAAACTTCACCAGGTCCTCCCAGTTTCCTGCACACAGCGAGCAACTCCCATGAATTTCATGAGCACATCAATCCACGGTATGATCAACCATTAAAGCCTCGCATTTAATATGATACTCATTCACAATTCTAAAGATTTAAAGCACCAATATGACATATGAAGATCATCTTACCACTTTGGGCTGCAGCTTGTCCCACTTCCATATAAGCAGAGGGGTCGTCAGCCTTGATGTAAGAGTCAATGGCTTCTTTGACAAGACCCTTCTGGAGCTGCGCCTTTGCCAGCTGACTCCACACCGGTGGCTCATTGCAGCGCTCAGCAAATTCATAAGCTCGGTCCAAGTTACCAATGTGCTCAATCAGAACCTGGACAAAAACACACAGCATTCAGATCACACTGCATCAAGCTAAATAAAGCCGTTATGATGATGATTATAAAGTATAAAATCCTTTTTTAAGTCAAGATATAATCCACTGACCTGAACAGCAGAGGTGTTGACATCAAATTTTCTAAAAATAGCAAAGGCCTCCTCAAAAAGCTCATTGCTAATGGCAATGTTTGCAATGTCTGGGGCATCATAGTTGTCCAGACGGTTGATGTACTCCATGACACGTGTCCGATCAGCTTTAATGGCTGTCAGGATGAGCAAATTCTGCAGGTTTCTGAAACAAACAAAAAAAGTGTGAGCAACTATTTCTTATTTCCTTGCATGGAAAAACTCCTGAAGATGATTGCACTTTAAGTTGCTTCAACAAAAAGCTATGCAAAACTCACGGTGCAAAAATTTGGCTAAAAAGGCTTTTAATGTTATGTTAATACTGGAAATATCATAACACAATCATATTACCTGTGCTCACTGAAGACGGAGTTATCCAGGACAATCTTCTCTAGAAGCTCGATGAGCTCATTGGGAAGGTCAGCGGTCATGAAGGCCTTGACTGTGACCGACACCTCCTCTGGATCCTGGGTCTCTGACAGAGCTGTCTGAACAACCTGCCACAGAAAGCATCAACATGCTGTATGTAAAACATTTGAGGTTTTAATAGTTTTACAATTTAAAAATAACACAGGTCTGAAGACTGTGAATTCTACAAGACATGCTGTCAGTTTTTTGCAGTATTTGCTGATGGTGTTACAGGACTAACATCCAACCTAAGGCACTAATACTGTCAGAGCAAGCCAATTAAACTACAGTAGCTCAGGAAGTTAGTTATTAAACAGAATAAAAAGTCAAACCTGATCAATGAGTGGTCTTCTGTAGTTATTGGTCTCCAGCAGCACACTCGCCCACAACTCGGGGTTCTTACGACGTACAAGGTAGCGGGATAGACTCTTAAAAAGTGAGTTCTCATTGCACACCTAAAGGACAATATACAAAAAGTGAATATTTGAGGAAACAAAAAGGGTTCAGAAACAATAATGATCTTAGTTTTTATGTCATAGAAGTGACAAGATTAATTGGTAAAACTAGGCATGAGTGTAGTTAATGTTGAATATCCACGTTTCAATTTAAGCCCTTTTCGTAAGTTAATACTCACATGAATCAGTTCCTGGTCACACTGTCCTCTTTCATAGGCCACACAGGCCAAGTGGGGGTCTCTCTTCTCACAGTACTTCCCCACCACACGGCTGTCATAGAAGGGATTTTCCCTCAGGAAGCGCTCAGGGTTGTTGTTGCTGTCGATATAGATCTTCGCCAGAGCATTGTGGGTAGCAGGCTCCTCACAGCCTTCATGAATACGAGCCTCCAACCAAGGCAGCAGCAGCTTCAGTCTGGAAGAACGACGATTTGTTATGAGTCAAAATTAATTTTCTTATGTAACAAGATGAAGCTGCAGAGAGCCAAGTTAGTGATTTCCTATTATCAAGCCGTTCAATAAGTCCTCCTCTTCTTACCGGTTCCTTTTCTCAACCTCAGCAACCAGTTCATCAGTGGAGAACTGTCCTCTCACCACCATGATCAGGTTCTTAATCACATCCTCAGCGCAGTCTACATCCAGGAGCCCACCAATGACGACGGGCAGACGGCTTGGGTTCACCTGAAATTAATGATTGTACACATTCAGAAAAAGACCAATATCTGAGGAAGCCCAATGTCAAGGTCTTGCCTCAGCGAGACAGGTGAATGTTAAGAGACAAGTTTTGGCACAGGAAAACTAGGAAGCATTGTACCTTCTGCACGTAGATCTCAATGTATTTCTGCAGGCTGTTGCGGTACAGGTACAGGACCAGGTCATGGACAAAATCAAAGCGGTCACACACGATGATCAAAGGTAGTTGGTCGGTCAGCTTGGCTTCCTGTAAAATGAAATGATAAATATTGGTATTGGTTAATACATTCCAGCTGCTTAAACAATAAGAAAACTTAATAGTGAATTGGTTTCTTGACCTTGAGGAAGTTCTTGACGCGTTCAGGGTCATAGCAGTTACTCTCTCTGCAGATTCTCTCCACCTCTTTGATCTGGCCCGTCTTGCAGGCGGCCTGGATGTATTTAAAGTGGACCTCTGGATCCTGGCTGAAGTTCACGATGGAACCCAAGAAGTAGAACAAACCTTAAACAAAGAAACACAGGATCAACAGAAACTCTTTTAAATGCAACTTAAAGGTATTGTCCTCTTAAAAATAAAACATGAAAGGTGGAATTTCTTGGCACCGATTCCCAACTTACCCTCAAAGCTCTTGAAAGACTCAAAAAGTTCAGTGAGGGACTGAGTACTGAGCTGCTCATGGTACTTGGAGGCCACTTGCACACAGATCTGAAGGTTCTGGCGGATGTTTGCAGACAGCATAGCCCTCAGACATTCCAGAGAATCCTCCACTGACAAGGAGCCAAAGAAATTCACCAGCCACTGCAGAGAAGCATAAATATAAAAAGTAACATAAACGCAAATACTTCAACCACCATCTAATAAATATTAACTATATTAATACATCTTATGCGTCTTAGTCTGAACTGTACCTCTGGGTTCAGCAGGTGTGTATGCACCACTGCACGCTTTATGTCATACAGGTCAGTGTAGTGCTCCAGCGCCCTCTGCAGGAGACCAGCTTTCTCACACAGCTGTGCCACATGTGCCCGATCATAGTGGGTGAACATCTGATTGCCCAGGATGGCATCTGCAACCTAAAAGACATGATACAGGGGATAAAGACATTTCAGTGTCATAAAAGGCTTTGCTGGCAGAGAACTTCAATGGGTGCTGCAGGAAGTTACATTTTTGAACAATGCTTTGAAATGTTTATGTACCTGTGGTGCATGGACCAGATTCATTTCCAGCAGGCGTGTCTGCAGTGGTCCTTCCATGGGTCTATTGTTTTTCAGGGCATCTAGTAGGAAGGATGTGCACTGCTGGATCAGGTTGTACTCCATGAACACATCGACTATCTGGAGACAAAAGAAAAAGAACCATAGATGTCAAACTCAAGAACCTGGATGACCATCAAAGAACTGTTTCTGGTTTGATTAGTGTAGAACAAGCAACACATTTCCTGTCATACAGATTCTCTAAGCATCACTGCTTAGATGATGCAAGATGCAGGTTTTTCTTCTTTGTACCTGTGTAATGTCAGCAAGTGGCTCTTCATCCTGAACCAACATCTGTGAGAATTGAAGGCCCTGCTCTGGACTGATCCGCATTACATTCCTCAGCAGAAAGATCCAGTCTGGTGTGTAGCCCACCTGCAGACAGACACAACATATCCTTCATTATCAGTGTGATGTGCCATAGCCATCATATTCACACATATTATAAGAAATGTAAATAAGAAAGGTAGACAGGGTCACAAACCTTCTTGGCATAGAGTACAATCTTCTGGAACTGACCAGTCTCTGCAAAGCACTGAATAACCTTATTGGGAACGTTGGCTCTGAGGTAGACACTGAGAGCGAGTGTAGGATCAACAGACTTCACCAAGTCTCCAAGCTCCTCAGAGCACTCAAGCTAAAAAATACATGAACACACAGTGCAGTCAGTGACTGAATCTTAACATACCAATAAAAGTTCAGGACAAAGCAACAGAGTTAAAAAGTGAAGTAAATCCGAGGTGAAATAAGGAGGTGCAATTGTCAGGTCTCTGCAAATTTGAAAGAATGGAAATAGACCAATATGTCTGATGTTGAATGAAAGCACCTGTTTTATAGAAACAGGTTCTAAATGTAGTCTTCAGGCCAAGCTCAATAAAGCTCAAACGACACATGTAACAGAAACCAGCAGCAAAGCAGTATTTGTAGAATTGGAGAAACTGGACTGTAATCGAAGTCCTTTACCTCGATGCCATTAAGATGTAATTGCACTTCCCTTTAAATTATGCAACTATTTCTTTGGACCAAAGTTTTAATGTTGTGGCAACTCAAGGTCGACTCTCACTGTACCTGAGCTCTATTGAGACTATTTTCAGATGTGTTTCTCATTTTAATATTTGAATGACATGGTGAGAAAACATATTTCCACAAAAAATACAGTTTCTCCAATAAAAACTCAACACTGAGCATTTACCTTGTCCTCTTTCAGCCACTTCTCTAGTAGCTGCTTGCGGCCCTGCTGGAGGACTGGCCTGCACAGCTCCAAAGACTCAAACTTATTAAGCTGGCCTTGGTCCAGCAAGATGCCAAAGTACTGGAGCAGAGGAGACGTCTGGCCTGGTTGAGCTGGTACACTCTGGAAACGACGTATGGTGTCTGGAGTCCGCAGGATACCCTGAGAAGAAAAGATGGATAAACAAAGAGTATTAATAAGATGAAATATTAACCTTTGGGCAAGGAGAAAATGGTTGTGTTCCGATACAAGAGGTGAAAATTAGTGACTACCATGAAGACATTTCTTGGTTTTTGCTATGCAAGATAACTTACCATTCAGAAACAAAATAATTCAAAGTGTTTTTACCAAGGTAAGAAAATATAATAAAACATTATAGTTAGACATTACTATCATATTACAAGACTTGCTTAGTCTGAGCTTTTACTAAAACGGTGAGTAACGTAACTTGGGTCGACTCAGCTCTCAGTGTGCACTGGCAGTACCTTGGGTGCATTAGCTGCCACCTTGGCAGCCTCCGAGTAATTTCCTGCTGCAAAGAGGGTGTTGAACTTGCGGGCGAACAGCTCCTCAGCACCAGCAAGGTTGTTGCGAACGGCCATGCGAAGAGCCAGGTCTGGGTTCTGGAGCACGTTAGTAATGTAGGGAATGATGTTTTCCTCCTCCACGCACACTGACAACACCTGGAGAGGGATATATAGATGCTTAATTAACTGGTGTCCATATTATTTTATTCCAGTTACACATGACAACTCATAAATAAAGTTCATCGCAATAAAAAAAGTCCAAAAAGAATAATTCTCAACTAGGATCTCCTAAAGTAATTCATCTACACATGCTATTCAAATCAACTGAACAGTGCGTCTCTAATCACAGTCGAATGTTGGATGTTAGGATTTGAGAATACGTTTAGTTCTCTGTATGCAAAACTAGATAGTGTAGTCTGCCTGGGCCAATGCCTCCTGCTGTAACTTTCACATGTGGCCTGACACAGTAGAGGCTGGTACACATTTCCACACAGCTTTCCTCAGACAAGGTCACACCCAAGGACATGATAATACACAAAAAAGGCCAGACATACCAGAGGGGAAAAGAATCACGAACAAATGTTATAAGTCTTAGCTGTTAACTTAAACTCCCAGGGTGAACATTTTAGAATGAGCTTGATTACTGGTTTAATTTTTAATTGAGGAATAGATTTGGTGTCCCATTGCAATGAACTGCATTATTTAACTTAATACAACAGGGATCCTACAATTGTCTGTTAACTCAACATTCAACATGTATTCAGTCAGTTTTGATAAGAACTGAGGAATGCTAATGTCTTCAATTGAGGATGAACTAATTACCCTCACTGACGAACAGAATATTTACATAAATATGCACCCATGTAGTTTTGTGCAGCTATGACAATGTGTCACAGCCATTACAGGTGAAAATAACACTGATACAAGATGAAATAACTGTAAAAAAAAAAAAAAGACCCCTAAGGGGGTTAATCTCAACACAACTTTCATTCTGTTGGACAAATAGAGGAGTGTATATCTGAATACCTGTCCTTTCCTGTTGACTCCAATGATACCAGCAGTCGGCTCATGGGGGGCTGTGACAAAAATGGTCTCCCCACTGATCCTGTTCATGTAGATACAAGTTCCAGTCTCCAGGTCATAGAGGTGGATGTAGCCATATTTGGTGATGAGGAATACTACATCTTGCTTTGAGCTGATCTAGATGCACAGCAAGAGACACAACAGTTAATAAAGTACTTCACTGTCCAGTGCATCAACAATGAAGCTACTATTGTAATTGGTGAGCTATATTGCTTGTGCTTTCATGCCATTTTTCGCCAGCTGTCATAACACATTAAGATGCATTTTTTGGATTAATTTGTGCTATCTGACCACCTATTTTAAAACAGGGTTCCCACACGTTGGTTCACATCAAATGCAACGACTTTTCATTGATTTTCCAGGACCAATTGCCTCAAATTCAAGGATAGATACCACTACTCGCTCATTGTTCTGCATGAAATCTCACATCAATGGCAAAGAGAGACAATGTACAGTGCCCACATCACCATTAGTAATTGCAACTACATGAAGTAATTCAGGGCGCATGAAACAGTAGGTGGTGTCAGAACAAACAACTTAAATATCAACTTCTTTCTTGCACAAAATTCAAGCATTTTCAATGACCCATGTCTGTTTAGGGCTTTTAAGAGCCTTGAAAGTTTTGTTTCAAATTCACAAACTTTCAAGGATCCAGGGGAACCCTTTTAACAGTAAAATCTTCAAAAGCTATATCTGCTCCAGATTAAGAAAACAAAGACTAACAGACAACATCTACTGGGTATGTGTTAGTAGCTTTTGTACCTGCATGGCCACAGGGAAGTCATTCTGGGCTTCTGGAGGAAAGAAAACATCAACAGCTTTCTTTGGAAATGGCTGGTTCCCAGTTGGTGGGGTCCCCACTTCAATGATGTGCAGCTGAAAATAAAACAAACAAAAAGTAGACAAAGCCAGGTTACATGGCTGTTTTGAATGTATTTACTGAAGTACAGCTGATATGAATTCTACATTTCCACTCCAAAAGTATCTCGATCTCACTCTTTGCTTGAGCCTGAGACATTTAAGTTGACGGTAAATCTTACTTTTCCTCCTGCCTGTCCTCGCACAGCAAAGCAGAACAGAGTGGACTCTTCAGTGTTGCCCTCCATCTTAAACTGTGCAAACCCAGCAGCATGCCCCTCGATCGGCTGAGACACCTTCCTGTCCACCGAGTACAGTTGCATGGCTCCGACAACACGATTTTGCTGAAGAGAAAGCAGACAAGTTAACCCAAAGCCCAATAATTCATTATACCTCTGCTTCCAGTACCACTTTAGGCCAATGATAATGCTGTTTCACTACATAAGCCTGACTTACAGCATTCAAAATCTTTACATCCACTACGTTACAGCTTCCTTTTATGACACTTTACAAGGCATATACATGTAATTGTAACTGTTATCTATATTAGCATCAAGTAATTTACCTGTGCTGAAATGCCAATGAGCAGCAGCCACTTCTGTTTGGCGTCAGTGCGATAGTTAATAATCTGGCAGCCTGCCAGGCTAGAGTGACGGTCAAAGACTTTGATTGGCTGAGAGTCACCCTCCATACTCCAGTGGTAGACTGCGTTGTCTGTGACCAGGGCAACAGTGTTCAGGGAGATCCATTTCCAAAAGGTCACGTCATCAGTCATTGTGTGAGCCTTCATCTTGCTCTTCATCTCAATGTTGAAGATCTGCAGGGTCTTTGCGGCTGAAAATATTCAGAGCCAAGGTTAACACAGTGAAAAACAAACAAAACAATATTTACTAAAAACCAGTTTAGTACCAGAGACTAAAGCTACCACACACATACGACCCACAACAGACTTTGGGAGAAAAGACAGCATTTGTGCACACCAAAATTCCAATTGCTGGAGAAAGGTTGGAAGCTAGGGTTTGGACCATACCAAAGGAAAGTCACTACCAGTGTCAAAACAAGAGGCAAGACCAACAAAAGGGAAATTATTTAAGACGTAGATCTGCATTCAGTGAGGTTTGATGCAGAAACACACTGGAAATAAGTTATGGTATAACTTTCGAGTGTCATCATCTTAAAATATTGTGATGCAGTGCCATAACAGTGTTTATATATTTATGTCAAATCAATTATGTCAAATCAAATCAATTCAAAGTCAGTTGAGACTGATTATTTGCAGCTCTTGTGAAAACGTTAGCTGACAAACAACATCTATAGGAAGGATTTTTACAGATAGAAACTTAGACATACTTCACTGAGCTCAGACTAAGAGTGACACAGCATCAAGCCACTTTTATTTTATTCAATTATATTCACTATGTGAAAGATGGAGGCCAAAAAGTTGAACAACTTTTTTTTCGGATCGCAATGCAACAACATAGTGCAACATATGTGTAAAGGTGCAGAGTTCAGGTAGATTGATTTACAATACAAACTAGGTATTGCTACTGCAGATATTTCACTCAGTGCATCACACCTGAAATTATTTTCACAATGATTTCCTTATGATATATATCCTGTCATTTGAATGATGATTTATATGCTGCTTTAGGTCTGTTTTTAGGTTTCGCTTGGCAAAATTGCTGCTACAGTATAGTTCTACTTTTTGGGCTTCTCTGTGACTCTCCACATTTTATTAGCACGATTACATTTTTGACAGCTTTTCAACCAAAACTTGATCAATTAGAGAAACAATTTCAGCAGAAATACATGGTGCCCAGTGTGAGTCAAAGTGAGGCTTTATGGCATGTGTCCAGCCCTCCACCCACACCACATTAGAGAGAAATTAAAGTCCCGACATGCTGTTACAGCTCTTAAAGGATTCACATTGAAATGTAATCCTAAAATGAGGGACGACGGAATTTAGCTTGTGTCTGAATGCATGTTAGCAAAAGAAGACCACAAAGCACACAGATGGATGTGAGGATCGGAGGGATGCTGGATAGACAAAAATCAAACCAATTCTGTTTTTCTTTTTCTTCTTCTACTTAAGCCTCACTGGAGGAAAGCTACTCCAATACTTTGGGACCTGTGACAATTAGGCTCAAACGCTCCCAAGCTAAACCCTATAAATAAGTGTGACTTATAATTAAAACAGCGTATGAATGATAATGTTTCTTATTTAAATTGAAGAAATGCTCTGGGTATAGTACACTGAAAAATACTCTTACCCATAAAATATATACAGTAAAAAAAGAAGCAAAGAGAGAACGTACAATGTAAACCACCAGGGCACCAAAGTTAGAATAATTTAAATGCTTCATATATAATGAAAATTTGTCATGGGTCATAAGTTACACTTAAGGTAGTAGACAGACAGACAAAAAACAAAATGATTTACCAGTAAACCACATTCTGCACTTTGGAAATGTCACCTACAAGTTAGTGTGATTGTACTGCCTCTGCAGGCTGATATTATGTATACTGATAAATAATAATAATATATTTGTTTATCACAATCCATTTAATTCTTAAGAGTATCAGGGGCACATTACAGGAATATGTCCATAAACAACTATATAATATACTACTACTATTTATTTTAGACTGTTTGCTTATTTTTTCTGTTAATTTAAATGATCATCTTACTTTTTCTCTGCATGGTTTAGCACTTTAAATACATACATACATACATACTATACATTACTGCCAACCATTTTCCAAACCACAGATTTGTAACATCTGACTATTCACTTAAATTTCGACAGATTTTCTGTGATGAGGGTGACACAAGCCTGAGAATGAAGTCTCATGAATCAAAACTGATGCATGAATTACATTATTAAATGTTAAATGAATATGAAATCAGTGTTACATCTGCCATCTGTGTCCTTTTAACAGAACAGTTTAACAGAACCTTCATTTGAGTTAAGGTTGTTATTTAAGTTTTTGTTTTGTTTTTAACATTAACCCAGTGTATTCATTCACTGCTATAAACTAAACTATTCATTCACATTACTGGCTAATCAAAAACTTCTTAAATACAGTGTGTTTCAGAAAATGGTCAGCTGTAATACAACATATGTACTGTGTAGAAAATGGGACAAACACCCACACACAAAAGGAAAAAAATAAATAAAAATACAGCCAAATAAGCTGCCCTCTTATTTTAAAACTATGCACTGCTCATGTTATCAAGATAAATCCAGGCATTCATTAAAACTACCATCAGTACTGTTCAAACATTTTAGACAGTGCATACAAGGTTACAGTTTGACAACTCATGATATGTAAAGTTCAACTCACCGTCTGCAAACATAAGAAAGCATTAAGAAATGAAAAAAGAGCAAAAACAAGCAAAATAGACAAAGCTTTCATGACAGCATGACATTTTAGTTCCTATCTAGTAATCTAGTTCCAAGTCTACTTGTCCTGGATTATCAAATTTCAAATGCATTATCTTGAAGTTTAGTGCTAAAGATTTTGTACTACATTTTTTGACATACAAATGAGGTGGTCTACACATAAACATCAAAATGAAGAGCAGGCTGTGACAACTACATAACCAACTGACAACACAAATATTTATATAAACTGTCCAATGCATTTTAAAGAGCACAATAGCAATGTATATGAAAATACTTTTTAAATCTATGTGCTTTTAAGAAAGACCTGGTACTCTCCTCTCTAAGTGGGACATTACTCTATGTCCTGACAGGACTAGAAATGTTTTTTAGCTTGTGCTTACCTTTAAGGGCAATAACTTTGCTGGCAGGGTTCATGATGGCGCTGTCTGCAGAGATGGGCCTGCGGATGGGATTGTTGGGATCGGCCAAATCTATGATGACAACCTGGGCCTGCTCGCCCACTTTCTCTCGTACACAGATGAACTTGTCGGACTCCATGGTCAGAGTACTGAATCCAATGTTGGCTGGGTTGATTCCCAGGTTCTGGAGCTGAGATGCAAATAAAAAATTGTTTGTTAGTAACAGCTTACAGTATAAGACATTTTCTACTGTGTTCTTTTTTTGAAGCGTGAAGCAAATGTTGGCGGTGATGTCAGGCACGACCCTCATGCGGTAGACGATGAATGAATGAATTAAGCAAATATCCTGGTTCAGTAATTATAAGGGCAGAATGATTCAGGTAAAATTTCTAATTGAAGTTTTCCTGAAATTATTTGATTTATGGTATCATTTTTAAGCCAAGTTCAAGTTCCACATTCACTTTGTAACAGAATACCACAGGATGGAGCTTTGCCACATGATAAAAATCATCACCAAAATAAATAACTACACAATATTATAATGCAAGGATAAAAACATATATGATTGAACAGTGATATGCAGCATATCTTATAGTTAATCAGATATACTGCAAAACAAATCCCAGACTGCAGCCTCCGCTAGTTGTTGTTTGTATTATTTCAGTTAATGTGACTATTATGACTGCACTGGGTTATAATTATACAACATTCAGGGGCAACCAAAATTGATACAGGCAGTGAAACAGAGACTACAATGCCATTTATGGCAATTATTTCTAGCTAAAATGAAAAATGTTGTTCATTTCATGGCAAAAAGGTCGTCCATATTACATGGTCATGATACAACTGCTTCCTGTGGGTATCAGTCCTGAATGTAAAAATAACATTAGAAGATAAAGCACATTTAACAACCAGAGGCTGAGATGTATCAGCTAAATATTAACTTAATTAACTGTATTCCAGAGAATATTATGTCCATGAATATGACAAGGAGAGGAAACACGTTGGGTGGACCACCTATTTCACCTAGATAAGGTGGTTAACCGGCATCACTACGATCAACATCATATGAGCATAATAGTGACATAATAGTTGATTCAGGTCTTACACGATTCACTTCAAACATCGTTCACGACACCAACTGTCACGGCTAACTGGCTGCTGTCATTGCTGTACGCCGACTCTGAATGTGACCATACATGTGCCAATACCGCGGCAACGGAACACCGAAGGTCTGCAAACATGTTTAACCAATGCCCGGTGTCTCCACCCGGTGCTCGGTGACAGCTAACGTTGACAAACGGCATCGCTGAAATGAATGAAAGCCGCTAACCTGAAAAGCTAGCTGCTGCTAGCTAATCGGGGGAGGGGAGGTCATTCATTTGCTGCGGGTATTGACGTTTAGCTTGCGGTAGCATCCTGTCAAAAACGACGGCTAAACCGGGAAAAAAACAAGTAACGAGCAATGAGAAGTTTATAGAGCTTTCGTGATTTGCATACACACCTGCAGGTGCTCCTGGAAGCGGATTGGCAGGATTTGAGCCATGGTTGTTTCCTTGAGCTTCTCCGGAGTCCTGAAAATCTAGCCGTGCAGCTCGCTAGCTAGCTAGGCAGTAGCACCGCGCTAGCTACGACCTCTTCACTGTTCGTGTAGGTCGGAGCTGAGCAGTGAAAAATGAAAACCACGATTAAAATGTGAAATGCGCAGTGGTTTTAACCGCGTCTCCAAAGCCTCGAATCAGCAGAGTGGTGAAATGTGTCCCCCGTCTGTGCGCGCTTTCAGCACTGCATCGATGGATAGCAGTGGCTACGGCTGATCTGTCCAAAATCCGCAATGGCGGCGGAAACAGCTCAGAGGCTTCCAGTCCGGAAACATCCAGGCAGCACTGGAAGGACACTTTCTCTCCCTCTGTGCTGTTTAACATGGACAATTTTGATGCAATAAAAAAAATAAAAATCACCTTGATCCAAATAAAACAATTATCTCTGGTAATTCTGTCCACAGCCCTGATTATATTCTGTACTAAATCAGACCCTTAATTCGCCCCTGTACGTCAGTTCCGTTAGAATAAGAAAAAAACTACTTGACAGCATATTTTAGTTTAAGTTTGGTCCAACTACTACATTCCAAAAACATTTTTATAATTTTGATAACAAATACTATCGAATCTATTCGAATGTACAATTGAAATGTTTACTTTAATGCCATCAGATCTGGGACCAGAACTTGAGTGAGATGACTTTTCAACTTCAGAGAGGGGACCATTAAAACAAATTGATTTAACCATTGAATATCTTCAGCAAGGCTAAATATTAGACCACTGTTGCAAGTGTTTTACAGCAGTTTGCATCCATATTACAATACTGCCTCCTTCCTTCTTTTGCCTCTCCTCCTATCTCCCAAGTAGACAATTTCAAAGTCAAATACAGAGCATAGATGCAGAGAACTAGATGTGTTTTTTTTTTGGTATTTATAATTGACCTTCAGTAAAAATCAGCAGGGGGAGGCACACAGAAACAGCTTTTAGCTGCTCACATTTCTATCTCCATTTCAGTACAACACTTTACAATTACACATCAACAGTTTTCTATAGATGCATGTAGATGCATGAAGTTCAAACAGAGGAGGCACAAAATACCACTGTGGGGGATAAGCCCCATCTTTGCCCTGGGCTCAAATCACCTATATTAAATGTTCAACCTAATGTAGTAAAGATGACTCGTTTCAAATTCAAATTTCTAATAAAGCTCAAAATAAACAAACTGGGTTTGTACTGTACAGCGCAAAGTTTTGTTCAAAATCCTGAATTCAAAGAAAAATTACAACACGATGCAAAAGATGACTCAAGACAAAGCAGTGCATTTTCAAGAAGCAGCTGTATTCGACTATAAAGGCATTTCTAATCCAGTGTCTCTAAGCTGTTTTCTTAATATTTCAGTGTAAAAAGCCTAGACTCTATTAGAAAAAAGAAAGTCAACCCAAAATAACATTTCATAAGAAAACAATCATTGGAAAAAAGAAAAAGGAAAAAAAACAAAAACAAATCCCCAGTCACCAGTTACTTCAATTAAAATAGAAACACCATTTCATTTTTGCTAACATTTTCCCTCAAAACAAATATATATTTTTCCTTATATATATATATTTATCTATATATATTTATTCTCAAGGCAGTTGGTCATGGCCAAATTAATTGACCTCATCATGGCCATATTTTATGTTTCAAAGTTTGAAATAGCTAGAATGCAGAAAATGACTAGTGGAAGCACAGTGTAGCAGCAGCACCACACTGGCTAACAAATAATATTTCATTTTTGAGTAAGAGGGAATAGTCTGTCAAAGCAGTGTGGCACGCAGGCACACTTCCTCTGGAACAAGTGCAATGCAAAGAGAATTCATTTCTCACACATCATAAAACTACAACACACTCCTCTTTCACAGCACTCAGGTTGTCCGTCTTTTCCCCTCGGCTCGTCTCCTCTTCTTCTAAACTTGTCTGCCTTGCAGCAGTGAAGTATGCTGTTTTTAGTTCTTAAACACTGCCAGGAGCTTCAAGTCCACTTGATGGAGAGTCACTGCAGTAGTCAGGGAGGTGGGGTGTTTGGTCCATCCTCGATTGTGGTTGTTTACTCCACCTCTAACCACCATGGGAGGCAGTGTACTGCTAGAGGATGTCTAAGCAGAAATAACTGTTGCAGTGTTTGAGGTTGAACAATAATTTGGCCAAACGAGCACAAGAGAAAAAAAGTGATCTCAGCATGTCAGCATTTTGCACTTACAGTAAAAAAAAAATGTGATTAGTAACTTGTCCCTGAATACTGAAGACTGCTCTATCAGTAAATGTTTTGTCTGATAGAGGGGTGAAGACACAAGTCGCAGGATTTCTGCAGAAAAAGAGGGCAATGATGAGTGTAGGCAATGATGAACAGGAAGAGAAAGTGGCTGCAGCCACATGCTCTGAGTTGCTTCAGATGAGTAGAGCACATACAGGACACAAGGGACGGTCGAATAAAGAGGAGTTATGGGACAGACAGCATCACCGCTGCGATATCTGAGTGATCATCAAAAGTGCCGGATGGCAACATTAGGAAGTTCCCTGGATTACCATTTACATGAAGTGTATATGCATGTTCTACACATCAGCAATTATGCCCACGTGTGAGAGAGATAGAGAGAGAGAGAGAAGAGAAAATGTCTAGGTGAAAAAAGAAAAAATCCCTGGGCTACATGGGAGGGGGGGGGGGGCAGTGGAGGAGAGTGCCACGCAGGCTTCAACCACCTCCATCTATCGCAGCCCTCCGTTACACCTGACGCTCAGTGGAACTATGTGCTTCTCTTTTGCAGCTCCTGAATAAAGGCTGTGGAAAACAGGAGAGGTGACACTTAAGCACCTGCAGTACTTACACAGAAGCAAAATTATTTTTAAAAAACTTTGAAGAGAAAACTCACCTCCAATAATTTCCTCCTTGACTTTTTGTAATTCCTTCCGCACCTCCTCAAGGATCTCCTGCAGAAAAATTAAAAATATGTTGGTCAAGGTGCACAAATATGAATAAAAATGGGTTTACATGCACTAGCCACCTTGTTTGTCTGTCCAGCATGATTTCTTAAAAGGTCCAGTGTGTAACATTTATGGGGGGGTATTATTGGCAGAAACTGAATATACTACAGGAGGATGCCATATTTCTAAAGCAGCCAAATTGGATAAACCAGCCACGGTGTGTTTCACATTTTGAAGTGGAAGCTCACTACAAACAAAACAGAACAACATCCTTTCTGGTAAGAAAATGTACCCATATTTTTCAGATATGATTGAGTAAAGGAGGAGCGAGCAGAGGAGGCCTCTGTTTATTACAATCTGCAGTCTCGCCATTAGAGGTCACCAATTCTTACACACTGCACCTTTAAGGTTGGACTATATGACCTACAATTAATATCCCAATACATGTCAGAGAAGTAACTGACTTTTAATCCCACAGGAAAGGTAAATAAACCAGTTAATTGTAATCTTAAACTTGTTCTTTGGTCAGAAAATTACAAGAAACATTTCACTAATCAATGATAAAACTTTCAAAGCAAATGTACTGTATGTATACAAACTCAGTGTGTTTGTGCTTGTTGAACTTGTATTGCTTATTAATTGTTGCCTGGTCCAAGGATTTCTAAGTGTATTGAGATAGAGGATGTATTTTTTCCTTGAGTGGGTGTGCTTTTAATACAGCTCCTTCAGCAGCAACTCTTATGTGGTGGACAGAAATGTACCTGTTTCATCTTCTCTAAATCTGAGTCATCCACTCCACCCGCATCATTACTGTTGCCTGCAGGCTTCGCCCTGTGAGAAGACAACATAACAGACAAATGCAGACTGTTATTTTATGTTCCTGTGTTTCCCAGACAGCCAAGAAAAGTCCATGGCACTGGCACAGGCAAGGCCCACTGTTGATCAAGCTTATCACCATAGTACCAGAGCGTTGAAGAGAGAGCAAAGCGAAAAGTACATAAATGTACACGCTCCCACAGATGCAATGAGCATTGTCACATCAAAGATAACAATAGAGGAAATTGCACACACACACACACACACACACACATCACCCTGTTTTGAAAGTGCAGGGCCGGCAGAATACTAAGTGCAAAAGGAGATAGAGCCCACACACAGCCTGGCTAACTGTCTGCAAAGCGTGTAGTCACCTCCCACTTCCAAGAAGTGTGACCACATGTAGATGAAAATGTCTTGTTCAAACGGAGCGATGGCCATCTAGTAATGGCGTCAAACAACACTTCGATTCTAATCCCTCACACGGCATTGAGACAAGATAAACTAAGCCATGACCATGTTCACCTACAGCCACACCAGCACTTGACACATAAGAATAAACAATCACGCCGTGAATCCTTCTTATCTTATTATTCCCTTTCCAGAGAAACACACAGCTAGTACACCTACAGGTACGATGAGTGTATGCCACTGTCGGATCCATTAAGTGGTGCTATCAACTGTTATATACAGTATGCTATGTCAGCACATGGCTTGCAGTAGTAGCACTGATCCTGAAGAGAGAAGAAAGGCAAAGGCAACTGAGGTCACGATTGAATGGGACAGCATGTATACCTGAAACTTTGGGACACTGAGGAAGTGGAGTCCATGTTCTTGGGGATGGAGTTATTCCTGTTAGTGAGACACACATACTCTCCTCTTAGAATGGAAATGAAAGACAGTCACACTTGTCCACAGACACACACTGACGGGACAGACTCCACACGCTAAAGAAGAGTTCAGGGTTGTAGATTTACCGCCAGTGGTGGCACAGAGATTAACATACCTGGCCATGGACGATTTTTCCCATGGTCTTCTCAGTGTGTCTGTGAGGGAAGATAAACAAGACCGGTTAGCAAAACCTTTTTCTGCCTATATCTTAAAATTAATAACACAATTATTGTAGGTTTGGTTCTTACCGCTTTGACCTTGAGACTCTGAATCATCCTGTTTAAAAAAAAAAAAAAAAAGAAACAAACAGTGAGACCTTGTGTTAGGACAGAGTCATCTTCAACCTGAGCCTATCTATAAATTCCAGGAACGTCTGTCTGTGTGTGTGCGTGTTATTCGCATATCTCTCGAACCGATGGTCCGATAGATCTGAACTTGACAGGTGTCTTGCGGGCATGAGTAAGTGCAGTGCCAAGTTTGACATTGTTTGGATAAGTAATGCAAAAGATATCGTTAAATATATCTCTAAAAGAAGCACACATTGGCTTTTGCCACTGTAGCCACTCCCCCTCTCACTCACACAGCACTGTGAGTGAGACAAGGCGCCGTCAAGCTGAGGCAGACAACCAACACAGTGCCCCCAGCCACAGACTGTTCTCCCCACTCCCCGGGAGGCATTACAGGTCTCTGTGCACCTGAACCAGCAGGTTCAGTGGAAGCTTCTTTCCTGCAGCTGTCACTCTACTGAACTCTAGCTCTGCATCCCAGTGACAACCAACCAACTGTTATGCAGCCATGTAGTTCAATTTTACATAGTTAGTGTTTGCCATTATGTCAATATGAGTATTTGCTTTCTACCATAAACAAATAAAATGTCACTGAACTTTTGCTGTGTAATAGTAACAATGAGCACTCACACACACCAAACCAACAATCACACTAAAAACACACAAAAAAAACAGATTTTGCACAGGCACTGCACTAGTTTTTCTCACATTATCTTGTGTCTTTACTGCTGGCTTCTCTCCAGTGTCTGTAGCTTTCCTCCTGATAAGAAAAAGGTATCACATTAAGTCACACCATCATGGAGCTTTAAATACAAGACAGTTGCGCACATTATATTATGAATTTTAAACATGACTTAACAAAAGGCAATTATGTGAAAATCCGATCTTCTCAATTAGGAACCTGAAACCAAGTAATCCCAAGTATCTACTTTTCGAATGCGGGCATAAAATGTTTCAATTTCGCGACTGCAAATGTTTTGTGTCACCCACCTTCTTGCCAGGATGGCACTCATCTCACCCATTAGACCGCCTCCCCCTCCTCCGCCTCCCCCTCCTCCCCCAGCAGAGCTGCTGCGAGTGGAGTCACCTCTGCCTAGTGAAGCTGTAGAGCCCGAATCCTCCTGCTGAGGGCAGCAAAAGGCAAAAAGACAAGGATGGGTCAGACAGACACTGTTTAGGCATGGTGACTCAAACACTAACACAAGCAGGCGTCGCAGCTTTATAAGTAGCAACAACTTTATGACTGGATCAATCTGGCAAGCAGGGTTCTTTTTGCATAAATACAAATACATGCATGTAATCATCACCCAATCACGTTAACACAGATTTATCAAAATTCCATAAACTGTTTTGAGCCACTCACCTTGGATACTTTGCGAAGTTTTGCTCCTGCTAACGCAGCCGCCAATCCACCAAGGCCACCTCCACCACCACCACCTCCTCCTCCTGCTGCTCCTCCTCCACCACCACCACTTGCTGCTCCTCCTCCTCCTCCCCCACCATCAACTACTGGAGGGGGTAGAGGTGGGGCTGGCGGTGGCGGTGGTCCTGGAGGGGGAGGAATCCCAGGGGCTGGGGGGGGGCAGGGGGGGCCAGGGGGACCAGGGACTAGAGGTGGGGCCGGTGGAGGAGCGGGACCTCCAGAGACCAAGGGTGGAGGTGGTGGAGGTGGAGGAGCAGGGGCTAAAAGATAAAAAAGAACCCGAGACAGACCATCAATACTTATCAACAGACCCCACAGTTAACACTCATACATTATTAAATTTAAAATGTAGTCTGTAGCTTTAAATATAAACATTGTCATATAAATTCACACAAGGCCTATCAGCACCACACTGCACTCGTAATGTGAGCAAGACAGCTGCAGACAGGTTGGACTAAAAACAAAAAGAAGCAGCCACAAATAGTTTTCGAAGTAAATTCTACTGCTCAAAAAAACCCAGTCATTCGGTAATTTGACGGGATAAATGCGCCTGGCTCCCAAAGTCCCTGTGCTGCCGCAGTTTACACACAAATGCTCCCATGGTCAGGTCTGATGGTATTGCTCAACAGAACCCACTTTCAGACGTAGATGCAGGATAAAAATAATGTTGCAACATTTCACTAAGATCGAACAGAGGCAGAATAATAACATAACAAACAGATCCAAAGATTACATAGTGCAGCTTTAAGTCAGATACAACAGTATTAGCAAAACATATTTTTCAATTATCGCATTTTCTATCTTTTTTCTGTTTATACTGTAGCACCATGAATTATTATACTATACTTTTCACAAATCACAATATGCCATGCCTTCAAACTGCTGACACACAGTCTGACACCAACAGTGACCAGGATTTGATTAGAGCTCCTGATGTAAAGCCGTCATGTGGAGCCCCAAGAAGGATTACACAAAATGAGAGGACGAAGACCAAACTGTGGTGCAGTTAACTATAGTTATGTCGATCAGCCCAGGTGTTTCCTGACCTGCAGCTGCTTGTCTCTCTCTCTCCAGTCGCTCTCTTTCCTGCCGTTCTCGCTCCTGTCTTTCTCTCTCCTGCCGCTCCCGTTCCTGCTGTTCCAACCTCTGCTGCTCCAACCTACAAGCAAACAAGCACATCCGTCAGTCAGCAAAAGCTACGAAGAACCCTGCTCAAAGTAAATCATTGGCTGGAGAGTGCATACTGTACATTATGATATTTCATTTGTGTGTAGTCACATGTCACATGTAGACATCGCAATCTCCAAGGTAATGTGTGGATGTCTGACCAAATACTGAATTACTAAAGCAAAGCAGCAGTTGTGGTTTTTATGGATCCGTGTCTAATCGCATGCAGTGTTTACCAACTGTGACCTTAAAATCACATTTTGTACTCCATATAGCGACATCTGTAAAAAGGAAGAGATGGATTTCATGGTTTCAGATTAGTCTACCACTGATAGAAAAGTCTACAGCTGGATTCAGTGGCCTGATTCAAACTGTCTCAGTTTGTTACTGCTGTTTCCCCCCAGCACATCTGCCACTCACAACAGCTGTATGAAATGTAGACATACACCCACTCAAATAAACACATGCACACACATGGTTTAAAGCGTAAGTAGTATGTCCATAAATGGGAATTGGGGTGGAGGAGGAAACCAGGTCCATAAATATGTCACAATATTGTGTTACTAATGAGTGTACATGTGCTCCTTAAAACTAAAAAATCCACCAATACCATAATCTATGCTGGATAGTTGACAGATTTGACGGACAGTCCATCTGATCTTTTCCGCAGCCTCACTGTGTAACATATTACTTTTTAGTTGAAATTAGATTATATGGCTAATGCCAAATATATGAAGATAGCCACAATGGGTCTTGCTGGTGGAACAAACAGATGGGAGAAGAGAGAGGCTGGGGTTTATGTGAAAGGTGTCCACGTTTCTGCCTTTTTAACCTTTAACCTATAACCTATAGAGGCTGACGGAGGGTTTAGCAGTGTCAGGCTAATGCCATCAAATCCTCTACATATGCGTGTGTGCAAAACCGTGCCAACAGGACAACTACAGAGCAACAACAGCTTTGCATGCTATTGACTGGCAAGGAACTAAATCCAAAGGATTTTTTTTTCTTCTTCCTCTTCTTCTTTATCATATTGTCAAGTTGCTGTCATTGAACAGCCAAGTTGATGGTTCTGACATTGCTCATCACTGGTTCAGAGCACATGCAAGCAGAATCACACTTAAATGTAATAAGGGCTTTTTGAGAAATACCAAAGTAAAAAAAAAAAAAATAGGTGTGTAGCATTTCCATGTAGCCTGGTGTTACCTCCGCTGTTGCTCCTGCTCTTCTGGAGACGGACCATTTGACACTGGGCGGGGGAGGGTTGCATAGCCTGCAAAAACACAACAAACAATTACAACACAGATAAAAAAAAGAAAGATTAAAGAACATGGGATTAGACATTGCTGCAAGTGGATTAAGCAGCCCTCTGACAATCTCTCTCCATTGATGTGGTCTTATTTCTGTACACACGTCGTCTTTTCATGCACTTGACTGCCCACAGTCTGAGGACCGCAAGGACAGCAGCCATGATACAAAGACTATAATGCGTGATTTATTAGGCAGGACTGATGGACATTATTGATTAGCTTTTTCAGTAGCATTGACAATACATACCATTAAAAGCAGATGTCCATTGTTGGATTCGATTTTCTATTTCATGCAGACAATTATAAAGAAAATATTTTTTTTAAAACTAGTGATAGCAAAACATATGTTATTGTTATTGTTTTATTATAAAAATTCTGAAACAATGTTTTTATGTCATTTTGACTTGACAAAATATCCATTATCCATTGAAAATTTAGACAGCTTTAAAAAAATGAACAAAGAACAAAGGTTCTTGCTTTGTGTATAAAAATACAATACTGTGCATCAAAAAAAAGAAAGTACAAAGTGTTTCCTGAATAAGGTCTGATCAGTGGTAAGTACACAGAAAATTCCATGCTGAGGCTACAAATGCCAGTGAGATAGAGAACCTGGTGAGAACTCATTCACCTGCATCTGCCATGGAGTTGAGCACCTCCAGAGCGTGAGCCATGCCGTTGGCAAATAGAGCAGCGTCCTCCTTACTTCCAAAGTTAAGCCCCCACACCTGTCGGGCATCTCTCCACTGGTGGAAGTTGGGTGTGGCCTGGTTGTATTTGAGACCTCTCACAATCGGACAGTTTATAACCACCTACGTAAGAAAGAGAGATATTTGATGAATACAGGGATCCTTTCAGTGGAGCTGGTGAGCTCTTCTATAGTTTTTTTTCTACATTCACACAAATGATAGTTACTAAAGGTCAAGTTTGAAAATACTCAACTGAATCCAATACTGCTGTTCAGAAGTTTAAAATAAATAAATAACTCTCTACAGTAGCTTCTAGGGGTTACTACTTAACTGGAAAACTATTTAGAAGCATAAAACCACATCCCTGACCGACTGTATACAATTACAGTGTGTGCTATATTTTTGTTGGATAATCCTGGTTCAAATTTCACCCAGCAGGTGGCGTGGCGTCTATGAACAAAGAAGAAAAAAATGTTCTGGATTTGAGCGTTGCCTGAATGTGCTGACACACCATTTCAGTATTTGTTTAACAGCCTCTGGATTCCACAGAGCAGACAGGAGGAGAGGAGACCCTGTCAGTGCGAATATCAGAGCAGGCAACACACGCTTTGAAAAGAGAAGGTAGTGAGTTCAGCTGCCAGCACAGACACTGATATTCTAAACAGTAACGCTCCCCAATCCTGTCAAACAGGCAAGAAGGGCAACAGGAATGGTGCTGAGGATGCGACCAAAAGAACATCACTGTAAGGATAAAAAAGAGTTTATTTTAAAAGTAAAATATAGCCATTTAAAAAGCCTAAACGCCTGCAGTAAAAACGCTATGGCGCCACTTGTGTTTTCAGTGTATTTTAATCATCCAGTCCCACCAGGATAGAAAAAATAAATTGAAGAGACAGGCATAAAATCAGCAAAATGTGACTTTATATACACACACACACACACACACACACAACAGGACAGAAGGAGGGAAATTCAGCCACCCCAAGTTCTCTCTCTCATTAGCGCCCTGCTGCTCTCACCCACCTACATCCTAAACCAAGTTGCACGTCTCCATCAGACACAAATACAGAGCTCCTTATTGGGTATCAGGCTTCACCCTAAATTGTCACAGGAAATGGTTGAACGGGTCTAACTAGCTCACAGGAAACATCATCCACTTTAAGTCCCGTCTCCGGGGAACACTTTGGTCCTGAATGTTTTAAGAAGGAGAGGCTGAGGCAGCAGTGAGAGCAGGGGCGAGAATAGACCCACCCAGACTCAGTTTATCCGGGCTTTTTAAATTAGATCCTGACCACCTTTATCTGCTAAGTCAAAGTGTGGCGATAACATCAAGGACACCAGTTTGTTCTACTTTTCTGAATGGTTTACATACCCACTGTGCCAACATTATGCCCAACATGAGCACTGCACGGTCCACAAAGCTTTCTATCCACAGTCAGTCCACATAAAGGGTTAAGTAAACTGGTATTTATTTTATTTCAATCCCTTATTCAGAATCCGGACATTTACACATACAAGGAATTTGACTTGGTGTTCAAAGAACACTGCAGCAAAGTGTGTGTGCAACAGAAATAACTTCTTGATATTTTCAAGCACACAGACAGACACAGTGCAGTGGGATCCAAAAGACTTGTCTTGTGCTTCTAGGCCCCATGTATTTTTATCTGAAAATGCTTCATGAGAAATGTTCTCTGCATTCCATTCTTCAATAAATGCTGTTAGTTTTAAAACAGACCAGTAGCCAAATAGAATTCAAACACAAGGATGGTCCCGCTCAGATTACTGTATGAACTGTATGAAACCAGGTGTGGATTAAATGGTTGCAATGTACTGTAATAACATGTGTCCAACACAGTTTTATACAGTTTTATACTAATTTGAAAATGGTCTTGGTTTTGACTTTCAGCTTCATCTAAGAATCAGTGGAGCTTTTCTTTATACTCTGTCTCACTCTCTCTATTACAAAGCACAAACCCCACTGGCCATAGTGTTTTTGTTCCGACATAAAAACAAACAAGTGTTTTGTCAGGTTGAGAAATTTGAGCCAGGGAGGGACAATAAATCCAGAGCACCTTATTCTACTGACTCTACAATTTACAAAAAAAAATAAATGAAAATGACATTAACCCATAAAGGTGGTGTGGGACTGGCCCTGCTTAAACTGTGAACTCCACCAGTCTGCTGTAATATCATACATTTACATTCACAGTTAAGTTGAGCCCACTATGCTGTTCTGCTGGACTACTGATCTTGGTCACAGTAAATAAGCACTATTGTGTGGCGGAACACTCTTTCAACTTGTTAGTATTAAGCCATTTTTAAGCACCTACCATTCATTAACTTTGAAATATCCCATTCTTTAAGCTGACAGAGCATATAATCAGTCTCATTTTTGGTCCAAATAATGTATTATTATGTTTTTGTCGCTGTTGTCTTATTCTTCCGAGTACTGGCTTCTTCTGTTATTTACAGGTATTGAAAAGGGGCGGGAACTGCGGCACACGTGCTGAGCACCCAGGCCAGAGTGTCCAACTCTGGTACGACAGAAAGCATTATCAGGTTGCAATGATCTGACTTTGAGAAATTTGCATAGTACAATTTAAAATAAAACTTGATTTTTCATTTTTATGCAATAATTTGTTTTGGGGTTTTTTCCTAATGCCAGTGTAAATGTACTGACAGTGTCAAGTGAATAACTAACTGATGAATGTGCATTTAAAGAGAGACAGACAACAATGCCCTGTAAAGAACAGCTGATAAAACGACTAGTCACAAAGCTCTAGTGTGTGGACTAACAATGTTGAAGAATGGGAACATACAAAGACGGAGTGTCTCACATTTGCTTCCTTACTCATGATGCCGATGGGGCAGATGATAGGGGCAGATGAATGAGGTAAAGACAATCACATACAGTCACACATCCAGAGACATAGTCAACCAGAAACACACGCACACAAACCTCAAACATGCAGTTGTTCAGACACACACACACATCCCAAAGCTGGAGGATTTACCTGCTGGTCTGTCTGCATCTTGCGTCCCACTATCCTGAAGGCATTGGTGGTGGGGTTGTGATAGATCTGGACTCTGCTGAAGGACTGGGCTCCAGCACCTGCCGGCATCCACTTCTTATTGCCATCATCATAGATCATCACAGTGGCCCGAGCCTGGCAAATACTCGACTCACTGGAAGAGAAGCGACAAACAGAAGGGACAGGGTTAGAATAACTCTCAATCTATGATACTGGCAAGTAACATCCATCCAACATTGCCAAAAACAAAACCTACATGCCATCTAGAAAACCTTTTAACCAACTATAAGATGAAAGAATACCCACACAAAATTGAAACCACATAGGTTTGCGGTAGTGACTGCACACTCCTACCAACCAAGAAATATACGATCATGTGATCTCTGTGATTGTTACCACAGACATTTGGTTTATTCGCCCCTGAGAAATGGCAGATTCTCGTGTAAATATCTGACACTGGATTGTATTTCATTTCCATTTTCTGTGTGACGAGTGCTTTCAAGTAATTATCTTTAACTCCCATTGTGGTGAATCAGTTATACCATTTTGTCAAATGAAAATGAAATGTCAAATCTGCTTTTATTATTCAGCATTTAATAAGGATGAGATAGCTGTACTTAACCACCATTTCTTATTGTTTTACCAGTTTGAAATGTTGTTAAATGATGTTAGTGGTGTGGACTGCAGCTGAAAGGAAATAAGCAAACACGAGGGGAGGTGGAGGATGAAGTGGAGACACCGGATGGACAAACGAACCAAAAACACTCACATTATAAACAAATCGTTTCAGATGAGAGCCAGTCCTTCCAGAGTAGCCTGGCCCCCCTCTCATCTAACAGACACCATCAGTACACATGGTAGTTTGTGAACTTTGTCAGTCATAGACTACATCAGAATTTGGAGAATATGGATAAACTAACAAATAAATCGCCATGTTTTTAGATGCATATTTCAGGGGGCTGAAGTGGAAAAAATAAAGACTTAAACTAAAGACTGAAGTGAAAGACTAAAGACTGTTAAACTGAGAAGAGAAAGATTAAGAGTAGATAAGCTTGATTCCAAACAAAATGGGAGGCAGAGACAACAATGGTGGCCGACAAAGACAGGAAGTTGTGGCAAACTCTGCCAAAGAGGCAAGGCTCTGGAATCTTCCACCTGCTCTACAACAACCTCCAAAACACTTAAAGAAAAAAAAGAAAAGGAAGAAAAAGAAAAAAACAGGCCCATGTGCTATGAGATCAATGACAAAACATTTATTTATAGTCCCTTGCAGGCAGAATACACACAAGTTACCACACATTCAGGAATGTCTGCCCTGTACACAAGCAAGTTCGGTCAAACGTGCACATGCAAACTCCTAACAGAAAGACATTTGCAAGTTCCTGTTATACACAAACACACAGACCTTAACATGACTGCTTATACGAATGAATACATTGGTTTCTGATGTATTATCCTCCAGCCACTGACCACCAACCTAAATAACACCACAGGAAACACTACCAGATAAATGCTGTGTTAATAGAGAATATAGAGAGTTAGAGGAAGACAAACAAACAAAGGAGGTTAACTGTCAATTATAATGTTTTTCTTAACCCCCCCCCACCATGTCCCTGTAGTCCCCTAATCCATCTCTTCCCTTCTCCGTCCATCTGTCCGGCCCATGATACAATCTGCTACTTCCTGTGACACAGCACCAAAGCCACAACCTACTTCCTGCTGCCAGCACTGCCTAATAAGGCCTGTGCCTGCCTCAACACACGCAAAAAATACACACTATTTCCCTCCAAGATGATAACTTTTAAATTGAAACTTGTTTATTCCTGGTATAAAAAGTGTGTCACTCACACAGAGAGAGAGAGAGAGTGGTTTACAATTTCACAGCACATGAGAGCTGAGGGTTTTGTGTCATAGATACATATATATTACATGTTATTGTGACATTTGGCACATGTCTAATACAGTATGTGTGCCAACGGTTAATGTTTGCCAATGTTTATAATAACTGTATCTCTTCTATACATTTAGGCATTTTGTACATCCGATACTTTTTTTTTTTTAACTTATTTGTTAAATAAGGAAATTGTGTCTAATTTATAAATGATCAATCTCAAACATTTTGGAGAGAAAGGCCATTACTTTGCTGATTCCTGCAATAAGGCAGAATCTAATTTTAGACCATGTTTAGACTGCAGAGAGAGTCAGGACCCTCTGCTATAAACAAAAATCACTAAGACACATTGTAATAAGATTTGGGAAGAAACTGGCGGAGGTCGACATAGCACTGGAAAAGTTCCCGGTGGTATGCGATGCATGTTGTAAAGAGTTGACTCACACTATGCAAAACAGAGGTGGACTGATAAAACTGGTCGGTCCAGTAAACTGCAGGTGTTACTGTAGCTTTTTGCAGATGTGTCATCTCTCTGCGTGTCAACAAACTATTACAGAAATATGGCAAAGATATGACTGAGGTCATTTTTGTTGTCCATATAAACAGTCTCATTCCATTACTTACTAAATTATTTATATATATTATATATAATCGATTAATAGAGTAATGTTTTGGTCCATAAATGTCATAAACTGTTGAAAAACCTTAATCAGTGTCTGTCAAACCTGGAAATTACGAGGTTCTCGGAATGTCTTGTTTCGTCCACAAACCAAAATGATTCAGTTTTAATGATTTCTTAGTTATATGGAGCAAAGAAACCAGACAACATTCACATTTAAGAAGCTGAAAAATCACAGAAACTGGTTTTAATTCTTTAGAAAACACTCAAACCAAATAGTTGACGATTAATTTAGTAATCGATTACTTCAGTAATGATAGATAGCTAATGTGTATATATATATATATATATATATATATATATATATATATATATATGTGTGTATGTATGTGTGTGTGTGTGTGTGTGTATATATATATATATATATATATTAGATTTAATAGGTAAAAATTCTTTTTGTTTTGTTTTGTTTTTTCTAATTTTTCAGCAAAAGGGTTGTTTTGCAAAGAAATCATTACAACTGTATCATTTTGGTTTGTGGACAAAACAAGACATTTCAGAACATCATCAGTTCCAGGTTTTCTGACATTTTAGGGACGACAAGTAGTCGACATTTGCAGCTCTACTGAAAACAGCCAACTATGTTATAAGGCAGTGTGATGACTTCTGAATCACATTTTTAATTTGCATAGCACACAGATCAGTCACAAACAGAATCAATTAATTGCAGCCTTTGTGATTTGCGTATTGGGTGCGAAACGCAATTTCAATTTGCAGATTGCTCCACCATAGACATTATTGGTCTCATTTATTTTGTAGGATGTAAATATTAGACAATTACTAACTTGGTTTAGTATTTGAGCTCCGTTGAAAAGGAAGAATTTTGAACAGCATATAGAGAAAGTATTTACGGGGGGGGGCCTGTGCTTGCCTCAGCAAGCACTGTCTGTCCACTGGTCATTTCAAGCAAGTGAAAACCACCAATTAATTCTACAGCAAATTCACTGCTGTAGCATCCTCTGATCTCATCTGCATCAAGCGTGCCGTTGATGTGTGGGACAGAGAGGGCTTATGGGAACTGGGAGGGGACAGGGACTCTGGACTGGGAAATTGATGCATATTTAATGTCGGAGAAAGCGGGAGCTCAGAAGTGAGACCGTGAGTGAACAGATGCATTATTGATAGAACTACAGACAGACGCTAAAGCTCTAAAAGCGTGCGGCTCATGCGCACAGAGACAACGGCTCACAGCCTCACACCTGTCAACACCCATGTCCATGTGCTAACCTGACCCACTGAGAATAACCGGCTGCAGAAGACTTGTGGCTATATTTGACTGTACTGCATAGTAGCACTGGCCATAAAGAAGTCTCCTTTCTTACACCGAGTCCTCCAGTGAGGATGCTGGCACTGGCTGTGGAGCAACGCTAAGTGTCCAGTTGACTTAAGAGGTTTTCTCTTAAGCACAAATAGGTCACTGGCCAATGCTCCGTGGGGAGGGATTTGAATCACAAACCTTTAAAATACCTCAGGTAACCTCCCACTTCAATGCTTTGGCACATGAGAATGTCCACCAGGATGATATGCAAAGTGCATTCAAAGTTAGAAATAAGGACACACAAAAGTCAATCCACACTCTCCCCATTCCTTGGTTTTGAAGCTAGCGTGAGTCGCTCATCCCTCTGTGGTGCTGTGGTCAGGGAGGAGTTAACAGGAAACTGAAGTGCATGGCTGGGGCACATGCTCTCTTGGAAATGTCTGTATATGGCAGTGCTCAGAGAGCTTTTCCCCAAATGTGCTGGCAAGTACAGTCAAGCCCAATAGCTCTGTCTCTTACCTCCTCCTTCTCCTCCTCCTCCTCTTCTTACCTGACCCTCCCACCAAGCTCATCTACTGCTCTCCTCTTCTTCCTACATCTTAATGTAGTATTATAGTTGATGTATCTATGCAGGTATGTACCATTTTATATAGTACTCATACATGCATAGATACATCAAATATAATACTACTGTGTACTACTGTGTATATGATTGTGGCGATCAGGATAGTTAAGCAATTAATTCCATATTAATAATTACAAAATTATTCTGTATCGAGAACCAATAATAAATTGATACCAAGTGTCAAAAGAGGCTGGGCAAAATGGCACTGCTGTTGACATTTATGTTAAATTGATTCTAACCTCACTTTAAAATGGCAGGGGAAATAAAAAAAATGCAAGTGCAGCTCACTGGCAGTTTCTAGTTTGCACCTGTGATGTGCTCAATAGTTTACTTTTCGGCCACCGTGGCAGGCAAGAACTCAAAGGTATAGCAGCAACATGTGTCATATGTAAAAAATGTAATTGTGAGTAAATGAGGTAACTCTAGCAACCCCGTGGAAAACAACAATCTACAAATGTGAGTGCAGTGAGATTGACTGCTTCAGGGAAGTTTCTGCTGCTGCCAACAGAACGGCAGCATCCCGGGACAATGCAGACAGGTAGGCTGATGGTAACACTCATTATGATTAAATGTGTAATTCATAACTCAGGAGGCTGCTGGTGTCAGTTTTAAGAACTTGCAATGTCACTCAAGTAGTGATCACAGGTCAGTTCGGTTTAGTCCATTAAACAGCTTTATACAGCCTTTCAAAATGGAATCTATTTTGGTTCAAACAGAGAATGCCGGGGTCCTTACACCTCTGCATTCAGGCTTCCTCAGCCCCAAATTATATAAAAGTTTCAATAAGCACTATTTGCATTGATAAAATCATAATGACCCACCTTCCTAAAAATAGTTGTGCATTCATACTTGGAATGCGATATTTTTCCAAAACACAATGCTACATGGAGCACAGGCATCATTACTGAGGCTAGGATGGAGCAGACTGAAGTTACATAGCAATGTCTAGACGCCGAGTAATGCCATTCATCTTTGCCTTATTCGTCAAGCTTCTTCCTCCTAATACCACTATATGAAAATACCTTCCTTTTTTTACTCAAAAACTACAGCCAACTATCATTTTTAATGATGGCCGGGGATTCTGATTTAATCTTGCCTTCGGGAATAAAGTGTATTGCTCTTTGGTGGACAGACTAAAAAAGAACAGTAAATCCATCAGTAGTCACTTACACAAAACCTCTGGCAAGATAAATGAAATCCAAACAATAACAAACACTCAGCTTTATGTATCATCAATTAAAGAATGTTTTCTCTTCCCCTGCACACAAGATGCACTGTCAAACATGAAGCATGTGTCGCATTTGAATTAGTAAACCTTAGGTGGCCGTGCTGCACCTTCAAGAGCACACAGTGATTCATTAGTTGTTTTTCTCTTTCCGTGCAGTAAAAAGCATGACATTAAAACCAGACCGGGACTGACAATAAGTCACTTAATGTCTGTGTAACCAAACCACTTCCTCCACAGCCTGATAAAACCAGACCACGACTCACCCCACAAAATAATAGTCCCATACGCTGAATACTGATATTGTCTAAAAGAAAAATGGTATCAATTTGAATATGGTCACATACAAAAGAGACTTTTTTAAATTTTATTGCCATTTACCTCTGTAGAGGTACATCTCATTGGTTTGGTTGTTGTTGTGATAACAAATTTCAAGAGTCAAGAGTGAAAATTTCACTTTCTATGACAGCACGTGAATGGTTGACCCGAGACAACATTGGGAAAGTCACCTTACAACAAACATGCAAGTGACAGCAGAAGTGAGAATTGACAACATGGGAAAACTCAGCATGTGCCAGTACATGAATGCTTCCAGCTGCACGGCCCGTTTAGTGTGGCATCATAACACTTTTTTTTTTTTTAGTAATGGTTTCATGGAAGTCTCTTACTTTTGAAGGTTTGCAGAGGAAAAAAAAAGGAAAACATGCTGCCCCATTACAAACACTGAACTGAGGTCATGAAGAGGGTAAAACACTTGACCTCTGATGCCAAGTCGGACATGTGGGGAACCACACAATAGCCTGTTGATGTTGGGCCTGGTCATCCAACAGTAGTGTCCTCACTCCACACCCTCTGACCATGTGTGCAGCTCCTACAGTAGCTACCATCAGCTAGGCCTATAGTCGCATTTCCATCATGGTACAGTTCGGTACGGGTACATCCCACCTGCCTTTACTTGGTAGGTGGTGTGTGCGCTGTCTCAAGGGACAACGGAGGACATCCAGCAGCTCGTTTGTGGCCGTTTGTCTCAACAAGACATCAAAACGTTGCATGAGAATAGACTGCGGGTGTTGAAGAAACACCAGTTGCAAGGGAATCTGTAGCCCAATCAGTTGAATGTCGTGGGTCTAGGTCCACCCGTACCATTACTACAGTAACCCAAGGGAAGGGTACCAAAAGATGGAACGGCTGGGGCCGGTTATTTTGGTACTATTCCGAATGGAAACGCCAAAAAACACGTACCAAACCCACTCGATGGAAACACGTCATATATGACCGTGAATCCCTTCCAACCAGATAAAATACATCTCATGAAAACAATTTGTTTTTCATGTCAACATTCAGTGACTTAATCAGTAGGTGCAAGATAAGCTTTTGGACTGCAAAGTACAGTTCCTGCTGTGAGAGACACTTGCCTCATAAATGTTAATATTTAGCTAGAGATGGGAATCGTGGACCTTTGTAGAGAAAAAAGATCTTATGACTGAGTGCCTTTGCAATGGCTGTTTGTTGACTTGTCTTATAAAAGCATAATAAACATGAATATCTTTTACTGACTGACTGCCAAGACAGCTTGTATGATTGTTGAATTTGCTACACATTTGTTCATCCCAATGATCCGGTACTTTGGAGTTGGTTTATAGTATATTTTTCCTCAACAATAGATATGTTTACATGTGCAAAATTTCGTTGTTCCTAAAACATTTGTTCTGATTGGAAATTACAAATCCATCATTTACATGGACACAAAATTAAAGAATCCAGTTGTGGTGTGTGTACACATGAATCATGCTCTCAGGACTCTTTTGATATTGAAGAAGCTTCACTTCCGTGTGAAAACAAGCGGTGCATGCGCCTGCTTGTCCCCTCACTGTCCACTATCTCATTTTCCTCCTCTTCTGCGTCTGTGACTTTCGTGTCTGTTCATTATACCTTTTTGGAATGGAAAGACACCGCTTTCTTCAAACAGATCATGTGACAGCACCAAACCAGGAAGTCATGATCGAGTGTTTTTATGAACAGGTGGGTTCGTAAGTACGACCCAAGTCCATACATTTGTACCAAAGAGCCACTATAAACTCTAAACATCCAACCTTGACATTCAGAATAGATGTCTTTATGCGTGCCGTGGCAGAAGGCGCTTTAATCATTCCTGAAAGATTTGTCATGACAAAAAAGGTTTTTCTCCCAGGTGAAATATCCAACAAAGTGTTGTAACTATAAATAAGCATATGTTATGTACTGAATTCACTTAAAAGAAAGACGTTCCCTAAAGTCATTATGTCACTTCAGCACGATTAACTGAAATAGCATTTGACTGAGAACAGGACTGAAAAAGTAGATCCCAGCTATAGCTCCTTTGTTATCCTCACTCCTTTTTTCTTTGTCCTTTTCCTCATGCCTGTTCCTGGTCACACAGGTCCTAGCATGCTGTAAAAAAGCACACACACACACACACACACACACACACACTCTTGCTGTAGGCTACTGCTTTCTGCCTACACATGAGTCAAACACAACAGTCAAACAGTCATCTATCACAGCTATTCTTAAACTCTTCTTCTCAATACATTAGTCTGAATCTTATCAGATGTCTCCACCTCAAACTACTTCACCAAGAAAACCCTACGGCATTTCTTTAGACCCATACTTTATCCACCTTCATTTCAGGAACATTATGGAAAAGTTAAATAGACAGACTTTCCATTTGTTGATCATTTTAAAAGCCAAGACATATTCCTTCCTGTTCCTGAGGCAGCGTATGCCGGGTGTGGGTGTGTGTGTGTAGGGGGGGACACAAGTGGCACACTCAATGCCCATATTTGGAACCATTTCACCTCTGTCCTCTTCTCTGAGCTCAATTCCTTTTACAGGTTGGAGCATATCCTCCTACTTGGGCCACAGAGGAGGCAGGCATAAAAAAACAATCCAGTGAGAAACACTCACAGCAGCCTTGTCTTGTACACACCGTTTTCGTTTGCACAGAAGAAAGGAAGTCTTCACTAAACTCTGAGCCCAAAGTCGTAGATGAGGTAGAGATTAGGAAGCACCTATGTTTTTATATATTTCCAGAATGCTGCCGATGTCAAAAAGAACCCTGATACAGGACCACATGAGGAAACAGAGAACACCTGAGGACTAAATCTACAGAAGAACTGTGACCAGTTGTGCCAATGTATGGCACATCCTACCCACCGCGTTCTTTAAAAATCCTAGTTGAGGTTCACCAAGTAGGATTGGTGCCGCTCTAAAGCTTTGTTTTATACCAAATGTTGTTTTTGGTGGCTGTGTCTAATTGATAAATAAATCCACTAACAGATAAAATCCTCATTTCGCTGAAACCTTTTGACAATGTTAGGTACAAACAGCACTAGTTCCGTCAAAAGATCTTTCAGTTCAGACTGCTCACTTGCTGGTTTGAAAAGATACTTATTCTTATCATGCCTCTTCAAACGACCTTCACACCGAGTTTGTGTAATATCTAAAAAGACCAAACTGCTACTCAGACTCCACATTATCAGAAAGGAGAACAACATGAGCTTCACGGAGCATCCAGGACAGCAAAAATATTTCTGTAGACAACATTATGTGCATCACTATCCATGCAAATAAGGGGTGGGAATTGCCAGAGACACCACGATACAATATTAACACAATATATATTAAAAAAAGATACAATGTTATCATGATATTGCAAAATACTGAGTATTTGCGAATTCATGTACTGCGATAAACTCTAGTGAGAGGGAGCACATGGCACCATCTAGGGTAGTGAAATGTAAAACATTTTTATGCTAATCGCTAAAAACTTTAATGGTTATTCGTAAACACCAGTTAAAAAAATGATATGCTAAAAAACATCGATACTCGGTGTCTCAAATCGCCACGCAAAATAAAAGATTTATCCCCACACACACACACAAACACACCCAAATCACCCATGCAGAACAGTCCCTAACAGAAAAATTCGAAACAAGTTCTCTTCCATGCTCCTTGTCAAGGATAAATCTTTGGTCCAGATCTGGTCAAACTTTCCCGATCAATAATACCCATTACTTCTACCCACAGTGAAAGTGGTGCCTAATGATAATGCATGGAAACAGCTGAACAACAGACCATAAAGCAGTTACTGGGTTCCTTCCAATGGCGTTTTATCCTATAAAGCCTTTGTGTATCAGCAGTCGCCATCATTCCAGATCAGTGAAGTTAAGATCTGAGGACCTGAACACTTGGGATGTTTAAGATGGCTGACAGCATAAAGCCGTTTTTATACTCACTTATATCCATTATGCTCCATTAGGCCCGAGAACCCCATGATGAACCCAGTGTATCCTTGCGTCTGTTTAGCAATGCTGACCACACGATAAACATGTCTCACTGCAGCACTTCTACCCACAACAAGCTTGGGTTTCACTATAATGTTAGATGCAGGCTTTCCATCAGCTAGGATGACGTCACTCCTGTAAAAAAAAAAAACGTGGGGGCTGCAGTTGTGCTTGTAATTTAATTTCATCAACTGAGGAGCTCCCTTCGATTTCACCCTGATCATGATAGTCTGATCATTGCCAGTCAAAACAAACCCAAAAGCAGAAACTTATATTGATGTACATGTTCGAACTGTTTATATACACTAAAGACTGGCTGGACTCATGTGTCCAATGAGATTATTTCCACTGACATTTTTCAAGCTACCATGCTACATTCATGACATCGACACAATAAAAATTGTGACAGGCAGGGTGTGATCAGCACAACTGCACCGAGTGTGGCAAGTAAATGAACAGATACAACAAAGCCTTAACCCTAAGTGTTAAAATAAACTTAGCTTAGATACACTTCAATAGCTTCCAGGAGAACTGACAGACATCGGCTGGACAGATATGACATATTATTATATCATTTTAAATGATATGTCTAGGATAAAGCAGATACATTCCTAGAACTCATTTTGTTTAAACAAATGTACAAAATGTCGAGATCTGTGACTTTTACTTTATGACTATAAATAGATGGAAAATCGTTTGGTATTTCTGTTTGAAAAAAAGACTATAACTCATCAAACAGAAATAAATGTCCCTGCTTCAGACCTGAACAATAGTCAGTCTCTTAAGAAATATTTACTTCCCGCTTTCCATCTTCTCCAACAACAGCCGTAAGGGTGATTAATCATTTACAGGCTTGTGTAAAATGACGAGATTGAAAAGATTGAGAGTCACTTTGTCAAATTCATATGAAGTTCCTTTTTTTGAACAACTTTGTAATCTTTTGTTTTAGTTAATTGAAATAAATAGAGTACATTGAGCAAATTGAATAATAGCAGGACCCCTTCCAACATTTCGCTTAACTTTGTGTGACAAAAAAATTCCAACTTGTGTTTCAAAACCTCAAGCCCTTCAGACAACTACCAACTATGGTAAAAAGTTATGTTTGTAAAGTAAATGCAGGAGAAACAACAGCATAAAAAGAGAATGTTACAACCTAGAGGCACAATTAAAGAGAGAAAACATTGGCCACTACCAAGTAACTGGATTTGTCACCAAGTAGACAATAGAATGTTTTGTATATTGAGCAACTCCTGTAGAAAAGCGTCTTATCCAAGAGGCAGCCTGGTATAATGGCCTATTTATGAGTTTTAGAAAGGGGGGAGGACTTAGAGGGGTATAATTGTTTCAGGGGAGGGGGGTGGCGGTGATTGGATGTTGTGGGAGACAAAATTCAAAAGGCAGGACCATTTCAGTAATGGAGCATGTGGAGTGATGGAGCGCACAAGCTTTGTGATCTATTAGACATTCCGTCATACTGACTGAACGACAGCGTTCCAGAGGTCGAGATTAACATGCGATTCTTTATGATGCTTGAAATGAGGCCACTAGTCTTAATCCATTAAGACAAGAGTTCCTGCAGACACTCTCAAATAGCCATTGCTTCCGGTGTGTGAAGGTCAGTCTGGATATTTGGTGGGGTTTGGTTGAAAAATGAATGAAAACAAAAACATGTCATCAAAAATGCAGGCTGTTTTAAGTAAATTCAGGTCTGCTTAAAACTGTGAATTACATCACAAATGCACGTCTGTTAAGAACAGTGCTTTGACATAGCTCCCAACAATATCAGGATTAAAACACAAACCAAACAGATCGCTGAGTACAGAGGGATTTAATTAAGCTGCCTTAAAAAATAAAATATGGAACAGTGATTACTGAACACAAAATGAGAGTCAAGTTTGTCTCTGCCACTGACAGAAAAAAAGATGGTCGTATTAGAAAAACAAGTGGAGACATGCAGAATCCAGACACACACGGTTGTGAACATTACACAACCAACGGAGCATGAACATGCAGCTATCGCAAGACCAGTGAGTTTCATCTTGTTATCCTTAGATGGACAAATGCAATAATATTGCTAAATTCATGAAATTACTGCTACTCATCTGTCGGAACACAGGGTCAAGTGGCGAAACATTTGAGGAAGAAGATGTGACGGCAAAACTGTGAAGCTGTCCACCAGCACTGTGTTAAAGCTGGCACTCAGACACAAAGAAGAGAAGAGGGGCACTTTGCTGCTTTTAAGGCTGATCAATAATAAGCTTGTGCACGAGTGTAAGGAGAACAGCAAGGTTTGACGTCGCTTCCAGTCAAGTCAAGCCTCAAGACGGAGCACAGGGAACTCATTAGGCTGCAAACGCTGTGTTAAGCAGATGTATTACCGCCGTCTGTCCCCCTTGCGTTCTCCCATCATCTGCTTAAAGTCTTGAACGTGACACAGCCATACTGCTGGTGTCAGACAGGGCAGAACTTTTAATCACAGAGACCCAGTCAATGAGTCACAGTGGGAGACGGCAGTCACCTATCTGAAAGCAGCAGTGATTCACAGTACAGATGATGCACTCTGTGTGCCTCATAAGATGAGTGTATGAACACCAACGGACAGGCACTGAGAGTGGTCAGTGACTGTACCTCTTTACGAGTAGAACAGACAAAGGTCTCTACTGACCGCATGTGTAAAGGCCGCGTTAGGTTCTGATGCTTTACTGAGCCATTTTGTCAACTGGGTCAAAGTGCTGAACTTTTGACCAACTGACTGCACTTCTGCGTCAACATTTACATTCCTCGGAGAGAAACGACAATGCAACTGAGCGGAGCTGCATTCCATTGTTCACCTATTATACAAGGTGACGTTAGCTGTTTAGGCCACACAGTGGAAGGCAAGCGGGAGCAGAAACATGTAGAGCATGTAGTGCCATTTGTCAAACCACATGTGACGCAACAACTGCAGGGAGACGTTACCATGAGGGGCAGGATGAAACGTGAATACAGGCACGAACACGGTACATGTTTACGTTTACATTGTTTACGATGCAGTCTAATGGCGGCAGAGGTTCTTGGAGGGCAGGTTGCTTATCACTTTGTGTGACTGACAGGAGACAATTTTGTTAAGTGCCACAGTGGCAGCTGTAATTTATCAAAGGGTCAACATATACTGTATAGCAATGCAAAACATCTCCTGAATTCTGACAGTTGTGTTCCAAGAACTTCTTTGGTTAGATCGCCATCATTAACCCATAATCTGCCTATGTAAAGCATGTCAACACCATAGTGCCTCCTGATAATGGCATTCATTTAAGCAATGACCGAATCATGAGCAGAGTTTATTTAATAAACTCCACTGTGATTGTAGCAGTGCTTCAGGAAACTTGACTGCCTCCTGATCCCTCTGTAATCAAAGTTACCAGCTAGAAATATGTGCAAAACAAACACAAAAATTTGGACCAACCCTTGTGCCTGCACTGACATACATTGTTACAGAAAGGGCAGCGCAATAAGCTCAAGATAAAGAACTAGTCACACAGGTTATCAGTCCTGCACCACCATGCCTTACTGCTCCTCATGATCCTGCATTTGCCAAGCTTTAAAAAGACTAAGTTGGTGCGTGATACAAGTGGACTGCTCCTCTGTTTAAAATGTGAAGGAGTCAGTGTGTGTGTGCGTGTGTGTGTGTGTGGGGGGGGGGGGGGGGGGGGGAGAAAAAGTGAGTAAGCACAGGGAAGCCTGAGCCAGCAGCAATACCTTCAAAGCATGCAATTGCCAACTGCACAGGCTGTGACAGGATGTGGAATTCATGGACATAGAGCAAGTTAGGTCCTGATGCAAACCTCGGCACTCACACAGGGAGAAGAAACAACATCGGTCCAAAATTACTGAATCATATATCAAACCTGTAAACTTTTATATTACGTAAATGCCAGACGAAGCAAACACTGGCAACATGTTGTGAAGAGAGACGTGTGCCAGTGATGAAGGCAAACGCCACTCAAAATACCAATGCAGTAGCTAGCATTTTCCACTTCCCAACCATTGTACCAATACATCAGGCAATAACATGTGTCGTCGTGCTGCAGTTTAGTCTCCAGGCCTTCGTCTTACTTTGCTAAATTAAGTGTGAAAACTTGAATCAGGTGTAAAAATCTAGTGAGTTAATGGGCTTGCAAAAAACTTGCAGTCACAACCACAAACACTGACTCTTTCCTATGCCTGACCCAGTGATTGTGATCAATATCTGACTGATAACAAAACTGAATATTGTTTTAATTCATTGTTACTAAAGTGGAAGGAGGAGACGAGAACCCAATGCTGTTAGTACCCTACAGTGAAACAGTGAATGTTTTCCCCCATGCTCCATAAATAATATTGTGGTAAACACACTGTTTATGATGATTTCACCTGGGCTCAGGCACAGTGACAGTCAAGGTGCAACAAAAAGAACCAACATGGTGCGTTTGAAACAGTATGTTGTTGTCATCAGGCGACCACAACTTGTGGGGTTTTTGTGTCCTTAAGTCAGCCACATGCGAACAGGTGGGGCATGGGCGTTTCATCCCAACCATGCATTCACTTATACGTTTTCAATACATTCACCATGAAGTTAGTCACTTTATACAAGTCACAGAAAAAAAACTGCTACACTGAGTGAGTGTGTGTGTGTGTGCGCGTGCGTGCGTGCGTGCGTGTATGTGTGTGTCCCGCAGCTGAAACACAACAGCGACAGGCAGTTTGACTTATACCAGGTTTAAAAAACGCGATTTAAATGTATTAACGTGGAGGGGGGTGGTGAATAAAGTGCGAGCACATTTTTCTCTGTCGTCTTTAGCCGAAAACAAGGCAAACACAGCCGGGAAACAACAGTGAAGGTGACGGGAGTGGAGCCGCTTAACCCACCTCATTGTTCGGCCAGAGTGGAGATCCTCTCTTCCTCTCCTCGCAGGCAAGTTTGTGTGACTTCAGAGCGGAGGCTCGGCTTCAAAAGTCACGCCAGATGAGTACAAATAAAGCCGGGAAAACCAGCGACAAAACAGTGCATCTACACCCGCAGGCGGGGTAGAGGCAGCAGCGGGATAAAGAAGCACACCTCGACGATTTCCTGGTTGTGTGGAGCGGGAGAGGAGGAGGAGGAGGTGGAGGAGGAGGAAGAGGGGGGCACATACAGTAGTCGTGGAGCGCGCTTGTCAACTCCAATCACTATCCCACATTAGCCGGAACCCAGAGGAAACAGCACTGCGGCCGAACCAGAACTTCTCTCCCCGCACTTGAAGTGCCGCTTCACCGCGACATTAGTAGAGATTAAAGCCTTGTGTCTGTGCGCTCCGTCCCCGCCTGCCTGAGTCGGTCAGCCCGTCGGTAGATTCACGTAAATTCATTAGAGTCTGGCCCAACCCGCCTGCTCCCAAGTAGGCTACAATCCCACGGTGCGTTTACGGGCGCCTCGTAAAAAGCACCACTCAGGAGTGTGTGGAATTCTGTCTGTGTGGTTGTGAGTGACTGATCTTACACGTATGAGGCTGGAATCACTGAAATTATTTTTGATATTTGATTAAAAGAAACAAGCCAAACGTTTATTTATTGAATTTCGAATAATTAATTAATCGTTGTAGCCCAATAGTTACTAATAAACATTTCTTCTTCAAGAGAAGAAAATATATAATATAGTAGTTCAATTTAGTTATATTATATATAGTAATATTTATGTACTTCTAGTATTTCTACTTTATGCCACTTTGTTAACTGTGTTTTAAAAAGTTGTGTAAATAAAGCCTATTATTTATGATTATTTGTTGTTTAAAATATTATTACAAGCAGAAAGTATAATTATCTTCAATGGAATTAAAGTGCGGCACAATAAATACATTTTAAATAAAACAGAGGGAAACAAGATAATACACCAATGTTAAATATTCAAGGCATTGTAAGAGGTTAGGCCAAATGTATTTTCACTCCCTACATCTCTCAGATAGCCGTGTGTCGTTTGGTTTATTAGGGATATTTTACTCCTCTCATTTTATGACCCCTACGATTTATCAAGTGCCCTTTATAGACATAGTAGTTCAAATAAGCTTTAATTCATAATTATGCTCTTTCGCAATTGATATATCTGTACATCAATAATAACAGAAACACATTCTGAGAAGGCACTTGAAATAACAGGGCTGTACATTGCATTATATTAAAGAAATAGTCTAACGTAAATCCTTTGGAGCCAGAGTATCTATAGTATAGTATCTCATCTAATTTTTTCACTTGCACAAAAGATACATCATATATTGTTATTTGGACGTTGATGCAGGTAATTTCCAATGGCACCTGAAGGCAGCATCTCATCCATGTAAAGGAGAGGGGGGTCTGTCTGTCTTCATGGCTTCCCCCCAATCCAGCCCTACACCCATGCACTCGCCCCTCCCAGCTGCCTGTCTGTGTTAAACACCCAAGGCTTCTACCAGCGACTGTGGCTTTTGTGGTAAACTTTCTCTGTCATTAGGTAAATACTGTTTTTGCTGAAGTAGAATTGACAGCGCCAACTTGCAGAAGTCTAATAATCCTGTTTGAACTGTGAAAAATAAGAGTTTCTAATTCTGCTGTCAACAACGAGTATAGAAACAGAAGTTAGACGCCTCACCTGGCCCTGTTTTCAACAATGACATAGTGTACACACTAAAAGCACTGCTGCCTCTTCCTAATGGGGACAGAGGTGGAGGAGAGGATGAGAAAGGAATGCATTACGTGTGCATGGCATGTGTAAACATCCAGAAAGCCAGTATGCCTTTAATCTCACCACACACACACACACACACACACACACACACACACACACACACACACACACACACACTCACAAGACATACAAGCTGATTGCTCTGAGCAACTGTGTGTGGTATTTTTTATTATTAGCCCTGTGTCCCCAGTTAAATTGGCTGTCTCCTCAAACTGTCAAGCAAGCAAACCCAAATTTATTTTCCACCTCTGCAGTTTTGCTCACATTATCACCAGCTCCAGCTCCTGCATGAGCTTGCGCTTAAACACGCGTGGAGGCGTTTGTGTGATTTGTGTTGGCCCATTCTCAAAAAGTCACTGCTGTTCCCAGAAGCTGTAAAGAAGTGGAAACAGACATGCAGTAATTTTAGGTTTCTCCTGCTCTCCTCCTCCTCCTCCTATACCACAGCTTCATTTCCACAGATTGACGTCAGTCGGTCAGCGCTGTCGAGGAGCAAGGAGGCCTCCGTGGGACATGGAGGAGAGAGTGATACAGCAGGTGTTCGGAGCTGCCTGTCAAAGGTCTAAACTACTACTGTGAAAGTGAGCGTGAGTGTGAGTGTGAGTGTGAGATGAAGAAACAGAAAAACAGGAACACAAGGACATGTGCACAAAGAAGCACTGAGCAGTAAGATTCTGACAGAGTGGATGTGCTTGGTAAAGCCAGGCTGAATTGCACATTATCTCTGTCTCTGTCTCTACGCCTGTGTGTAGACTACTGAATGTCAGTCCAGGACTTGTTGAAGCGGCATTGTCTGAAAGCCTCATTCTCCACTGTCGGCTGAATTGTACTCAAAGTAAGAGAATCATACATAACTGAACTTAAACCTGAGAAAAACAGTGTCACTCTGGCTTCTACACAACTCTCTTTTCTATTTTACATGGCAGGAAGGTAAAAATGTGAAGATACAAGTTCACTAACTCGGAGGTCAAAGGGCATGACATGACATTCTTAGAAAAGAAATAGACCAAATTAATCTGTACAATTTCATGAATTAATAACTTAGACCTTCATTTTAATATCAGTACCATTTACCACTCATGGTCAAAATGGCCCCAAAGACAAACTATATACTAGAGAGGATATACTTAGCATTTATGGTTTTTTTGTCAGTGAAAATTACTACATGGTGTCTACTGGGAAACTAGGTGCATTACATTTATGATCCACAAGATGGCAGTACAACAGTACAAGAGTATTGTGTCGTGACCTGGAAAACTTGTGTGTCATGTTTCTGTATTGTTTCGTGTTGTGTCACGAGTATTAAACAGGTTTTTTTTATTATTATTATTTGTGTTGACTCTTCTCTTGGAGTCTCCCCGGAAAATACTGACAGCATGTTGAGAAATCTTACATAATTACACATTGCATACACATTGCTGAACAAATTGGATTCATGGCGGGAATAAGAAAGAAAGAAAGAAAGAAAGAAAGAAAGAAAGAAAGAAAGAAATATTAAAGTTAATTATTTTTATTCATATACATATTTATAAATAAGTATACATGTCAAAACATGTTACATGGATACAAGAATTACTTTGGAATAGATAAATATACATTTAAATAATTTTAAAATTAACTGGAAAAAATATACAGATATTAGATAAATAATGTTTTTCAAACTGGAATTATGGACTGTTGTAATATTGTTCACAAAGAGGATATTTACAATCCAATCTGTCATGACATTTGTGGATATGAAGCATATTATTGGAGATAACTGGAGTTTATATTTTTGTGTTCTTTCGGGGAAGAATTTGATTACAGATAAGATAACATAACATAACATAAGATGTATATTTATTGATTACCTACAGGGTAAATCAAATTGACACAGCAGCGGAAAAGGTAGCATCAAAATATAATAAGAATATGAATAAAAACAAGGACAAAATGTAAACAAAACATACAATATTACACCATACAATACTATACAATGCACAATATCAATATTATAAAGCGTTTTAAAACGACTTGCCATGAGTATTTTCTTGTAGGCCTACATCAGTGCTGGTTTGTCACCGGTCACTGAACGCAGCAGCAGCTCTGTTCACCTGATTCGTGTTGTTTTGGCTGTCAGTGAACGTGTCGTTGCACTTAAAGACACTTAACGGAGGTGTTTGTGTGTTTACGGAGCAGAGGAGATCCTCTCCTCTCACCTGCTCCGGCCCTCACACCCTCTCACACCCTCAGATCGCGGCTCTGCTTGAAAACAAACTGCGGCGGAGGCTCCGGTTACCTGGCACCGATCGATGCGCTGCAGGGTGTCGCGTTGCTCGGATGGGATGAGTATCGATGCATGACCGATCGCTATCATAATCACACTTCCCCCCTCTTATCGCTTTCCTACTGAATAAAACATCTGCCTTCCTGTGCTCATGGATCCCCCCCACAACCTAAATTCAGGAGGGAGAAGGTTCTTCTTCTTCTTCTTCTTCAAATGAGTCTGAAGTAACATGAGAGAAGTGCACGATGATACCCAACAAAGTTGTTTTTATCTCCAGCATCTCAAAGTAGAGCCACCAGCACTTTGTCCCAGGATACTGCTGCTGCAGCTGAGACAAGTGCAAAGTATCAAAGTGTGATTTATTTTGGTCACAACATCCCCAACAACAGCTTGGTCTTTATGTCAATGAACTGTCACTAACTAATCATTTATTAATTATTGAATTACCACTGACTCATGATTAACTAACCATAAGATAATGACTAACCATTAGGTTAGTCATCATCTTCAATATCATCATCAATAACAAAAAGTTATTATTATAAAATACTATTTTTTAGCATTTTAGTACATATCGATTCATACTGTGCTCATGTGCAAAAAGGCCACTAAAACATGGGCATGAATGAATGTATGAATGATACTTCAGATGAGTACATGAACTGAACTTGACTATCACAATGAAAAGCCTCTTCAAAGCTCCGTGAATATGTTCTCAACAGAAAAGAGAAATCACATTTATGCTCAGAATCCCCTCTCATATATCATATATATACTTACATATTTATAGTCTGTACATACTAGAGTATTCAATATAGACAAACAAAACTCTCGAATCTTGAATATAAGTGTAAATTCATCAAATCTGCACTGATTAATCGCGTCAGCTGCTTGTACAGCACTGTTAAAATATGTTGGCGCAGCATAAAACTAGTTTGTAGAACAATCTACGAGAAGACATAATGAAGAGAGCGAAATGGACAAATGACATTGATATGTGTAGTTTCACTCAGGCTAAGACAATCTGTATTTAAATATTATTTGAACTTGTTACACCCAAAGACAGCAGATAGTAGATGGTACACCTCAGACTTTTTTCTTTTTTAACAGATTTGTTTCAAGGAAAGTTCAAATAAAATACAAAAGGTTACTTGAGAGTGTTTTAAACTATAAAAAGTTAAGAGACACAGGGCTTAAAACAGCTGTTCTGTTCCTCCTGCCTTCAGCAGCTTACGTATGAAAAAACTTGTTAGATTTCCAGCCTCTGAAACACAATCCCACTCACACTTTTAGTAGAAGTCAAGAATCGCCTAAAGCGGGAAAACAAGAGGGTAACATTACATTCAGAGAGGTCACAACGTCAGTATCACTGTATTTCAAATTCACAGCTCATCCTGACTCTTGCTCTCCTCTATCTGACGCAGCACGCTGTAAATCAGCAAGTTCTTGATGCCACACACACAGAAACTCCACAGGTGCTGCACTGGCCTCAGGTTTGGATGTGTTAGGACGGCAACAATTACTAATAAACTAATCTGCAAACTAAACTAAGCAAAGAAATCATTAAAACTGAAGAATTTTGGTCAGTTTTGGACGTTCGAGAACATCATAATTTCCAGGGTTGGTTAACAGTTTCTGATATTTTAAGTAACTATTACTACAATTATGAAAACAGTCGTTTTCAAAAGTACAGTTAGGACAACAAATTGACGTGAAGGAGAGTTCAGGCTCCTTAAAAGCTTCTGCACACGGATTGGAATCCAAAATTGAGGCAGACAAATAAAACCAGACATAAACACTGATCCAAAATGTCAAATACAGTTTAATACAGTAAAGTCCTGTAGGCGCTAAATCTGAGAGCACCAAAGCGCAGAGGTTAGGTGCCAACTGTTGGAGGAGGAGTAAGGTGAGACTATAGCTGTCAAGCTATTAAGACAATTAACAAAGTGGTCAGGAGGGGGATGAGTGGCAGAAAGGAACAGTCTGAAAAAAGAGAGAGAGATGAGGGTGTGAAGTGATAGTCAGCACATCTGGTCTCATCAATAATGCAGTGGGCCTTTAAACGGCAGTTTGTCACATATTGAGCGCTGACTACTGAAATCAAGCCCGACACATTAGATGCCGTCAGGGGAGAGTGAAAGGGTGACAGTGGGGTGGGGGGGAGAGAGAGGAAGGGGAGCTCGTAAAGATGCAGGAAAAACGGAGAAAAACTTTCTTGCGGAGGTTTTCAATTATACATCTGATGTAGTGTTCAGTTTTTGATTAAGATGGTGATCTGTATATTTCTTTTAAAATATTTAACCGTACAAAATTGTGGATTTGAATTGAAGATTTGTACTTTTGCATGTTTTAATATGAAGTGAAACTTTAAAGCTAAAAGCAATGCAGGACTCACAACTCTTGAATCCAATCATCATTTTTTATTATTAAAATAAAAAAGACAAGACGCCTTCAGAAGACAAAGCAAAATCAGCAATGAAATGCTTATTTCACTTTCAAAATAGTAGAAACATTTTGTTGACACAGTGTTTCTGTCTCAACAATAAATGCAGTGAATGAGAAAAGTCAAAAATAAAACAAAACTTTACATTTACCACAGTCCACTGCCTTCACAGAAAAAAACAAAAAGCAAGGCGTCTATTAACAGTTCATTTTCCAGTGATCAGAGGATTTCTCAGTACGACAATGACGGAGTCACCCCTGAGGAACATTTTGGAAATGTAGCGGTCCTTATTCACGGGCTTGGACTTCTTCTTTCCCTTCCCGCTCTTGGGAGCTTCTGTCCACATTTCCTTCACGTTCTCCAGGACCATGTTGCAGTGCCTGCAGCGGCAACGAGGATGCAAAACATTAACATATAAAACCACCATCATAGAGAAAAAGCACGTCTTCAGAGCACTGATACACATGATGTTGCAAAAAGATACGATCACAGGATGAGTGTTTTAATGAGTGGGATGTTTTCACTTATTACACAACATAGAACTAGGGATGTAACGATACACAACTCACGATTCGATTCATGATTTTTAGACAAATTATTCATGACCAACTAAATGTATTTATAAATATGATTATCTTAAATAACAAAATACAAAAAAATGCTTCCATCTTTAACAGAAACACTGCACATCACAAATTATCATCTTATTAACTATATGAACAAAAATGCAATTGAAATAGTTATACATCTTAAATAAGAAAAAAAAATTCGATTTTTAAAAACAATCCAAGAGAGGCACCAGTGTCTGTTACAGCCTTACCAGCATAGACATCATGACAAGAACTTAGTAAATCAGTATTAAACACAGGCCTGGCGTGTGTGTCAGACTTGGGCTAAATAGAGCAGTGGACCAGCACACAATAACGTCCACGATTGACTTGACTGTTGATGTCAGGGCCAAACAATGCTTTTTGTTTTGCAGCCAACTGTAGGGCTCCTGTGTAAGAAATTCACAACCTGCTAGTTCTTGATGTGCCTCGCTGATATGTACCAGTGACTCTGAGATAACGTGCCTACTCTTTCAGCCTTGTGGCTCTATTAATTTACTATGTAAATCTGTGCAAATAGTCACACATTTGTATCGCTTTTTAATTAATTTTCTGTGCATCGCTACACATAACTTTTAAATGCTCTGTGTGTGCCATTAAAAAGTGATGTTTTAGCAAGGCTAGAACAAGGTTATACATCATTATTTCTAAATATCTCTATTGGCACACAAGCGGGAAATATATATGCAATATGACCTCACCAAAACATGAGTAATAATAAATAAATAAATAATAAAAATGCCTCTACAGACTGTGTCTAGTTTTTAGTTTGACCTCCCCTAGATAGCAAGACCCTTGCTCTTTTGCACATGGAGTGGAACCCCTATTAATGTCACGGTGACAGCTGTGATTGTCCTGCTATTTCATGTTGAAAATACCAAAGGGTCTGTTACATCAGATTTATCTAATTTAACCATTTTATTCAAAATGCCAAAGGCCACAGAATTTTGACAGAAATAAAAGCATAAATAAGCAAGCGCAACAACAAAGTTAGTAATGGCCTAAGATTGTGCCCAATACTTCATTCATATTTATGTTAGTGTAACTAGAATAAAAACAAGCTTTTAAGCAGCAAAGAGGTTGTGTACCTGTCAAAAGCCTTGACTCTCCCAAGCAGCTTCTTGTTGTTGCGACAGTTAATGAGCACCTGAGTGTTGTTTTTGACTGACTGGGTGAGAACCGACAGTGGGCCAGTGTTGAACTCCTCCTCCTCTCTTTTCTGGAGCTCTTCTGGGGTCATCTCTGACTTCGGCTTTGTTAACAAACTCCTGATGTGCAACAAATAGGTGTGATCAGATTACAATATAATATTTGTCTTTATCTGAGAGGAATACTGTCCAGTTCTGTGTCACTTATTAGGTATTACATTAAAAGGGGGGGCTTTGTTAATACTTAATTCATTTCATAATTGATTAATGTGGAGATTATTTTCATAATCTGTCGATCAAATACATTAAATAAGTCCTTGCTTGGTCTGTGAAATGTCTTGTTTTAATGATTTCTTTGTTACATGGAGCAAAGAAACCAGAAAATATTCACATTTTAACAAGCTGAAAATCAGAAAAAAAACAGTCACACCAATTAATTGATTATCAAAATAGTCGATTAACAACCAATTAATCGTTGCAGCCCTACTTTTACGTAAAAATGTCATTAACACCCTCAGTATAATATTTGTTACAGGCTGTAAACATTTAACAAATTTACATTTATTGACCATACTCAGCTTGATGGAAGCGTCTTGCTAAATAGCGTGTAGAAAACTATTGTGTGCCTTCTGACTCGTAACTTTTACACTTCGAATCACAACAGTTTTACAATCATAAATAAGCAGTTAAATGTGTGTTTGCACCGGCACAGTAACACCATAATGGCTGTAAACACACAACATTACACGAGAAAATCACAAAGGGTTTATCGACTGGAGCTAATCGTCCTCGCTAGCATAGCTGACTCTCTCCAATGCTAAACGGGTTAGCACAGTGGCTACAGAACGTTGTAAGTCACTTAAAATAGACAGTGGGTTTGAAAGTGACATTCAGACAAAGACCGAATGCTTTATGAACACTTACATGGCTGCTGGTTTATCGAAATAGTTCTCTCAGATGTTGCAGCGCTCGTTTTCACTGGCTCACTTCTTTCGTGTCGGCAACGTTTCAAGCGTGGACCAGACTACTTCCGGGTCAACTAGTACGCGCTTCAACATGTGGGAATAATAACCGGGTTATTATGATGAAGAGTCATTTGACCTTTTAGTTCGAAGTTCCCTTTTATATTTTGAAGTCTGAAATCACACCCTTTTTCATTTCCCCATTCCTCATTCTTTTATCCTCATCCTCATTCCTAAACCCATAGTTCTCATACTGTGGTACATAGGCTTCCTCTTGGAGAAATACTGTTCCACTGTATACCAGGGTATGTGAGTGGAGCCGAGGAGTTTTGACCAGTGTGTGCAGAAAATGAAACAAATAATAATTAATTAAAATAATAATTAACAGAGTCACCTTATCTCTCATTCCATCTTAATTTAATTTCACTATACCAGTGTCTGAAGTATATGGGAGGAAGAGGAGGATGATGACAGAGCAAATGATCTTAGTGGGAATAAATCAATGTTCATTCATTTATTTTTATGCACTTCTTAGTGATCGCATATTCAATAAAGGCGTCCTTATTTTATTCTACTGCTTGACACTTGCTATGGAGGGAAGTTAGAAAGTACAATTAATACTGTGTTGTTGTTGTTTTAACACTCATTTGTTATATTTAATTTGTATTCTGTTGTTGTGGTTAAATTAACTATGTGTGTATATGAGTATGAAGTGTGCATACAAATATTGAGTGCTTACAAACAATATAAAATGGATTGGATCGAATTGGGTAGAAAATATTTTGCAATTCAAGAAAGACATAAGGTCCATAAAGTATAAGCAATGGTCCAAAAGAAAGGAGTTTGATGCACTTGTATGAAGAAAATAAAAATAAAAAATATGTGAATGCCATTTTTACCCTGATGAAGAAGACAGTGTCCTTAAGTTTTAAATATGTAGTCTTTTGGAGGGCTAATGTACATTAGAATATAAAATGTATTTTATATATATATATGTATACATATGTATATACATATTGATCAATTTGGTGGTCACATTTTATCCTAGATTAACATTTGGTAATAATATTTTCTGTCAGTGCATCATGTGCTTTTACTTCATTTTGAGAGCAAGAACCTTACTTTAAATAGATGTGTGTTCCTTATTTCACCACTGACAGGAATTGTACGGTGAAGATGAGACCTGTGGAAAAGGAAGACATTCATTTACTGATACGTGATCATAAAAAAACAAAAACAGAATCACAGTGATGGCAAGTCTCTGGCATTTAACATTAACTCCCGAATTGAACCTGCATTATTTTGTGGAGTTACGCTGCAATGTAACTCCACAATGTTTACAATGTGGCTGAATTGATAATCTTATCTTATGAGTACACACAACAGGCATTCCTAATAAAGTGCTCAGTGACTGTATACCAACAACCTAAGCACCTTCTGTTACAGAAGTTGTTACAGGAAAAAAGATTGTAGCGAGAGCAGCCAAGGTGATACCATGTACCCAAACAAGAAAGCCATTGTTTTCCCCTTTAACACAACAAGAACAAGGAGAAAGTGTGTGTGTGTGTGTGTGTGTGTGTGTGTGTGTGTGTGTGTGTGTGTGTGTGAGAGCGAGAGAGAGAGAGAGTAAGAGGGAGATAGATAGATACGTGGATGTAGGCCATTCTGTCTTAACAGCAGGAATGAGACATTAAGAGATTGGCTTTCTGGCAAGAGACAGACAGACGCCAGAGGGTGTACAACCCACCCACCTTATTTCAAAGGGTGGCAGATCTACCTGTGGAAGCCACTTGCTGCAGATAATGGCAGCCTGTGTGCTGTTGACTGTGGCAAGTGTGAGGGATTGATTTCCAGAGCTGTACTACATCTTTATGAAGCACACCTAATTCAGCCAACAGACTTCCATCTTAAACTGTGGCACAGTGAGCCTGTAAACCGAGCTCACAGTGACAGAGCTGACCAACGCTGTAGCAAACGCACAACAGTTATAAAGTTACCCAGGTGTAGAGCAGATATTACTCTCCAACCAAAACAATTAATCAGATAGTCAAGAAGGGAACAAGTTTATTTGTATTAAGTCGTGATAGGAGGCTGTAAAAAGCTATTTGTTTTAAGGTCCAGTGTGTAAAACCTAGGTCAAATTATTCAAAATAAAATAATTGTACTTAATTTGTGTGCAATCACCCCAGAATAAGCCTTTTTAATTTAATTTAATCAGGAGCCAGGTCAGCTATTCAGAGGCTGCCATTTTGAGGAAAAACGTGTTAGTTACTTTAATGGCTACATAGTTTCTCTGAGGTCTACTTTATAGGATTTTCAAAATGTCATCTTACACAAGTACTTTTAAGCACTGTTTATTACAGGAACTCTTGAATGCTCCCTGATAATTGTATGTCGTGTGTTTTTGAAGTATAGGTTGATGCGATTACTAACGGATAAATACAGTTATTTTAATTGATCCCTTTGCACAGCAGCCACATTGACAGGAAAATCATAATAAACAGTGAAATGAATGACGGCCGAGTTCCATTTAGCTTCCTCAGTTTCAGGGTTTCACAGTCGCTCTGTCCTGACTTGCAGGAACTGAACATGTGATCACTAACACCTGTGCTTTTTATACAACACGTCAAAATGACTGCTGTACAAAGGCCCAGTGAATTTGAATGATATTTTATGACAAACAGCAGAAGCTATAGATACTTGATGAGGCCAGGCTGACAGTAATCAAAGCAATAACAAAAGCTTGTGTTCAGGGTTTGCTGTCCTTTACTGACCTTTTAGCTCAGGTTTTGTACAACAGGCCCAAATACAATATACATCTAAGTCTGTCGTGTTTTTCAAACAGCCAAAATTTGCCCCACAATCGTAATTTGATGACCAAAATAATGCCTTCTGCTCAAAGACATTTTAAGGGCACACAGGGAAAACAATCTGATTTGGGATTACGTGACCAATTTTCGATAGATTTTTATTAGTTTTTACAATGAAAAAAAAAACAGTACCTTGGTTGGAACAATATTAACATATTTGTTTCACTGTTTATACATTTTGGTGACCGAATTCACTTCTAAACCTTTGAGCACATGAGCATGGGGCAGATTTATTGGTAGAGCTGTCAAAAGAAGGTGGTTATTTATCCCATCAACAAACAGTATCTGCTTACTGGTGCCTCGGGGAGGAGAACTCTACTTCACACCATGAACCTGTTGATTCACATCTCTGTCCGCCTGCGATCAGTATGAGTATTACTCATGCCAGTAATGAAAATATTATTATCTTGGTATCTATCTAGACAGAGAGTTTGCCAACAGTGAAGTTACCTGATCCTACAGCTCATGCAGTCTGCTTTTACCACAGTGACTGAGCTCAGAGAAGGTGACGGGTTTGGGGTCTTTTTTTTTTTTTTCAAACAAAGAGTCTCTTGTTTTACAGAGTGCTGGTCTATATAATCTGAATTTTTTTTCTCTTTTCTTTAAATGTCTATGTGAGGGGGGGAAACGACGGGAAGAGGTGAGGGAAAGTTGAACAGGCAGTGATGTCAGAAAAGAGTGAAACACAAGCCGGATCAATAAGATTAGGCTGGAAATGTCATGTCTACCTGATGAATTAACATCCCAGTCTGCGTTCAGACACACCTCTGCACTGAAAACTATCATAATATCACATATATCTGTACTATAATTTGCACCCAATTCATCTAATTTTTAATTTTGTGTGGTAGCAAAAGAAGAAAAAAAGAAAATACAATTAAAATAGCATCATTTATTGTTTAATTACATGGAACCTCATCAAAATAGTGTATTATTTAAAGTGTGAACCAAATGAGCACCTTACATATATGATTTTAGTTCTCATCGAAATAAAATAATATTATATTTAAGTATTACATTTTTCCACGTATATATGTTGCTGAGTAAAACAAATGACATCAGACTCAGTGATTATTATTTTTATTTCATCTTCTAAATGTCTTATTAACAGTGACATGCGCGCAAACAACACTTTGTACACGAACACGTGGATATATGAGGAAAAGTAATGAATGAAACGCGTCTGTGGTGATTATTATGTATTACTGTTATTCTTTGAGGTGACTGTTCTCTTTTCCAAAGTCCCAGCAGATGTGCGACATTTTCATTCATTTGCACAACTCTCCGTATTATTCTAACACAGAAAAGTCGCTCGTTTGACTTCAAACATTTAAACACAAATACTTTATTGAGTAAATATTGTGGACTAGTTTTCACCAGTCAGGCTGGAAGCTTTTACCACATGTTTATCTAAATCCTACAGTGATATTTTAAATCTCAGCTATGTGTATAATGAATTTATTTTTCTATATTCCAAGATGAAGGAGCAGTTGGACTGATTTGAGGGCAATAATTTGGAAAGTCGTTGCAGCATCCTCCGAGGTCCGAGTGTCCGGCCTTGGATAAAAAATGACCCGGGGACGTCCTGCTGGTTGTAAACTCATCCTGACACGGACTACAAGTCGCAGCGCACGGAATCTTGTGCGAGTAAAAATAGCTGGCTTGTCCGGAGATCATGTTAAAAGGGCAGGGATCTGACAGCGGCAGTGTGCACGCGGGGATGGACGTGGAGAAAGCGGCGCACGCTGCGCCGATCTGATGGCGGCGGGACTGCGCGCAGCTGACTCCGATGTAGGACATCTCCTGATGGTGAGCCTGCACGAACCGGTCCACGTCAGCCGGGGTCGCTCTGCTCAGGCGGGATCGCTGAGTCACAACAGACGCGGCGTGGTTGGAGAAGCGTGGGTGAGCGCTCAGGTAAGTCCCCGCGCCAAGGCTGCTGCGCACTGGAGTTTGCAGAGGCAGAAACGGCGGCACTGGCCAGTAAAACGAACTCGCCGCGGCCAAAGTCACGCTGGTTGCAGTGCTGGAGGACATCAGCCGTCCTCCTCCGCCGCCTCCTCCTCCTCGTTTCAGCGCAAGTTTGGCCCTAGATCCAGACGTGGTCCTGCGCCGGAGCTTCCCTGACGCGCCGCCTATGAAGACGTCCTCACTGCAGGGGTCCAGCATCCAGTAGTTGCCTTTCCCCGGGTCGTCGTAGTGTCGCGGCACTTTCACAAAACACTTATTGAGACTCAGGTTGTGCCTGATGGAGTTCTGCCACCCTTGTCTGTTCTGTCTGTAGTAGGGAAAGTTGTCCATGATGAACTCGTAGATGCCGTTGAGTGTGAGCCGTCGCTCTGGACTCTGGCGGATCGCCATCATGATCAGCGCGTTGTAGCTGAACGGAGGTTTCTCGCTTTTAACGATTCCTTCACTCTCCTTTGATTCCGCCTTGTTCCCATCTCGTTTCCCACTTGTGTCTTTTGTTTCCACTGTCGCGCCCAGTGTGGGAATTTCGCGCTTGACTTCGCTGTCACACTTTTCATCCTGGCTGGATTTACCTGGATGTTTCTGGGACGGAGAGTGAGACTCGTGCATCATCCCGTCTCGTCTCCACAACAGGCTGCTAATACTGAAGGAGGAGGACTTGTGGACACATCGCTCAGAAGTTTTCAAATCCTCCATTTCAAGCAATAATAATAATAATTATAATAAAAAAGCCTTCAGAAGTTCAAAATAGGAAATGAGCGACTGAGTGAAAGCTGCGCGGAGCAAAGAGGCGCTGATTCAAAGTGGTGAGGATCCAAAGAGACGCACTGGCCAGACAGCGCGACAACACATGCGCATGATCACAGAAAGCCTGCAGGACACGTTACCTACAAAAAGTAGTGGATTACTCTGCTGCTGCACCTTATGGTGACGTAAGCAGAGTTTGTCCCGCCGGAACAAATCTTCATTTTAGGAAACAGCTGTTTTACATAAAGATATGTTTTCTCCAAAAAACTAAAGCAGCGCCACAAGAAGACCATTCATTCCTCCACTTCTGGGCAACACTAGTATACAAGACACAATAATCTCACTCGTGATCTGCAGGTAACGGAATATGACTCTGCGCTGCTGTGCCAAAAGAAGGAGGTGCAACAATGTCAATCAGTGTGACTGATCTGTGAACTCAGGTTCAATTATGACACTTTTCATGACTCATGAAACTCAACCCTCTCACACGCGCCTTTCCCTCTGGGCTGCAGGTCTCTCTCTCTCTCTCTCTCTCTCTCTCTCTCTCTTTCTCTCTCTCTCTCTTTCTCTCTCTGTAATCTGGCATAAAATAAGGAAAGAAAGACAAAGCCTGAGCTGATCTTGTCAGTATAGGCCCTGACAACAGTGTGTTGTGTAACACCTCATCAAATATATGGCAGGGTGATTGTTCCTAAAACTTAGATTATTACACGATTTTAAATAAACATGAACGGTGTGAGAAAAATCTCCTTATTTTGAAACATCTCTTTGTTACTAAAATAAGTGCAAAGAACAGGCAGCTCTGGGCCTCACTTCCCTTCATGCCACATTAATATTTACTCTGATTAAAGGTCTTGTGTGTAACATTCAGTGTGTTTATTGGCAGATAAGGTTTTTTTTAATTGTTCCTTTCAAATAAAATGAGTTTGTAGCCTCAGAATAAGCTTTTCAGTCTACTACAGCCAAAGGCCTCGCTTTCTGAAGGCCGAGATCTCGCAGTGCTGTGATTCTACTGCGGCCTAAAAGAACAAACTAAAGAAATTTTATTTTTGTTCAACTTTTATTCAGGCAAACAAGGACAAATAACACCCTGTCTGGTAAGTGAAGGCCCTGTGACTGGCAATCAATGACTGATGATCAGAGGAGTCACTATAAGACGTCACTAATTCTTACAGACTGGACCTTTAAAATCAAAACCATTATTTATGTACACATTTCAGGTGATATCCCTTTCCCATATTTTCAGAGGCTATTTGTTAAAACAAATAATTGGCACAGTAGCAAAACTAAACTCACATTACAGCTGCAGCTGCACAAACGAATACTGGTGTTTATTTTAGTGTTTTAATGATATTTAATTGGCTTGTATCCAAGCAGACGAGACAGTTCGACGTGTCATAGTAATACTGATACTGACAAATACTGCTCTGTTCAGTTCAAGTGTCCCTTTGCAGACGTGACTCAGGCACCAGGAAGCAGCTAAATGGAACTCGGCCACACTTACACCTGTGCTTTGTAACATGTCAAAAGTCTGCAGAGAGGAAATACCCACAGGGCTTTCCCATGTATGTAGACACTGCAGTTCATCCACATGTTCAGGCAGCATTTTCCCTGCAGACTTCCTAAATACAAATACTTTTTGTATTTTGATTAAATAAATGATTTAACTGTGTGTCGCTGCTACAGATTCAGGCTGGTTCTCATCCAGAAAGACAGTGTGAAATGGTCTGGGGTCTTTGTCTATGTATTGTATGTGACACCATTCATCCATATTGTGTATTTTCCATTGTTTTGAGTCTTGTGACTCTACCAAAGCTGTTCATCTGTGCCTGAGATTTTGTTTTTGACTGAATGTGCTCTCTAAAGAAGCTGTCCTGAACCTGAAATGCTTTCCCCTAGAGGCAAGAAAGAGAACTGCACAGTATGCATCCTTGTCTGTGTCAGATTATGGTGATGTGATTTACATGCATGCAGATTCATCTCATCTTCAGAAACTGGACTCTGTATATCATGCTGCTATACACTCTGGTTAACCTAACCCAGAGGAGGAACAATGTATATGCTGATTTTTGCTATCAAAGCCTTGTGAGGTAAACTTCCTGTGTATATTTCTAGCCTCTTATCATATCGCACCAGCAACTACAGCACTAGGTCTGCCACTCAACTTTTTTTTTTTAAATGCTCCCAGAATGAACTCAGAATTCGGTAAAACTGCTTCCTCCTTCTACACCATGGACACGGAATGAGCTGCAAAACATAATTTCACTACAGACATGACTTCTTTAAACACATTCAAAGGCACTGTATGGACCGTCATGACAGAAACATGTTTCACGTAACCTTTTTGAGGGGTTCGTATGAAGGATCTTGTTGGTATGGTCTGTATACTTCTATACTTCTTATTATATCTCTCTTTTTTAGTCTAATTTTATATTCTGTTGTGAGTTTTATTTTCTGAAACTATTTGTACTATCTATGCTGTTATCTTGACCAGGACTCTCTGGAGGAAGAGATCTTGCATCTCAATGGGACCTTCCTGGTTAAATAAAGGATAAATCAGGTTTCTTGCTGCAGGGACAAACACATAATAACTAAATATTTAATCTTAAAAAAAAAAACTAACCTCTAGAAGAGAAAGGCCTTCCCTTCATTACACAGTAAAATTTATGCCAAAAGTTAAAATTGGAATTAGTTTCAAGTTTTGGTATGATAACTCACAGGTAAATGTAAACCACCACAGATACCAGGCCATTCTGTACATACACACTGACCAATTACAATTCAGCTGTTTACTTCACCTAAGCTGGGACAACACCTTGCTCATTTCCAGACATAGTCAGAAAAGAAATAATCAGTTAACCTGAGTTCTACAGAACACATTAGTCATGACGACTGCAAACTGTTCCCATGATACGCCCGTCCACACAAGTGAACACTTGTTGGGAATGTTTGTGTTGCTGCAGAAAGCTTGCACTGCTGTCTCAGGACTTGTAATCTCCTCAGATCTTTTGTTATTTAAATGTATTCTGTTCTCCTATGCTGCTCGTGTTTGCGACCCAGATGTGGAAATCCAAGCAGCAGCAGCAGCAGCAGCAGCAGCAGCGCTACTCATGGATAAATGTGACCTTCTTGGTTTCAAAGCGAAAAAACAAAAACAGACAGAATACCTTATAGTAATGTAATCAAATAATATTAGAAACAATCGGTATTTTATTTTCAAAAGACCTTCAAAAGGTAAAATAGAAAGAAAATGGGGTTTAATTAATGTGAAATGTTTATGATACAGTGCACGAACAATAATATCAAGTAAGTCTTTGTTAAATAAAATGTCTAATTCCACCATATAAAGTTAAGAGCTGTGCTTAAAAGGTTATTCATATTTTGTCTGTAAGTCTCATCCTCTGAGACTGGTTCCTCTGTGAAATGAGCAACAGACCGTGATCATGTTGTGAAACCTGTAGGACTTCTTCCTTTTACAACACTTTACAAGCATTTCTCTCAGTGAAAGGTCCGTGCTTTACCATTTATACCCCGTTTACACCAAATGTTGAAGTGTAAGTGCCAGAGGGCGAGAGTCCTCCGTCAGCAACTGCAGCATGTTTTATGTAGTGCCCCTCAGTTGTGCCAGTGCAGCATAAAGATTCTCTCCTGGACACTGAGTGTTTCCCAGATCTCTGTGTCCTAACAGAGAGAAGTCTGCGTGTAAAAAGCCTCGGGAAACTCCAGACTGCAGCAGCTGATTGACTGACAGTATTGCGTCTTTGCTTGGAGAGTCATCTGAAGTCAAAAAGCAGTAGCATTAATGTTCCATGTTGCCAGCTCTCCCTGCTATTATTATGCTGAATGCTTGGCAACAACTAATTGAAACTGCTACTTGAAACAAAAATAATTAGCAAATCACCAAGATGCTTTTCTGATAATTGTGCTATTTTTGATTGTTCGGTTAGAAAGAAAGAAAAAATAAGCAAATCATAGGCAGCTCATATCTAAAGAAGTTTTCATCCTGGCATACTCGCAACCACAAAGTAAATATCAGGGCGGGACATTTTTTTTTACTTATTTAATAATTGTGATTTGAGTTGCCATATAATTTGTTGCACCAGGTTTCAAAACCTTATTTATAGATGTAAAACATCAAATGTAAATACATGGTGGTCCCAGTACAAGTAAAGGCGTGTGGTGCCCCTGAGCAAGGCATCCAATCCAATCAAAATTAACTAATTCTAATAAAAAAAAGGCTCATTCTAGGATAACGAAAAACAACAATTCACACAAGCAGGTGATTGTACACATGTAGAAATTGAGAATTGCTTTTGTTAATAATCAATTTCTGACAATTGAGAATAGTTTCACCTAAATTTTACAAACTAAACCATTAATTTGGCATCGAACAATCAAAAATAGAATCACAGCATCTGTCAGGTAAAACTGCATTAAAAGATAAGTTGCCCAAAATGTTCAGCCCTGCTGGACACATGTGTTTTTGTTGTTGCCACAACATAATAGTTAAAAAAAAAAAAAAAAAGTGCTTACTGTTGAAATTGCCCATGAAAGCAATCCCCACTGAGTCATGATTGTTGCCTCTGGAATGCGCCCCTACCACACCCCAGCCTCTGCCCTCGAACACTCTGCCATCTTGTCCGATGAGAAAACTGAAACATATACAGGTTATTATTTAGCGGCGCAAACAGAACTGACATGACTATACATGACTGAAGCCTGAATCAAATATTTGTTTTCTTGTGAGGCAAAGCTACTCACTTGTATCCAATGTCATCAAAGCCTCTGTCCACCATATGTCCTCTCTGAATGCTGAAAATCTGCTGCTTACATTCTTCCAGGCCTTTGCAGCCTGGCAGGGCAGTATGGTGGATTATAACTCTTCGCGCTGAGCTTTTCAGTCTCTCTGTTTGTTTAGGTTCTGCTGCTCGCCACTGGGCCCTTTCAACGATGTCCACTGAAAGGCGGCGTGAAATGGTCAGAAGCATTTCCAACACAAAAGTCAGCTCATGTCATCATAGCACACGTATTGCAGAAGGTAATTATATTGTCATACCTTTACGTTCCATCATTCTGTAGAGTTTTAAGTAGAGTGACCAGCAGTAGAGTGTGCAGCAGGATTATCAAAGAAGATTTTTCAGGAGGCGTGGTCATGGGAAGTACACCTTTATGGGCAATTCATTATCCAACATTCATGTCAGCTGAGTCACAGTCTAAAGTTACACAACGACTGGTTTGGAATATACATTTGAAAAAAAGGAGGAAGTAGGAATAAAACTGTAACTGCTTCAAAATCACAATAACTGTAGATGGGAAAGGCTACAGTTATTGGTGTGAATATTTACAGATATATACATGTTTCAATAAAAAAGTCAGACACATTTGAAACAAGTGATTCCTTTTAATCTAATGAAACACATTTGAAAATGACAACTGCTAAAAAAATATATTCACAAACCGATCATTTCAGAATCTACAAGCTTCTGTTTAACAACAAACTGGTAGGAAAAAAAATTGTCCACTGGAGCTTTTTTGGAACAGAAATACTGAAGATGCAAGTGTCCGCCCTCTTCATCTTCACCAGCTTTACTCCGTCCACCTGTGTCCACAGTGAGGAGCTGTGCAGACGTAGTATAGTCTCATTGCATCCTGTCAGGAGAATAAAAGTGTTTGTTAAAAACAGTAGATCTTCTCCCACAGAGAGAACAATCATACACAAACTATACAGTGTGAGATCATTACCTCAGCTTTCATACTGTGAGACTGGAAGAACACTGCCTCCTTGTGACCACATCTGGGAACAGACACAGTGCATGCACAACATTAGAAAATACACCAGCTGCTGACACAGCAACACATTTCACAATCAGTGACAGTCCAAAAAAGACAAATGCTGGATTCTAGTCAAACAGATGCTCGAGTGTGAGAATATATTATCGAACACTTCAATTACAAACCTGTTAAAAGTCTGGTGTGTGGTGCAAGATCCTGACCTGATTAGTTTGAGTGTAATAATGATGATGTAACGGGTAGGGAGTTCACAATAAATATAACATGATAATAACAATAAACAAAATGATTCACATGACATGAGCAAAAAAGATTAAACACAGTAAGTCTATGTTTAATAACTCAAAAACAATGTCAATAAATAATAAAATCCAAACCTTAAATCATTATATTAGCTCACATTAGCTCAATAAGGATTACTAGTTTCAGTTTACACAAACTGGCTGTACTTGTCTTGTAATTGTCCAGTAAATACAGAAAAGGTGCTAAAATATAAAAACATTATTATTATTCAGCATTATTCAGGTTGTGACGAGGAAAAATTTAATAAGATTATCATATTAGCAACAAGTTAAATCTGTTCAACTTTCTGTTCTGCCCATTGTTTTCCACTGCCAAGTGCCCTTCTATAATATAATGTGGCACCAAACCAGTAAAAAATGGGTCCTTACCCATGATAACATAGATAAACAATTGGGGTTGTCCATAGATAACTTGTGCTGTCAGCTAATTGTGGTTAAACCTACTTGGGACAAGGGTGATCCTCTGTTCTTGGTAGAGTTGGATCCTGAGACACATCAGCGATGATCTGCGTCAATTCACTGGAGAAAAAACAAAACGGAAATGTCCTTAATGGATCAAAAATAATTCTCTTCTCTTCTTATGAGGTCACTCAATAATAAAAAAACATAATAAAACATGGTCAGTTGTGGTCTAAAATCTGTGGTTTCTTTGAGCACAGTGCACACCTAAAAAGTTAATTCAACTCTTTACAACTGGGTCAGATAATCAGGAATAAATTATAAACTGGCCACTGTAGTTTGTGATACTTACTCAACCTCGTGGGTGATCTTATTGACATATATGCAGCTGTTGTCTGCCTCTTGTTGGTAGTCACAATTTCTGCACTGTGGGTTGAAATAAATTCAGTGCAAATTAAGACAAACAAACGAAGAGACCTGCCTTATCTACCAAATAAGGCAGAGAAAATGACATGAACGGTATGCAGTGGATATGTAAACAGAGTTTTGGACAGGGACCTTTTCCAGAAAGCAGGCTCAACAAACTTTGAACTAAAGCCTGTAAATTCATTCACACAGTTCTCTCAGTGTCCCAGCCCGCTCACCGAACCTTTACTGTTTAAGCTGCTTAGACTAATGTTATGTCAGTGTGCACGTATGAATTGGTTCCTATCTGAGCATCACTCAGACTGATACAGAGCCTTGAAAATAACTCTTGAAATGACACTTACCGCATACAGCAGGACACGGTTCTCCTTGTCTTCTTTCGGGTACAACATGTTATTACTGAAAAGAGAGTCGGTGTTTTCAATGACTTCCTGAGGTTTTCAAATGTTATAAAACAAGACGAAGCGTAACAACATTAAGCGTGTGTAGCTAGCAAGCTAACGATGTTAAATTCCCTAGCCTCTATTCTGCCACACACTCACCATTCTTGACAAAAACGTATCCCAACAAATCCGGGTTCGTATGTTCCACTGTCTAAATCCATTGTACAAAAATAAAATAAAAAATACTGGTGGAATAACTTACAACAATACAACAAACGTGACGCTCAGTCACTTTACACCGCGGTCAGATTATCCAACCGCTTGGAAACACATCACCTGCGCATGCGTTAACCACAAAACGAGGTCTTTTTTTTGAAACAGCGCCTCCTTCGGGCTTGGAGGGGAATGATTTGATGTCATCAAAAATAGCTGCGAGTCCATACAAAAAGAATAATCATTATCATTATAAAGCTAAATAATTATGGAAGAGTATTAAGTAGTATTTTATAAAACAAAATAAAAACTGATATTACATTTGTAATTCTGACTTTTTGCTCAGAAGTCTGACTTTAATCTCTTTAATTTTGCTTCCAGATAATTTTCACATGTGGCCTTAATCCTATACTCTTCCGTAAATAACAATGATAATAATAATGATAATTTGTTAATATGTATTGACTGACACACATAATTCATGCAAATGAAACATATTATTTGGTGTTAATAATGTACATTCTGCATCAAACCATTGCCACATTTGTGTATCAAATTAACACATTAGTCACAAATTTGCTGGTGCATAAAGGAAATTCCTTTTGACACTCTTAACTCAAACGTACTCCAACAAAGACAGTGTCATTGTCTACACTCGCAAAGATGTCGTTTCTATCACACCCCCAGAGATTCACCCACACCTGATCATTCTTGGACAGCTTCACCACACTGCTGACACTGGCCACTTGGCTACATTTGTCAGGGAGGGAGGTGTGATACAGAGACACCACTTTCTCTCCGTTCTTGAATATAGCACACTGTCCACGCCCGTAGACAGACACGTGTATGGTGAAGTGATACAAGCCCTCCACAGGACACATGAAGATGCCGGTGTCAGGACTGTAGCTGTCTCCCTCGTTGACCACAACAGTGGTGAACTTCAGGACTCCAGAGTGTTTTGGGTAGCTGTCACAGACGTCCAGCTTGGCTGTAAAGGCCACAGGGCCCGGGTCTGTCAAAACAAGCAACAATTTTATCAGCACGATCGTTTCCTTTCACAAAGCCACATCTGATCAGCATCTCCTGTGGTTTTCCTGCCGAAATATTTAAAAAGAGTTGCTGTGCAAAAGAGCCAACATTTTATATAATTGGTGGAGAATAGCATGCAAAAATGAAGTCCATTTTAAATGTCAGGAGACACGTCAGATTGTTTTTATTGAGAATTTATATAACTACCCTCTCCTCCTAATTATTATAATATTAAATCTATGAATGTCTGAGAGAGCTGAAAATAGAGAGCTTTTTTTTTGTTTGTTTTTTTTACCTGAGGGAGAAACATTGTCTCCACGGCGAGGGGAAAATTCCATGACTTAAACTCCAGATGATGAGCACGTCTGTGAATCACAACAAACAGCTGTAATATGTTAATGGTATCCCCACAGTGTTTGACAGCTTTGCAGGCTTTTAAAGCCAGGGATTTATACACATGATGCAACACATGTTACCACACCATACAACAAATATACAGAATGAAAGATGCAAAACAAGCACATGCAATCTCTATGGAACTAAGAGTTTGTTTTACCTGTTGCTGTCTTGCAGGGGAGTGCTGCAGAATGTTAGAGATGAGCAGAGACACAGAGCGAAGTTGCTCACCTGGTTTGAAGGAGGAACCAGTTCATTCAGTTCTCCATCCTTGTTGTTTCAAAGCCAGAGGGAATTCATTTTGAGAAAACTAAATAAATAAATAAAAATGCAAGAATGCTTTCTTTTTAAATGAAGAATAATTCTTGGTTCGACTTCTACTGTTTCTTTTTCTGTTCAGTAATTTTTGGCTATTTCAAACTCGAAGGAAAAATATCAAATGTTTGCAGTGACAAACAGAAGCTTGAGTCTCATGTTTGTATAGAGCCTCTCAATACCTGTTTACTGAGCAATAACGACAGGTTTATGCCATGGTAATTGTCTTCAACCGTTCACAATCACAGAGCTGAATGTGTTTTAAATCTGATATGTAAGTATATGATGAACGACACAAGTGAACCATGAATATATTAAATCTCTAAGTTAGACACAAGCACATTTTCTAATCATCGTGTCTAATTATGTTTGAGATATTTGAGATCATTTGTGTTCTCTTAAAAGTTTGAACCAACCATCACATTTGTTTGACATAACGCGATACACTTGTTGTAGTGCTGCTGCACCAATAAAGAGCATGATGAAACCTAAATTAGAGGGGAGGTTAAGAGCGGAATAAAGTAAGAAAATATGACATCATTATTCCCACACACTCAGTTGTGGTACTTCTACCTCTGGCTGTGTGCAGGTGTGTCAAAACAGGAATTGTGTCCTTGCTACATCACTAGAGTAGAAGACTGCACATACTACACACACACACACACACACGCACACGCGCGCACACAAACACACACACACACACACACACACACACACACACACATAGTTTTTCTTTCATTCGACTGTGCAATTCTGAAGAAGCAGGAAATGCTTCATGAAACATAAGGCCTTTCCTCTTTCTAGATAGATAGATATATAGATAGTAAATAGATAGATAGATAGATAGATAGATAGATAGATAGATAGATAGATAGATAGATAGATAGTAAATAGATAGATAGATAGATAGATAGATAAACCCCGCCCCATCCATGAGCCCTTGATCCCTGGGCTAATTCCATGAATCGCCCAAATCTAAATCCACACACGGAGCAGCAACACACAGTTGAAAAATAAGAGGGAGGGAAAGAGAGAGCGACAAACTGACAGATGTTGGAGAATATAGAAGGTAAGTTATTAATAAAATATCCATGATTATTTTGTGAGCAGTTATAGTCCGTTGGTTGAGCCTCCATCAACAGTTTGTGCCGTGTGCCAACTGTGTGCCCTATATATACTGTGTATTTATATGTGTTTCCTCACAGATGCACCAAACGACCCAGTGTGCCAACTCATCAGAGTAGACCGTCAAGCCTGGCTGACGTCACCCACCCAGCCTCTGTAATCGAAAGAGACGCTAATCCAAAGCCTGGCAGTGGGGTGGGGTGGGGTGGGACAGGGAGGGGTATTGAGAGAGACACGAGGAAGGGAGTGGGATTCACAGGAGACTGGTGAGTGCATGTCGGCTGTGGGTGAGCAGGCAGACTCAGCACTGATCTGGACGAGTGACATGGTGCTGCTCTGACTGTAAAAGGACACCAGGCACACCTCTACCACCTGACCATCTTCTAAAGGTTTGGAAACTCTGAGGGTTCAAGCAACCCACAAGCCAGGCTTCGCCCTGGAGGCCACAAGCCTCGCTGAGGGCTCTGCGGAGGGGGAAGGCTGTGGGAGCTCACCCCCACTCGAGTCACCGCCACTCATCGTGGAGGAGCTGAGCTTTGCCACTGTGGACCTGTGCCAAGATGGAGAAGACATCTGTCTGACTGCACCTGAGGGGTAAGAGGACATGGGGGTCAATGCAGGGTCCAAACAAGAATAGTTGTGCTAACGTGTCTCTCTCTGCGTGTGTGAAAGCATGTTTGTATCTGAATATATGTAAGGATTTTCTGAAGGTTTTGAGATGTCACCTCAGGTCATCGTGAATTTATAAATGCCATAAAAAACTGTCAAGGTCCTTTGAAGTTAAAATTGTGTAAATCAAACTGGAAAAACCCATGGTCAATGTTTCTTCAGAGTTTCCGCCACACTCTTTCATAAGGTGCATTTAAAAACGACATGTCGCAAGGAAACGTTCTCAGAGCCACATCCTCCTGATGGCTCTGATAATAGCTCAGCTGTCAACACCCAGGTGCACGTTTCACTGATCATATAGCTCGGGGTTGTAACACTATATTCACTGTTTTATGCACAGCATTTCTAAATAAGAAAACAGAGCGCGGCGGCGCACAAACAAAGACTGACTGTTGACTGAGCTGCAGTGTGCAGGTGTTCACAGGCAGTGTATATGTGTGGGATTACATGGAGGTTAAGCTGCTTCTTCATCATAATAGCTGCTGAAAGTTTCCATCCCAGGTGGCGCACACACACACACAGCTTATCGTGCCACATTTGTCAGCAGCATAATATCAGAAATTGAACATTGTAGCAGCGCCGTGCACTCGCTCACAAGTGGGTCAAAAAAATGACAGACTCCTCCTAAAGCTGATCTTGTTGAGATGAGAACAGGGTGTCCTCGTTTTATCTGTTGTGTAAACTGACTTAGTGTTTCTTCGTTTGCCGTAATAAATGAACTCGGAATCTGTTAAAGTAAATGATGTTCAGAACAATTGAGTGAGTGGAAGAGAAGGTGAGATACGAGGATACTTTGATGGTGATGCTATCTTTACACATTTCCTGTTTGACACACGCTCTCTCTGTCGATTGTCTTAAGACAGAGTTCACAAAAAGGTTTAGAAACTTGGTTTTGGTTTAGGTTAGGTGGTTTGGGGTTAGGCATGGTGATGGTTTTTGGGGCTAAGGAATGCATTATGTCTATGAGTGTCCTCACAGCTATAGAGAGACAAATGCAAACTGTGTGTGTGTACTAAAAACACTTATAAGCCATATTAAACAAGGACTTTTTGTGAATGTGAGGGCAATATAGCTAGTCCTGACATTCTGTCACACCTTTAAAGGGCCGTTAACGGGTTAAGACTTTTTAGGTTAAGGGTGTTAGGATTAAGCATTCATTTGTGATGGCTAAGGTTAAGGTAAGTGTCTACGTGTGTCCTCACTGAGAACGCTGTACAAAAAATGTGCACGCGTGCAAGAGTCATGGAGATAAGATCAAGCATGTTCTTGCAGTGGGTTTACAAGATGTCAGAAACAAATCATTTGACTAGTACATGGAGAGACGCAGGCGTACGTGTTGTACACTGATATCAAAAAGTACCAGACACACACTACAGATACATTAGATTTTGTCATTTTTGCTTAAAGCTCGAGCGACGGTGTCATCGCAGCATGTCTCTACCATGATTGGTACTTAAACAGAGTGAGCAAACACTACACAGCAGGGAAGAAGGAGAGGGGGCAGGAGAGAAGGATGAAAAGAGGATTCAGGCAGATCCTCAGTTCTACTTAATCCCCCCTGTTAGCTCTTGTAGAGACTTTAAATAGAATGAGTTTAGATATGGACGCAGGCGTGTGCTTCTGTCTGAAACAGTTGAGACCACTTGATGCAGTGCATTGATAAAGGTTGCAGGATCAGCTGAAAGAAAAGCATGCGGGACTTTGGTTTGTAAAGGGGAGGCTAATACTGTAGTGGCTCTGATGTAACACAGAGGCTCATAGGTTTGATTCAGTCAGACTGAAATATGAGCATCAGAGGATTTAATCCATATTGGTATCAATCCGTATTATAGCTCTGTTCTAATCCAGACTATGACTGCATTTCAGCGTGTTTGTCCCCTGCTCACCGGCCCTGACACGTAAGACCAACCAAAAGCTAGAAACGTTGGATTCTGATGATGTCATTCAGAATCATCTAAATCAACACAGGATGTTGATGTTGAGATAAAACAAAATAACCTAAAACCAACACATTCTGAAAAGTGTTATCACGATGTTGTTACTGTCATACTAAAACGTATTTCTGAAGGGGATTTTCTGTGAGTTTCTGCAAGAGTTTCCACATTTAAAGAATAATTATATTGGTGTGCAGGGATTTTAAATGAAAAGTACATAGATCTAGCGAACTCAGCCATCAGAAATCACCTTTTTTAACCGTTTGAAGCTTTTAACTGAGAAACAAAACTATGGCTTAAACATGGCAAATCTGTGAACACTGGCCTTGAGCTAAATAATCTTGATTTTAGTCATTATTAGAAGCACTGTCTCAAGTCATCGGTGAATGTCAATTGTGATAGCCTTGTATATATTGTTAATTGTTCATGTCTATTTTATTTTATTAGTTTGTGGTAATGTAATTATTGGTAATTATTCTATGGAAGCCTAACCAGGGACAAAAACTACAGACATCCTATATACATGACACTGGTTACATTTAGTTAAGAAAGAACAGTGCTTTTATCCATACTTCCAGTCAAATAAATAAAGAGAGTAAAGTGGATGTGCAAAGGAAACAAAATGTAGATAAAGCGTCCATGCTAGAATTGGATCTGTATTGTTATGTTCTACTCTCATTATATCCACACTCTGTTTCTGCAGAGCAACACCGGAGATGTTCAGCCAGGACCCAAACTGTGAAGACATGAAAAGGACAGATGAGAGATTGCCATTCCAGGTGTGTTCCATCATCATACCATGACCAATCCAATAGTTAATCAAACCAGAACAAGATTAATACAGGGTTGTCAGAGATTGCTGAACTGAAGTGCTGAAACAATAAGTAAACAACTTCCAATGTTCACCTGTTGAAAAACAACAATATAGGCTTCTAGCTTTGAACTCTTTGAAAAATAAGATCAAGACTGGAGCATGTTGGTGCTGCTCCACTAGGAAAGCAGTGTGGCTTTCCTACCGAATTCACAGCCTGCCCTCTTCTACCTTCTCCTTCAGATCTTCCCTGACCCTGTTGAGATCATCCTGGGTCCAGACACGTCCTTGAGCAGCCCGGAGCAGGAACTTGGGAGAGAACGTCTCCCCTCCATTGTGGTGGAACCCACGGAGGTGAGCGAGGTGGAGAGCGGAGAGCTGCGCTGGCCTCCGGAGAACTTGGACCTGGATGACGATGACGAGGACCTGTTCTTGGAGCAGTGCATCCCCCCGGCTAATATTGCAGAGTGGGGAGAGGAGGAAGAAGAGGAGGGGGAGGAGGAGGAAGAGGAAACGTCAGTTATACTGAACCAGCACCAAGGCTTGACGCTCATTGGTGAGCTGAATGTTTTCATACTCTCTACTTTATAGTCAATTTTTTAAACAGTTGTTTTCACTTTAATGTGTCCTTCAAAACACTTTACCCACTCACCATATAAACTACTGGGTTTCTTTCCCCAACAGAAAAACCCTGTGTAATTACAGCAGTAAAAAAAGGTTAAATAAAAAGGAAAAGGAGAGAAAGAGGAAGTCACTGGACATATTTGGAGCATCCAAAAGGGGAATCTGAAATGCAGTGTTCAGCGAGATGTAAATAGCGACATTTCCCTCTGCAAGTGAGATATTTAGGAAGATGAAGATCTTCTGATTGACATGGCGAAAAGGAATGAACCAGTGAGTTTGCTAGAAAAACTTAAACGAAGTGAAATCCTATAGGTTTGAAATAAAACCTATAGGAGTGTTTTGTTGTTGGTGTTTTTGTTATGCAACTATAGAGGCAGAGGGACAGTTGTGCATCATGAAATCATGGTCTGTCACTGAAGGACACAGGTTTGACTGTTCAACCAAACTCCACAGTGACTTCAGGAGTGAGGATTTTCAGGCAAACAGCAGATGAAACGGTCATTTCTGTCTGCTTCAAACATTTGTGGCTGCACAAATATAGGCAGGGCTCTAAATGGTTTGTTCTCGTTTAGTTCTTTGTAATTCTTCCTATTTTTTTAGTTGCCACAGCGCTAAATGTCCCTCGAATACATTATGAATATACATTAGAAAACACTGTACTGGGAAACCAAAGTGTCTGCGAGGTCAGTATTTTGTCATCATCGCGTTGCCACCACAAACCCTGCTTATCAGGAATCATGCAGAGTCACAGTTTCTGTGGCATGCTGTTTGCCTTTTTGGTCAAAGGTGAACTGTATGTGTGTGTGTGTGTTGTTGTGTTTCTAGCTTTGTGATGACCAAATATCCATACAGAGTAAGGACATTATGGCTGGTCTTTTAAAGGGCTTTTTGGGGTGGGGGTGGTTTTAGGGTTAGAATTGGGTTAAGGTTAGGGTAAGGGACTATGTAGCAGGGACTGATGGTTTCTGCCCAACTGCCTTGGGACTTAGAATTAAAACTTGAAAATGAAAAAGGGAAAAAGCCAGATCTGCAGAAAACACTGTTGTATTAAAACTATGCACAAGCAAAGGGAATTATTTTGAACCACTAGGGGAATTTGGGTCTATTCATGGCGACCAAAAACCACAAATATAATATTTACTTTGTGTGAAAGAAAGAAGTTTATATGAGAGTATCCATTTGTTTTTGTCTTACATGAGTGGGAGCTGCATGATCTCAGTGTTAGCGTGACAAGGACGCCACTGTACTTGTAAGTGTTTCCCAAACACAATGTAAAGGGAGTGTGTCTCTTGTTTTCACACAGACCTACAGTCGGACGCATTTCGAGATGACACCCCCACACTTCCACCGAGCAGCACTTCAGCCTTCAACTGACTCAACTGCTGACTGAGCTGCACCTCGGATGACTCAAGAGGAAACATCCTCATCAAGTTTCAGAAGAAAACGTAGCAAATGTAGCAACCGAGATTAGGCAAAGTGTGACCTAAAAAAAAGAAGAAAAAGCGATGTTAATACAAACACTACACAAATTTTATACACTACTACACAAACGCAACTGTTGCCAACTGTGAATTCATGCTCTAAGTTGTATTACAGTGAGTGAAGGCAAACACATTCTCACACACACATCACAGTGTGTGTGAGAACCCTAACCCTAACCCTAACCCATCACACGTCACAGCTCACTGACGTTGGGAATAATTGAGCAATATAATGTCTTTGCTGTGTGTTTCTTTCTGAACTTGTGGGAAACCTTCTGCTGACATTGTGGCTTTGTGTTTCATTTCCCTAGTTGTTTCCTAATTTTAAAGGGCTCACAGATGACATAAAGATGACATCCGAGCATCTCAACAAACTCTCTTCATCTTGTGCTCATTATCTATGCGTCATCTCTGATTCAGACCGAACCCAGTAACTCAATGTCTTCATTAAAGATCAGCATTTTACCCCATGTATTGGCTGTTCCTAGAATCAACCCATGTTGTTTTAGATTTTTCTCGATTTTTAATTTTTTTTTAAGATGTCATTTTTAATCATAAGGCGGATGACTCATCGTTCATCATGTGAATGACAAATGATGACTGATACTTGAACATTTGACCCAAAACAGGGGACTGTAATGCTTATTTCGCAAAAAAAAGAAGGGCAGCTCTATTTATATTTCGTTACAGCAGTTGTACACGCAAGTAGGACTGATAGAAATGTGTAGTTATACAGTATTTTGTGAGTAGCCTGATTTGTGAACAATTTATATAAATGGAAAAAGTTGTTGTGTTATTATAAAATGATTATTAAAATAAATAAATGAATAAAGTCTTCCGGACTGTCGCTTTATTCTACATTAAGGTGGTACTCAATAATATAAGATCAATCACAAATTACGATGGAATATGGAAAACCATATGCAGAACATTTAAATTCACAATATTTGTAAGGAAGGTGAACGATGTAAAAATACAGAGCAGATGCACTGAATAGATAAGCAGAAGGCTTCATGAAGCAGGAATAACACAACTACACGGTTGTAATTGCTGCAAATGTGTACTGAGACCACACTTAGTCACAAATGCATGGAGGAGACGTTCTAAGTTTAAATGAATAAAGTTTAACAGTAAAAACCAGCAACTTCAAAGTAAACAGATGGAAGGACATTTAGCAACAATACATTAATAAATATTAAAAATGCATTGCTAAGGATGTATGCGTAATTTAAAAATCACTTTATTGAAATAGTCCTGCCACTTTCTTTGCTTTGGGGGTCAGAGTGTTTGTAGGTGTGTGCATGAAGGATGGGCTTATGCAAGACACTTAAAAGCAGAACAGCCCCGTGTTTTCCTGTTACAAGTGTGAGCACAACTTTAACCGACCGCTGAACATGTAAGTTCAAATATTACCAAATGTATTTATTACTTTGTCAGGTGATTTAAATATAATCAACTTTATTTGTAATTTGACATTGGCATTTATTTGTGATTTGACCTATTTTTTGTTTAAGAAAATAATTGGACTTAAATTTCACTAGAATCTACTGTCCGTTGTTCATCTGATGTGATTTAAACAGGTTGCAATTCTGTATTCTAAATCTACAGCTCTCGCAAATAATGGATTTTGATTCGGACCTGGATAACCAATCTTCATATGACTATAATTACACTTTGCCCATATTTCCTCCTGACATTGTGCCACCAAAGATTCAACCAATCCAGATAGTGGCTCTGATCCTCTATGGCCTTGTGGTCCTGCTGGGTGTCCCTGGGAACGCTGTGGTGGTGTGGGTGACGGGGTACTGCATGCCCCGCTCTGTCACGTCACTGTGGTTCCTCAACCTCGCCCTGGCTGACCTTCTGTGCTGCCTCTCCCTCCCTCTGCTCATGGTCCCGTTAGCACACGACGATCACTGGCACTTTGGTGCACTGGCCTGCACGCTGGTGAAGGGCCTGTTTTACCTGGTGATGTACTGCAGCATCCTGCAGCTGGTTTTGATCAGCGTGGATCGCTGGTTGATGGTCAGCAAGCCCGTCTGGTGCCAGAACAACAGACGACCAAGGCAGGCCATCTGTGGCTGTGCTGCCGTCTGGTGCCTGTCCCTGATCGTCAGCATCCCCCAGTTTGTCTACACCAAGCAGATCAAAGCAGGTGAAGAGAAGCGAGAGTGTGTGACAGTGAATAATGTAGCCAGTGCCTGGGTCATCACAACCTTTCAGTTCCTTTTGGGATTCGTCCTCCCATTCATGGTGATTGTTATCTGTCACTTGGTGGTGTACAATAAAACACAGAGGGGACTGACACGAGGTCGGAACCGTTCCAAGCGGACACGGAGGATCATCATTGCTGTGGTGCTGAGCTTCTTCCTGTGCTGGCTCCCTCTGCACATTGTGGACTTCCTTACGTTGATGATCCCTCGGGTTTCTCCTCACAGGCCCAAGCTTTACCTGGCACAGGTTTTAGCAATCTGCCTGGCATATTTCAACAGTTGCCTCAACCCTCTGCTGTACGTGTGTCTGGGCCGAGGCTTCAAAGACAGCATGAACCGCTCCCTTCGCAACATACTGCACTTCATCAGCGAGGACACACAGGCAGGCAGGAACAGCATTGCTACAACTGATACCAAAAGCTCGAGCTCGGGAAAGGAAATTACTCGAATCTGATGGTGTATTAACTTTGATATAGTCTCACAGTAGTCCTGCAGTTTAAAGTTCAGATTCTCAGAACTAAAGCTTTAAAGTTTGGAGTTGGGTCTGTAAGGACACATCATATGCTGTTACGAAGCGCTTTGCAGTGAGAATTTTGCTTAGTGACACAAAAATGAGGAAGCTAATTTGCAAACGGTGTTTTTTTTGTTCCTCAATGACAGTTCTGATCTGCAGCTCTGACCACTAGAGGGAGCCACATGAAAACAGTGCTGGGCCTCTTAACTGGCAGTCATTGTTTCAGTGTTAAAGTCTCACTGAGCCCAATAACAACAGATACAGGTCACAGAAGAGATTAAACAGATTTAAACTGAGATTATATGAGCTCTAGGCAGTTTATACAATGAATGCATGTTTTTAAACAATCCTGCTGTAAATGTATGATTTTTTTTTACCTGTTTAAAGAATAATAATAAAAAAACTATAAAAGTGTGTTGATGTATTAAAATTAAGAGTGACATTGCCTTTATTTAAAAACTACATTCATTCCAAACAAGGCCACATGATGGCAAATACAAAAAAAACATACATATTTACATTGTGGAGTAGTGGCTAGCACTGTAGCTTCACCGCAAGAAGGTCACCGGGTCGAATCTTGGTCAGTTAAGGGCCTTTCTGTGTGGAGTTTGCATGTTCTCCCTGTGTGTGTGTGTGTGTGTGTGTGTAGGTTTTCTTCGGGTTCTCCAGTTTCCTCCCACAGGTCAAGTGATCGCAGGCTATCAGCAGTGCTGTCGCTAAATACACCAGATTCCTCTGTTAAATGATGAGATTTTAGACATTTCTGTGCTAAATGCTGGAGATTAACCCACGTTTTCAGATTTGTTAAGTCTTTTTAACTGATCTACAGTTCGGTTTGATTCTTTTGCCTCTTCCTGTGACGGCACTGACCAACGAATGAACCTCGTCTGAGCAGGTACTAAAAAAAGCACTATCGCTAATGAAACAGCAAAATGACTTTGCCATGCCGAGGCGAGTCGATTCGCGCTAGTAGAAACACGCCATAAATTGACCATAGGTGTGAGTGTGAGAGTGGATGGTTGTTTTATCTCTGTGTGTCCCTGCGATGGACTGGCAACCTGTCCAGCGTGTAGCCCGCCTTTCACCCTGTGTCAGCTGGGATTGGCAACAGTGAAGGATAAAGCGGTAGATGATGAGCGAATGACTGAGTAAGTGAGTGAATTACAAAAAAAACTATAAAAGTGTGTTGATGTTCTAAAATTAAGAGTGACATTGCCTTTATTTAAAAACTACATTCATTCCAAACAAGGCCACATGACGGCATATACAAAAAAAACATACATATTTACATTGTGGAGTAGTGGCTAGCATTGTTGCCGCACAGCAAGAAGGTCACCGATCACCGGATCGAATCCCAGCCTTTCTGTGTGGAGTTTGCATGTTCTCCCTGTGTGCACGTGGGCTTTCTCCAGGTTCTCTGACCGTAGGTGTGAGTGTGAGAGGGAATGGCTGTGCATCTCTATACGTTGGCCCTGACATGTCGCCAGTCCATCACTGGCGACCTGTCCAAGGTGAACCCATCCTTTCCCGGGATTGGCTCCAGGCGACCATCATGAGTGTAAAGCGGTTGACAATGAGCGAGTGAGTGGTGTTTAGCAAGAATTGAAACGGAATTAATCAACCAGAAATGCTAGAGTTGTATGAAAACATACAACTCTAGATGAAAATAACCGATATGAAAAAAAAGAAAAAAAATTGGCAACATATTAAGTGTCAGTGTGATGAACCTGGGCATCATATCAGTTAATTAAAGCAGGATAATCTGCATTAATCTAATAATGCAGATTAATAATAATGATGGCTGTTGTGTACAAGAGAAATGACATCCCTGCAGACAGCAGGACTTTAATCATGTCTCTCACGACACAGAAAATGGAGGTAGGTAGAGTAGACAGACTCTATTTTGATAGCGACCGAAAGTAACAGCCACAACGTTGCTGTGAAAATGGCTCAACTCCGTGGTGAAGGTTATGGGCTTGTCCTCATACAGTGGTCATGACTTTGAGGGACCCTGAGCGGAATCTGAGGATCTTCTTCTTGAGAGCATGAGAGGCCTTGATCTTGACAAAGGCTTTTGGTTGAGTGGGGGCGTTGGCCGTGGCCTGCGGTGAAGGCGAGGATGAGGAGGAGGTCGAAACAAAGCGAGGTGGCAGCTGCTGTGGCCATACCAGCCCCCCACTCTCATCTGAGTCACTGGACAGTGAGCTGGAGGCTGGGGAATACACCTCACTCATGCTGGACTCGGACTCGATGGGGGCAGGACCGGTGTAGCCCTCCTCTCCCTGACAGAGAGGTGCTCTCTCCTGAACGTCAGAGTGCCAGCGTTCAGTTGGCTGCTGCTGCTGATGGTGGTCCTGTGTTTGGGAATGGAGATTTGAGTGACCATGGTGCGCTTTTCGAGTTGGTCGCCTATGTGCCTGCACTGCACGGGTCTCCCCTTCATCCTGGCTGAGCTCCAGGTTGGAGCACCAGCGTTGACACACACTGTGGCTGTTGCTGCCAACCTGTGGTCTGGCGACCTGGCCTTGGTTCTGTTCTCTGTCTTGGTGCCTCTCTGTGGTGCTGTATCTGCGCTCAGGCAGCACTCGCTGGCTCAGGAGACTGTTTTCTGACTGGGATCGATTGGTTTTACTGTTTGATTTCTTGGATTTCTGTCGCTCGTTGTGGCTCTTTTTGGAGGTTCTAGACTTGGAGGTGGGGTGGTCAGGAGACACAACCGCTCGCCTGGGTTTAGGCTGCTCAAGGTTGTAGTGTTTGGGTGAGCGGACAGGAGCATGGCTGGCTTGTCCAGGGATAAACTGAGCACTTACTAAATTGTGCTTGTGATGAATAGGGGGTTGAAGATGTAGATAATGCTGGGGGGATGCGGGTTCACAACAAAGGTCAAGAGCCCCAACACCACATTTGGGGTCCAGGGAGGGCAGAGGGGATGGTAGCCTCCCAGCCAGGGAGTGTGGCCTGGACTGGGGGTAGGGCAGAGCCAGATAACAGTCCTCCTCCAAAGATGGGGCCTCTCCTCCACAGGCCTCCCCCTCTAGCTGGTCACAACCCCAGCTCTGGCTCTTAGGGTCTGCCGAAAGGTCAATATGGCGGTGTAGCTGGAGGTCAGGAAGACGCTGCTCTGTCGTAAGAGAAGGGGTTCTCCTGTGTAGTGAGTTGTGTCCAGAGGTACTGCAATATGGGAGGTCAGGGCTCAGGGTGGTGCGAGGCTGACACGGTCGCGGTGAGAGTGTGTAACGCTGGATGAGACTCAGGATGTAGTTCTCAACTCTTAAAGCCTGCTGGTAGTCCTCCTCAGTGACCTGGTCCTCTATGGGCTGCCAGGCTTGGTTGTATGTGGTGGAGTCCAGCTGCCAGGAGTCCACTGCTGAGCCCTCCTCAGCGATGCCCTCCAGAGGTGGGTAAGGGGCAGAGAAAGAACGGGGTAGAGTGGTGTGCACCACTGGCATATCCACCTCTCCATTCAACATGACAGGGTCTCCTGATGACAGAAAACAGCAATGATGTAAGGTGCAGTTAAAGCATAATAAAAACTATAAAATAACTTACAAGCAATAATGCAGGATGTTGTCACATGATATAAGGTACAGGGTATTTGCATTAGAAAGGAGAACCAATATTTATATCAGTTAGAAGTCACGATACAAACACACTCGTCTGTGTGTTTATATTGTGGTCCTTTCTTTTTTGGTAAATACAAGACCATATTACAAATATGCAGCATCCAAATGGGGTTTAAACACACCAAGGTCAGCATGTTCTGCATATGACATGATTACAAGTTCATAGGCTGCTTGGTATTGACATAAAGTGGGTCAAAGTGTCCAGCTGAAGGTGACCCTGCTGTTTTACTTTCAATTAACCCTTAGAACACAGAGCATTTCAGCTGTTTTTCCCATTACTATGTTTAAACGTACAGTGTATACAGAGGGTATAAGAATGTGCAATATAGACTGTCTTATATCCTTTTTTTCCAGCACAACCTATGCAATGTGATGAAAATATGAAAATTATTTAAAACTATATAAAAACACCTGAGCAAAAAGTACTCAATTGTTTTTAAAATCAACAGTTCAAAGTTCACTTGGCTCATTTTTATGAACAAAAAGAAAAGAAAAACAGTTTAATCACAACTTTGACTCAACAATATATAAAAAGACGAAAAAACCCAGGATGTCCATATAAGGAGTTGTGTATTATTGCCACGGCAATTGACCATGGGTGCACCTGCGGCACAGATCCATACCGCGTGAGCACTAAAGGTTAAAGTTCTGTTCTTTGATTTAAAAGACATCAGACCAGAGATAATATTGGTCTGGCATTTCTACAATGAAGAGCTCCACAAGGTGTGACATAGCTCCAAAATGACTCCGTGCCAACTCTTCTCCTCCTGGTCTGGTAACTTGAGGTAAACATTATAATACATGTGTGTTTTCATTGGTGACAGCCTAAATTAGACACAGCCAGTCACCAGTTGAACGTCGTGGATGAATAATAAATCTACCATGTTTTTTTTTATGTTTAAAAAGAACAAGAATAGAAGAAAGCATGTTGTGATTTAATCAGAGGGTATACAGTACGTGTAGCTTTCCTTACCCACAGACTTTGGCCTGTCATTGGTGTAACTCCAGGAGGAGGCCGTCTCTGCGGGCTCAGTGGAGAAAGATCTTCCTCTTGGTGACTGACCCTCACTTGACTCATAGAAACCTATGTGCAATTACAGAGGGAGAGAGGCAGAGAGAGAGAGAGTGAGATGACTCTCCCATTTATTACAGCCCACTGATTGTTCCAGTCGTCTAAAAATATGCTGCTTCATGCAGACGGTGTCTCACCACATTTCACTAACAGAGCATGAAAACAAAATTACAAGCAACTGAGGCAAAAAATAACACCACGAGCAGAGGAAAATTACAAACTCTATGCAGGTAGGTTACACATAAACATGACTTCTGTTGTATAGAGCAAGAGTCTCATGCAAAAAGTCGCTACACGATTGGGTTGGAAGTGAGTAAATGACAGAGTGCTCATTTTGAAAGTCATGTGTGGATTAAAAGAGTGGAAGTACCAGAGCTCGGCCGGCTGTCGCCCGTGTCTCCTTGAGCTCCATCATAACATCCGTCGTCTGTGTCGATCCTCAGTTCTCCCACCTGCTGTTCCAGTGCCTGCATCAGGCCCCATGGGGAACTCTGAAGAGCACTCTGTAACACACACAAGTACACACACGCACGCTCAGACCGCTTACTTGATGCAGTGTTTGATTGCACGGTGCTGGGAATAGATGCCTTAATAGAGGGTAAGCGATTCCCACAACAAAGCAACATTTTGACATGGGTTATTTTGTCAGATGATGAAATGCTACAGGCAGACGCAAAGTTGTGAATCCTTTATTGCTTTTTTCCTCCAGCTGCACCTGATCTCATTAACGGCTGTTGACATAAGATCTTACATTTTTATTCCTATAAGTGTTTTGTGTTTATGCATAAATGAGCTGGATCTATTTCTACAAGAGGTGGGAATCACAGGGTGTCTCACAATACAATACGATACGCGATACATGGTCCACAATACACCAATAATACACAGATAAAGTGATTCAATCATATAGTATATACATCACGGTATCTGTCTAACTGAAGATAACAAAACCTTAAAAGTGCAGGATTTCTCGCGTAACGATTATCGTATTGCACGAAGAAAGACAACGATATAAGATAACGATATTTTGACCCACCCCTAATTTCTACAACACAATTCAATAAAAGCATTATTTTGCCCAGAACTCATCATAATAGTTAATCAGCATAATAATATGACAAGAGAGCAACTGTCATTTCAATTTGTGCGAGGATCTTTTTTCTACCAATGTGGATAAAAAAAAAAAAAACATCAAAGAAGAACACGCAAAATGTCAACAAAAAAAGATAAAACCACAGGTCAGATGGAAACTCTGCTTCACTATTTACTCAAATACACATGTGGTTATCACAGGTCAGCACTCAAGTGCATCTTTACACAATCCATATCTGTCAGTGGGCTCTCTTACGTAAGTAAGCTTAGAGAGGAAGCAGTCAGTTTGGTAATGAATAATTCAAGGGTGAGTGAAGGGTAGGGGGATGTTCTCTCATGGGTCTGTAAGTGGTGTGGGGCAAAGACACACACACACACACACACACACACACAGACAAATACTCACAGTATGGTCAAATTGGTCGATATGTCGTATTATAACTGTCATGACAAATATATCATAAATCAACAACAAACAAAACACATTTTTTCATATCAGTAGAAACTTTTTAGGCCTTTTTTTCATCACAATGCTCTTCTAATACCCATTTATATTTTTACCAGGTAACGACAGTGTTTTTTTTTTTACAAAAAAACACACATAACAAACCAAACAGAACAAAACTGAAACAACACACGGCTCATTTCAACAGTCTACACTACAAACATATCACAGATTCAGGAGACTCCTTGTATAAAAGTAGAAGACAAGTTCAAACAGGGTCGCCAGACTTTACAAGAACTGGTCTACTTTGTTATGTAGAGAGATTTGTAAGATATTCCAAAGGAACCTGCTCAAATATGATCTTACATCCTAAACTTTGACAGAAGGACTCTCATTATTAATCCACTGCATCAATATATCTTCCCTCGCAGCAAAAGAGAGAAGGTTATATAATCTTTTACCAGTGACAGTATGTATACGTCGACTTGGTATACAAGTCGATTTAGTTAATGTACTTAATAGTCACCATACATACAGCTCAGAAACACACACCAAACACACACACACACACGTACCTTTAACACGCAGGTCCCTAACAATATTGCACTGCTGAATACACTAAGAAAGGAAAACATCCCAGTGTGTGCTGATACTGCTACTACTGTAATGTGGTCTCTTTAAATATGGTGGGTTTCTGAAAGGACCAAAATAAATATCTATCAACCACTGGTCTAGCCTTGTTGAGCTCAATACAAATTTATATATCTATATCTGCAGTATATCTATCTCCAGTGTAATTTTTTTTAAAAATAAAGAAAGAGTTGCAGGAACACACGCACTTCATTACCATAAGTTGAGCATGTTCTCGTTCAATGACACTTGCTACACCTCTCATGATGGAGCACCTGTCAGTCTCCTGCACTTCCTGAGCACCGTCTCCATACGTCTGTGTGTCTTTCTCACTTTATCACTACTGCCTATGGAACGTGGAAATGTAGAGAGAGAGAGAGCCTACTGATGGGTAATCACCAGGAAGTGCAGTTTGTCACACTGCTGAGCAGCCGTCTCAGCTATGTCTGCAACAAGCCTGGAGGGACAATAAAGCAACGTTAAAGCAAAAATATACGACATAGCCGCCAGGAGGACGACTCCGCTGGTTGCAAAAAGACCTTTGTTCCAATGGAAGTGAATGGGGAAAATGAACTTACTACTTCTCAGTGGATTTCTAATGTCAGTTAACATTTCCTGAGGAGTTAATGCGCTTAATCACTAGTTCCAGCTCTTCTTCAATAGAACATGCATGTCAATTTAGTAAATGATGTTCCTATTTAGAGGAAAATAGACCATAAAGTACAATATATATATGTGAGTGGACACCAGTGTGACTGACAGCTGATATCGTCCAATACAAGACGGTTCAAATCTGTAAAACCTCAACATGGCACAGATCAGGAGATCAGATTTTCATGGGTGATGTCACGGCCGGTTGCAAGGCCCTTGTCAAAAGTTATTTTAACCAAATGAATTTCATTTTTAAAGTGATGATTCTACACGTATACAAACCTAAACGTAGGGGTAGTATATTCATCATGCCAATAATACCTCGCACTGGACCTTTAAACAGGAAAACTGATGTTCCTTTGGTGAGATCTTTGTGGTCATTCGCTCCAGTCAGTGCAGGAGCTCTGACTCCTTTGTCCCGCAGACGAAATGAGGTCATAATGCAAATACTGCTGAGAGGCAATTGACCCGAGCTAACCTATGCTTCCTACATAACTTCACCACAAACACTGTCGTTGCTTTTGTCCCGACAAAGGTGCTCATTGTGTTACTATAAACAAAGCGTTAGTGAGGCGACATCAATAGAAACAAAGAGTGAGCAGCTTTGTCTTAGGTAGTGGTTGCGGGCTTGAGAAATCACTGGGGGGAGGAGGAGGAGGGACTACTGGAAATCAATTAATCAATGATGATGTTCCACACAATTGATCGCTTGCTGCGTCTTTTTCGGCCGTGCCTGCAACTGAACATGCGCCGAAGAAGCCATAGTGTGTCTCATTTCATTATGGTGCTGCAGGAAACACAATAAAAATGTGAAGAAAAAAAAACAACCAATTAAAAAGAATTAGACATTTTGGTGGCGTGGCTTAGGGGACGCTTGAGGGAGCATCGTGCAGGCTGGTCTTTGATTGCACTCTATTATTAATAGTCTCTGACTGGTTCCCTGACACTGCACACTGTGTCATTTCTGTTTAACTGCATCCTCTGCTGGAGCCTGATGGGGGATGGGGAAGACACAGAGGACACGTTGCAGCCACCCTCACCTAGACATTATGCTGTTACACAGTGGGTGTACACAACACACTGGCTCCGACAGTGAAACAGAATGACCTGCAGGTGAATCCGGGACAATATTATGATTGATTTCCTCCCGTTATCACCTGTTAGATCATGAGCAGCAGCTGATGAGTGCAGACGAAAATAAAGGAAAGTAAACAGGCTTGTGATTCTGTTATCTGTCTACAAGACGAGAGAGGAGATACAGATCTTGGCTTCTGTAAAGAGGACATTGAGGTGTAGGAATATATGGAACAGCACACATGAGGCATCGAGCCGCACTGCTGGACCCTCTATAATTAAAGCACCGTTGTGACTGACTCCACACAAAAGAGGACTGTGGAAGGCCAGAAAACACACATACGGACACTTTGATGAATTATTTTAATGAGGTGAATCACATTTTAATGGCAGTGTCTGATTAGACAGAGGTTGGATTTGCACACAAAGCTGCACACAGTGTTTACATAATCATCACGAGTGGCTTAATCGGCTAATTGTGACTCTGTCCTTCTTACACTTTAACTTGTAGGCAGGGCGGCTAAAGTGAGCAGTGGTTCACTCTTGGGTCTGACGTCTATGGGACCAGATTGGAGTCTGTCTCATGTGTTTGAGAGTTTGCAAATGTGCACTTGACAACCTAGTTTCTGTGTGTGTGTGCATTTATAACCATTCAGATGCACATATCCCCTGTACCGATGTGCACAAAGAAGGCAAAGATGATTTTTTTTCCCCTCCACACTGTTGTGGCAGAACAAAGCAGAGGAAACCACCTAGTGATCCATTTGGCTGATCTACCACCGCTGTGCAGACTCACAGCTTTGTGCTCCCACTAATGATGCACTGCTGTCTTGACACAAGGACACACGTCCTGGTCGATGATGACCCAGTGTCTCAGCGAAGGCACAAGCATATATGGAACACAGGGAACATTCACATGTTTTCATACACAGACCCTGTCCCCATGCTGGGTTTTCTGTAAATCCACTCCGTTATTGAATCTATCATAAAGAAATAAGCTAATACCACACTGCACAAACTGCACAATTGTACATAACCATTGATTTTGATTGGCTCATTCATGTTGTTCTAATATTGTATTGCTGATTCTATGTGTAGCTGTGGAGTATGGTCTTTCATTAATACATTATTTTATTATATAATGTTCTTGAGTTCATCTGTTATGTGACTGGAACTGTACTTGTTTTGAGATCAATACATTTCATCTCTGTTTTTCTATGAGTTCATTAGTAATATTGGATTAAGAGCAAATATAACACCACAGCATGGTTGTAGTTTGGATATTATATAATTCATATATCCTCCTCATCTTCTGGGTCCACACACACACACACACACACAGCAGGAGAGGGAAGTGAGAGCTTCATGCTTTCCCAGCTGCTGCGTGGCCCCACAGCTGTCAACACCTCCAACACACACTGTAAAAAGGTCTGTCTGGGGCCAACTTCATGTTCAAGGCAGCTCCACGGACGCACACGCAGTTTTGGAGACTTTAACCTGACAGTCTCGGGATCAGGTGTTGTGCATTGATAGTTTGAGTCAATGTGAGACTTTAATTTCAGTCCTGTAGGGCAAACAAATATCCTCTCAGGAATTTCCCCACCGTGTAATTACTCACGCGCTCGGGGAGGCAGAGCAGTTATTAAACATCGATCTGCAGACGCGTTGCTCAGAAAATGAAAACAGGGAACACATCTTGCCCTGCGGGGAAACAGCGTGTCACTTCTCCTGTTTGCCGTCATGTGCGTGGATGGAGCGCGTTGACAGCTCCGCCAACACCAGTGGACGTGGATTTAAAACTGCTGCGTGTGGCTCACTGGAAACACTTGACCCGCATGTATTTCTTCTGAATTGGTTTTCTGAGCATCTTTGTTCTCCATCATGTGTCATGTCTCCAGTGCACGAGCTCAGATGGCTCAGACTCATTAAGGCAAAGATAAATAGTGTCCATATATTGTGCCAAATACCCAGAGAACAAGGCCACCTATGCGTCTTAACCTCTCACTGGGGCCTCGGCTGGCATCATTAGTATTCTGCTCCATATGCGCCTATTGTTGAGCCGCCGGCGGAGGACAAGGACGGAGGGAGGAGGGAGAAGAGGAGGCGGCTGATTTAATTTCTTTCTCACCTCTTTAATAATGGCTTCCCCTGTAGCAATGTTGAGACACTTTCGCGCAAAGGCAGCAGCCAAACAAACAAACACACGAGGAAACCAATCACACCCAAGAATAAAGGAATACATTTCATGTATACCAGATACAGCAGAAATACACACTATAATAAACCCAACCAGTTTAGAGTTGGCTCACGGATGCGTAAAAGTGCTGCTGTATAAATTCTTTCATACAGGAACTTTCATTAATCTCGGTCATCCCACTGTTTCATTCTCATGTTAATGTTGGCACCGCTGCTGCGCCTCACTGGAACATATTGGTCGCAACTTGGATTGAGCTCCGACGAAGAAAGGCGCAGATAATTATGACATAAAAATGTTGGCCTCAACAGCAACACCCAAGGAGAAGGAATAACTCACTCCTTTATGATGTGCAGAGAACACAAATAAGAGCTTGTTAAGTAGTAAAAGCTACAAAAGTCCGTGATGAGGGAACAATGGGCCATTAAAGAGTGGGTTTGTGCCACAAACGGCGGCTGCTCCACCCCCTGATTTCGTTACCCACAGGCATAAATCTCAGCCTGAAGCGCAGAGACGCACCACATCCTTTCAGAGCAGCAGCCTATTAATCAAGTTGAGTTACTTTTTTCGCACATAGAGGTCACATCCACACAAAGGGCGCAGCCCGCACCAAGAGTCCACGCAACGGTCAAGCAGATTACAATGAGGATACGCTTAGGTATTCAAAACTATGTCGGACTGCTGTGATACATGATGCAAGGGGGTAAAGCAGGGTTCATCGCCACAGGGTGGGGTAACATGGTGTGAAGTAAACATGCTGGAATCCAGTCAACATTATAAGTTCTTACCAGTTGGCGCCTGAGTGTCAAGTTTTCCTGTCCCCAGCTGCTGAAACACGCCAGATCTCCCGTGGATCTGTGCTGGGACAGCGGCTCCCCCAGAGACAGCGCTCCCAGCACAAGACACTCCTGCCTCTGCTTGCGGAGCTCCAGCTCACACAGTCCGGCCAGACTCGCCTCCAGACGCTCCTTGGTCCGACTGCGCTCCACAGTCAGCGGGAAGGAAAACGCGCGGTGCATGCCCTCCACGAGTTCCAGCAATACCTGCTGCAATAATAAAAGCTTATTATATTTTCTATTTTCTGAAGTTGCCCAAGTGGCCCAGATTTACGAGGGCACTCTCGCGCTACACAGAGCCATGCTGCATCTCATTCCCTGTGATGGCGTGGTTGCCTTGGAGCGGCATGCTTTCCCAGAGGGTTTTATGCGCTATTCATTTTCTGTTTCGCAGCTGTCAAACGCAGCGGCAGAGCTCCGCCCTCTGCGCCCAGGCAAGACGAGAAAGTGGGGAGTCAGTCACATCCACATCCACATCCACTGTGCACACTCAGACTCAGCCTTGATTGGATGCGAGAGGCCAACAGGGTAACGCTGTCCCATCCCCCTTGATTCATGGCAGTGACGCGTCGACCTCACCCATCCTCTTCCAATCTTGGCCTGCGACTAATGGAGAACTTCGGGGCAAGGTTTATGTCTGTGTCAGTGGCGAAAATAATGGCGTTTTATTACCACGAAGGATTTTAAAGACACCATGTAGGAGCATGGCGAAGGATGTTATGCATGAATCACATTGAATCTGTGGAGAAAAAGCAAAACATGTGAAATGGATGCAGATATTAGACTATTAGGAATAACACGAGGAAGCAATGTATAGTGCAACATTATACTATTAAATACAATTATTTTAGAATTAATCACTTGTTTTTTTTAAATTTAATATATATTTATTGTTCTGATTAGTAGCACTTTTATCTTACTACTGTTGTTGATGCATTATTTCATTACCTAGTGCTTAACTTATTTATTTGACCACCTAACATAACATTTTTATTATTATTTATTTGGCAAATAACAAACTAAATTCACCCAAATGTGAGCTGGCTCACTATACTTCTCTGAGCATAACATTCAACCACTAAAACTTATTGTCCAGGAACGTAAGTAAATAACTAAGTAATAATCAAGAAATAATAATGTACTTTACTGTTCAGGTATTTTCTTTGTAAAACAATACATTTGATAACAATAACGTTTCAGCATTAAAAATCTAATTTCAGTCAAAGCAGCTATGGTAAATACATTTCTTAAGCACTGAACCTTTACAGGTTCAAATGGAATTACTTGTGTGGTCACATCATAATAATTGCACAGTTTTGCACTCTCGTCTATCTCTTCATCTATATTGTGGAAAACCCAGTTCATATCCATCTTGTTTGCAGTAAATCGCCATTACCTTCAAGACACTGAGGAATGTTGAAGACATTCATACAAGGAGGGGACAGTTTCAAGACATCGTCCCCTCAAACACTGATGCTCCCACAACTGAAGAAAGCACTAAACAATAATTGCCAATCCAAACACTGTATGCACGTTCCTTGAAATGTAGCTTAAGTAATAACAGAAAATGACAGGGAACTCCACTGGTGGTTCTTTACTCGCAGTGAAAATGCGTACATACTGTATATACTTACTTTCACCTGAAGTCGTAGAGGAAGAGAAACAGATGTAATTAAGAGCGAGAGCATTGTAATAGTGTGCGCAGATGACTCTTACAATAGATTATGAGGAGCTATAGTACCAGTGTAATGCCGAAAAGAGACTGCCCCCGACGAGAACGCGCATCAGTTCAGAGGAAGCGAGCGTAGGTCTACTCGTAGATACAGTATAATATATGGGTCAGCTGGCAGGCGAAGCACCGAGAAAAATGTTTTTTTTACTGTGCAATAGAAATGTCCTGTAGCCCAAGTGAAGAGGCTACGGAAAAAGAACAGTGCAGATAAAATAAAAAGTAACCTGATGTTTCCATAATGTAGGCTAGTTGTCAACAATTGATGAGGGTAGATGCTTTACCTTGCCACTTTTATTGTTGTTGTTGTAGTTGTTAACAACAGTAGAGGAAACCAGGTGCATGTACAGTGAATTTGGTCAATATCACTCCTTGCAATAAAGACTTATAAGGTGCAGTCACTTTTCGGCAAGGCTTGCCAAAAAATGACTGCACCCTATAACTCTGGATTGGTAGGGGTTACATTCTCTGTCTTCTCAGCATGAAGAGTAGAGGAAACCAGGTGCATATACAGTGAATTTGGTCAATATCACTCCTTGCAATAAAGACTTATAGGGGGCAGTCCTTTTTCGGCAAGCAGTCTCTTTTCGGCTTTACACCGGCTATAGCTCCTATACCAAAGTAACAATGCTTTCAATATGCAACATCAATGTTTTATTACCTTTTCATTAGACTTTGTTAAAGTGCAGTACCAGATTAATATTTCATCTCATGCAAGCTTCCTCTGTATTACTCTACTGTAAAGCACAAACATACTCACTGTAAAGAAAACATGAGAAGCCCCTCTCTGTGACAGTGAAGAGGAAATAAGTGGGATTTATTCAAATCCAAATGCCCTCTTTCATCCTTAAAGTCGAACAAGCAAAATGTCGAGTCTCAAAAGCAAACACTTTGTGTTCAATGTTTTTTTTTATTCATACTTCCAGTCTTTACTTCACATGTACCAGGAAGCCACTTTTATCGTCATTCTATATGAGGCAAAGTCATCGGCAAATCAAAACCCGCGCGCAGCGCAGGCCGGATTCGTTTGTCAGTGTGTGTGGTGTGCACACTGCAGATACACATAACATATACTTACAGTATATTTATCTCATGTATAAAGTTCACTAAAAGTCTCTCTAAAGAGATCAAAACATAAAAAAAAAAATCATCATACAGTAGAATTCTTGCTGAACAGAAACTACACCAGTAGAAGAGACACTTGAAGAAGAGCAGTTGCTATGGGTTTGATCAGTGGTCATTCATTAGAAGGTCGTGTGTGTGTGTGTGTCTGAACCACGGCTATTCCTTTAGTACTGTTGTTGCATGAGTGGCACTGTTGTCTTTCTGGCTCTGCGATGGCAAGACAGACGCCAATCGATACGGCAAATGAAGTGCTCAATTCGTTAAATTGTCAGTTCACCTCGGTGCCACAGGTTGTGCAGTGACAGCAAGGAAAGGAAAATGGAAAGAATCACTGGTTGATGTTCTTGAATGGAATTTGCTGGTAACAACGACAAAACGTGGAATTTGTAGCGAATGACAATGGCAAAAAAAATGTGTAAATACAAACACACGTGTAAGTGTGGAGACTTATCGGACTCTGCTGTGAGAGTCTATTGGATTGAATATTGTATTTTTACTGCACTTCACCATTCCACTCAGCCTCGACAGTGAAGTACAAACACAGGATCAAACCAAAACCCACCTCAGCATTGATAAGCTGCATTTCCACCAAGCGGTGCAGTGCAGTCACGTTCAACAGTGGGGCGTGTAAGTGGGATGACAACAGCCGTGTCATCCACGTACATACTGTACATAGTGTGATGTCATACCGGCAAAACACAGTCTAGCACGTGACTAAATGAAACAATGAGGAATGTGACACATCTCCACGAGTTACCGCTGCACGGTGACACGACAACACAAACGACACGTGTTTGACATCAGTCATTCCTCAGACTGGGACAGCACTGTGTCTCACAGCAGAAGGGGGACAAAACGTGGGACAGTATGGATCAGTCATTTTAGTACCATTCACAACGTAACTCTCGACAAACGACACAAACATCATTCTGCAGTGTGGCAAACTGAACATATAACTGTACAGCTTGGTGGAAATACGGCTTTAATGTCTCCTTCCAAAACTATTGAGGATTTTTGACTCCTTTAGACCAAAAAAATAGTTATATGATCATTTGAAAAAGAAGAGGAAGAAGAAAAAAAAAATACAATTTCTTTATCACCTTAAAAACAAACTCTTTAAAGCATTTCAGCCATTTCATAAATACATTTTTTTTGTACCATCAGATACATGAAGCACAACTTCACTAGAATCGTTCAGTGTCATTGGGATTGTGAAAGTGATTTCTATAAAACAGAAAACATTTCCAGCCATTCACATTCGGCTCTTATGGTTTTCCATGAGTTATCATGACATCATCTCTTTCCAGTGTAACACACAGAAACAGCAAGTGTCCAGTCCTGAAGCTTTTTGTCAGTAAATCATTCAGTAACGCTGCACTCTGGCACCCTCTAAAGATACACTTCCCTTATACAAGTCACACACTCTTCCCTCGGCCTGGGAAATGCAGGACAGTGTGTCAGACCTCACAGTGGAGTTGCTTTTGTTTGGGATTTTCTTCTGGAAGATTCAAATCAACTCAATAATATTCAATTTAGGCAAATGTAACCATTTCTGAGCAGTAACAAACCAGCAGGATTAAAATCCAGCTCTTGTAATGAGTTTGGAAGTTGTACATTACCCGGTGTAGTTGTTAAATGAAATAAAAACACACCAGTAACTCTCTCCTCATGCCCACATTCACCTCCAAACTAAACCCCTGCCATTTCTCTTGATCATTCTTTCCCTGAAAGGCCTTAAAGTGCTTCTCTTTCTCTTTCCTTTTTTTGTTTTTTTTTTTTTACTCAAGGAAGTTTTTCTTACTTTGGAGGTGTGATTTCGGTCTCTGTGAACCAACGCGCTCTTTACCACACCTAATCCAGTACATATAATACATGACATACATGATAAATACTTTATTTAAAAACAACGTGATCTCTACTTATTTCTTTTGGTTCAATTTAGTTGCATTAATTTTCATGCTTTTATTGCATCCAAGACAGACACTTGTGACAAGGGAGAATATAATTTGGGTTGAGTAAGGGGTTTTCAAAACAATAGTTTGACAGTTTTGGAAATGCACTTTTTTATATCTGCACAATAAATATGAAGCTAGAGCTATCGGCACGACTTAGCTAAGTTTAGCACAAAGAAACAGGGGGAAGCAGCTGGCCAGTCTAAAAAAAATAAAAACACTGGGAATCAACTTGCTATGAATGCATAGACTGTCTGAAACCTGTATTCTCTTAAGTGGCCACCAGGGGGGCCACTCTACTGGCTTCCAAAAAAAAAAGTCAGTTTGTTTTCTAAATCTATGAGAAAATAACCTACTTCTCACTTGATTTGTGACGTTTTAACATCAGGGCCAAACGAGATTTAGATAATTATTTCATTTCATTTCAAAATGGAATTGCTCTGCATTTCTCATCATGTGGCAGGTTGAAGCTGATCATGCTTGCTTGATTAATAATGATTTTATTCTTGAACTTTGACTACCTTATTCTCATATTAGGACTTTATTCTCATATTAGGACTTGATTCTCGTAATGTTACCACTTTATTCTCCAAAAATTCAACATTTTTTTCTTTTCAATTTGGCCCAAATACTCCGTAGTACATTTTGTGTCGTAGATGATTGACAGCAGGTATAGGTGTGGGTGCAGTGGATGAGCTCTCAGCCACCCCCACTCTTCCAAATACAGTTTATTCTCTTAAAACAAATTATTACTCATGTCTTCAAAATGGCATTAACACACCAATGGGTGATGTCACAGTGAGTTGCCAGTTAAAGCAGTATTCCCAATTCAAATCTATTTTTTTGCTAAAGTGAGCTAAGCTAAACTACGCTATGCTAAGATAAGCTCAGCTAAGCGCCTGCTGGGCAGTAGAACCAGGTTGTTTAGCTATTAGACTGGAAAATGGAGTAAACGACACCCTGTGCTAAATAACTAGTTGTAGCTTCACATTTAGCATGTAGACATTTTGGTATCATCTCTGCCTCGAGCTCCAAAACAAACAAAAGTATCTCTAAAAATATCAAACTATTCATTTCTTATAAGCAAAAGAGATGTCAACCCACACAGTGGTGACACGGACAAAAGAGTCACTCACAGAGGGCAGACGAAGGGTTCATCTCCAAAATGTTACGTATCCATTTGTCATTGTCAAGTTCAAGTTAATATTCAAAAATCTTGAATCTTCTTCCTTTTGTCGACCGCCAACTTCAGCTAATTATGTCAAAAAGTGACATGAATTGTCGCATGTAGAAGTACATTTGTTTTTTTTGCTCTCTGAATGTTGGATACATCATTTTGGAACAAAACCCTTCAGTTGTAAACTGTACCCTGGTTGGGCTAATGCAAGGCAGCATCCAAATGCATTAGCATTAAAAGGCAGTCTGGCTGCAGAAGCCAGAAAAGAGAAGAAAACAAACAAACAAAACAAAACAAAACAAAAAATACAAGTGTGGTATGGTAAAAATGTCACACTTTACAGCACACACTGGTGCGCACGCACGCACACTCGCACTCACACGCAGTCACAGACACGCGTGCGCGAATATAATCGCGCGAATGCAGAATCATACTTGCACACTGGACATGTCACAGACATATCTGGCATGCATTTCTAGAAGAAAACACTTTTTGTTAGAAAGTCTTTAACTGGAGAGCTGATCATTTCTTTATGTACATAAATTAACAATAAATATAGGTAATGTTTATATATTTTGAAATATATGTATTAAATAATGAAATATTCTTATGTATTTCAAATATATTCATAGAATTCTTTCTATCATTTGAAACATTTTTAAAGAGATATAATCACAGTTTAGTAATAAAACGAGTAAGAACACAGGTCCCTCTACTGGTCCGGCTGCAGCATCTCTTTGCTGTTCACAAGAACAAGAACTTGTGACCAAAGTCTGGCCATTTTGTCCAGGCTAATACATTCGGCTTCATAAGAATGATGAGGAGTAACACAGAGTCAGGTATTTAACACTGTGGCAGAGGAACTGATCACGTGACAATTGCGTATGAAGTTAAAAACATTTGCTTAGGTCGTCTCAAGCTTTAGATTCTTCTCCTTTTGACTATTTGAACACGACTGACTGTCTGACAGGGAACCAGCCCTGACAGAGGCCACACAGGCCAGGGTCAAACAAGAGAAGCAGCCTGCAACTACAATACTTTTGCTTGTTTTTGATTGTGGGGAGACGCTGCACTCTGGTTGCCAGGAGGTTTATCAAAGGGACGCTGCAGCGAGGACACCTAGGGGACGATTGGTTTTGGAACAGTCGAGAGAGTGTAGAAAGCCATTAAGACTCGAAAGGACCCCCTTTCCTTTAACTTGATCTCTCATCTTTTTCTGTTCTTCTTTTTTTTTTTGACACACATAGACTGGAACTGGACCACATAAACAGCGACTGAGGGGAGCTAGGTTGTCTAAACGCATGCAGTAGCTTTCCTTCCTGCTCTCTGCCGCTCTCCTGGTCGACATGGCTTACAGTATGGTGCACTCGGACATAAAGAGAATAAAAGGATATGGTTATCCCGCAAGCGTGGAGAAGATGCAAGACCGTGCACCTTCCCACAATGCCTCAGTGATGCACCTCAGTTTCTGTGTGTAATGGGGGGAACTTTCTATCAATGACTTCCTATTCTGGGGAGGGCATGTGTGTTACCCTCTGTGTGCTGGTGACCCTCGGCTCCTCTCTTTGTCTCTGTTGGACCAGCTCACCATTGGTCCCGCTCATTGGTTCTCACTCTGTCTTGCTGCCGCCTGTGTACTGTTTCACAAACAAAACAGGTCCTAAATTGCACAGCGCGCCCTTGTGGCCTGGTTGTGGTGGTTGCGTTAGTGATAGTGACTTCTCTTGTCCTCCGCCTCAGAGCTGTAGTCACTTAAACCAATGCCTCTCTGGAGGTTTAACAAAGAGTCTTTCATCTGAGGAAGAGACATGAGAACAAACACAAACATGTCAGCTTGTTTGTTAAGACAGTACAATCATGCAGAGGAATACTACTGCATGGAACAAGAAAGAAACTCCTCAACTATCTTAAAGCTAAGGAGCAGACTAGATTATTGTTATTAATCTTACTTTACATCCTAGACTTTAGACCCCTATGAAGCATCCAGGGCTCTAAAATCACCAGGAACAGGTTTACTGTGTGTTACCCAGATGCAGAACCAGACAAAGTGAAGCAGCATTCAGTTATTCTGCTTCTCACCTGCGGAACAAATGTCCTGAAAACCTGAGGTCTGCTCAGACACTTAAATCAGGCCTGAAAACATTGTTATTTACTGCAGCTTTTTCTTAAATACTTAAATAACCATCTTGGGTTTTAAATCCCACTCGTGTCATTTCAATGTCTACCTTCTATTTTGATTCGTGTCATTTCTTTGCCCCTGTAAAGCACTTCGAGTTGCCCTGTGTATGAATAGTGCTATACAAATAAACTTGCCTTGCCTCAAAGATAACAAATAAATAACATTTCCTCAAAGAGCTGCAGAACCTTTGGGCAGGTAGTTGTAAGTGGTGGATATGTGGCCCCGAAAAACCTACATACAGTATGTTCTCTGAGTGACCTCATCCCAAAAGTGTCCTCAATCCATGCATTCACACCAGACCCACTTGTGATGGGATCACCTGAGACGCACGTTAACACCGCGCCTTTGTGTCCACATACCTGGTCTAGCAGCAGCACTGACGACTTGATAATCTCCCTCCACTTTTGCAGCTCGGTGTCATGGTAACGCTGCTGTGCCTCCAGGAGCTGGGCCCACTCCATCTGTGTCTGCGGCAGTTTACTGGGAGAAAAAAAACAAAACACACACACACACACAGACACACACATTAACACACACACACACGGCAGCATTGGGGTGCAGCCACTGAAGTGTGACTTCCATTTTGAGAGACAGTTTAAGTAAGTTGTTTCAGTGAGCCCAGAGCTATTCAAGGTACTTTCAGAAGCGCTGTTTCTCTGTCACACATGTCAGCTGCCAGATAATTATACTGTTGTGTGTATTTGCACATGTAACTCTGTAAAAAAACCAGCTAAATAACTACAGTGGAAGTTTCCATCAGCCTGTTTAAATATGCATTTGTGATTTGCACATTAAAAATACAGAAAAAAGGGGGAAGTGGGCATATCAATAAAAGTTAAATGTGAGTAAGTTCTATAGATAAATTGACATCATTAAGATGTGCCTTTGTATTCTTCTTCTGTGGTGGCCTGAATATAAAATTCTTTATATTGCTTTATATTTGTGTGTGTGTACTTTGTATGTCCATTTTTTCCTTGGCATTTAATTCAGTTTTGAGCTAGACTTCCATTTTTGTGTGATTGATTGTGTTCTGTATCGTTTTATGCCGCTGCTGTTTTATTGATGCAATCGTGTACAGCACTTTTGGTCAACCTCGGTTGTGTCAATTAATTTTGACGTTACCTCATTAGGACCTTACCTGGCATCATCAAACCTGGTCCTAATGAGGCAGAAACTCATTTCTGGTTAAGTTTTGGGCTGAGATTTGAATTAGACTGAGGTTAGGGTTCGGGATAAAGCTTTGGTTAGGCTGTCCAAACTTATGTGTGTGTGTATACAGTATATATATATATATATATATATATATCTACCTTTCATGTAGCCGTAGACCTTGCCATGTTGTTAAGGACTGTGCAGAATACTCCAGCATCCACAGCTTGTAGAAAAGCATCATGTTGAGGAACACCAGCAGCACCAAGCTGAAGACAGTCAGTGAATGAGTCACTCTATTTGCATTTTTGGTCAATCACACTGACCTCAGTCACTTGATGTGTAAATGTGAACGACATTCTATATGTTCTGGTGCATCTTGCTACGCTGACTAATCAGATATTTTATGTACCTTAAACAGATCCTATGGATGGCAATGACAGGAGAGGAAAGAAAACAACACGTTTTAGTTGAAAATCAGACAAAACTCTACAGAACATGGACGAAATCATACAACAAAAGACAAGAGTAATAATGATGCGACACAAACGTGTGTATCCCTGTGCCTCATGTCAGTATGTGTACACGTGCGTGTGTGTGTGTGTGTGTGTGTGTCTGTTGCATACACAAAGCTAATGATGAGCAGCATTTTGGAGACACTGTACAGGGCAAGGCCTCCAGGCAGGTGATGGTGTTCTGGACTCTGGTGTCTGGTCTGTGTGGATCCTGCCACTTGTTTGATCCTCTGAATTACATCTTCGTCCGTCGGCGTGGTAACGGGGCTAAGCGCCTCATCGAGATGCTGGCTGCGCAGGTGGGGGAGCGGCCTCTTCTTCCGCCTCACCGTGGAGTTCTTCACCACCTTGGCCTTCGGTGACAGCTGGTGGGTCTCCAACAGTATCTCCTCCAGCTTCGACAGCTCCAACTCTGAGATAGGTCGAAGAGAGTCATGATTTGAACTATTTTAAGTGATTTTTAAAATCAGAACAATCGCTCTAGTTTCAGTTCCTTCAATATGAATACTCTCTGATGTCTTTGGTCCTTTATGATAGATTCTGGACATTGTCATTTTGAGGTTTGGAGAAAAAAAGATTTTTACAGTTTTACAGTACAATTTAAAGTATTTTCTAACTTTTTCTAATTTGCAAAGATCTTATACAACAAACAAATCAATTAATTGAGAAAGGACTTGACATTAATTAGTAATAAACAGCCAAGATATACCGTACGTCTGTGATTCATACTCAAAAGACTACATAACATTATATGGAGACACTACAGTCATTTTGTAAACACTCTACAAACAACCAACCTTTACTATCTGTGTTATCTATTAATGATTTAAATCAAGAACTTATCATTGTAATCGATATTAGGACAATCAGGTTTACCAAGATGGCGGAAGTTTTCTTCAAGTCCACTCCAGAAGTTTTTCTCTATGAAACCTTTCACCAACCCCCACGGCTGTTTTCTGTAGCGCAGCTCAGTCGACACCCTGAGAGAGAGAGAGAGAGAGAGAGAGAGAGAGAGAGAGACACACACTCCAAGTTTCAGACAGGAAAGACGTTGATGTTCTCCTCTGTCTTGCTTGGCAGGTTTGTGCCGCTGTCACTCACCGTAACCGACATTTGTTCTTGGCTACCCTGGTGAGCATGTAGCGGTTCAGAGTGTAGAAGTAATCGTGGTAAGGAACGTCATGCGTGACGACCTCGGCGTCGATGATGTAACACTCGCTCTCCTGACTGGCTTTGTACAGAGTCTGAAGAATGACAGGGATTCGTGGGTTTGTTTTTTTTCTGTCTGCCGAAAATAACATTTGACCTTTGAAACAAATATGTCCCTCATGTGGACTGTACCTGTGTCTCTGTGACTGTGGCTGTTTTAGGGGCCAGAGGGTTGGACAAAGAGATGGTGTACAAGATCTCTCTGGTCTGGTTCCCAGCCTCCTCCTTCTTCCATGGGTGGTAGACCACGTCTAAAGCACAGAAGAACCAAACAGGACCATAAATGACTTGATTTCCACTGACAGACGTCAGAGGTCAACCTGCAGAAACATTACAAATACAAACCTGAAAATCGCCTCTGTTCCATGAAGTCACTCATGAACTGGGACTCGGTGAAAAGGATGCCGTAGAGCTTGTCCACACTGAACTTGTAGATCTCGTTAATGTGCTGCCTGCCGTTCAGGTCCTCGTGGAAAGCCTGCACTTCACCTTCAAAGACACCACACAAAGACAATAAGACCAGAGACCTGTTCAACTGCCTGTTAATGCAAAAATGCTATCACCCAATAACATGAGCAGCAACTGCAGCAGTGCATTTAAGCATGTGGACATAGTTGTAGTTAGCATCAGTTCATGATTCAGTTCTATGTGGTGAACGCTGTGCAGTGTTCCCGCGCCGTTACCTTCGTCGTGTGTTTCTGAGGAGTCACTGAGCTCAGTGGGGAGGTCCTCGTTGTCGTTGAAGTCGAGTGAGGGCGAGGGCACAATGCCACCAGGCCTGCTGGCATCATTGTTCTTCTCTTCCACCACCAGTGGCACGGTCAGCAGCTCGCCATCGGGCAGGCAGTCTGCAAACTCCTCTACCGGGAGGTCAAACTGGGGCAAAAGAAGAAAACAGACATGAAAAAAACTCAGTTCAGCAAAGGTACTGAGTTGCTGAACGTCCGATGCTGTATGTGATTAATGGAACTTACTGTAATATGTGTGTCATGGTTGCCTGGGCTGGGGAGGGTGCTGTTCGGAACCATCTTCTTGTGTAGCAGAGGAGGGCTCCCTTCAGGTTTGGCCTCAGTGCTGCTCTTAGACAAGTTGTCAGTGTTGATCTCGTTCTCTTCGTTGGGAATCTCTTCACTGAACCTGAGGGCACCAGTGAGACAGTGACCGTCTCCCTTTAGCTCTCATCTCAGCAAAACTTTGCTCATGTATTGTTTACAATCATCTCGCATGGTGTGATTTGCCCCAGTTTTGATCACATTACTTATGTATGTCAAACAAGTACCAACCGGTTCAGGCCCGGTATTGACATGCATCCTGAGTGAATGACAAGTGAACAGCTCCCACGAAAAAGCTTTGTCATTGCATCTTGTGATTTTATCACCGCATTGGGAGGTGATCTGGGACACTCAAGTCCTCTCACTTCATTATCACTCACTCATTTCAAGCTATTTTTTTTTTTCACTTTTAAGGGCCCATACAACATAATATTAACACTGACAATATCATTCAATATTCCAAACAGTTGTAGAGCACAGACAAACAAACATGTGCAACACACACACAGTAAACAGACACAGGGGTTTGTCTTTGAAAATTCCCCACAAAAATACACTTTCACAATAAAGCTTAAGTTGAAATATCAGAAGAATAAAGTCGATGAACGAATAGATTCAGGGAAAAACAGGAACATGGGAGACAGATACAGATGTTGGAACTAGTAGTGGGGGATTATTTTCTCTCTGTCTTTTATGCTTACATGTGCAAAGTGCGGCTGCTCTGATCTGTAAACATGTGTGCCTAAATGAAGAGCAAGAAATATCATGGTCATGAGTCCAGTGTGGCCCTCGAGGAAGTGAGACTTAACCACAAGTGGTCTCTTTGGGCTAGTTCATAAATATTAGGTCTGAATGGGGCCTTAGAAAAGTGTCACGTTACACAGTTTAGAAAACGATTACAACAGACTCGGTAAACACGAGATGTTTTTGATTCAGTAGACATTCTTGAAACAAGCTGATAAACAATATATGTGAATCTTTACAACGCCACCATCACATTTAAGTTTTGGAACATCCCAATTGGACATTAACGACTCTTATTGCCAAATAGTGGTTTAACCTCATGTACGGTGTTGGAAATGGGCCACTGGAATTAATGCTGTAATCATTTTCAAATCACATATGCCTCCTGAGCTCATGCGGTTGCTAACGGAAAACTTCTGACTCTAATACACACTGTGTTGACTGTAAAATATGAAACTGTCACTACAAACTAATCATGAGGGATCCCATGATTGAGAAAAGTGGGAAGTGACGGAGCAGAGCAGTTTTTTTAAGCCTTCAAATGAATGCAGTGTTACGTCTTTATCAGCCTTTAGACTTCTCCTGGTTGCTAAACAATTCCCAAATAATAGTTGAGGAGGATGTTAAATGTGCATTTGAATGGATTATCCGCATACTAGCATGTGACCAAATACTGCTTCAACTCACACCAGGCTCTCTGCACAAATGAGTAATCTAATGACAACTGTCTACAGTGGTAGCCGTAGAGACCGATGCTGCAAAATAGCCACACCCACCCCATTGTGTTGAAGTCATCATCTGGGGGAACGTAGTCCTCGTCGTCACTGGTTAGGCCAAGCTCGTTGCCATAGCACTGATGAACAAAGTGCCACAGTTCTTTGGGGCACAGAGGCTGTAGGAAGAACACACCAAACAAAAGAATGGAAAAGTCTGTTATCGAATAACTGTTTCCGTACAGATCGGCCTACGTAACACAGATCACACCCACTCACCTTGTCCAACAGTGCATTCTGCCACAGTCTGAACATCATCATGTATGTCCGGTCCCGGGCTCCAAACGAGGTGAAAAAGTGCTGTGGAAAAAAGGAGAGACAGTCTCATCTGCGCTCACTCATTCACCACCGAACTGAACTGGACATTTAAAGGCACATTTTAACCCTCAGAGTATTTCACCTGCTTTTTTCCATTACTATGTGAAAACATACACACAGAGGCTATAAGAATGTGCAGTATAGAGTGTCTAATATCCTTTTTTTCAGCACAACCGAGGCAATCTGATGAAAAAAAACAAAAACATTTTCACCAACTATATAAACTCACCTGAGCAAAAGTACTAAAAATGTTCAAAAACACATTCAATTTGTAAAATTTGGAACACTTGGCTCGTTTTTATGAACCAAAAGAAAAGGAAAACGGTCTATTTTGTGACTTCTGCACAATTATTGCTACATTCTATCCCTACTTAAAATTTGATATACAATGAAACATAACTTTGACTCAACAACACATAAGAAGATGAAAAAAACCCTGCATTTTTAAACCCTTAATATGTGACCTATAAACACCCCCCCCAGGATGTCCATATAAGGAGTTGTGTATTATTCCCACGGCAATTTACCATCCGTGCCGCATGCATGAGCACTAAGGGTTAAGGAGCATATTTCAAATTGTAATATCATATATTAAAACACCAAACAATGACCAAAAAACAAACAAAACAGTCACACACTGAGCTTTTTGTTTTATAATCTTTAGCTTTGATTATGACATGTACAACATTACTTTTAATCCATAGTTGCATTACTTGTTTTGCCAAAATCTCCAGTTGACCTCCCAAAATCCCTCTATTGTAAATGTCTATATTTACTAAATCTATGTTATAATGTTTTACCTTCTCAGTATCTGTGCAGACCTGGATGGCATTGGGAATGAGGCGGGCAGTCTTCTCTTTCGTCATCGAGCAGATGTCCTTTAGCCGCACTGTCAGCTACGTGACGCAACACAAAAGAAAAAAGAAGCTAATTTATACAATTAAGTAGGCACCGACACATTCCTGTCCAGAGAATGACCCAGAACTGCCAATTTTAATAAGAAGAGAATCCAGAACATAAGTGTGCACACCAGTGTTTCCCAGCGGAAGATGTTGCTATAGAAACAAATCCAGTTTTCAGAGAGGTAGAGTCGTCCCTGAAGCAGGATGTCACGTTGAAGAGCACAGGAGTAGTCTGAAACACGAGCAAAACACAATCAATATCAATATACCAGACATAAGTGTGCTATTAGTCATCCAAACACTTCATTCACAAATCAAGCAGGTATTCTATGTCTATGGCAGAGTTCGATTTATAAAATAATCTGTTCAAAAGTTCATCAATGTGTAATACGTTCATAGAGAATAAGCAGAAAATGGGGGTATTGTTTTTTAAACACCGTCAGTGAACATCACATGGACACATTAACAACCACGACAGTATCTTCATCTCGGGGAAGGTCAACATTGATCGTTTTCTACTTATTAACAAGAGTAAACAGCCTGTCCCAGTGTGTCCACTCACCCACAATGAGTCTCTCTGTGTCAGGGAGCTGCTTGAAGAGTTTCCTAAAGTCCTCATTGCGCTGCTTGTATGTCGGACTCAGCACCTGCAGTGACAAGGCTCAGAGTTAGAGACCTCCTGACACACACACACGCACGCACACACACACACACGTGCTCCATGCTCTGCGACTCGCTCATTCACAAATGTCGTCTCCGTCACACAGACGGGGGTCGTTTGTTTCAAAGAGCACGTGAGATAACCTTGTTAAAACCAACCACAGCCTCAATGTCTTTGATTCTGTGAGGAATTTTGACAAGCGCCGGCAATGGATGTATGGTAAAAGGCAAGCAGAGGGACATGTGGCCCGAGTTATCGGACGTCGTTAATGAAACCTCATAGCAAGTCCAAACGTCAGCCTGCAGCAGATCATTCAGTGCACATGCTTCTGAGCATTGACTGCATAACGAATCACATTCTCACATTTGCATTACAAACCAGCATCTTTCTGACAATGAGACTTTTGTTGAGTGACGGTGGGGATGGACAACTGATGAATACTCAAATGTAACCATGACGGCATACAGAGGTTTAATTAACACAGTATCTTTGCAGCAGTGGGGATTTAACGTGATCATATCTTTAAGCACAACTTGATTATTTGCAGAGCGAGCCTGCAGTGAGTGAAGTCCCCACATGTGGCAAAGTGAGGGTTCTCGCTGTCTGTGACAGATGCTTTCCTTCCACAGGAAAGCTCCAGGAAACAATAGCTGCCAATAGAGTTACATGAGGTTCACAAAGACAAAAGACTTAAGAAAAAAAGATACACATTTCTTTGGCCCTGAGCTGGTGGGAGAAGAACAGCTTGTTCACATTAAACATTGTTACAACTGCCTTCTCTGTTGCAACCCTGAAACATTGTTTGGGAGGATCTTTCGCTGTTTTGACTCGCCGATGATGAGGGAAAAGTACACGAACATCATCCGACTGACAACTCTACTGCAGAAACAACCAAAAACATCACACAGTGTTCACACATCAAGTTCCTCACACAGTATCCTGAGGATCGCTCCAAACAACAAGGCCTGGGAGCTCTGGGAGAATTGAAATAGCTATGACTCATGAGCAAACCAGTTGAATTTCCACAGGACTGTGCTGAACAGCAGCGCACCGACTCCTTACATTGTTTGGCTTCTGATTTGAGCTTGACAACTTACAGCAGGGACGTCCTCAGTGTCCCACTCCAGGTCCCGCAGGTCCGAGGCAGCCCAGCCCCACTCCCAACCCCACTCCCCTCTCGCCGGACCTTGCAGAAGCCAACCTGCCAACGCCTCATCCAGCTCCAACACAGCCTCCCAGTCTGACATTGTACAATCCTCATCCAAATCCACATTCATAGCGCCGGACCCTTGTGGGGTGAGACTAAGTTGTCCCAAAATGGACTCCTCCTTTATCTTGCCAATCACAGTGGACTTAGAGAATAAGAGTAAACAGAGCTGGTGCGTCGAGCAGTTTGGAATCTGCAGAATCTGCCCCGTTTGGGTGCCGTTCCCCTTCAGCGCTGAGTGGTGGACACGGCATACTCCAGCCACATGATCCTCGTCTCGCTCTGTCGTTCTGTGGCTCTCTCACTTCCTTTCACACACACACACACACACACACAGGGAGAGAAGTAACGGCCGTTGCCCTCTAGTAACCCCAGCCAACAAGTCCTTTATTATCATGCCAGTAGCTCTTTCCTTTTTTTTCCTGTGTACTCCTCCTAGTTAAGAGTGTGAGCTCTCTGTGTGTGTGTGTGTGTGTGTTGCCGTCAAAGTCTGAGAGCCTTGTAATTACCCTGTTTATGACCAGCAAAGAATGAAGCGTGTTTACTTTGCAGAGAGAGAGAGAGGGGGGCTACTACAAACACCACGAAGTGTAAAAGAAAGAAATAAATTGGTCGAAATAAAAGGGGAGAAATGGAAATTTCTCCCCCTTTAAATTTCGCGTCGAGGTATGCGTCGAGTCCGTCTCGCTGTCAGACCGAGTGATCAAGTTACAGAAAACAGATGTGAGCATAACCTCCAGTTACCTTTGCCTGCAAAACAACACCATCAATCTTCATGGAGTCTTCAGTGGGGTTACAGACCCCAGCACTTACTGTACATGTCCTCTTTGCTCGTCTTTACTGTATGACAAGACCCAAGAAAATGTGCTGGTCACTGGTGACTTGAAGGTATTGGAGGCATCTCCTCCATGGCATTAAGGTCATTCATGTTCTCCTGTTACTTGATCGGCCCGTGTCACTCTCCTCAGAGAGATTGAAGGTCATATTTCGGCCGAGCTGACCAAACAATTGATGGACTATTCTTAACTGAAACTGATTAAGTTAACAGATGAAGTTAAGAGGGGCGGGGCATGGTGATGGAGGTCTCCGCAGCAGTAAAAACTGTGTTACTACAGCTTGTTTTTTCCTCCTGGATGAAGCAAATGTGCAGCCAACTCATTCATTCATTCATTCATTCCTTCATTTCTACCTTTCCCCTGAACTTTTTTCCAGTACTTTGAAGCAGACACTGAAAAGACAAACTGTAGCCGGAGGAAACAGATGTTTCTTGGAAGGTAAAAGTCAGTATTCTTAGTAAACAGTGCTCATCATTCATTTACTGATCTAAATAAAAAAATTAAGAAGCCTTCTATATCATGTGGATCGGGGCTCTTCTGCTAAAAACCACCACCAGAGCATTTAATTCTTTGAAGTCATGAATCATTTGTTTGCAGCTCATTCAACTCATTTTCCTTCTCTCTAACCATAAGCAAAGAAAGAGGCTATTGTGACTGATGCAGCGCCCAGTGTTCAGGTGACCGCTCGAAACTGGTGATGTTGAGGAAGACACGACACACAATTTATGGATTTAGTTAACGATTAACTGACTGGACAAACATTAGGGGATGGAAGAGACTGGTACTGTAAACCACACAATCTCACACTGTCCTACACAGTTTTGATGGCGTCAGATGACGTGTGTGCGGGCATGTGTGTCGATCAAAGTCGAGCATATGAGGATATACTCTCTTTTCCATTGTTGCAGATCACACACTGAAAAGTTTGCCATTTGTGGGTTTACAGCCTTGTTTTCCTTGTAAATCAATCATGCCACCAAACAGGAAATATGGTTAGCATTTGGGTAGCGTTGTCATGGTAGTGTTGCGACAAATATTTGGAAAAGTGAATTAACAGGAGCTTCACACTGATGTAATATGGGCACTGTGCATAGCTCCAGCAGGCTCAGAACTCAGATTAGGACGGATAGTTTTAAATCACAGTGGTTTCAGTGCCATGGGAGAACATCATCGCCATGAGGAGGTGCACACAGTGACAGGCCAAGCATTCAGTCTCCTCCATGCAAATGTGTCACAGGTGCGATCCATAGGAGGAGGAACTATAATCCAACTTTCAGAGGAAACTAATTCACTTTTTTCGTCCGTGCTTTCTTATCCACTGTGTGAGTGTTCAAGATATCAGGAGCCATTTTATGAATTAAGTACGGTTCAATACTTTTTACAGTTTTCCTTCTAAATCGAGATCAATATATAGATACATGATAGATAGACAGTACTAACTATCCACCACAGGGGTGTCAAAAGTACGGCCTGAAGGTCCAATTTGGCCCACAAGATGAATTTGTGTAAAGTACTGTTGTAAGAATGCTGCGGCCCCTTTAAGAGCCGGGCAAGTGTATGTACGGGATGGGGGGAGAGCGAGCAGCGCTGTGTATGCGTGTGTGAAGAGAGAGAGGGGCCAGTGTATGGCCAGAGTTAGCAAGTGTCTACCTGTTCATCCCCTATCTGTAGAAGTAAGTATATACTTACAATAGAATTTATTCCAGACACCTGGGACTAAATGTTTTGTACCTAAGTGTAAATGGTAAACTTAAGCATAACATTTTCAGGTTTTTCATAATATGTTTTGTTTTTGCAGCCCGTGACCAAGTGGAAAGGGAACTTGGCTTGTAACCGGAGGGTCGCCGGTTCAAATCCCCACCCGGCCAAAAAGGGCTGGGGTACCCCTGAGCAAGGTACCCAACCCCCAATGCTCCCTGGGTGCTACTCAGTGTGGCAGCCCACTGCTCCTAATTCTAGGATGGGTCAAATGCAGAGGAATACTTTCCCTAAGGGGATTAATAAAAATCTAATTCTTTCATGAAAAGATGCATTTAATGTAAAACATTGGAGTTCTTGTTGTTTATACGTTATTATGCTATTATATTACTCTTCCGAGCCCCTTTAGATCACACTGCTCTGTATGTGGCCACTGTACTATCTGTGGTTTATTATTTCAGACCACAATTACTGAACCATTACCATACATTATTAGCTGACTTGAATTTTACACTATGTTTTAATATCGACAATTATACCACACCTTACCACAAACACGTGGCGTTACATCCTCAAAGTTCTACTATACTCCGCAAATATTACCCAAACTGAAGTACTACATTCAGCTGTACACAATACACATGCTGCCGGTAGCAGGATGTTACATGTGGGATCGAGTTAAAATAAACCACAGTATGAATGTTCATGGAAATACAGGAACTTGTTTCCTTCTGCAGTTTTGACACTGCGTGACAGTGCAGTTCTACGGCACAGAGGAATAAAATAAATATATTATCAACAGGCTGATCCTTTAGGATTATGGTTTGCATAAGTTCAGAGAGTATTTGGCTCTGATTTCTTGTACACCAGCTGTATTTTAACAGTAAATATGTCTTTTGTGTCTGTTACGTGTTAACAGTGTCAGAGAGTTATGTATTATTTCAAACAGAGGGCCAGTAGAAAAAAAGATGGGAGTGGTGTAGGAGGATTTGCTGTTTTTCAGAAGCTGTCTGGACGTGTTGAACCAATCCCCTTTTAAAATTCAAGAGTATATAGCAGCACATCTGTTTTCAGCTGATTCTCATTCCCTATCCCTAAAGCCCAAGTGACAGGACGGAAAGCATGCTGAGACCTAATGCTCCATGCTCCATTCCCCCGTTGTTCAAAGGCATTCAAGGCTCGTCCAGAGGCTCTGTGATGGTTTGTTGATTTGTTTTAGTACTGTGAGAAACTCAGTGCACTTGTTACCACCTGTTGCGTGCCAGATTTAGAAGTTTGTGCAGTGTCAGGCATTCAGACCTCAACTGAGGGACCTCTAAAATACAGTCTCTCCGTAATGACACAATGTTATGAAACAGCAAATAAGAGCAGAGCATTACTGGGAGTAGGACAATAAGAATTTAGTTGGACAAACGACTAATATACTGTATGCCTACATGACATACAACATGTCAAAATCACTTCCTCCAGAGCGTGGCGTCGCTATCTGGTGGTAACAGCACTGAGGGAAGTCAATGGATTGAGAGACAGGCAAGGCAGGAGGAATATTATCATCCCCGCCGCACTGAGAACCAAGAGACAGCGCACGAGAGACAGGAAGATACTCAGGGTTGCACAAGAATACAAGTCATGCTTACTCTCAGGATGTGCTGTCTTTCATGCTACATGGAGAAAAGGGGAGAGTGTACACACAGGGAATAAAACAATTTCAATTAAGCAACACAGATTGGGACAGAAACGTCCAATGAAGACATTATTGGAGGAACTAGGATTTGACCATGTGTTGTCATATTTGACGCTGACATTATTTCATTTTAAATACTGGTTGAAATAAATTTGATCAGTGAGTGACCAAAATTATGCTTTGGTCAGAATCAGTGTTAGCACCCCATCTTGTGGTGCTTTACAAAACTGCACCTCTGTGGCTCAGCTGGGTCTGCAACACTTCCAAGAATCAATTATGGTACAATTTTTGTTCATTCTAAGGCTCCACAGTGGAATTTCCACTCTCTTGCCTTCCTGCATGAGAAAAGTCCACCTGTTGCTCTTTCAAGCCAAAGATAATCCCTGCCTCAAGGACCAGTAACCCACAAACTGGGTCAAGGACAAATCCAGGACTCCCTCACATGACGTCAAAAACGGAAATCACACATTGACACCGATAAAAGACACGCAAACTCACACAGTGATTGTTGATAATATGAATAAAAACAAAGCGTTACTTACGTTGTACCAGCTTTGGCTCTTCTGTGGAGAGAGAGGGAGAGAATGTATTAAACTATGCAATGCGAGTAAAAATACTGCACAAGGCTTGTCAGTGTGAGACATAAACAACTTGGATATAACAAGTACCAAGAGGTGTGACTGTCAATCTGGACCTCACAATCCTTTCTGCCCAGAAACCGCAGGCAGTTAACGACACTATTTAAATACGGGTGTCTGAGGGGAAACACAGGTGCAAAGTCTTTTTCAGCTCGCTCGCTCTGGGACTCAAATTATGAGGCTATCCACACAAAGTCCTTCACATTAGACATTTGTGATCATTAATCTACTGGGATATTCTAAAACAAAAAAATCTGCTCCCTGTAGTTGCAGAACTGAAAATACTCTAAGTACCACTGCAGTAGATAAAGGTTTTTATGATACATCCACTACAACATGTCAATCTTTCAACTAAGAAATCAATTGGTGACCTATGATATATCTGAAGTTTGTTCAAACAGGCTGTGATATGAGCATATTTCACGAATTTCCAAGAAATGTAGGGTTACAATTAGGGATGCACGATAATGGACTTTTTGCTGATATATCAGGAGTGCTTCGGCCGATAACCGATACAATTCAGATATAGTTGCGCCTAATTGCAAAGGTCATTTATTCTCTTCTGTAGTGAAATTAACATCATATTTTTCATACTCATGTCACAGCAGATATATATACATTTTTTTCACTGAGCAAAATAAATAAATGCTGATAAAAATAATGCTTTAGCCTAATTTTGTAGTCATTAATCGCAATCGTGTTTGCCGATATCTAATAATATCTAATCTATCTAATCTATATCTAATAATACATTTTAAACCAATACCTGCCGATAATATCGTGCATCCCTAGTTAAAATGTTCAGTTGAAATAATTCTTGACAAATAAAATCAAGTAATATCTTTTTTCTTTTTCGCAATTTAGATACATAAACCATATTTAATGCCAACTAATATACAGTAGATATCAATAGTTAATATCGATTGACTATCAGTAGTTCAATATCAATAATATAACAATTGATAACAATAGAATATGCAGAAGTGACTTTCCATCACTGACAGTCTGTTGTGCTCTGTACAAACAGCCAATGGTGCTTCTGTTTGAAAACAGCAGAGGGCAGCAGAGATATATATAACTTAGTTATGACTATGACATAACAACAATTACCAGCCACATATAAATATATATATATATAAAAAATCCCTCAAAAAACACTTTCACCTCTAAGAGACTAAGAGCAAACGTCCCAGAGGGAAAACATGCAGGTGATCATTCAGAGGGTGAGAGACGGGGGGAGGTGGAGAGAACAGAGGGAATAATAGTGGGATAAGAAGTGATTACAGAGTCTGATTACATTACCACTGACAACTTAGCTGACCTGAGAACAGAAAGAACTGAGGACGGACAAAGTGCTCCAAACTGGTTTTAATATGCCGATAACTCATTCATTTAAGAGTTTTTTTTCCCTCAGCCGGGGCTTTGGTGATTTCATTGAGAGTGTTGGTGTTAGGGAGCGGCGAGGCCTGGCTGTGACGAGGCCTGGGCTAATGCGGGCTAATCTGATTTGAAGGTGACAGAGACATGAGAGAGGAATTACTTTGAGGCCAATGTTTGGATACAGTGTGTGTCTGTGTGTACGACTGTGTACGTGTATATATGTATTATACAATATGTTTAACTGAGTGCATATGAGTTTGTGAGAAACTTGTGGTTTACACACACACACAGAGACTGTTTGTTGTCATTGTTTGTGAGAGAGAAAGCGAGAGCATGCACGTGTAAAATGTAGGGCTGTTTGTTGGTAAAGACTAACTCCACTCCCCATAAGTGTGCTCATACAAGTGCATAGCTGCTATAAAATAATAATAAAAAGAATTAGTTAGTAGCCTTAGGATAAGCGTTTTGTAAGTACTTTGCAAATGTGAATTAGTGCTAAGCCCTAATCTGGTACAGTGATTCAAATGGTGAGATTTATGTTTGAACTGTACACCGTCGTCCCTTTTAAATAAATATAATAAATAAAATGAAAATGGCTTTGTTTACCACAACGATTCAGAGGATAAAAGCAGCGCTGAGGACAGGACTGAAACTATCTGAGGGGATCCTACAGTCGCGGTGGGCCGAGGGGTTTAATGAGGGTCAGCGGGGGGATTGTGAATGGGTCAAATAAAAAAACAGGAAGAAATGCTTACTTTAATCAGGTTTAGTCTGTCATACTGAAAGAAAATTAAAGAGAAAAGAATGCATTAACCAAACCAGTGAGCAATATGGACATAAAGAAATAGAAAATGTTAATGCCTTACTCAGTTTGACTTTCCATCTAGCTCGTTTGTCACAAGCGTGAGTAGTTGCTGTGCTGGTGTCTTTGTCTAAGTCAGCATCGTATGGCTCTTTTTTTTTTTTTGCAAAGAGGAGTGGAGCCCCTGTTTTCACTGAATGCCCTCTTTTATTTGGATTGCATTAGGGACTGGGTGATCAAGCTCACGTTGCTGGGACAACCTCACGCCATCTGAGATCATGTGACTACTGCTGACCACAGAGGCTCAGGGAAGGAGAGGGGAGGGGAGGGGAGGGGGGAGGCAGGGGTGGGGGGTGTTGACTGTGGCACAGAAATGAGCAATGATGTAATCAATCGGGATATGTGTCTGTATACGCCATGAAACACATTGTGCGACTGCACACCAAACTACCATTTACTGTCTCCATGGGTTTCTCACCGTCTGTCCTCCTCTGTCTCTACGTATGTCCCGCGGCCCTATATATATATATATACATATATATATATATGTGTGTATAAACTGGATAAATGAAGAGGGTGACAAGCTAAAACACGATGTAGTCCATCTATAGGATGCATTTTGGGCAGAAAAGCAGGACTTTTAAGAGATTGTCACACAGCTTGACAGATATAGAGCTCTCATTGCCAAAATGTAACAAGATATCGGACAAAATTGACAATTATTTGCTATTATTATAACAGTTAAAGCAATTATTTGCCTCTTTCAAACATACATTTACAACAGGGCTGGTGTGATATCACTTTTCCGTGACTGATTTAAGTCTTTTAATCTACTAAGCCGTTAACAACACATTTGTCCTGATGCTTTTGCCACCTGCCATCACCAGACCTTACAAAAACACAACTGTTTAACAAATATTCTGCTGCTACAAAAGAAGAAATAAACAAATACATGTGTACAGGCTGTGCTTAGAGAAGCATTTATGTGATATTTGGGTTCTGGTAGTATTGTATCAGCTCACGCTTCCTTTTTTTTAATAGAGAAAGTCTTTGGAAAGGTTGTAATTTGTTAAAACATGAATCTACGGAGCCCAGGAGGTGATATCTGAGAGGGTAACCCATTAATAACACGTGTTACTCTTAGTGTAATTGTGATAAAGTAGTTTTTCCCACAGATTTCAGTCCATCAATATGTTCAACGTCTGTTGCTAATAGATATATTTGAACATTTAATCAGGAATTGCTACATGGTGTATCACCACAGAGGAAAAAAAACAGGAGAGGAAAAGGAAAGAAAATGAGTAAGGTTTGATGTGGGACTGTCAGTTTTAACAAATGTCCATCTGCTATGATTCGTGGGTGCAGATGTTAGAGTTGCAATGTGCCAAGAAAGGAAGGTGGGTTCAGGGTGAAGCATTGCAAACAAGGTTTGGACAATGGACAGGGCAGCACACCAGACAGGAAGTGGGGGCAATGGGTGGGTGGGGGGTGGGGGTAGGGGGTGGCTGGGAGAGCAGGGCACAGAAATATTTGAAGAACGGAAAAAAGTAATGCTTACTTTGGAAAGTCGCTTGTGAGACTAGCATGCAGTCAGGAGAAGAACAAAGAAAAATCAGATGACGAAAGAAAGAAAATCAATGGCAAGAAGAAACAGCTGAAAGTACCAACAGAGGAACTGAACAGTCATTTTCAGATGGCACACATTATCACATGGCATGTAGCATCAGTAGCAAAGAGAGGCGATGTATACACACTGATGTTCTGGAGACGAGAAAGTCAAAGAGCAAAAAAGAAAAAGAAAAAGAAAAGTGATATTATAACAGCAGAGACAAATGAAGAAAGAAAAAAAAAAGGAGCAAAAGATGGAAGAGTGTCATTGTTTATTTTTAGTATGGGAGCATAAATATACGCTGAGCAGACATGGAACACAAATACTCTAATAACTGTTTGAATCTTACAGCCAGTAAAACACAACAAGCAACAGTCAATACTGTGTCTATACATGTGATCACCTTTGCCAATGACCATGAGTTTTCAAAATGAATGTTGGATGTTAGAGGTGCGGCTTCACACTTTATTTTAGGTCTGTCTTAGAACAGTAACTGCATGCTTACGTGTGTTTATATCCAAAAAACTAATATGGAAACTATTAATACAAGTCTGTTAATTGCATAACTGTCTAACAGTTCCCTTGACAGGCATCACACCTGGCAGGTAACTTTACTAAGGGCACCAGACGATGTCTGAGGTATTGTTAGAAAGGCAACAGATGTATCGCCACACGAACCGCGTCCAATCGTGTGACTGGAGACAGACGCCGCCCTCAACTTACTTACTTCGACCTGTATGCGAGTAAACCGCAAAGCTATCATTTAAAATCAAAGCGCAGAAAACTATCAGCACATTTTTAGGCTGAATTAATGTCTGGATTATGCCAAAAACAATCTCAGAATCATGAGAATAAACCATCTCGATGCATACTGAATATCTGACAAGCAAAGTGAAACAAAACCAGGTTACAACGATCACTAGTTCATGAGGGATGTGATATGGAATACAGGGTTTTTCTTTGGATGTTCATTTTTGAATAAAGTGCAGAAACGACTTGTTCTCAGTGCGGTTCTGACGTTAGCGTACTTTGGAGCATACGTTCTCTGCTGTGTGCTCAGGGTTCCTACGTCCGTTTCTCACGTTCTGACCTTTGATTCTATCATATCTCAACTGTAAGTCACTGAGGATCCACGTTTTGTCGGTGTGACTCATCATCGTGTGGGAGAGTCTCAAGTCAGACAAACTCTGCCCTGTGAAAGGTTAAAGCTTCCACAGATGGACTGCAGGTCAGGAGACAGGGATGGATGGCAACATTTCAATACTCCTCTGTTTCCTGTATTACTATTTTTATTATTATTATTATTATTATTATTATTATTAGTTCGGAGAGTGGGCAGTAAGTGAGATGTGGAAATAAAAAGGCTGGAATGAAGAGAAGGGTGATATTTCTTCTTGGGGTTGGGGATGAGTGATAGCTGCAGGTCACTAGTTGAATACATGTCAGTGTGAATAAATCAATAACCAATCATAACACACGCACGTCACTAGAGAACTCTGACGTGTTTGTGCAGTCACAGCTAATAGATGGCTGCGTGTAAGAGATTCCATAGCACAGGGCCGGAAACACATTATTCTTCTTCTAGTGACATATGAGGCAATACGCTGGGCTGAAGATCAATAAACAGTCGCTAAGAAATGTCACACCTTATTTTAACTACTTGGGGGTTTTAAGAAGCTAAGTGTTATATCTTTGTGTTGTAAAATGATGCTTTAAAATGCATATAACAAGGTATAATAATACCTGCTGTTATGTTTCTGGTCAGTTAATTTTCCGCACTGTCCCACAGTGATGCCCCTCACACACAGATGTTTTCTGGAGCATCTGTGTGCATCACTAAGGCCTGGGTCACGCTTTCACATGTGCGTACGTGCCTGTGATTCCACTCACTGATACCGATATCCGTCCGATCCGTCATTTTAAGTCATTCACGAACTACGAAGCTGACACATTTGTGCCGAGTCATTTCAAAGAAACTGTGTCACTAACATTGTTCTCCCCAAAAAGAAGAAATAAACAGTCCAAACAGGACTCGACTGATTTTTATTTACATTTATCTTTGTGTGATGGGTCGCACATTTGTGAGGACCAGCAGACCTCCTTGTATAACCTTGTGGGAAGTGACGTGCTATAAAAAGAGTCCGAGCGCACCATCACAGTCATGAGCAGATTACAACCTTCGCGCCACACGGACCACAGCAAACGTCCCGCGGACACGTGGATGCAGAATGTATGACCCAGGCTTTAGTGCTCTACTGGTAAGTTCTCCTTCTAAGCACCAACAAAACACATACACATAGAAATCTTACCCACATTTGGGACTGCAAGGCTCCATGTCTAACGAAAATGGATCCTCACACAGAAACAAAAAGGTGCGTCGGCCGCTCACTCACCTTTGAGTTCTTTCCGCCGCTTCGAGCTGACTGCAGGGAGTACGTTCTCTGGACGACCTGCTCGGGTGTGGAAGGGGACTTGTCAGAGGAGTGGTCTGAACCCTTCTCCACCATGTTCTCGCCCTCCTGGGTCTGTGGCGTGGGAGAGCGTGAACGTTTGCGCAGGACTGGTGAGCAGGCAGGCGTGCTCTTGTTTGAGTTACTGGCAGTGCTGAAGAGAAAGAGGGAGAGTGCAGTGGGTTGAGAAAATACAAATGTGACTTCCTTTTACAGCAGCAATATGTGTGAATCTGTCTGACGCCAACAACACTGTACTCTAAACCCATCACAGGTCGTTGACGGGTGCTGCTCATGTCAGCATATTCCCTGACCAACACCCTACTATGATTTTATTTATTTTAAAGAAAAATAATGTTATACAAAGTACATGAAACAGGTCATCGAAAAACTAACTATGTCGAATAAACTGTTGAAGGGAAATGAAAGTTTTAGCGCACTTGGTAGCATTTATCACATTTCTGAGGACAGAAATGTGTAAAGTTAATAAGTAATAAACCAGCCCCACCAAATAAATAATGAATCTCTCCTGGCTAGAATTCGGGTAAGAGCTGGGAAGGGTCAACATACAAATGTTCATCTTCAATACAAATCTACTGAGTGTACAACACAGTATTTTTGTGATGTCATAACATGTTGTGGCCCTGAAACATGGGCCACAGAACTCACTGTGCCCGATTCCGGCAGTTTAAACTTCCTACAGTCATTCAGTAAAACACATTTTCACAGGAAATCACGCAAATCTTAGTCCACAAAGAGGTAAGCAAGGGCCCAGAGTGGGAAAAAAAGAGTCACCGTCCTATCTAGCATCTTTTTTTAAAGCATCGACATGATGGTTTAGGAAACACACGTTGAAAGACATCATAACACATTATCATCTGATTTCCCCACAAGTAGTCCACTTTTAAAAGAAACAGGGGTGTCAATATGCTTGTTTATGAGGCCCTCGTCAATTTTTAGTAAGAGATGTACAGAGTCTGGAAAAACAACCAACTCCAGCTGTTTCGACCCTGACATTTATTGAGCAGTGTCATTAGAGATCCTATAAAATCTCTTTCCATGAAACACTAAAACTGTTTCCATGCCTGCAGCAAAGCCATTGAGCCAGTCTGGAAGACATAACAAGGATTAAATGATCAGAGACACAGTGCCAGTGGAAAGCATAATTCTGGCAATTAAAGTAGACCGATAACATGTGACTGTTTTCCTCAAATGAAGGGACGTGTTGACTACAGCGAAGCGGAGGGACTCGTCTTCCCTGATCTGTCAATGCACCGTCAGTTATCCTGTTAGATGCATCACCAGACGCATTCTTTTCTCACTCACACACACACACACACACACGCAGACGCACATGCAGCTAGAAGACTTCACAGAAAAGGCACAGAGAAACAAAAGGCTTTGTAAGTGATCCGTGTGCCAGCTCGCCTGCCAAGATTGGTTACTTGACATGGCATTATGCAACGCCGTTACGTCACTGTCAGCCAACGGCCGCCATTAGTGGCCATGAATTACTGATCTACTGTTACATTCATCGGAGCTCGGAGCACAGAATCACAGAGAGCAGCAGTGACGGGTTCTGATCCGGTTGCTCAGGGAATGACCACCTTGACTGCAACAGCACATTGTGTACTCGACACAGACGACTGATGAGTCTCCACTGATCTGATTAGCAGTGCATTTTATGATCGAACAATGTGAACACAGACAACTCTAAGATGTTAGAAACAAGTGGCAACCCACCATGTGGAAACCTCGCCTGCTGCATGTCCGGCTACACCTGCAGTCACACACTCATGGACAATACAAGCCGTCAATCACAAAGTGTCCATGCCGTGCTTTTTGGTATAGGGTCATTTTCTCATCAACACATTTAAAACTTAACTTCACAGAGTTGACACAATTTCCATCCATGGCACTTCCTAAAAATGACATTTTGATCACCTGCAACACATACATATGTTTAATGCTATGCTATGTCTACATTTTAGATAATGAGTGTTTGCACAATCATAGAAAGTTGTACACCAGTTATAAAACCAGTCAGAAAAAAGCTCCTTTGTACCTGCAGCATGCGTAACTTGACTGAGAAAGGTTTTTTTTTTTGCACATGATTTGGTAACTTTTAGAATCAGTACTTTTGCACAGGTTGTAATGTTGAACACTCTAAACTACGTCAGGTGAGGTCGCAAGTGGTGTAACCTGACAGAGGATCACTGTCACTGCCACTCACTATAACATCTTGGTAGGTGATGCTATTAAAAAGAAATGTAATAATTAATCAACTATCTTCCGATATCGCGGTCACATGTAGATAAGAATATACTCAAAATTCTGCCTAGCAAATTAGCTTCATGGGAAATCGATATATGTCCGATAACACAAGGAAATTATTCAACATCATTCCCTGTTCAGTAGCATTGTGTACATTGATGCTGACAAAGCATTTTTGCAGTGAGGATGATAATTTAGTGCAATATACTTATATAATTTCCCATGTTTATAATGTAAATGTCAAGCCCATACTGTGTATATTATGCAAACTGTCCATAATGTACATTCTACATTCTATTTTATATAGTCTTACTGTTAATATCTTTATATCGTGTACTTTTTTTTGGTAATGCATGTTTATTAATTATTATCTTTGCTGCTGTAACAATGTAGATTTCCCCACTGCGGGACAAAGAGCTATCTTAGCTTATCTAAAACATATGTTAGAACTAATGGCTGTATTTCAAGACCCCTCTAAATCAAGGCAAAAAACAAGGGTGTTCTGTTTCAGTCATTTTACCCAATTTAGTAATGGAACCACTTGCTGAGAAGATAACATCTGAAATGAATGTCAAAGGCATACAAATTGGAAGCCAAATCTATATAATACTTTATTTAACAGATGTGGACTCCTCACTTAGTCACGTTAACCCTCACTATAGGCTCACTATCCAGAAACAAAGTAAGTTGGGGAAAGTGTGAGTTACTCTCACTGAATAATCTATGCAGCAAAGCTTGTGTGTGAAGCATCAAAGTTAAATGGAAACTAAATTCACATCAGTAGGGTTAAAAAAAAAAACACACCTAATGTGTATCAAACACAAGATATAGGGGTAACGGTGAATGGGTGGTAGAGGGAGTTGTCTTTTGACTAGAAGGTTGAGGGTTCGATTCCTGGATCTGCTTGTTAAACGTGCCAATTGTTGTGGGGTTAAGTGAACATATGACCATTCTCCCGACTATTCATAACATTCTAAGGAGGTTGCCTGTCCCCACACAAACAAAATGTACCAACACATAAAGACGCAATGATTACACTGAAAAAAGGTCACATTTTGGCTTGAAAATAAAGCTTCAGGAGAGAAGAGGAAGTCTAACTAGTATGTGTGTACTTTTTGTTTACATTGTATTATTATTGTTTTCCTCTGACAAACTATGTAACAACGTCAGTATTGTAAATGTTGTGTCACAATCAGACAAAACTGACATGTACATGTGTTTTAAAAGCTCCCACAACATCCCATGTATGTATAATAACAGCATTGTTTCTCCTGACGGTCAATGCAGAGTTCAATAATAAAAAATATCAAAATCTTTTTTTTATCTTTTCATCTTATTAATTCTAGTTAAAATGTGACATAAAATGTCACTTTTCCCACTGTTTCACGACCAAGTAAAAACACACACACACACACCCAGATTAGCCATAACAATAGAAGCCGTTCTCAACCAGCGAATGACTACGTCCACCGCTGCTCCATTTACTCATGCAAACAATGTATTGTACAAGCGTAGAAATATAAACAAACAAACCCTCCTCTGCCTGCTGACAAAGAAAGCATCTCTGACTGTGGTTTTTGTTTCCATGTCACATTCCATACTCAATCAGCTTTCATTACACACACACACACACACACACGCACACACACGCACACACACGCACAAATGCAAAAACTATTTTTAAGTTTAAGTTAAAATAATAGGAAATGAAATTTGAAATTATACTTATACTTAGGTTAGGGTTGCTTAACTAACGCCGCTTTTCCACAACATGGTCCCGGTACTACTTGTCTCGCCTCGGCATGGCTTTGTTGCTTTTCCATTAGTGATAGTACCTGGTACTTTTTTAGTACCTGGTACTTTTTTAGTACCTGCTCTGGCGGAGTTCCAAGCGAGCTGAGCCGATACTATGCGTCAGACTGCCGGCCACTGATTGGTCACTGAATGCCTTTACAGGAAGAGGCATGAGCAAGACATCTGACACAAGAATAAAACAGAACAATGCAGAAGAACAATGTAGATCAATTAAAAAAACTGAAATATCTTTCATCTCCAACATTTAGCAAGGAAATGTCTAAAATCTCAATATTTAACAGAGGAGTCTGAGGATGTATGATGTACTTAGCGACAGCACTGCTGATTGCGAGCCGCGTCACTGTCTGTGCTCCTGTCATGGAAGAAGTACTGAAAGTTAAGTTAATTAACGGATTCTAATGATTCAGTAAATTGAGAATGAACTGCTTTACTAGTCACTAGTTTGCATGTGTTGCGTATAAAAGGAAGTCACGGCAGTTTCATGCAGCTGTGCTATGACGACCCCGCCCACATTGAGGAGGTACTATATTGTAATGGAAAACTAACCAAACTGTGTAGAGTCGAGCCGTGGCGTGCAGAGGCGAGGCGAGCTGGGACCATGTAGTGGAAAAGCAGCATTTGTCAAGTGTAATCAGTATTTATTTGGTTTTACAGTGTGGGGTTGAATGCTTGTACTGACCACATTGGTTTAATCAGTGGCTTGGCCTTTCAAACTAACTTTAGATATCCTGTAGCACATACACACAAACATAACTCACATCCTCACTTGTCAGGATTTCTCTGGTACAAGAACCACCAAAAAAATAATAAATAATAAATCCAGAGACTAGAGTCTAATCTTTCCAGATACACCAAAGGGGAATGAAGTGACACATGCAGCTGACAACAAAGAAGCACAGGAAAGAATGTAGATCACACATTTGTGATTGTTGCAAACTGCTCCTGATACAAATCACTGAAAGTGTGTCATATTACACCAGCTGGAAGGATGTTAAAAGAAAGAAATGTTTCAGCTGTGGAATAAGAGACAGAAACTGTACGCTGCTACACACGTATGATATTGTGATGACATGAAGCAAAACATACTGTATCTTGGTCTTAAACGAATAAATCTCTCCACAGAGAGAAGCTGAATTATACAGAGACTCAAGCAGAGTGAAACTCACTCACCATGGATCAGTGGACTTCATGACCTAGACCATATATTACAATCAAAATATTGCAATAAATACTGTACTGTGGACTTGTTACCATGGTGATATCTAGTGCTGAACAATGAATAGAAATTTCAATAAAATTGCAATATGGCTAACTGCAATATTTATTCAAGCAAAAATGCATATGAAATTAACATTTTTAGATTATTGTCCTGACCTGCACACACAGTCATTATAAATATGTTTTTCCAAAAAAAAAAGGACAACAATTATGTGAAAATGACTGTTCCTTCTAGTCTCGGAGATCACACCGCAATCCCAATTTCAGTCAAAATAAAAAAAAAATTCAGTCTAATTACCAGGTATAGCAATGGAACTCACTCAAGAGAGGAGGAAAGTGTATTTCACTTATAAAAAAGGTGTTGTCAGCACTTGGAGTTAGAGCGATGCAAGGCCTGCGGTCTGCGTTCACCGTCAACGTCAAACAATTTAACAATTAAAAAGCCATATCACTTAGAGCACCACCCACACAACTACAAAGCCCAGCTTAGACACAATATCACTATAGCAACAGAGAGAGTGGTTTAAATATTCAGAGTGTGTGACTAATATACTTCACCCGGTCCTCTGTTAGAGACGCCGCCTGAGCAGGAAATACAGTGGGGAGACGCGATGTGACAGACGAAGCCTCGTGAACCCCCGGTGGCTGCTGGGAGGTCACACATTTGGAGCCTGATTTGTGAACCTCTTCATACAAATATGACTTATGATGGATACACACTATATGAATCTATATATCTATATGCCACTGCATATAATATGAAATCCAATCATTCCTGGTATAGAGCAGGAGCCTCAAATGTAAAAACAACAACAACATTGTGATGGGAAATGGAAAGAATTTATAGAATCACACCTATATATTGTGTTGGATTATTAAAGGAATACTTCACTGATTTGCATTTAGTTTTGTGTTACTAGAATAGGGGTAGTATTAGTATAAGTCATTTCTCAAACTGAGGTTGGGAAGCACAATTGTATTAGTAATACAAAGCTAAACGGATATTGGGGAAGTATTCCTTTAACAGTTTGAATGCTAATATAAAATCACATTTTGAACAATAGCACTTTAATTTGCATACCGTACGAGTAGGACCAGAGGCGTGAGCACAGAACTCATCTCTATTACAGAGCTCTGCAGAAAAGGCACAGACAGACGACTGACTTAAAGGTGCTGCACTAACAGGATCCCCCCACATGTCATTTCAGAATACGTCTTACATTATGGCCTGCAAGAAACACAAAAAAGATAAACAAGCACGCTGCTTGTGTCACTCTGTTACAGTCTTTTCTTTAAATAAGCTCTAAAGCTCTAAATCCAACGGGCTCAAGCTGTTCAAACGCTCAGCTCCACAATACAACAGAGTTCCGGGCCTTTCCAACAGCCCCTCTTGTTTTCACAGTTTAGCTGACCCTGGAAAACACCCATCTGGCAGCGGCAATGCAGCTCCACTCGGTTTGAAGAGGCGAGGAGCAACAGCCATCCACTGCGCATGCGCACGCAGGAGTGCACATACAGTTCATAGAGGCAGACGTAAACATGGGCACGAGGGTGGACGCGGCCTTTACGGGCCCCCTGGTGTAACTGCAGAGCTGCGTCACAGTTCCCCCGTGTTTTTAACGTCACAAATACTGCAAATGGTCAGATGTAAATAATCACATGATGTGTAATTATTACATAACTGAACTTTGTCCCACTCATCCAATCACCGTCTACACACACACACACACACAGAGGTACTGCTGAACAGCCGTAGCAGCCCTTCAGGCAGCGACATCCCTCATTAGCCACCGTCACACACTCAAACACGACCATGTCTTCGTGAGCATGAGCTGTTTATCCTACAGACTGTTTAATGCACTGGGCTTTCTCTCTCACTGTCAAAGCAGAGAGGTTGACAGACAGAGAGAGAGAGAGAGAGAGAGACCGAGAGAGAAGATGGAAGAGGAATGCAGGGAGATTTTCTTTAGCAGGCTTAGGGCCACTGATCTTCCTCGGCAAGCCCTGATCTCCTAAAAACCAGCTTACATCGTCCTTAACGCCACCTGCCAAAGAAGAGCCCATGGTCTGCAAGTGCAGTCGCCCCTTCCTCATCCTGTTCTTATTTGGACTCCCTTTCCAAACAGTACACACTGATCTTTCCAAGCATGGGAAGGAACCATTATTCAGGCTCCATGCATTGTTTTCCTGAATGCAGGCAGGTAGACAGGCACCTGTTCCCAGACTAACCTGGTCGTAGCCATGTAGAGAGCCGCTCCGCAGCGATCAACCTTTTTCCAACAGCTTCATTCAGCAGCGGGAGTCGGGGACGAGGCATGGGAGGAAGGAGAGGGAGCGGAGCGGAGAGGAGAGAAGAGTGAAAGATGAAGGATAAAGGGGGAGGAGGACAGACGAGTTCCGGAGCATGCCAGAAGGTGGGGAGGAAAAAGGAGGAGGAAGTGGACGCATCAGCACGAGGGATAAAAAAAAAAAAAACTAAAAACAAAAAACTTATTTTCCTGACAGACAGAGAGAAACCACAGGAGCACAGATGCTGGAGATTCTCTCTCTATTATTTACTCTCTTCCCTTTTGTCTAATTGAGTCTGCTGTAGCTCCGGTTCTATCTTGGCATCCCGGACTTTTCCATTCCCCCCTTTTCTTCCCTCCATTCTCCAAGCCGCTAGATCATCTGCCTGATTGCTGCATCCGCTAGTATCCGAGTGGGGCTCTTCTCTCGCGATTTCTGCTCCTCGTTCACATAATCTCAAAGCTGCAAACTGACAAGAGGAGAGAGAGAGAGAGGGAGAGAGAGAGAGAGAGGGAGGGATTGAGAGACAGAGCAAATGAGAGCGAGGAAAGAGATGGCTTTCACTTTGCATTCCACCTCTACTTGGTGCTGGTGCACTGAGCCTGCTGCTTCCTCAATTATTCATGGGCTTCATGAATGGAGGGGCTGACATCACCCACATTCAGGTCACTTTACATTCAAAGCTCCAGATAAATCAAACAATAAGATTTATGTATGCATATATATATATATATATATATATATATCATGAACAAAACACACAAACAATATTTTCAACACAGACAAATACATGCACAATACTGTGGGTCTTTACTATTTATTTATTTAACTTCAAAAACTGTTTTGTTTTGTTTTGTTTTTACTGCATTGCCAAGAGCAACTTTGATCCCTCTTCATTCGTGCTGCAGTGTAAAGTACTAAAGGAATGAACTATTAAGTGATGAATTATTACTTAATATACATGATGCTGCACATATGCAAATGGAGACTTAAACTTCAATTGAACCTAAGTTCCATTTTCAGCACTATTACAAGACTCTACACAGAATGTAGACTTTTATTTGCCCAAGTTTAAACTAAATCATCCAAACCATGATGCCATTAATGGCACTTATGCTTATAACATGAGTAGATAATTATAAGTAGATGGTAATTCTGATAGGCCTGTTTTTAAGTGATAAGATTTAGACGCAGAGACTCAGCTCGGGTATAAAATATAGAATCAATATCGGCTAAATGTAGGCGCTTGAATCACAGACACTCATCAGGTTTCAGTCTGGGCCGTCTATGCCCGCTTTGGTCTGCCTCTGGTCTGCTTTTGCCTTGTTACCCAGGTGTCTCCTCCCACTTTGTCAAGCGCTTGGCTTCAGCTGCGGGAAGTCGATTTAAACCTGGTATTAGCAGGATGTCTCTCTCTCTCTGTGTCTGTTCCCTCTGGTTCCCTCCTGGAAGTCTGATGCCTTTCAGAACCTCAATATGACTGAGCGATTTCCTATAAATATCTGATGGCGAAATGATTTGCAATTTGAGCGGGAATGGTGATTTTCATCCGAGTAACATATTTAAAATGATTTCTGTGTGATATTTGTGCATATATGTGAGAAACACAGATGCTGTCTTCCGTCTGTAGCATATGACGTGTACAGGTCAGGACAATATTTAATGTAAAATGGTAACTTGAGACACATTTTGGTTTTCTAAGAAATATTGTATATTCTAATATTATTATAATATTGTGCCTCCTCCAATTTGAAAATCTGCAGTGGGCCATATTGCGATTTTGAACACATTTCAATTCTTTGTTCAGCCCTAATTTTGACTTAATTGTGTTGAGTTTCCTTCTTTACTTTGTTAACCTGATTGCTGTGTGGTCCTCCCTCCCTAGGCACAACAACATGTCCACAAAAACTGACAAAACCCCCCCCGAACAAATAAACAATAACAAATAAAAGCTGAATTCCTCCAATGCCAAGAGTCATGTATTTATTTGAGGAAGGGTAATGTTTCACAATTGCTTCACAATCGCTCTGTTGTTGTATGCAGAAAGAAGCAAATCATAATGATTCAACTATGACCAATGATATCAAACACAGGTAATCTGAAATAAATGCCATTATAAGTCTGCCACAAACAAAGAAATAAAGCCCTGCTACAGTCGCAGCTGAGCTACATGAAAGTCTCGCCCAACAGGCAGTGGTTGTGGGAAGCCCTGTAATGGAGCTGGACTAAATGATTGGGATGAGGTGAACGGGGTGATTGCAGATCCAAGATCAGTTAAAAAAAAAGGCCCGGATCAGCTCCGATCCAGTATTTCAGACCAGGATGAACTTGCGACGGCAGGTACAAATACATCTTTATCCTCCACATGAGGGTTACATATTTAATATCCAATAGACCTAATCTCACGGGGTGAACAGGCAAGGTCACAGCTAGAATACAAATTATTTAAATAAAAAATAAACGCTATCACTGTCTGCCTTACTATCCAATAATACGCTGTCAAGGATTTCCACTAATCATTGCTTTTTCTCAGAACTGTAAATTTCAAGGTAAGGCATTCAAACATACACAAAGACTACTACAGTCAGTGATCTCCCTTGTGTCTCTCTGTGCCCCTCAGCAGCGCTGAAAGACCTGACCCCGGGGCTGCAGCAGTGCTGGCTGCCTCTGTGGGAGCGCTGTGTGGAGCCATGGACCAATGTGTGCCCAGATAAGCCTGCTCAGCCTCGCACAACTACTGACCTACTTATGCAACCTCTGTTCTCCTTGTTGCCCCCTCCAGGGGACATGAAGATAGTCAAGTCGACCGCACACTAACAGATGTGGCGAGCAATGGACTCGCATCATTACAGCAGGTCACGGCTGAATCACTCGTCGTCGACCGCTGACAATCACAGATTTGACATTTTCCGCCTGAATTCTCCTGGCAACATTTTCTAGCCGAGCACAGCCCGGAATTGTCCAAAGACGACGGATGCCCGTCAAAATTTCGCCATCCATTTGTAAATCCAAGTGTGCTGTTTACCGAGTTGTCATGGCAACGCCAGCGTGGCGACGCCCGGCTGTGTCCCGGCCGTGCAGTTGCCACGGTGACATGTCAAACCATTCATGTGCACCACCACTTGAAATGTTCACAAGTCGAGGGGGAGAGAATGTGTGTGTGTATCTTTGTATCAGAGGGTGATGCTTTAACACACACGAATAGTTATCTACAAAGCCGTGGGGTTTAAGTGCACTCTGCTTTGAACATGTTTTGGACTGACACGAGCAATCTGTGGGGCCCTGGCATTGGATATCTCCATTTCACTAACAGCAAGGAAAAAAAGTTTCAGAGCTCAGAAGACAACAAGTTCAATTGAAATATAGAGTGAAATCACTGTAGTGCATGTTGTTACATTTTATGAACCTATTTAAATCCAGCCCCCATGAGCATAATTTAAGTATTTAGTCCCAGGCCCAATTAAATTGCTTAATAACCCTGACTGCGTGGCAACCTAACATAGACGGGCCTGCACCAAAGTTTTGGGTCGCCACTGAAGCCATGACCGCAAACCTCTGGGTGCAAGAAACCTGTTTTAAAAGCAGCTATAATTAAAGTCCATGATTTGAATTCTAGAGGTAATTCAGAGGTAAATTAAGGTCTTGGTGGAGATGTAATAGAGAGAGAGAGAGAGGGAGAGAGGCAGTAGGGGACAGGAAACTGGCAACCGGATTAAGCCCCTGTGGGACACTTTGTCCCTGTGGGACGGGACACAGCCACTGCCATCTGCAGGGGATATACAGGCGGAAGGAAGCAGGCTGGGTGACACAAAGCAGTGAGAGGGGACAGAGAGTGAGCATGCATATGCAGTAGTGTGGGGGGAGAGAAGCCAGGTGGAGAGTAGAGGTATGAGGGTGAATATTTTTAAACAGTTGCAGGTTTGGAGACAACATATTTCAGTAAAACAAACAGATTTTTCGGGTAAATTAGAACTGTCTGTGTGTGTAGCATTTATGTCCTCAAAATCTGAATCAAACATGGTTGAATGCTTTGATAAAACCACTTGACCTGTGTACAAAATGGCTCAAAAAGTGTCTTAATATATAACTCTTTGTCCAAACTTAACTATTTTACATAGTTTTTCTGTGAAAATATTACGTCAACAACATTTCTGTAAACTTTTCCTGCAGAAAAAGGCTTTAAATACAATTTATCTCAGGGATAAATGTGGTTTCTCTGTTTTTACTTTTCCTCTAAGGCAGGGGTTTCAAACTCATTTTAGTTCAGCGGCCACATGCAGCACAATTTGATCTCCAGTGGGCCGGACCAGTCAAATAACAGCATAATAACCTATGGAAAACAAGCACTTAAAATGTTTTCCTTTATTTTACATTGAATATAAGGAACTTTTTTACAAAACATATTATGAACAATCTGAAATTTCCTGAGAAAAACAAGTGCAATTTCAACAATAGTATGTCTAAGTTAACAATTTACAGGTATCTGTACCTGAACCCTGTAATATTTTGACAAACTCATCCTGGGGGCCCGGATTGAACCCACTGGTGGGCCAGTTCTGGCCTACGAGCCGTATGTTTGACACCTCTGCTCTACGGCTTGTGTCTAATTACTTCATTGACCATCATAGTAGCTGTAGTAGTTTAAGCCTGGGACCTGTATCGCACACTCGCCATTATTCTCTCCACATTTTGATTGAAAAACTTCAGTATGGACGCATATTGCATTCAATACCATTCTAAATGAATTAGATAAATATTTCATATTTTATATAAAATAAACCTTTTACTGTTTTTATGAATGGTTCCATCAACATGATGAGTGGCTCTGATGGGAACTTGATATTCACAACACGACAAAGGTTTCTGCTCTAATGAGTGCAGTGTTGACTGAATGAATCTGATTTTACTGCCCTATGAATAGAAGCTTCGCCATTTTGTTTGTGTTGTTTTTTAATTAAATACAATCATGCTAACGTTAAAATTATACGGAAAGGGAAAGGTCATCACACAGCTTCACTGTCATGATGGGCATTTACAATATGTGCTTGCTGGAAAGTAAAGACATGGGCGCCGTATGTGAGTGTTTGCTTTATCCAGCAGATGGATAAAAAAGTATGTAACTCCATGGTCACTTTATTAGGTACACCTGTTCATCTGCCTGTTAACTCAAATATCTATTAGCCAGGTACATGGCAGCAACTTAATGGCCTTAGTTAGACTTGTTCAAGTGAACTGAGCATTAGAAAGAGGAAGAAAGATGAATTAAGTTACTTTGAGTTCGGGCAAAATAACAAAATCACAATACCAGGGCAATTTTCAAATCGCAAATTTTTCTTAAGACTAAAATGTGTGTCAATTTACCATTTGACGTTAAATATTGTCCTGCCATATACACATCATATTCTACAGACTGAGGAAAACACCATTGTTTCTCACAGGTCTGCACAAATATCACCCAGTAATCATTTTTAATAAACATGTTATGCAAATAAAAATTTGAAAAACGACCATTCCCTCTCATATCGCAATCACAATTTCAGTCAAAAATAATTGCAAATCAGATATTTATTCAGAATCGTTCAGTGTGGCATAGATTTTGTCATACGGAGTATTTTGGAAACTGCTGATCTGCAGGGATTTCCACACACACAACCATGTCAACGGTTGACAGAAAGCAGTCGAGTAAAAGAGAAAATATCCAGTGAGCAGCAGTTCTCTTGGTGAAAATTAATCATTGCTTCCAGAGGTCAGAGAATGGCCAAACTGGTCCAAGATGATAGCAAGGCAACAGTAAGTTAAAACACTAACTTTAATTAACACTTCAAACTGGGCTAAGACCATGACAGGTGACACTCCTGGCACTTTATATGGCGTCTTATGTATTAAGTGTAATAAATAACAATATGTTGTATAATAACTACCACTGTGACAGACCGGCAGAGGAAAAAAATAGCACACAAAACCTTATTTCACTGGTGTATAAGAGCTTTGGTGATTCATGACAGTGAGCGGTTCTGATTCTGTTTTAAAAAGCCGAGTGGAAAATGGCCTTATTGTTTGGACAGGATTAATTTGAGAAAAGCGCATATGGTAATGCTAATGAGAAGCCTTTTCATCAGGCATCCATCAGGAGGAGGAAACCTGAATGCACCTTTCAGTCCATTAATCACACGGTTGAGAGAAACCAGCGTCCACAAATTGTTATTTTCTGATTATGTCACAGCAGGTTAACCCTGGTTAACATGAAAAACTAACATCAACAGTTACATCCACACACATCCAGAAAAAGATAAGGGAAAAAAAAAAGCCTGGGTGACACTGGGCACAGGCAAAGAAGTGCAGAAGGCAACAAGAGAAGTAGAAGAGAATCAGGGATGACAAATGGGGACAGGAGAAAAGAAAGAGCACACAAGAGAGAGTTAATAAGCTGTGGCCAGGAGGAAAACAATTCTGCGGTTTCTCTTCACTGCAGCCCCTGCTGTGAACTTGGAGGTCCACTGTGGCCCAGTCTGATGATGCAGTGCTTTATCTGCAGAGCTGCAGTTGGTTCCAAGGATCCCAGTCCACAACAAACAGACTTCCCACTCGAGACAAATTTGTTTTCCGGCTCACTAGAAATTGTTTTACAGAGCAGGATTAGTCGCCATCTCTTCTGACTACCATAATACACGTTGAGGAAATGACCGGCACTTCAACCACTTTCTCATTTCCTTCTGTGATTCTTTGCTCGCAGAAATGAATCGTCTTGTTGCAGAGGCTCAGGAGTTGCAATTTTCAAGTCAGTCTAAAATAGCCCAGGGAGACATTTGGAGCAACACTGGATAATACATGCCTGCGTGTGAGTGTGATGTGCATGTATCTGCAGCATCGTCCCTGAGCGGATGGGGAATGTTTCCAAATGTATCGGGTGTGTTGTTCCTTTGCTATGACAGCATGTGCACACTGTGGTCGTGACTGAGCTGAAAGCTGCAGTCTTAGAGGGGCGTAGAGAAGACATCACGCATGGGAGACTTGTTGTTCTCCTCCTTAGCTGCACTGCTGTCTGACCATGACATGAAGCAGGGACAAGATCAGTTACATCAATAAAGATAAAGGGTGCTGAACAACTGACCGACAACTAGTAAGATACACGTGTATGCAAGCCAGCGCTCACACGCCGCTCCAACTCTCCGACAGCAACAATTTGCTTGTCCACGGCGCCACGTGCAGAGCGTAAGCTCCAGCTCTGGCCTCTTGTCAGTGATTTGCTGTTGCTACAGCTGCTGTTGTCGGCTGTGTGTGCACATCTGTGTCTACGTGTGTGTTTCTATCTGTGTGCGTGCAGATTTAAGTCGCACCAAATGTCATATCAAGAGCAAACATCCCCACACTGGGACCACAGCCAAATCCTGAGCAATCACACACTCTCTCTCTCACTCTCGGTCTCACACACAAACACACATCAGCATACATGTATGCGCACGTAATCGCTTGCTCTCTTCTCCTACAGTAGTAAATAATGCTGCAAAAACATCCTTCTTTATATATTGTATTACAGATCTGTATATGTGTATTTCAAAAACAAACAACTAAAACAACAACAACAACAACATAATGCAATTACCATGATCATCATCTTGAGCCATCCCATCTGTCATCAGACATCTAATGCAGATACATCTGCTGCCGTTACCAATGCACAACAGTCGTACTAATTGAGCAGCTGATTGATGGAATGACCTCAAGGCCTCAGCATTTTGCAGACGCAGCAGAACGTTCCGGAGAGATAGGAGTAATAAAGACAAATAACGAGTGAGAGATTTCTGCCGCGTCCTGTCATTGATTCGTCTACAAAAAAAAAAAACGATAAATCGTCACCACCATTTGTTCCTTGATTGATTTTTTTGTGACCTTCAACACTGAGTGAAACGCAGCCGAACAGCAAACCTGGCCTTCAGACCATTGACAGGGTTCACAACTTCCTGGATGGATGGATATGCAAATCAAAAGACACTGCATTTACGCATTTAAGATAAAATATGTGACATTCTTCACAGTTGCAAAAAATCTCAATACCAGTATTTGCCAAAATGAATGTAATATATTTTGACCCTATCATCCAGCTATCATCCAGCTGTAATGGATAGATATAGATGGATGGATGCATGGGTGTACAGGTGGATACTATTTGATTAGGCCTGAATAGAAAATATTTCAAATTAAATTAGGTGACAAAAAATAAAGAAAATTACACACACACACAAACAAACACTCTGGAATAGATGTAATGGGATTAAGCAACACCACGTAGAATCTCATCAAAATACTAACTACTCTATGTATTCTACCAAGAGAGGGAACCAGACAGAGTTAAACTGTAAAGTTTAAACTCCGGGTCACATAACAGCTACATAACTGCTGTCCTAGAATGCAGCCTTTAAGCAGTTGGTGTTGTTTCAATTTGCAATTTTGACTGCGCTTACTAACAGTTCTGACACAACACAACACAACACAACAGAGAAGCATACAAACTAAACAAACTAGTTATCAGGGAGGGAGAGAGAGAGAGAGAGAGAGAGAGGTGACCTCCATGCACAGGTGAATACAGGATGCTAACAGATGGCTGCTCTGTGTAAAGTCACCTGTGTCTGTCAGGGTGCTGCAAACAGATTAAGTGAAGACAGACATGTGTTTAAAGGTGCAATCTCCTGTGCTATACAATGATAAAAAGGCTCTGGATGTTTGAAAACACACTAGAGCCGAAACCATTTTTCATTTTTAATAAATTAATAAATATGAATTAATATGATAAAAACAAGATTCTGATCGTTTTTCGCATCTTAAATGTGAATATATTCTTTATTTCTTTGCTCCATACAACACAGAAATCATCATTTCCAGGTCTGACAAACACTGATCAACATTTTTTAACGTTTTCTGACATTTTATGGACCAAACTCGATCAATTGAGAAAATAATTGAAAGATGAATCGATTATGAAAATTATAGAAAAAAATAGTTGCAGCTCTAAAACACACACACACACAAGTTTTGTGCAGAATTTGCACAATTCACTGCTCTGCTATGTCTGCTCACAGACATAATTCATTCACTACCTTAACTATCACAACTAAATGCTTAACCTGTAACCTCCAATTCTAACACTAATATAAACCAAAGTGTCCTCACTTTCCCAAAGTGTATGGTTTATACACATTTTTTGGTCAAAAATACACATACGGTACATAAGAAGCACACACACACACACACACACACACACACACACACACACACACACAGAGGAAGTAACACTGGCCAACACATGCATAAACAAACTCTGAAGGCCTAAAAGCACAAAATTCAAAGCAGTTCACAGCCTAAATTAAGCGAGTTAAGAGGAAAGAAAATTAGAAGAGAGATGAGGAATGACAGGACGTGGTTAAATATAGAGAGTAGCAAAAGAGACACAGGAACATTAGGGAAAAGAGGTCCTTATGACAGTGAGGGACAAGTAAGTGATGCACGTTGCAGAAACTGCTCCCCCTCCAGTTTTTTTTCTCATCCTGCAGTGCTCTGTAATTCGCCTCTAAAAATATCAGGCAAGTGGAGGAGGAGGAGGAGCATAAACAAACAAGGGGAGGTGAGGATAGAAGGAGGGACGACGGAAAAGTGCACAGAGAGCGCACACCGTGGCATAACAGGTTAGGAAGGAGAAAGCCACCTGGCTGGATGTGGATGCGTTTGTCCATATGGGACAACAAGTGAACAGGAAAAAGACGCGAGGAAGAGAAGGGGGATGAGAGCAGGGGAGAGACAGAGAGGCGGCATCTGCCTGTTCTTTTCCAGGCAGCCACGTGAGCCCTTCTCCTCAGCTGCTCCGCTCACACTGAGCACGCTAGAGGGGTCGGCACAGTCGCAGGGAAAAAATAAAAAACACTGCACTGCATGTTCACACGCTGGTCACGGCTTAGCGGTGTCCTGATCTAGCCCGCGTCAGATGAAGGAAGGTTTTTTTGTGGATTTATGTAACTCCACAGGAAACGCACAGGTGAACCTAAACACACACATGATGTGCTTCCCGTAACAAGCGCTGACATTTGAATATGTCAGTGCAGCAGAGGATCAGAAGACAGTGACAGACACCCAGACCTGACTGGGTCGTGCTGTTCTATACACGACAGCTGTAAAGACACAGAAAATAAACATACATAAGCAGACACACACACACACACACACACACACAGTCTCTGCACTGTGTTCAGCCTTACCAGGCGAGCTTGAAGCCTTTCATTAGTACAGTGAGGAGTGTGTGATGTCCATAGCATGTTGAGGGTACAGGGCTGCCCGTTCACACCGCAGCATGCTGACTGACAGCTTACCAAACCTCCCATGCACAGAGCAGGAGGGGATGCCCTGAGGGGAGAAGGGAGGAGTAGATGGTGTAGAAACGGACGGTCGGGGACCAAAGTCCGAAAAGATGATCGCCAGCGTTACCCCACCTTTCTGCTACATTCTTTCGGTTGTAATAAGGTGCCGCAGTGCTGAGCACTTGTGCCAGAAATCCGCGCCTCCCAGGGATTCTTCAGTTTTCCCAAAAGAGAAGGAGACAACCTGCACTGCAATGGTCACAGCGCAAACTGCAGCAGGTAGCAGCAGCAGCAGCAGCAGCAGCAGGAGAAGGACTAGAAATTGCAAATGACAGTATGCCTGCTAACAGATCCTTTCAAACTCTCCGTCTTTTCCATCAAGCTCTGTTAAACACCGTCCTCCCTGAAAGCGTCTGTGTGCTCGCTCAAACTCACTCTCTCTCTCTCTCTCTCTCCCTCAGTCCACTGCTGCAGATGAAAGCTGCACTTGCTGTGCGCACAGTGAGCAGGCGCAGGATTTCTACCCTCCTTTCCCCTCCTCCCTCACTACCCTCCTCCCTACCTCCTGTTCACTCCGTCCTCTTCCCTAGATGGCTCTCTTCTCCATTTCTCTCCATGATAAGCCCCACTGTCCCTGAGTGGAGGCCTTGAACAGGATGCTAGCCTCTGGCCATTCTCTTTGTGACGACCCCCACCCCCACCTCTAACAACGATGCGTTGTATGAGAAGGGTATTAAGTGTGTGTGTGTGTGTGGGGGGGGGGGGGGGGGGGGGGGGGGAGATGCTGCTTTAATTCTTCCTTTTCCTATTGGATTCCAGATTTGATCAGTGTCAGCAGCTCGCCCCGTTAATCTCTTAATGAACTGAGTGTACCGGGGGTTCTCCCTCCCTGTTTATGCCCCGCTGTGTGCTGTGGATGTGTTTTGCATGCGCGATGAATTCAGAGGACATCATATTGTTAGCTCAGCTGACAAACAGGTGTTTTTTGAATGCAACACGCTGTGTTTGAATTTAACCTGGGACTTCTGTCTAATTGACCAGTACAGCCGGCGTCTCCAGCTTTAATAACCGCGGCAACACTCTGTATCTCAGAGGATTTTCCTGCCTACAACACAAGAACAGTAGTGTAGAACAGAATCATTGCAAAAAACCTCATCAGTTCAGTCAACAAAGTCCAGGGGATTTTGTTGACTTCTACCACTGTTATCATGGTAGAAGACTAAAAACTGCTATAAACCTGCTAAGCTCTGAAATTGCAGTCTGATGTTGGTGATGAGCATGTTAAGGGTGCGTTCACAACAGCATTTAGTGCTGTTAAATCAAACATTTTAGTACCGTTAATTTGGATCGGTGTGAATGTGGTCCGCTTGCAAGTGAACTCTGGAGTGGTTCATACGTGGTGTGAACACCAATTGCACCCACACTTGAAGCATAGTATTAACAGCTACAGCCGCAGTCTTCTTATTCACATCCGCAAGTGAGGAGAAAGGAGAACCGGGAGAAGAGCCTGGCAGATCCCAACTCTTCCTCCTCCACAGACAAACTAGCACATCTTAGACAGCGTTTACCATCATATATCCTCTGAATCTGAAGTGAATTTTCAGTGGTTTGCCCTCCCAGTTCTTTCCGCTCGTCACTGGGGAATGTGGATGTCACTGGACATTGAGGCTGAAGCTGCTCCACCATGCCCACCCACCGGTCGCCTGCCGGTCTTCAGCGCTCTGCTCATCACCAGAGCAGCAGGGCATTGACCTATACAGTCTACATATCTGACCAATAGTTGAGCTGATCACATGACTTTGGATCACAATTTATAGTGCGTTATTAGACTTGCCTCTGTGAACGTGAACCAAACGAATCAACAAAACAGGTATGAACACATCCTAAGAAATCCATTTACTGTTACTCAGCATGAACTTATCTCAAATAGACTTGTAATGTGTTCACATTATTATGCCACTCCAGTCCACTGACAACCATAGAGGTGGTCGCTTAATCTCTTTCCTTCACCATGCCCGGGCCACAAAGGTCAGAGAGCAACTGAACATTCACTTTATAACAGCCGTCTTCAAAACAGTGACCGACATGACCACAGCCAGTGAGTCAGGGTGCAGCACATTCCTCCCATTTAATCTTCTCTAAGCACTGCAAGCAAATTACACTTCATTATGGGCAGCTCATACTACGGCTACAGAAAACCGAACCTCCACCATTTGGGAGAAGCGAGAGTCTGTTTGGCATTACATAAATGATTCTTCTTTTTTTTGTTGCTGTTTGATTTTATTAGGGTTTTAATGGCAATATGCAGTAAAACCCAGTAAATATGCTGTGTTGCATGATGGCAAGTTGTTATTATAGTTATTGAGCTTGGCCTGCTGAGTCAGTGAGCTTCATTCACTGCCCCTGCTTTATCAGATGCAGATGGTGCCAGGAGAAATCGAGTGAATGCATGAGTGACTGATGGAGATGACAAGCAACCAGTAAACATAATAGAGAGGAGATGGTGCAGTTGGAAATCTGTCTCTACATCAGATAATATAAAATATTCTCAAAGTATAGTCAGAATAATGAACATTACACTACATAAAGTCATCCAAAGTCTGTCTGCCTATCTCTTCTTTGTTTGTGTGTGTCTGTAGCACATGTGTGTATGTGTACTTTAGGTACTGAACAAGGCTCTATAGAACGATCTATAACTGGCAATTAAGAGCTGGCAGCTCTTAAAGAATTGCTTAAAAGAACCTCCCATCATTCTTGGCTTACTTTTGTTATGATAAACTCTCACAGGGATGAGGATCAGTGAGTGGATTGTTCGTCTCTGCCTCTTGGGACAAAAACAAAAAAGCTGACAGGAGGGCACACACACACACACTCACTCTCTATTATTAGACAGCATTACCAATGTCCATGGGCGACAGCAAATGCACTAAGACATAGAGAGAGAGAGAGAGAGAGACAGAGAGAGAGGGAAGAGGAGAGAGGAAAAGAAGCAAATATATGAAAGCACTATAATCTCTTCTCTGGGTGAAACAGTGAGTGCTGCAGCCTGAGCTTCAGTCAAGCAAGACAACAGTAAGTCATCGTACAGAGAGTCCATCTGGTGTCCACTAAGGAGTAATACAGATTTCATAGTGGAAAAAGAGAGTAAAGGGGAAAAAAAGAATACCTTATAAATTGCCTTATTGGGGAACATGCAGAAAGGCCATTGACACAAAGCAGTCAAACTAACCAACTAATTACTTGATGATATTATATATTATTTTATATAATGGACATTTTAAATCTGCCAGTAAGGCTGTAATGCAAGAGCAGATTTTTTTTCTGCATTGCAAAATTGTTTTATGGGTACATCTATCACCTTAATAATTGAAAAATGCAAATGAAAGAGTCAATCAAAAAAAAAAATTAATATGCTTACACATCATCATCAAATTTTAACTCATCTATTAATGGATTTTCTTTTGCTCATCTAATTTTGTGTGTGTGTGTGTGTGTGTGTGTGTGTGTGTGTGTGTGAGGGAGTATGTCCATTAGCAGAGTGGTGCTGAATGGACAGCTCCTACAGAGAAGAGCCAGACAGTCAGTGAGACGTTTCCTCTCACTGGTGCCACCTGCTGACCAGACCATGGTCCTGACTGATGCAATGATGGAATAACAGAATAAAGTGGCACAGACCATCACATATGATTTACTTGTGATTTACAGTCTGTTTTCCAGAAAACCTGCGGAGAGAAATGCAAATCTCTGAGTTTCCTGAAGTTGTAAAAGTGATATTTTAGGTATGAGATGCTACATTGTAGATGTACATTGTTATTTAGTCAATAAACCAGTAGTTGTGACGCCCTTTCAGGATTTATTGAACCTTAAACTAAATGTTTTTATGTGTGTCTGAGAATAGCAGCGGCAGATAATCTGAATTAATCCCTCTACACTGCTTTGTGTGATTGGATCCCATTCTGCTTGGCCGGCATTCCCGACTCTCTGTAACACTGTGTGGATTAAGCCCCATAGATTGATCTCCGCCCTCTGATCAGAGAGGGAAATGGGCGATCACGTGACTCACTGGCCATTTGTTTATTGATGACCTGACCACTGTTGGAGAATCCATGCTCTCAAGGCCACAGTGGGGAAAACGCAGCAATGCAAACACATATACAACACATTAGATTACACACACACATGAATCAGTACAAATAGATAAGCCTGGAAAACATGGAACATCTGAAATGGAAGCTTTTGGAAACAGATGCAAACACTGGACAGCAGCTCAGTGGGAGGCCTGACTAAATTTAAAATTTTGCAGAAAACACACGGGTGCAGGCGTCCCACTGTGTGGAACAGCTGACACTGACTACATTAAAGCAGTGTGGGGAAGGTCTGATGAAGGCAGGGATGATGAATGACATTATGTTTGACAGGCAACCCTGCAGACAACAAATATCACCTTCAATTTTGGGTCCACCCCAAAAAGTGAAATATCACTAGCGCCCACCCATGTGTCACGAACGACGTCAAGCGTGTGCTGACATTAGACCAAAAAAAAAGGAAAAGAGGGCAGGACAGAAATGGAGTTTGAGATTATCTCTATTATCTATTAACGTAAACAATAGGTTGAACCCTGTGTGACAACAGATGTCAGACTAATGGAAGTAAATTCGGTGAGCATTTCTGCCGACACCTGAGGAAGCAAATACTGTCTGATGTGCTGTCACTGAGGGGAATGTTTACTAGTGACATTTAAACACTTTTTACTATTTATCTTTTGAGTGCAAGAGATAATAGATTTGTCTTTGCTCACATGTGCACAGAAAATGCTATTAGTACAAACAATTTAGAATGAGCTCATCTGTAAACCTTTATTTTATGTTACATGTCATTTAGCAGACACTTTTATCCAAAGCGATTTACAAGGGAATTGAGTACAACCTGCCAGGGGTGGAGTTGAACTTGTGACCATGATGTCTCTACACACAGGGTAACGGTGTTAACCACTGAGCCGTGGGAATAATACACAGCTCCTTATCCTGGTCCATTTGTCACATTATCAGGCTTTAAAAATTTGTTTTTTTTATGTGAAGTTGAGTCAAAGTTATGATTAATTTTATATCACAACTGTGACATATTTCCAAATTTCTTCAGATTGCCTGAAAAAAAGGATATAAGACCCTCTATATTCTTATAGTCTTTGTATATACTCTATGTTTTAACATAGTAATGGAAAAAAAGCAGTTAAAATGCTCTATTTTCTAAGGGTTAAAAACACAAGAGTTATAACATTTCGCTTCAATTGTAATTTAGATTATTCTGTGGCTTTGTGACTTGTGCAAAGGCTTGAAAGTCTTTCTTTTGGCTGTACAGAGCAGTGAAATGATATGACAATGGGCGAATTTATGAAATACAAAGATGGAAATATTGACAGACCTCTCCCATGTAAAAAACAAAAAAAAAACTTTAGTCAGTCTGGACTGTTGCCACAGTGACAACCCCGCCATCACTGAAGCTGACTGCGGCTCAGCATGCTGCTTCAGGGCCACATGTGGACCTTACCTGCTGTTTTCAGTCTCTCTCTCTCTCGCTCTCTCACACACACACACACACACACACACACACAGAGATATTACATCTGCTTACCAGTGGTTGCTAGGCCATTATCACGCACACAGCCTTCAAGGACGGCTCTTGTGTTATTTTAAGCCTCACAAACGATCCACGTCATTTACAGTGACAAAGCAACAAGCGCCCAGCAAGGACTCCGACTTTCAAACACCTCAACTTTGCAATGATGAAACAGGCAGAGTAAAAAAAAAAATGAATCACAGTCTCAACCCCCTGCTTTTCACCGACACGGTGAAATGTTAGAGAGGAGAGTGTCTCGTAAGTCTCCACAACAACAAAGCATTTTATGTAACTTCTCAGAAGATCTTCAGCGTCTAACAGACACAACAATTCTTTAGGGTTGATTGATTGATTGATTGATTGGTTGGTTGGTTGAATCACGAGGATCCAGAGCAGCGGTCAGCAAAAACAGTTTGGCCGTGTGACAATGTCTTCTAAGCGATCAGTTGGCAGGACGGACAGAATGATACAGTCCAGAAATGAATGAGCTTGTGAGAGGATGTTACAGAGTGCACAACGAACTGCTTCACTGTCGTCACATTCATACTGTGTTCAGTCTGGAACAAAAACAGCCACAGGTCAAAGAAAATAAAAACAGTATTTTTGCGTATCGTAATGGAATTATACCTAACATCACAAGTTTTTATTTTACCGCGTTCAGCACTTGTCCTAAAGTTCTTGCTGCAGCAGACACACAGTCATGAAACGCTCTTTCTAAACTGACTTTGCTTTGTTGCGCTGCACCAGTGGTTTGTATCTCATTTTATTGAATTACTGCTTCCAATTCATTTTACTTTGGCTGTTTCAAAGATCCATTCAACGGCAACACAAGAAACTCTCAGCACTGGAGTGTGTTTGTGTCTGTCCAATATTATTAAAAGAAAAGCCAAAAAAAGAGAAAGTTTCTTTTTTCCCTGTAACACAACTGTACGATTATGTGTACATTAGACAGGTTTTTATACTGTAAATATAATTAGCCATCAATGTCACAAAAATCGCTCCAAGTACACCCTGTCTTAACTACTGTGGATCCACAAAATCACATTTCCACACAGCTCATTACCAAACTACAAATGACACTACAGCGTCCCTGTAATCACACATTACTGCCTATGAGGAGACACTAATGTGGAATATTTGAGGTGTGTAAAGTTTGCTTCAGATTGTATTATTATAAACCCTTCTGAGGATCCACTTTAGTACCTTTTCTTCTTATTAATAAAACTGAGTGGACCACAACATTAGAATCATCTTGAAAAGAATGGTGTGCAACATAGGTAAGGCCGAGTGCTGAGAACCTGCTAGGGGCATTTTAACATCTCTTTGTCAAAGCCAAGTGGGGTCACAGAAAACGTAAACCAAACTGATCACGGTGTGTTAAACCAGTGGAGTTGAACCACTTTCTACACGTTCACCACTCCAAAGTTAAGCACTTGTGTTCTTGACAACACGTGGGTCATATTGGAGCCAAAATGGCTGTAATGTCAGATAAGCTGTGGCTGTGGTGCTCCTGCAGGAGACAATGCTGACAGTGTACATCTGTAAATTTATGCTGCAGCACTTTATTTCCTGGATCTTACACAGAATGAAATCTGAGGAGCAGCAGAAGTGGAGAGGTTTTTTATGCAGTACACCATATTGGAGCTGCCCCCCCCCCCCCCCCCGTTCTGCACACAGCAGTATCAGATGTGATGGATCACCTGCAGGCTCTTCTCCCCCCCCCCACTAATGATGACTAGAACCTTTTATTAAAAAACACAGTCTATGAGGAGAGTATAGGCAGAAGGATGGAGGATGGTGTCTATCACAAGCGTGTTATCTCTGCTGTATGAAGCAACAGTATAATATTGCTGCTCGTGTGTGTGGAGTGTCTTTTGAGTGCATGAGTTATATCCTACCTTTGAGGTTTCCATATCAGTTTCTTCCACTTCCTTTGCTTGGCCTATCAGTGAAGGTAGAGAAGAGTAAATGACAGGTTTTTTTGGAGGAGGTTTTCATGAAATGGATTGATCGTGATGATGCACTAGTCTGAGTGCGTAAGAAGAAGAAAGAAATGTCGTCTTTGTCATCGTCTATTCTTCCTCGCCCTCGCCAAAGCTTTTCATTTGCGTCAGTATCAAAAGGACCGAGAACTGCTGATGTGCACTCGTGCTTACATGATGAGCCATGATGGTAAAATGCTGTACATTGCCGGTTTGTTTTATCACAGTCTAAATAATTCACTGCGAAGGGACCAACATTTCGCAATTACATGTAAAAGTGTGTGTGTGTGTGTGTGTGTGTGTGTATAAAGTAAAGTAATGGGTTAGTGAGTTTGCTTGAGTGCAGTCCATTCACTCCAGTTACGGCTGTCGCCAGTGACTCAATACGGAGCGCCCACATGTATCCATGAATCACTGTGATCACAGGCCCCTCAACCACTCCTCCGTCTATTCAATCAATTCATTTTCCTTTGGCTCCTCATAATACATTTGCCTCTCCAGTCAGAGCACTTTCTTCCCACTCTCAGTGCCCCCACCTCTTTATTTCTCCGGCTGCGCGGCACCTTCTTCACATTCTCATGCCTGTCAGAGAGGTAATCAAGGATAAAGTGTGACTGCGGAGATTCCCCTCTACACACACCGCATGTGTTCGAAAAGAGTGGATGAGAAGATGTGGAATACTACAACTGTGGATTAAAGAATTATGGAGTAAAGACTGACAACAAGTTTTTTTTTTAAGCCGTATTCTAAAAAGATGACTTGATGACGCACCGGAGCCAAAGTAAACATAGCTCCTCCTCAAACACAGTAACAATATAAAAACCCTGAGTTCTGTTCACCTGTTCCACCGCCTTTAGTTTTTTAAAATTAAATCGCTTATTAAAATAGTTGGCAACTAATTGAATAATCAATTAGTTGGTTCTGCTTTATTACGCGTACAGTTGCCAACCAAAGCCGTGGCAGTAAGCGTAAAAGAAGAAGAGAACCAATGCCATGCCTTGTGTAGCTCATGTGACCTGATTCTGGAAGAAGCGTTGCAAAACAGCATTGGTGCAAAATAAAAAATGTATTTCTGACCATTAAGTTTGTTTTTACATTGGCCTGAAATCATGTGTTTGTCCGTCAAAACAGACAAGAAAAAAGTAGATACATTTGAAGTTTTTATGCAATTATTAGAATAGAATAGAATAGAATAGCCTTTATTGTCGTTATTTTGTGGACAACGAAATTTGGGTGCCACATTCAGAGACAGTTTAACGCTAATGCTTAATTTCTTCATAACAGAAATTTAAGCAATATCTGGTCAAATATAGATTAATTGCATCTCCCTTTTGTTGAGAGAAAGAGAGAGGTGTGTGTGTTCAGGTTGCTGATTTTTACATGATGTGAAACCTCAAAGTCAGAAGAGATATTTCATCACTTTCCTCGCACAGACAACCTGATAAACTGAGGTATTTCCCATCAACTCCGAAGGGCATTTAGCTAATGCTGCTGTCAGAAGCAAAATAAATGTGAAATGTCTTCATTATTCACGAGGAGAACGCTATAAGGGATGTGTAACATTGACCCCGACTGCTCTGCTCAATCACAAATGGGAGCTGCAGAAGGATGGAGGAACGCCTGAGTAATAAACATGCTTTGGAGCAGGTACAGGCAAAATCAATAATGTCTGTGATGGAACAAGACGGGTCACAGATTATTTATGCGACCTGAAATGTAAGATAAGAGTGCAGCTTTGCAGAAAAGGTAAAAGCATTCAACGCCGACCTCCCATGACGGAGATAAAGACATTCAGTGTGATCAGCAGTATTTGATTTGCTGATGAACATATGTGAATTACACCTATGATTAGCCAGCAGAGGAGGACTGCTGAATGCAGACACAGGGGCCTACATTATGGGCTATAAAGTGAAGGAAAGAATAAATAAATACATCGGATATACGATCTAGCTGGTTCGGTTTCCTCATCCTGTCCCAAATTACTCTTGAGTCGCACAATGGACTGCACGAAAGTCAGCTTCCGTTTCTCACAGACCTCAGTGAAAACCAATGCTCGTCTAATAAGACAGTTTAAGTGGGTGTTGAACATGTGACAGAATCGGTGACAATTTCTGACGCAGCAGTGGACACAGATACAGGAGATCGCCGAAAGACAATGACAGCGCTGTACTTAGTTTTTTTATACAGCGGAATGGCATATGTGCACGATGACACATCTCTCAGTGCCACTGTACAGTGAGGCAGATGTCCACCCAGCATGAAAACAAGACCTTTCACAAAAACGGTAAGTGGGCGTAGCAGTGACAAACAGAGCCTACGGACTTAATGAATCACCTTCATTGTCCGATGTCAGGAATTGGCCGAAAATTATTTTTTCTAGATACAAACATTAGATTTTCCCAGCTCTGACAAACTGACATATATATGTTTGTTTAAAGTAACACGATGTGGATTTGCTCTCTGGTTCCCCCTACAGTTGGTAGACTGTATTTTTTGTTATTATACACATTGTTTGAGTTACTTGATTTAGGAACGAGATGGACAAGAGGACTTCAATAACACGGCCTGACACACAGCAAGCTCAACTGAACGTGTATAGATGACAAGCAAACTATTTACCTTATTTTTACAGACATTCATCCTGTTTCGAGTTGACGTACCATCAAAATAGTTTTGGAGACATTATCTGAAGGTTGAAATTCTACACTGTGTTGCTTCCCAAGCTTTATTTTTTATTCTTTAAATGTTTTAAGCTTTTATTCTTTTTAATTCAGTATATCTAAATGTAGGAAAAAGTTTTTTTTTTTTCCAACATGAGTAAAACACACTACCGTTTGTTCTAACCGGACATGTATAGAATATTAGCGGTAGTATCAAGCAGAGACAGCACAATATTCTTAAAAAATGACAGGACACATGATAAGCACCCAAAATGCCAATATCACTACACACAAGTGTTATTTTTGATCACCGCTCAGCTTTGTCCATATGTTGCATGTGTGTGCTCGTATTTTTAGATCACAACAAGCCTCGAAAGGTATTGATTAAAGTCAACAATAGGTGAATTGAATGATCGCCCAAAAAAATAAACGAAAAAGGATGATGTTGTATTGGCCGTTTAAAAGGTGAATAAAAAGACAGACTTTTAAACCAACAATTACTTTGTCCATTGAAGCTAATGAGCTGCTTTTTATTGTCTAAACAGAATAATTGTAATTGTGTTAAATTGTGCTCACATTTTATTTTAGCCCTTCCTTTGATCCTTAATGAGTATCATTTATAATTTATTTAGGTGCTAAAGAGATAATTAGGTGAGGGCAACACAGCAATACCTACCAGGAATATTCATTACAGGGAGCTAAGCTAAAGCAGTCCCTGGACTGTGCTGTGTCCCCATCGACAGGCACAGTAAATCTGACTAAACTGCCCTTAATGGACCAAGGGAGCGGAGATCACAGTGGAGATTTAAGAGGCCCAGAGGCCAGGTAAAAAAAACACAACCTCCTACACTAATGTGTGTGTCTGTGTGAGCACATGAGGTTTATTTCAGAAACACTGACAGATACTGATTTATTTCATTCAAAATGTCTAGTGTGAGGATACATTAGGGGCCTTCAGTGTCAGCAGTGGAAGGTACTATTCATACAACTCTGGTTTCATTGTGTTTACTAACCAGGTACATCTCCAAGAAATTCATTCTTTTCTTTTTCTTTTTATTCTTTTTCATTCTCCTTGACTGTCGTACATTCTCCTTGCTGAGCAGTCTTAAATTTAGTCTTTCGTTATATTAGCTGCATTTTTAGCTCCATGTTTTACCTGAAGGCCAATTCTCCTACGAGCTTCAAAGTCACTGAATCCGACACACCAAACCTTTCAATGTTAAAATGCTGACGAAAACAAACATAATTGACATTTAAAAGCCTGATGCGGGCAGTGGAAGAGGCCAGATGGTCAAACAGTAAACGGTACAGTTACAGAAGAATCTATGATTTCATGTGGTCGGCAGAAGCTTCCTTTTCAGTTAGCCTGTAGTCAAACGGATCGTAGCACATATTGTTGCAGAATATATGAAAATAGCCTGTTATTAATCTTTCTATGTTCCTGTTTCAGTTGCACTTAAAGGTTTTTAATGAGAGCGTTCCTGTTTCATATTCATTCCATGCACTTCAGACTAATTGGATGAACTCAAGACGACACAATGATGAGAATGTATGAGAGAGTCAAGGTAATGTGACGAGTATGAGTGATCAGACCTGACCTTATTTTTGTGCATGGTGAACAGGCAGACACCATCCTGGCCTCTCTTCTGGCTCTCATGGCCTCTTCTTCAATCACTGTCCTGCTGTTTGATTGTCAGATTGTCATTTGTCCAACATGGTTTAGTCATCATCTCCAAGCCACACACAAAATCTCCTCGTCCTCCTCCTCTTGCATACAGCACATTCGAATGAGTCAGAGAAAAAATAATGTCACCATCTCAGACAGTGAAAGTTGCTGAAACGAGTGGGGAACTGACCAACAGTTGTCATGTACTGTGTCTGCTCCGAAACCGCAGGACTGATCCATGAAATCCCACCATCCTGATCCAGACGCATCGACAACACTGTTCTCCTCCTCGCCTGCAGCTCCTCACAGCGCTCGCGTTAAACCAACACCTTTCACTCCCTCCGTTTCAAAAATGCAGCAAGAGCTTTGCAGCCTCGCTTCCTCTCATATCACCTCGCATCAGCTTCGCTGAGCAATGCATGAGCAGTTGTATGAGGGAGGATGGGTCAAGGATGCAAGGGCTCTGATTGGCTGGCTGGCCATGGTGTGTGTGGGAAGGTCCCTTTGGTAGGTTCCCTGAGAACGACTATGCTCGATAAGGGTGGTCCTTCACCTCCTTTCCTCCCCGCTCTATCTTCTTTATCAGCCTCCTTTTCCTGTCTCTGCTCGTCTTCACTTTAGCCGTCTCTCCTCCTCCTCTTCCTCCTCCTCTGTCTCCCTGACGGCACTACAAGCTGCAGACATGCACTGGTGTCGCTCAACTAAAGCATCACAGTGTCTTTGTGAAAAGCCACATTAACAATACAGTGAAGGCACGCGCGCACACACACACACACACACACACGATTACAGGGAAAGGATGCCAGCGATGTCATGCAATCATTGTATCTCGCAGAGCTACGTCCATGACCCAAATTCATTATAGTCTTGATCATCACAGCCATTTGGATGCACTGATTTGTAACGACACGGATGATTCCTGAGATTAGGCGATCTAGAATAAGATTAGGGGACAAGCAGCTCTGCATTACTGAGCAGATGTAACAGACATTTGCATCAGCATTTCGCATCATCGGACACACTCAGCTCCATACAGAGTGAGTGCGTTTGACTGAGCAAACCACCAGGGGGCAGAATATGAGCTCTCCATGCATGGAAAGACAGATTTCAAAGTGCTGTCAAAAACTCAGTTGTCAAGACAGAATTCTTAGAATCTGCATATTTCATCTAGACAGCATAGAGATGTCGATCATTTGTATTTACTAAGACTTTTGACAGCAGAATTCTAAATACTGTCAAAAATTCTGTTTCAATTCTGAGACTATAAACACTTAATCTTCTGTGGAAAACTTTAAATGAAAATTTAGTTATCAAGAATGTGCAGCATCATTTACAGTCAAGCGTTTTTATTTCAACTAAATGAAGTGAATAAATACTAACTATATAAGAACACATATAAGTTAAAAGATATAGAAAAGATTTTAATAAACATGTCTCATTGAAGAAACCTCCCACAACACTGTATATTATCTGTGGTCTAATTGGACATGACTGCACTGACGTATCCTTCCCTGGCTTGAAAGTCAACTGGAACAAGAAATAGCAAACTCATCCATTTTCCCCCAAGTATCATTTACTCAATAGGTAAGATCCGTGCTCTTCTGAGGCTCCTGCACAGAGTAAAGAGTGGGATCAGATTATGCTGACCTCCATCTCTGGAAGCTTTCGTCTCAAACCACAGACGGTGATCGATAATCCAGTAACAGAGAAAGAGGCGCGAGCAATGTGGACATTAGAAGAAGGCAAAGAAGGCAGGAAGTACAATGTTGGACGGTTCAGCAGCAGAGCGACTGTATTGTAACAGCCATTATTAAGGACACCATCGGGTCCTGTCACGTTATTCTCCTCAAGATCAACTTACAGGTGCAGTAAGAATACACAACAGTAGAGTAGAGGCAAGGCAGGGATGGATTAATATTATCTTACTTAAAAATACATGAATTATGATAGATATGAGAATAATTTGTCTTGTCACGGCTCCTGACAGATTGATATCAGGATGATTAAAATCCATTAGCAAGCGCTCTATTTTTATTCACGGCTAATTAGATGAATCCTTTAAAACTTCCTGTGTCCTGTGTTTTTTTTTTGTCTTTTCTGTGACACAAGGCAACGTGTAGAAAGGAGCTGCCTCTTTTCACTTTGCTTTTGGGGTTCATGCAAAGTGAGAGAGTTCCAATATCACATGTGTGATCTTCTGTAGTTTTAAACACGTTCAAACCCCAGCAGTCATAAATGCTGCCTTGTGTGTAAATGGTGACAACAAAAAAGCAGCATAATTTGGCCTCATGGCCGCCTTCCTGTCCCATCACACTCAGCACCAGGAAATATGTGTTATTGCAAACTGTGTACAACAGCACTCATCAACAAAGTGAATTAAGTGGGGTTTTTTTTTAATGCTGCATCAGAAAAACAAACACTGAACTGAGTTGAAAAGGAGAAAACTACTGTTCAAACCACAATATAGAGTCCATCCACTGTGAGAAAATCAACCATATTCTGAGTACAGCGACTCCTAGTGGTTCACACGCAGTTCAGCCTGCTCCTCACCTGACACGCATGACTTTGCACAACGATCATACCAAAGCAGATACACAAACACCACAATCACAGAGTCAAACAATCAGAACTCTTGATGGCTGAGCAAACAACACACCTACACAACAAAAAGGCTTCCAGGGCTACGGCTTCATAGCAAAAGTGCCACCAAACACCACATAGAACAATCATGTAAACTCATGTACACATAAAAACATACAAAGCCAACATCCATCGACAGAATCGCTACAGAAATAAACTCTCCAGCATTTGTTATAAAGATTAGAATGAATGAATACAACCAGGGAAGTTATGAATAGATGTGAAATGTGCAATATTGACTGAAGATGTCATCAAAGGTCCATCCCACTGGTGTATGACATTGATCTCCTCAGAGTTAAATGTTAAATGTGTCAAACAGCTTTCCTGTTCCAACAGATTCGGATGTCGTCCACCGTCACTCACCTTTTCAACCCCCTTAGCTTCACATCTGGCACGGCATCGCAAAGCCTCGACTCGCGCCCACAATGCACATCCACACAGTGGCGACCCGCCACCAGCTACAAAGGCTGAAAGCACCACCGCGGTTTCTAACTAATGAAGCCTCTGTTTCTCTGTCTCACATTGTTGTTGTCCAGTAAAAAGCAAACAATGACATTCCATGACTTGCAACTGTATTCACTGCCGGCCTCCCCAAATGCAGAGCACATTCTGACACCTTGGTTTGGCGAACAAAGCCGCGGATCTGTGTCACATGTGCGGTGGGCGGGATGAGGGCAAACGGGGAGACAGCGAGGCCAGATCTGCAGCTGTGGCTCTGCTCCACAACACAATTAAAGAAAAAAGAAAACAGAAGGCAGACTTACCTGAATTTGTCCGCTGCACTGTCAGACCTGCACAGTAAAAGAGGACAGAGGGGTCAGTCACGGGGCGCTGCTTTCTTGTAGTTATATATATATATTGTTTGCATAAGTGTATATAACATGCCATAAGGTAATTGCAGGCTCAGCCAAATAGTTACAAGGAATTGGCTTTAGTGTTCTGATGCGGAATAAACACAGTAACAGGAGAATAACCTTCAATAAGACTAGGACATTTTAATGTTTGTCATTATTTTGCTCATTCATAACTCCTATGAAGCGACTATTGCAGATGTAGTAATTATTTTTGTACAAACAATTTGTAAATGTAAAATGACACGATTTAAGTTACGCTCTAATGAGTTTATTATTTAATTTAACATCATTTCATAATTTATCAACAGGTGCAGATTATACATTATGCACATAGAGTATCACGTATGAAACTTTTAAATATTACAAAAATATTGATTAATATTAATAAAATCAGCTTTTTCAGTTTAGTGGGCTCTAACAATGCCCAGCGACATTTGCAAGCTGCACACAGGAAGTGATAGGCAAACAGGTTTGAGTATGACTGAAAACACAGAGAAGTTTTAGAAGTGAAATCTACTGCTCATTCAGGAGTTTGACGGGATAAATGCTTGTTGCTGACGCTGTATATTCACCAAAGCTCCCTCAGTACTCAGGTCCGATCGTATTGCTCGACAGAGCCGGTTTTCAGGTGAAGGACGCAAATAATCAAAAGCATTCAACCAACCAAAACCTATGCACTGCAGCTTTAAATGTTGTGAACTGTAGTGTTTTATATAGTAGTGTAATCATACAAGCGACTGAGTCTGCTGAATGGTGGTCACATTCCTGGGCCGACGGTAGCTCAGTGGACTAGAAAAGCGCTATCTATCTATCTATCTATCTATCTATCTATCTATCTATCTATCTATCTATCTATATATATACACTGACCATTTCTTCAATACATAACTTTTTAAAAAATATACTCTGTGCAATAAAAGAATCCAATGATGCGTCTCTCACTGTGTTACCTCCATTCACAATCATGTGCTGCGTCATCTTCACTGATGAGTCATATTACACCGATCGTGTTGTGAGATTACATAATCTGCAGTTATAACGGGAGGACACTAATACAAGAAAACCGCAATGACTGAGCGAAGCCCTCATTCTATCATCTGGACTGCGTCGGTTTCTCTCCCAGGACGACTACAGATGCCCAGATGATCTGGCAGAGGCAGATAAGAATCACAGCTAAGGGCTCACATAAGCCGACAGCCTGCTGACACTTGTCCAAAAAAAATGAAATAATCTGCTGCGCACAGCACAGTCAACAAACTGTAGCAGCTCACAAGGCAAACACATGCACGACCAAGGCAGGGAGAGCAAACCGAGACTGGTGGACACGGAGGCGGCGAGACACAGTATAGTTGTGGGAGATGCAGCAGTGCTGCAGCTGGATTTACCTGCAGAGGAGACATGACATTCCGTGCCCTCTAAAGCCGGCTACAGAACGCTGCTCTCCCTGCAGCTGCTGCAGAAGCCCCCGCTCTAGCTATCCCCAGCACAGCAGAGTGAAGAGCAGCCAGAAATCCCTCATGTTTAACGGCTACTGCTCCTGATTCAAGCGAGTGGAGACACTGAGCGACAACAATGTGCGGGAGGGAGAGCCAGAGAGGGGAACATGGAAACGAGTACAGGAAAGAGAGAATGAGTGGAGGTAGAGAGAACAATGCTCAGAGCTGAAGGTAAAGTCAGAGATGCTTAGCGTGGACATTTTCTCTTTCAGGATTTACGATCATCAAAACCTTCCGGCAGCACCTTTTTATTTAATTAACTCGGTTTAACTGCCTTAAAATGCAGCAACAGCTTCCTGTGCAGCCGGCAAATATTCATTTTTGTGTTGAACAGTAGAACATTATAAATAAAATAAAATTTGATCTTCCCAATTGAATTATAAGTTCTACTCTATACACAATATTTGTGTGTTTCTTGTATATGTTTAGAATTCTTCAAGTGTGTAATATAAATCCATTTTCACCACACGAGTCACTTCTAAGACAAATAAAGTTAAAAGGACTGAAGGCCTGACTATGCAACACCAGCAACAGCAACAGAAATGCCATAATAAAAACAGATAAAGCTCACAGCTGTGCCTTTGCCAAACACTGATCACCACAGACATGAGTACAGGGAAGATGCGCCCTCTAGTGGACCAAACTAATGTGACCCAACATTTGTGGAAGTCACTGACATTTTGAATCACCTTTATAATAGTATAAAAGTTTCATGAAGCCACACTTTAACTTTAAAGTTGCTGCAAACAAACAGTCACAATGATGCACATGCAGTACCGCGCACCTTTCCTCTTGGATCAATGGAGTCAGGAAGCGACTGCTGTCGTCTTCATGGCTGCTCTGCAGGCTGCTCTGTTGGCTGCTCTGTTGGCTGCTGTGTGGGACACAGGAGAGAGCAGTGTCAGTCGTTACAGTACGGTGTTACATCAGTGCAATGTGAATGCACAGCATATACGTACATTTCTTTTTTTTGTGTTATAAACTATGACTTTTTAGTAAAGATAATAAGCGTAATATAAATTTAAGTTTCCCCCCCCCCCCCCCACACTTTCATTTAATTTTTATCAGAATCAGAATTTGATTTATCTGGTTGGATCGGACCCTGCAGTTTATAAACTGTCACTTGTTTATAGCTGCACATACATATGTACCAGTTAATCTGTTAAATAAATGAGTATAAAGTCAATCAACTCTCTAAACTCCAGCAGGGTTATGAGTGAAGTGTAAATATCATCAACTGTGGCAGCAACTATGTGCATTTGGTTGGTGGTTCATGTCCTATATGAGCACAAATCTAGTATAATAACACTAGAGGGGGCTATATGACATAGGCTATGCAGAAGCTCAGGCTACCAATAATAGTTGAAGGGGGTTACAGATGTGTGTGTGTGTGGGGGGGGGGGGGAGAGAGAGAGAGAGAGAAAGAGAGAGAGAGAGAGAGAGAGAGAGAGAGAGAGAGAGAGAGAGAGAGAGAGAGAGAGAGAGAGAGAGAGAGAGAGAGAGAGCTAAAGCTAATGCAGAGATTCAAAGATAGTTATTTGTCTAATCTAATCCCTTTCCCAAGATCATGAAGCACACACGGTCTAAATGACATGACAGAGGCAGGGCTGTCTTTCCTTCATTCTTTTTTCCTCTAAAAAGGAGGAATTCCCTATTTTCAGATTCCGCTTCCTGTCCGCGTACTTTGACATTTAAGCATAAAGCCGGTCTGTTGGGAAAGGTCATGATTAATTCACTCTCTGCAGGGCGCCTTGTTCCATTTCCGACAGGTCCCACAGGTTCTGAGAGGTTGAGCTCATTTTATGCTGTGCTCAATCTGCATTGTAAACATTGCTCGGCCAGTACCATTTTAATTCAGCTATACGAGTTATATACTATTATAACTCTTCCCCGATTATTTAACATAAGATTTAGTCTTAATTTGCGAAATAAAACGCAGTTTATCAAAGACACACTCACAATTTTAGTTAAAATATTTTGTTGTTTTCAATAATGTCAGGAATGAAGAGCACACAGTGCTCATTGTTGTACGCTGCAACAGATCAAACTGATACACCGACGTACATCTGTACTGCTTTTCTCTAGAAGAAACGACGTTTATATAAATGACACCAATATTCAGCATACATGGGATTATTGCTTGATGCTCAACATTTACATCATGGCTTCTTCTTTCTCAGGTTCAGTGCATCTACAGGCTGTGGAAGTGTGTGTGTGTTTGTACATGTGCATGTTTATGTGTGTGTGTGTTTCTCTGCCCTGTACAGCATGTGCATTTGACATCAAAAGAACAGAAGGCTAACATGAACTGGGCCTTCAGTGAATTATTCAGTACTCATCATGTACAATTGATGCAATATGTGGTTTGAAACATAGTTGCCAATGACAACCACCTAAAATCATTGTGTACAGTAGAAGATGTAAATAACTAAGCCACACACTTGTGTAGATAAATCATAATTTAAAACAGTTTAAAATTCAAGGATTGTGATGACTATATCTCAACTAAAAAATAGAACTAATTTTGTGAGGAAAATTAAGCTGCAAAAAACTATGAGCTAGCAATTTATTCAGCATTTTATTATTTTTATCATTAGTTCATTTCAAAAACGTGTTATGTATGTTAAATCTTTTATTTTTTTTGGTCACTGCTGTTGATAAATCAAATTTATATTGAACATGTAAAAATCAAAACACATATATCTGAAAATGTGTATATAAATGAACAAAAGGAGACAAAAGTAACAAAACTAAGTAACACTAATTATCTATTGTGTAGTACATTTTCAAAAAGGAGAAGAAAGAACTTTATACTTATTACTTCAACCTACTTATTTTGTTACTAATATGAACCTTATGACATATAGAGTCCATATAAAGCCTGAGAGAGGTTGTGACTGCGAGCATGAATATTTGAAGGCTTTGGAGATGGTGGAACCCTGGAGAAAGATGCTACACCATTTCCTTAAAATAACCCTGCTCTTATCAGGGTGCAGAACAGCAGACTCCACTCTGTCTATAAATCTCCACTGATCAAAGACACACACACGTGAGCCAACACATCCTGTTGGGCATAAAAGTAAAAACTGACAAGATAAGGATGCACCATTGACAAACTTCCAGGGATGATAAGATTGGAGAGTTGTCGTGGACTACAGAACATCTAACTGAGATGTTATTCTCAGATCGTGTTTCATGTCAGCGACAGAAAGCTGACGCTGCACCGGGAAAACTACACCGCATGAGGTTTCGTACAATCCCAGGACCAGACAACGCGCAGCGATGACAACACAGAGCCACTGATGCTGTTTGACGAAGCGTCAAAGATCACATTCAAACCATAAGGTTTTTGAATACTTACAGTGTTTTGATCCGGCTCCACAGTGAGAAAACCATGTCAACATTGTTCCCACTGCACCTGATTCTACAAAGCCTCAGCGAGCAGGTTACCTATAAACGCTCTGCCATGTTTGTATATTAACTCGACAAGACAACTACAGCAGTTTTTAAAAAAACAGTATCTGTGAGCAAAAAGTATTAACTCGACTCTCTCGCTACGGTACACGGTAAATAAAGTAACAATCTATCACTTTATATACTTTATATTTAGAAATGTGCAAATTCAGTCTCCTGATATGCAGAATATGGTCTTCATCTCTTCTGTAATTAATCAGTTATATGTACATGACAGAGCTAATTTACAGGCTCAAAGTGCCGGGCAGTCATGGAGTCTCTGGTGGTGGAGGCAAAAGTCCACAGTCTTACAGCAAACGCCTGCATCTGACAACAACGCCTCGAGACAGACCACTGTAAAATGTTAGACTCAGTCACATGGTTACAACTTTGACACGGTTTTCTACGTGCAACTCTTTTAAAGACTCTAATCCCTCCACATCAGTCTGGAATCAATACAAGTACAGTGACAAGTTTGTTCCACACAGAGTTCACAATTAACTTTGTGGTTTAGTGATGCACAGTTAATTACCCACAGGCAGAGGGAAGACAAACACGTTTCTTTTCATTCCCGAGTAGTATTTCTGTTCCAGACTCATGCGCCTGGTTTGCATTTCAGTGGGAAATAGTTCCTGCACTTTTCATTTCACATTTATAGTCCCCATGCACATGCACATGCATTTTCACTTCGGACAAAGTGTTTAAAGGCGACATAGAACAACAGTTCAGCCACTGCTGAGAAAATAGTGTTGTATTGTTTTCCTGGGCTCTGTGAAGCGGATCGGCACATATTTTTATCGGCTCGTTTGCAGCGACGAGGAGGTTTTTAACCATGAAAACAAGTTAATATATGTAAGTAGACCTCCATAACTAACATATATGTGTGATACAAGCATTCTATGTCGCCTTTAATAAGCGCTCGATGTCAGATAATGAGATAAAGAGTCGACAGTGGCGCTAGTGGCTCAGTGAGACCCCTGGTTTACGTGAAACGCTGTGATCAACATGCTCATGATGTTAATGTGAACATGCTGACGTTTGCCAGGTATGTTCACCGTCCTACCCGAGTGTTATAGCACGATAGGAACATTAGTACTCCTGACAACACTGTGATTAGTTCAACAAATATTCAGTCGTACAGCAGAGCATGAACAGTAGTTTCTTCTTTTTAACAATTATGAAAAGGTAAGCGCTCAGAGAGATAACAGCATGGTTATTGGCAAAAACAAAACCTACTCTACTACTCTTTTTCAAAAAAGCACTAGTTCACGTAACATGGCTTTTTTAGAATGATACGTTCTACAATGATACGATACTAAAACGATATGATACGATACAATACATTCTAAAAAGAACTTAAAAAGATACGTTCTAAAGTTCTTCGCACACCTGACTGAATGAAAGAGCGAATAATCCCGATGCAAATTATGATGCAGGGCGAAGAAACTAACACATTATGAGGACGAGGGGAAAAATCTCAGTGTGTCTACGACCAGAGCAGGTTTCAGTCACACACACACTCAGTTGATGCTGCTCCCACTGAAGCACCATGGCAACCCCCCCCTATAAAACGTCTTTTAGTCTTTCATAGTTTTTTCTTGTTTGTTAAAATGAAACAGGTTTAAACACAATCAAGCGATCGTCCTTGATTATACGTCAACAGCACAAACAAGAACTTTGAGGTGCAGTGGAAATGCAAACCACACAGACTACCAGGAATTATTTTCCCCAGGTAAATACGTCCAAAAGTTCCTGGATAGGTTGATGGAAAAGGGGCTAATGTTGCTATTGATGTACAGGCTTCACTTAAATATCAGGTTCTCAAACAGTCCCCCCAAAATTTCTAACAATAACCAACACGTATTCTGCAATACTTGTACAAAAACATATCCATTAATATGTTTTCATGATGTTGTGATAGTCTGAGTATAAAAATACTTTTAAAATGCATATAAACCCTGAAATTGCACTAAATTAAACATGCATGTTTTGCACAAAGAAATGAAGAATCCTGTCACAGAAGAGTAAAAGAGAACAGCAAGCAAAACATGGAGACTGAATTTAAGCTCTGTCAGCCTAAAGTATTAAGTGTATTAACTGGATGTTAGGAAGACACAGAATGGCCCTCCGTTTTTTGGTCTATGACATAATGGAAAACCACTTTGTTCAATAAATGGGTTCCCTGCTTGTATACTAGGACAAAGACAGTCGCAGTCCAGTTAAATGACATAATCAAACTACAACTGCAGCTCGACTCGCGTGTGCAAGGAAGCATACTGAGTGAGGACACTATGTCCTCGCAGTCTACGATGACAAAAAACTGCTTGTTCTGTTCCATCAATAATTAAGTGAAGATAAACATTAAGATTTGAAATATTTATGTGACTCCCACGCAGCTGTAGCCCGTATAGGATCTTTTATAAACAACACGCAGCGAGGTGCAGACAGCAGAGGAACCACAGCTCAGTACAGTATTAAGGTGAAGAATGCATGTTCTACACCTAACACCCCTTGGGGGAGTGGAGCTTTACTCGTGGTGTGCTGGATAATGACGGGATTTCAAACCCAGAGAAACTGTCAGGGTTATACACACACGCCTGTGGAGAGGAAGGTGTCTTCAACTGAGAGAAAGATAACACGTTGATGGAGCGAGTAATGAACCTGCTCCCATCTGCCACCTGTTACCGCTGACAACCAGGCTGTTATTACAGAGGAACAGAGCAGAAATAACTAAGACTATTATTATTTTCTTTGTATATGTGACACAAACTGCAAGAAGATGACATCTTTTCCCAGTGTGGGCCAAGTCCAATCAAATCTCCCATCACTGATTAGAGTATATATGTATATGTTATAGTTGTTAAAATACATTAACTTTGTTAGGGTTGATTTACTTTATTGACCCTATGTTCATTTCCTCTGTGCTACAATCACATACTGTATCTCAGATGTAAGAATAAGATCACAAAGGTCACAAAGGACCTGGAAACACAGTATGAAACACTATAGAGCTAAAGGCTACACAGGTAAGTTAATCGAACCTCGACTGGAAAAACTATCACTGTGTGTGTGTGTGTGTGTGTGTGTGTGTGTGGTCATTATGATGCTGGAAGTATTCATCTCTAAAAAAAAAAAGTGACTTTAAAGCCTTAATCTAGACAGACGTTTGAATTAGGGCTGTAACAATGAATCAATTAGAAAATGAGTTTGAGTGTTTTTAGTGTTTCTTTTTTCAACAAAAATCTGGTTTCAGATAACTTTGTGTGACACTTTATCAAAATAGCAGCCTTGCAACTAAATGTTCAATAAAATACCTGAGTGGACGAGACAAAACTATCTAACTGTCTTTCAGTTCACCACATTAGAGCAGATAGCAGGGGTCTTCAAGCAGCATAGAGACATTGGGGGAGATGTGGGGAGGAGAAAGGATTGTTAAGAGGTAAGTGTGGAGAGCCAATACCCACCTGCTCTCACTGCCTTGTTCCTTCTTCTCTCGGACCTTCAGCCATTTCCTCAACAGGAAACGCTTGCGGCGCGGGGAGGCGCTGGGTGTGGAGCAGCTGGACCAGGAAGAGGGGGCATCTTCATCGCTGGATGGCGTGATCTCAATGGAAGGCAGCTGGAGGTATTCCTTAGAGCCAGAGTGGGACTGCGCTGTGAGGTGATTGCCGTTCAGCTGCCCTCTTTCCAGCTCCCTCTCGCTGGGCACGTTCCTCATACGGCGCATCTTGAAACGCTTGCGCCGAAGAGTTGGGGTTGAGGAGCTGGACCGCACGCACCCGTCTGACACGGCGTTTCCATCCGAGTAGGCTGGAGCGTCAATTGGGACGCTCACCTGGAGGGAAGGCGGTCTGAGTGTGTCACTCATGGTCCCGACTAGCTCACTGACGTGCAGTAACAACCACCAAAACACTTTAGAGCTCTGTTTACAAGAACTGCCTTCTTGCAATTCTGCAGCATGAACGGTGGTAAGCTACAGAAACTTTGAGGTGTAGTGCCGAGGAGATAAAGCACAAAAAGGATCCTTGAAAATGTTTCATGGACTTCACACTGCCCCTTAGTTCCTCTTGTTTACTTGAAAGCTCTGTCTGTGTGCCAGCCAATGGTCTGAGAGAGAGGCTGAGAAGTCCTGATAGCAGATATCTGGGGCCTGAGCAGGTCCCTCTGCTGCTCCTCAGCTGTTGGTTGATATGTATCGGCCCACCGGCTGGATGACAGACTGTGAAGAGCAGTCTTCTGGCGCTAAACTCAGTCTGAGGCTAGAGAGAAGGCTGGATTAGATAACAAAGGGGGCTTCTGTTCAGAGAGCAGCAGATGAAACATGTATAAGGCCGGTCAGGCAGTGTAACACAACTCCTGCGCTGTTCCTGCACAGGGACGAGCAGGCCAAATTACACACACTCGCTTAACACATTGGTTGTGCTACAGTCTGTGCTGCCAAAATTGTTACCTTAGCGGCTGTTACTAATGCTACAAAGAAAGGCACCAACTGTCAGCCCTTGAATATTGATGCTGTGTGAAAGCCTGGGAGGTTTTGGCGTGACTGCGGCAGAGGAAGACACAGTCGGTCTGGCTTGTGCCCACAGGGTACGGTCGTTCTAATGTCCAAGTGTGTCGCCGTCTCCACGTGGTTAATGCCTACGGGTTAGAGGGAAGTGATAGGACTGCAAGGTTCAGGCAAGGCTGAGGGTGATGAAGACCAAATTAAGCAGCCACAGAGAGACACACACACACACACACACACACACACACACTCACATGCAGATAATCAGACAGGAGGGGGAGATACACGGCAAAAGGCCGACACAATGTTAAGCAATCACTGCAAACAGGGAACACTGACACACACGGGTCACCATCTGATCTGTTAAATATTCACTGCCTATCCACCACCACCATGCACCAGCCCACCATCATCAGCTCCCAATGCCCCAGGCAACAAAGGAGATGAGTGTATCACAGACCTTCAAACATTCTATCAATGTCCACAAACAAATCTGGGTTAATCAGCAACTCCTGTGGATCAGAGCCACATTACACAATGCATTTCTGCTACAGCTGCCTGCAGTATTTTACATTTCAAAAGGGTGCCGGTGACTAATGAAGACACAGATAAGAAAGTCACCATCACCAAATGTTTGGCACTCACTGATTCAACAAATCTGGGATGTTTTGCTCCGATAGGTCACATATGGTAGCAACCGTCACACACACAGTACACATAGCCTGCATGTATAGCAGTATTCAGTAGATTGACCACTATTGATCACTAAGTAGAACAACCAAGAATCAAAGAGCTCTTGCAGATTATGACTCGGAACCACCACATCAGACATGTGACGGGAGTTGGTGAAATTGTTTTCAAATTCGAGGGACTGTGGCGTTTATTATAAATAGGGCTGCTACTAACTATGATTTTCATTAATCACTTAATCTGCGCAATTTTTTGATTAATCGATTCATATTTGGTCCAAAACATGCCAGGAAGTGTTAAACATGTTGATCATTGGTTCCAGGGTTAGAAACTATTCAGTTGTACTGATTTCATTGTTATATGGCGCAAAGCAACCAGAAAATATTCACATTGCAGAAGCAGAAAAATCTAAAGAACTAGCACTTGTTATTTTTAAAAACAAAAACAAAAACATTAAATCAATTCAATAGTTGCTGATTCATTTAGTAACTGATCAGCACTTGCAGGCCGATTTATAAATATATAAAGTTGTGATGCTCCCAGTCTGAGCGTGAAAAAGCCTTTTCTTGAAGGGTATAAAATGAGAGGAGGCCTGATCTTGGAGATGAACCAGAGTGTTCAGAGAAGTGGGATTTGAATGCTGCACTGACTGCACTATAGTAGATACTGTGACGCCAAAACCCAAATATCTTCAAGGTTTCTTGAAGAGGGATGTGACACAGCAGGGGAGCAAATGGATTATGACACTCGTATCCAGCATCCTGAAACTTTGACTTAAAAGACAGATCTTCTGTCTTTTTTGAGTCAATGCTTATCCCCAGAATACCTATGAAATATAATGTTGTTTAAGAGAAAAATGACATGGAACTCCATGGTTGGATAACAGTTAACAGACAATATGTCGGAACTAGTACTGCAGAGTTGAGCTGCTCTATAATAGAGTCTTACATCATGCCGGTAAGAAAATCAACAGTACACAGAAACAGTTAGAAGCGTGTTCCATGGAAACCATTTGCTCCGTCTGTTCTTCAGGAGCCCGACAGTCATGCCAGTGACGGCGCTGAAGTCAAGAAACATCAACACAGAAACACTGACTTTCATCTGCTGCCATCAAAATATCCCTGGACATATGGAGCACAACAGAATCCAGGTCACAGTATTTTAACTGCACGGTTGCTTAGCATTTACAGAGATAATCATGTTCTCTACAACTTTAACGCTAAAAGGTCATTTGGGGACACGTGTAGAGTTATTCAAACACAATAATAACCATGTAATGGTCACATAAAGGGCATGAAACAATTACTTCTTACTTCTTTGATTATTAAAACAGGATGATTCTGATTGTTTCTGCTTCTTAAATGTGAATTTTCTGGTTTCTTTGCTCCACATAACAAAGAAAGCATTAAAACTGAATCATTTTGGTATGTGGACAAAATACAAGACATTTGAGAACATCATCAATTCCACGTTTGACAAACACTGATCGACTTTTTTCAACATTTTCTGATATTTTATAATGATATAAAAAAAAAAGCTCTACACATGTCATCAAACAGCACTGCCACTATCACTGAGATATCCTGTCAAATATTTCAGGTTGCCTTTGGACTCCATGAGCGCAAATATTTGAACTAAGCGACCGAGTTGTTTAAAGGTCAGCACTAATAGGCTGGATTAGTGGTTCATTATTTTCCTTGTGCAAACTCCCTGGCTCGGGGGAAATACAACATTTCATGACGAGGAAACGTGTTTTTTTCCTGGTTAAATAAAGGTTAATGGTGGATTAGCATTCTTTGAGTGCTTTCTCTTATTTATTTAATCAGCTAAATGACATAGTTTTTTGTTTGTTTTGTTAGTAAACATTTGAGACAACAATCTTATCAACATCCCTGAACAAACTGCACTCAGAAATCCAGCCTCGCAACTACAGTATGTTTTATGATGGGATTTTGGTTTCAGTGATCAAGTGATCAACAGGTTACCGGTGTGATCCGCTGGTTTTATTCTGTGATTACTGAACCTCTAACTGCTCCTGAGGCTGCGTGTGAGTGTGAATGGATCAATGAGATATTCATTCAAAGCATATGATGACTCTGTGCAGTTCATTAATCAGTTTATAATAACGTCAAACTGATAACACAGAAGTCCATTATTATCCATTGTTATCCATTGTTAAGGCACAGTGTATTAATATTTCTCAGGTAACAGTTCCAGGTCAAGTAATGCAATATAGCTGCAGATAATTCTGTTTAAGCAGAGCTCTGCTTTCTAAGAAAAGCATTCAGAGCAGCTTTACTTCAATGTCACAGTTTTGTTTGTGATATTCCCTCACATTTAAGTGGATCAAGAGATGAAACACGCTCACGCATCGTCATGTAAAAATCACAACCTGATATTACTGTACGAGATCAGCTCACTTAGTCAGGTGTCAGCAAGAATTTAACCGGGATAAACTCTATTGTTTTACATCTTTAAAAGTTCTGAATGAGACTGTAAAAACTGTCAGTATTATAACATCCATTGCAATATTTCACTGCAGAGGTACAGTGTAGAAATCACTTAATCTAGCACTGTCAGTAGATCTTGATAAATGATAAAATATAAAATGATTAAATATTAATTGGTTCCTCTTGCATTATTAAATCCCAATGAAGTCATTGTTTGTTATTCATAAAGCAGAGAGTAAATCCCCCCCAAATTGCCGACAGATGGAAGGCAACTGGCGATAGAGACGTCGTCTGCACACGTTTTTTTCATGGCAATTCTTGGCCTCCAATTGTTCCATTACAAACGTGCAGTACAGATCTACACACACACACACACACACACACACACACACACTCTGCAGGCGGAGAGTGGAAGTGGGTAAACATCATGCATTAATCATTGGGAGACGCTGTTTCTGGTTACAGTTTCACACGTTCCAGTAGCCTCAGGTGGTATTTGCTGGTCTTAACACAGAGAGAGACGCCGTCAGTTTAGCAGATCAACATGGCTGACAGTCTCATTTAAATCTATCATTCCCTGCCACCCTCTTAAACTTCATATTTTTCAATTTGATGAACAGATTTCTTTTAATTTGACAGTTTTCCGAGACAGGAAACACTGTTGAACACTGCACTCTGCTGGAGAGTGTGTTGATACACCTGTGCAGTGTAATAATATGAAAAACAATACGGCGAACAGCAGGAAGGACCGGCGCGACCTCTCCAGCTTGTGTCGCACTGCCTTGTGCACATTGGTGGAGTCAACAGATGGACCCACCGTGGAGTGACTCTGCTGTTACAGCTGAGACAGAGATCACAGTTTCCCATCACCGCGAGGGCTCCACAGCTCAGAACAACCATGCGATTACTCGCCTGTCACGCGTCATTACTGACCATCAAAGTTCAGCGGTGCCGTTCACCGCCTCTCTATTCTTAGCACGATGTCAGAGACGGTGGGCAGATTACAGAGGCGTGCAAATTCCGATTAAACCAACATGCACCATGACGTGCTCCGATTAGCCAAATTAATTCTCCACAAGGGCACAAAACATTGTCGTATGAGGACTGACAAGTCTCTTTGTCATGGTGGATCGAGAATGAAAAGAACTGTGGCAGTCGGTGTAGAAATCCTTGGAGCATGTTTGTGTATATTTCTTTAATTCACATCTAATGTCTATACAGTACACACAGCATGTTTATAGTTATATCTTACAGAAATAATGTGATAATGATCACTGCTGCAAAAACACTCCCAATAGGATGTAATATGTGTATGATTTTAGCTGTGATAATATGATTAATGACCACTTTTCAAATCTAAATATGATTATTGGTCATTCCGAGTGGGGAAAAAAAATCTTTTAAAGATATCCTTTTCTATATCATTCGATAATGATATATATCATGATATAAATCACATCAATATTTCTGTCAAGGTTAAAGCTGCTCCCTTTTTGGAATATAAAGATAGGAGTAGCTTATTTTTGTACCCGTTTCTGCTAATTAATTTAGATAAGTAAAACATGTATTTAACAAATTTATATCAAAGCTTCAAGTTTTACAGAAGAACAAATATTCTTTGATCAGTTCTACATAAAGTTAAATATCAGGAACTACATTCATGCTGTCAGCCCTAGTAGTGACTTATTCAGACTATTATCTATAACTTTAACTATAAGAGGCTAAAATCTGAAAATTAGATTTATGTTTATACAAACTTAGTTATTGTGATTTGTGTATATGATTTCATCTGCTGCAATTGTAGTCGTTGAGTAAGTTATTCTGTCTCGTCCACTTGTGTGAATAGGTTTACATAAGCACAGACCATAGGTTTAGTGCTTATATCACTCCACTGTATCAGTCACAAGGTCTAAAAACGGCCGGCAAACGACAGAAATTGCCAAAGGCACCCATATGTCTTTAGTGCAGCTTTGAAAGGTTTCTTTGTAGTCACAGAAAAAAAAATTGCAAATGATTATATATAATTTCAGAAGCTGAAATCTGATGTAGGCTGAGAAAAATACAAGGTGAAATAATAATAGAATATTTCTACCTCGTGTCTGTGTGACCTTTTCCATACAGACATGAAGCTTGTGTTGCGATGAGGTGACCGCGCTAAACAACCTGCTCTCCACGCAAAACATGTTCAACTCACTGTAGGAGTGCATCAGCGCGTGTAGCAGTACACTAACGGGCAAATATTACATGCACGTCACGTTAACAGGCTTCCCCTCATTTTTATCTTTCCTGTGCTAATCTACTGGACGCTTCTTACTAGAGATGCAGTCTGACTGGTACCTGAGCGCTCACTGATTTAAAAAAAGGCTTGACAAAATGGCTTTTTTTGTAAATTTAAATACAGTAGTAAGGTTATTTTCAGACATGTGTCCACTTAGATAAACAATTTCTTTATGGTCCACTGGCTTGATGGCACCCTAAGCAAAGTTTGATTTTGAGGTCAATAATAAAGCAGTAAATTACATGACGCTTCTGGGGGAAGTCTGCTATTCAAAGATCCATTTCATGCCGCTCTCTTTCTTTTTTCAGCTCCAGAGTGATAAACATGTTTGTGAGACATTTTGCAGATGAATGTCATGGCTGCCATTACCTCAGGTCTAAGGGAGTCGTGATCGCTAATTCAAAAGCAGTACTATGTGTAATATTATCTAGCCTGTTGTGTTTTTTTCAGGGGGTTCACTTACGCCTTGGGCCGGCTCTGGTCCACCGTGTTTCAGAAATCGAAGATAAAATAATACTTAATTTCTTTTAATAATTTAATAATAATAATAATAATAAGTGTAAAATCCCCTGATTGTACAAATTATTTTTCATTACCCCCAAAATGAGCCTACTAGATTTAAACAACAGTACACAAGTGACAAAAGCTTTGTGTTTCAACGCTAACTGACAGCTACATAGGTGCTCAAACACATTTTGAAGGGAAGGGCAGGTGAGGGACATTTAGCTGAGGAATAAATGGTTAATCCAGGTAATCCAACAAGACCTCCTCACAAATATAAGGAATAGAAAAAAACAGAAAGGGAAATATTGTATATAATGCAGTGTGGCGAGAGTGTATCCTAATCAATCAGAGCTGTCAGGGAATCCTATGTTCCAAGGTTCTCATCATGAAAATGTCTCCTTCCTCCTCACTTCTTCTCTTTGGTCCATGTCTTTCTCGACTTCCTGTACTAATCAAAACCCATGCTTTCATCTCTTATTTAGATACCCTTCCTTAAAAATAGCCTTGTTAATAGATAATTACATCAACTTAAACACAGAATTACATTACGCACAACAGTAAAATAAGCTTTTCTTTTTTTAGCAAGCCCTTGCAGTTGCATATAGAGTAGCTTGCTGCATATTTATTCTGCGCACTTAAGATCTACTCAATCAACCTTTATTCATTAAACAAGCGGCAAAAATGCAACACACACTCAAGAGGAGACGGGAGTCTGGCGCTGTAAGAAACAAGATCATCCAAGGCCAATTCCCACTCTTCTTCTCCTTATAAAGAGATTAAAGTCCTGAATCACAGTTCTAGTTTAACTCCTAATCACCTCAAACACCCTAAATATATATTTATATATATTTAGAAATTTATATAAAATAAAAAATCTCAAATATATTTAATTTTTAACGTAGAATAGTAGTATTTTTCAGTTCTACTTCTGTGTTGTTCCAGTTTTATTAGTTTTGTTATTTATTATTTTATTAGCTTTGAGCCTCCAGTAGTGAGGATTTTGTGTGGACTATTTTATCTTTATTTTAAGTGAACACTGCTTATCATGCGAGATAAAGATGTTTTTACTTTATATATGTAGTGATTTTTGCCTGATCTGTATCCGCCCTTAAAAAACAACAACAACACACACACACAGAGACACTAAGATAAGTAAGAATCAAACAGAAATCTCTGGTCTTTTGTATTTGATTTTCTTTCTTTCCTTTGTATGATTTTTAAATATTAGTTGTTAATTAATCTACATGACAGACAGCTTGGTTTATTGGGTCTAATTGTTTTATGACATTAATTATAAGCCATTTAGTGATTTAATAAAGATTCACTGCCAGGATACGTTGCTAGGCTCAACAGCTAAAATGGCGCAGTCAAGTTAAGTTGTAAAATAATTAGCAGCTTCACTTTTATGTCGTAACCTATTGTGATTCCCCCAAAGCAACAGCAAGTAATGGACCAGTTTCTTTCTTCTAAAATGAAAGTGAAAGCAGCAGGCGCCGTGGCATTTAGAACTCCAGCAGTTACAATAATCTCCTCCCATGTGCTCACAACTCATCGTCACAGTTTGCACTTACAGAACTTTCATAACTTTTCATAATTAACGCACAGAACGCTGAATGAATCTGTTTCAGACAAACTCTTCATTACTTAAGGTATTTACCTCTCCTGTTCCAACTGCTGAAGGAAGGAGTGATTACTATCACATACGTATTTCTCAGTAAGAACACTGGGATTAAATCACTTTTTAAACATTCGTGCACAGGAGAGTCACGCTTAAAACCACTCAGAATGCAAAACAGGAAATCTGCACAGCAACATTATCTCAACAACTAATGGACTATCACTAAATCTATACTCTCTATGTTGTAAGTTTAGCATGGGATCCATGAGACGTCCATAACCAGAACAAAGGTAGAAAAGACAAGAGGTCGACATTCACTTATAGAAACAGTCAGCAAAAACAAAGGAATTTAGCTGTGTAAGTTAAAAAACAAACACAAAAACAAAACTATCACAAATCATTTGGGGAATCTGAAGCGAATCTTATTTTATTTTCAGTAACACTGAGGAAAAGAGGCGACAGCCTGCATGGATCAAGAGTAATTTCCTGTGGGGTTAAGAGGCATTTTCCCAGGCTTGACAGTCACAAACAGCTGAGAGGAGAGGAGAGGGGCTGTCGGAAACCGGGGGACCAGACTGTGAGACGCATTCAAAGTGGTTTCATTCAGTAAGCAAGCGAGCGAGAGAGAGATGGAAGAAGCAGTTGTTGCCGGTGTCCTCAACCAGAATCTGTTCACCAAAAAGATTTGTTCACCGAATCATTCAGTTCTTCCTGCATGACCGGAGCGCAGACTCCGTCTGACACAGTCATTGCACTGAAATACAGCTGAACGGGTTGTGCTTCGGCTCACAATCGCCAGCTTTCGACAGCGGCGCTAAATACACGAGGATTTTCAAGTCCTACAGTTCAGCATAGTTCCTGTATGCTGAAGCTGTTGCTGACAGTTTAAGCCAGTAAATAGCACATATTCAGTGTACTAGTCTTAATTTACTTTCGGCAGTGGTGGTGCTAAACACACCTGACTACACTGTTAAATGACAAGAAATCACTTAATGTACCGGTACACACACCGTTTCCTCGCAGTGAGAGGACCTGAGAGTTCTGAGTCCGCTGTCTTTTACTGTGAAGGCGGCGAGATCAGAGTGCAGCACTATTGAAAATAATTCAATCTTGCATTAATTAATCACTGAAACGCTTGCCTTTATTGATGTATTTGTTACGCCATGCACTTTTTTTGACAAGAAATACAAGAACGTTACTACATGTATCTATGTTACTGAATAGCCCGTTCTCCTCCTCCTCCTCTCGTCACAGTGGCAGCTGAGCTGCAGCATTGGTGAGTCTCTACACTGTCCTCTCATCGCAGGACAGCCTAATGTTTTGAGTATGCACTTACATGCAGGGATTGACCTGAACTAAGTAAGTGACTGACTCGTTTCCACAGTGATCAAATCACTTTCCTCCCCACTGACCGATGCCTCACACGAGTCGCAACAGAGCTCAGCTCGGCTGAAACGTGAGATGACTGAATCGTTTCAGTAAGTGATTCAGTTCAGTTCTTGTTGTTGTTGTTGAGCTACAAGCTTTGTCACATTATAACACCCGGGTAAATACTGTATCACAACTCTCCCTGTTTTTGGAGATGCTGCTCTCACTGTATTGGTTAAAAAAAAAAACACACCTCCAAATGTACAGTGACTGCTTCATAAAAAGTGTATTTATTCCCATAAATAAGTAAAAGTTTTACATTTGCGAGCAAAGCTGAAACTCATCCCACAGCCACAAGAAGGTAAATAGGGTCAAGACGGTTCTCAGTTCTTAAGCGAGAGTGTTTTCCAAAATATTTGATTCTATTTTTTTACACTTCCTCTTTTAGGAAGCTTTTAATGCAACATGATTTTGCATGTTGCATTAACATGTTGCAACATGTTAGATTTGTTATGTTGGATGTTAGATTATGGAAGAGTAATGTTAGAGACAATACATGCACCCCTTCTTTGGGTAGAACTTTTTAACACAAATATCCAATATCGAGGAACTCAATGCATTTAGACATGTAGACATACATGGTCAAGGATTAGAAGCGATTTCAATGACTCTGAAAACGATTGTTTAGATGGTCTGAGCTGATGTACTGGGATTTTCACACACACAATCATCTCTATGGTTGACAGAGAATGGTAGAAAGGCAAGAGTAACAATGTCGCCCCAAACGCACAACGTGCCAAATCTTGTGCAGCAGAGAATCAATATCAACAACTGATTTGTTACACATGTCAAATAACACCTCTCGTTCTCATGTGTTCTCACAAACACATACTGTAACTGAACAAAATCCTGTTGTGACAAACTGCAGATTCACCTCAAAGAAACGTTTCCCTCGACCCTGCTGTGCAATTATACTGCTGGAGGTTTTTATGATAATAGGCACAGACATGTTCCTTTGTTTGTCTCACCCACCACTGCACTGCAACTCAGTTCTGCTGTTGTAATCACACTCACCGAGTTCAAGTCATTAAAATGTGCATCCAAAAGAACAAGATAAAATGGCAAATTAAGGTCATTTGCTTCTAATCGAAGAACAGTATGTACAAAAAGAAAGAAAGAATATCCAAATCAGAAAATGTTATAGTATTAACAAAAGCAAGCACAGAAATGATACTGGTTTGTCCAAAATAAGGAGCATATTTAATCCTCACAGGACAACCTACGACAGGTGCCTCGAGAAAAGGTGGTTTCTTGTGCACAGGAAATACAGTCTTCATTGTTAGCAACTATTGCAACAGAACACTTCATATTGTTGTGTTCACTTCTACAAAGCATACTCAACTTGTTTTCAAACTTTCTATCGCAACCTTGTACTGTATAGGTCAACAAGAGAGTGAATGCTGCAACCGGTGAAGGAGATTGTGAAATCCTGGCTTTTCAGACTGATCAACACTGTGTATAAGACTTCAAAATGTGAACGTGAAACAGAATTCATCAGACTGGGAGTGAATGACTAACCATGATTAAAGAAGCATGTGGGATAATAGAAGTGTATAGTAATTTACCACTCATTTAAACTGCACTACAGGTGGAAGAATGCAGAATGAAAACATAAGGAAGTGCTAATAAGATTCAAATTCTACTGCTCAAAAAACCCAATTGTTTAGCACTCAAATGACCTGGGGGCCAATGAGCATCTAGTCTGGTCAAGCGGGGGCCGACAGAGGAAAAAAAGTGGAAAAAACAACTATTTAGTAGCCGGTGGGCAACATAAGATATTCATTATGATATTAGACAGAATTGCAAAGTAAAAGTGATTGTCTTGATATAAATTATAATAATTTATGATGCACAAAAACGGAGAGTTAAGAAAATTTAGCAAATAATGACGAGGATAACTGTGATTAAAACAGCTTAAATGTATGTAATTTCAGGTTGAGTGTAATACATTTAATAAAGCAATGATTACAACCGAATGTCTTATTACTATTATAAAAATACTGCCAGCAAATCCATTTAGTCTTATATTCTCTATAGTCTCTATTCCATCACCTCGCACAATGGTGGGCGGGCCGCATGTAATCGATTGGAGGGCCACCCTTTTGACACCCCTGGTTTTAGCAGTTGAAATAAATTATTCTAGTTCCCACTCACCCCTGCGCTGCTGGCGAATACTCATAAATACTCAATTTGTGAGGTCTGATAGTACTGCTTGACAGAGCCAGATAATGTTGTTCCAGATAATGTTTCATGGTGTGTGTTCACAATGACCGAAACAGAAGTTGTTTTTAAATTATTTTAGTTGTATGTAAATGTCTGAATGGTCTGGCTGCAGCCTGCCTCTCTGATCTGCTTCACTCATGTTCCCTCTTGGGCCCAGCTGACCACCTGACCTTGGTTGTCCATAAGACCAGGTTGAAGCTCAGAGGGGATCGGGAGTGTGCAGTCATAGCTCTCAAGCTCTCTTCCTGTTTTTAAATCTCTTTCAAAGACTCATTTGTTTTCAGTAGCTTTTACCACAACGTGACTACAACTTTTATTGGTGTTGTTTTACTAGTTTTGTGGCTGTTCTCATGTTTGTGTTGTTTTATTGTGTGTCTATTTTATGCATATGGATTTTAGACTGTACTGCACTCTTATAAATAAAAGTTACATTAAACCTAGAAAACTAAAGTTTAGGACATAACACTTGAATTATTTTGGGGACAATAAACTGTTAGTTTACCCTTTAAACTGATGTTTTAGCCCTTGATGAGATCAAGTTTGGTGACGCTCAACAACAGCAAACAACAACAGCAGCAGAAGCACGTGTCCCAGACCAGAACTGGACAAGTGCTTTTAGAGCCGTGTCCTCACACCAACGCAGGAAAACACAGTCCCAAACCCATGTGGATTATCAGCATCATCATCATTATTATTATTATTATTATATGAATATGAATTATGCGAGTCGCTCGCTCGTTTCCCGGTCACTTTTAGAGACTTCACTGACGTCGTACTGTATTTTCACAGACAGCGTTTGAATCTGTAGCGACCCCGAGAGAAACTCACGAGGGAAACAACGAGGGGAAAAGGTCCGACAAAAGTCTGTGTTTTTACCTCCGACTCTGCAAACATGTCCATCCTCTTGACGCACACGCTGTCGAACGCGCAGGAGAACTTCTTTACGCACTGTGCGCCTCCACACCGACACACTGACAGACAGACGGACGAGGTTGAAATAAAGCCACTGCAGTGCCGGTGTCCTGTTCCGTGCTGCCCGGCCCGCTGCCTTGTTTACCCGGCAGAAGTATAATCCGAAATCAGTGCGTGTTGGAGGCGGAGACGACGCGCAGCCCGTTACTTCACGGATGAGAGGAGCAGAGAGCAGACCACTGAGCAGTGACCTATCAGTGTCTGACCACTCACCACTAATGACCTCCCTTCTTTTAACCTCTTAGTGGCCTGAGTGCTGCTCCTGCTCTGATCTTATCTTTATATTTAGGACTATTAGAAGTTAGCTGTAAGTATCTTTAGAATTGCACCATATAATTCTTTTTAATTAAGAAAAAAATAAATCTATGATGAGAAGCGGGAGACTTGGCTCTGAATAAAGGTGGTGATTATTTAGATGGACTGTCTGTTGTTTGTATAGGCCTTCTTCAGACAACGTGGTCAGCTAAATGAAGTGCAAAGGTCCACTGTGTTATTGTTTTATTTAGACAATTACCCAAATGTATGAATTGATGTTTCCATTACCACAGCATAAGCCCTTCAGATTTACACCAGGTATCGGTCTGTTCTACGGAGCCTGCCATGTTTTTAACGGACAAACTAAACACTTTTTGAATTTTAATAATACCTGAAGACTTCAGGAATAACAAAACCTAATCAACCTGATAAACACCTACAAAAATCTTTATCTGCTTAAGTCTGTGACCTTCAGGAATATGTCATGAGCACTTATCTCACCATTAGACAGCCTTATCTGGCTGTGCTGCTATATTGGCAATGGCGGAATGAAAGATGAGGTCAGAGCTTCAAAATAAAAATAAAAATCTGAAGTATCTCTTTAAAGGCGACATAGAATGCTTGTATCACACATATATGTTAGTTATGGAGGTCTACTTACATATATTAACTTGTATTCATGGTTAAAATCCTCCTAATCGCTGCAAACGAGCCGATCAAAATATCTCCTCACTGACGCTCTCGTCAGCCGTGCTGTTTCAGACCAAAACCACACCCCCAGAACCAGGACTGTGTTGTGATTGGCCAGACAACGAGAGCTTTCCCACTGTCCTGTGATTGGCCAGGTACCTGGAAGTGACGTAATAGATAGGCCAGCTCTCAGATACACAGCTCCCCCTCTGGCACGGTGGATGCTCTGCATCTCAGCAGCTACAACGAGAGTAGTTCTTCTTCTTCTGCGGTTGAATGTACGCAACCGGATGTGCCCGGACTAGTGCCCGCACCGGGAGGCGCTACGGTGGTGAGAGGAGTGGTGAGGATTTTTGATGACGACATCAAATTAAGGAAGTGCCGATCCGCTTCGCAGAGCCCAGGAAAACAATACAACACTATTTTCTCAGCAGTGGCTGAACTGTGTGTTCTGAAGCTTTAGGGTTTCATAAACGAGGTAATGACGCAGATACACACACAAACGCAGCGTTAATTGGAGCTTCCGGTCTATGTGGGCTTTAAGATGCCTGAGGAGCAGCCTCCAGGATGCCTTTTCCACAAATGACACTCAATCAAAGATGTGATTGGCACAACATCCTCATCTTTATTACAGGTACATCATTCTCCGAAAACCAACTATTGACATTTACTGCTGCTGCTGTGTCTTGCTCGTGTGTGCGTTCACACCGGCTTGTCTCCCCACACAACCAATACATTTTTGTTCACTCAGACAGACAGACAGACAGACAGACAGAGAGCTATAGGGTTTTCCTGCAGTTATAGCCTCTACTTTCATCTTTGTTTTTCATGTATCCAGATTCAGCCTGGACACTAAAATGGTCTATTTTTGCTGTGCACTGCGTGACTTATAGGCGAGAAGTAGAAACTTAAAATAGATACCCCTGAGACGCACATCTCACCCGTGCAGTGTGAAGACTCTAATGTGGTAATAATGGGCGCTGAAATAAAAAAAACATGACAGAACACAGCAGCATGTCCAATGCGAACCAGGCCTTACTCTATACAGAGTGTGTGAGATTTACAACACAGAATTAGAGAAGATTTAAAGTGACTTTTGACATTTATAAATAAAAAATGACCCAATAATGTCAAAGTGAAAATAGATCTCTACAATAGACTCTAGAATAATCCAAAATATAGAAGTCAAACTGGAGATTGTCGTCAACCAACACTACAAAAATGTGATCCGATTAGAGGTAAATATTATTATTATTATCACTTATAAACTCACCAACTGTAGCTCCAAGTAAGATAGTAATGGTCTCCTTTAGAGCATTGCTACAACACACTGAAAGTTTGATGACAATATGTGCACCAAAAGAAACAAATAATCCACACTCTGCGGCCTTAACATTATTATTAATTTGCTATCGGCCATTGGACTTGCAGTGGAAAAGTTGAAGACGTTTCACTTCCTATCCAAGAACAGGTGAAACATTTTAAGTTCAAGCAAGTCCAACTGCCTGTAGCTAACTCCTGAAAATGACTATGACCTAGATAATGACTGAGAACATTCACAGGCATCACTGATATTAATTCTAATCTGGCTCTTCACCACGTGCACAATGTTTGCCTGTTCTTCTGTCACCCGCTGAAAATAAATGACAACGCTGTGATGCAGGTGGACATAAAGAGTCAGCGGCAGATGCCGCATGTCCTCATTCACGGTGCCTGTCCATGTCCTCACAACCTGTGTAAGACTGAAAGACGCAGAGTATTTACCACACTGACTGATACATGACAGTTTCATCTCATCCTTTTCAACACCGTCAAATGAACCCTCATTGGTCCGAATGAGGAGGATTACAGCCAGCAGTCACTTGTTATGTCACAGATCACGGCCTGACCTTCTCCGCCTCTCTGGGAACAAATGGTTGAAGGTTACAGACAAACATTGTGGGCCGCCTGTCTGCCAGTGTGTGATTAAACTGTGTGTGCCTATGAATTGTGTGTTTCCACACCTCCCTCTGAGCGCGGCTGCTTCTGTGGCCTCGTGAATGCAAAAAGACCCGTTGTCGGGCAGAAACTGCTCATTTCTTGGATTCTGTGGAGAAGACGAACAATGCGGCCTATTGACGAAGAAGTGACAGAGAGAAGGAGACAGACGGTCCGACACATGCGACGGAGACAGATGTGGAGTTATTTTCTGACTGCATTCATCATCACTCACTGTCACAAAAGGACTTTTTACGGGAACAGAACATTCAAGATGGCGGAAGTCCATCAGCATTGACATTCACTTTGATGGAAACCAAAGGCCATTAAATGTAGTAGTGTACACGTGTGTCTATTTTCAAAATATGTTGAGAGATAAACACCAACCAACCAAGTTCCCCATGTTGTTGCCGTCGAGCCGGCAGGTGAATAGGACGGAGACAACGTGCCACCACTGTTCAGCTGAAATCGGCTATGATACGTCAAAGTGATAACTCTATTGAAACGGCATCATCCAGATGTGGATGAAGTGCAAGTGTGAATGCAGATAACCTTGACATTTAAGCAGTGTCTTACTTACTTTTTCTATATTTGAGAACATTCACATTCACCTTTACGTTTTTAGAAGGTGCAGCAATATTGAGAATTATTTTGTAGTAATTTTAACCTGTTTGTTTTTTTTTTATACATCCATTGTTCAGGATATTATAAGCAAATAGCCACTGTTATGTTTACAGTTACTAATAAATGAAAACAATTTCATGTTATTTCGCATTTTCGTTCTATATACTGACCTGTGACTTTAGTGTAAAGTTACACCCCTAGTATTATCTGGACAGAAATTCAATGGACTTGGAATTACAGGGCGATTTTACCGTGTAAATGCATTTAATAAAATACACAGTCATGTCAATATTTTTCACCTAAGCAGCTAATTGATATAATTGAATTTAACTGCAATAAAATAAAAAATCAGTCTCATAAAAGATCCGTCTTTCAGAGAAATTCAACGCACAATGACGGATTTAGCTGCTTTACTGCTAACTAGATGGCTCATTAACTCATGAGGCCTTATCTGTGAGTCAACATCCTTATCTGAGAGGCTTTTTGTGGACAAAATAAGATACATGCTTCACAGTGTGTGACGATATTGTGAAGCATTTATCGAGCTGAGATAAGGCTTCATGTTTTATTGAACATATTTCACTTCACAATGTCTTGTACCAATCAATCCTGAATGTGTCACAATCTACAGGCAATTTTAACAACTTGCATCTCTACAAAATTAGGTGATGACGCAAAATCCAGGTGACTAATGTAATTAGTGCCTGTCTGATATATACAGGGATTTATTGCTCACTACAGCTCAAACTTCAGAGAAAGAAAGTGGTGAATGAATCAGTGAAGAGCCCAGAATGAAAACCACTGTGTCTCAAACACACAAAATGTCTGAAAACCTATAACGTGTATGTAAATCTATGGAGCCAGAACACTGACATTAAGTTTTGGTGTGCCAGTATTGGCACTGAAAAATGTTCCATTGAAAAATAAAACACAGGCATCAAAAAATTCCAATATTTGATGTATTAATTAAAATACTGGCTTTAGTGCCAATGCCAAAACTGAATGTCAGTGTTCTGGCTCCTTAGAAACAAGACAAAGATAGAGCGAGAGATAAAGGAGACTCTTATTATTATTATAATTATTATTAAATATAAATCATTTTGTTATTTGTTACATTTTCCGGTCACATTCTCAGCTCCACTCTGATCACATACCCTGGTATATACAGTAGATACAGATGGGATTTTCCACCAGTTTGAGAACCATGGATTTATAATATCATGGAACACAAATGAGTGTAATTGATTCTAAAATTGACTCCCACATACTGTAAGAGAAGTGAGAAAATACTGTGAGGAAAATGAATTAGCTGCATTCACCCTCACACCTATGGTCAATTTAGGCCCCGTTCACACGAGGACACTTGTGGGTAAAAACGACAAAATATTTTATCGGAAGTATCTTCGTTTAGATGGTGACGGCTGAAACCACCCTCCAGAGTGGAAAACCTGAATACGCTTCGCCGTATCCTCTCCGTCTACACTGGCAAGATGCAAAACTCTGCTCAGATCTGCTCACGCCACGTACGCGTTTACATCACATACAGTACATGCACCAGTACAGGGAAATAAACAAACATGTCGGATTATTTCCATGGGACAGACCTTCAAGCTGCTCTTACTTACAGGAGTGTTTCCACGAAATGTAAACGCCTAACGCGTCTTCTGTTCAGACCTTCACCATGTAAACGTAACCTTAGAGTGTCCAATTCTCCTAATCCCCATATTGTTTATATGTTTTTGGACTGTGGGAGGAAGAAGGAGAACCTGGAGAAAACCTGCACATACATGAACCCGGCTCTTCTTGCTGCAAAGGCAAGAGCGCTAACCACTACACAAACCGTGTGGCCCCGGCAAATAGTCCATATTACAAAAAAAACTAAAACTAAGACTTAAACTAATAAAAACTAATAAAAACTAAGCATTTACAAAAAAAAAGTCAAAACTAAATATAACCCAAACTATTACAACCTTGCTCTGCCCTACACAATGCATTTTCATTAGTTATTTTTAATGAGCCACTAACAATGCTAAGAAAGGCTCAGCATGGTAATTAAGCTACAACATCTGCAATTATTTAATTGAATTGATTATTGTCAACAACATGGAGTTTTAACCATCGCCGCTCACATGCAGACCCAGATGGGAGTCGGATGAATCTGGTTTTCCTGCCGCTGCCCAATGAACAACTGAAGGAATTTAAAATAAGCTGGAGCTGTTATCAGGTTCATCACAGCGTTTCTCAGGTAATTCAACTGCTGTCAAGCATAGTTGAATAACTATTGTTAAGCGATATGGTAAATCATGTACTTGTCACATTAAAGCCTGCTGCACTGGAACATTTAATGCTCTTATGAGATCACAAGGGCTGGAGAGGAAGAATGAAACGGAGGAAGAGGGGGAAAAAACAGAATGACAATAAGGGGGGCAAATGTAGGAAGAGCTGCAGGCGTTGCACCAGCCTTGGTTAAATAAATGCAGTATTCTCCAACAACACATTCATCATCTTATTCTCTACACCTCCTCCTCCTCCCCCCGCACAGATTCATGAAAGGACTGGTTCACATATTATGCTTTATGTACAATAGACAAAGTTATAAATACACAGAGCAGACGTGGGATAGGGGCAAACTTCTCTTGGTTTCTACGGCAGCAGAAATAAGAATAAATGATCATTCACCTCTCAATTTAGCATCTTTCACTGTTTTACAGACATAAACCCATTTCTCTGTGTCAGCTGTACATTCTGAAGTTAGTCAGATGCTGCAGATATAAAGCAAAAGTGTCAACAGTAGCAGAGTCACATGAAAGACGACGTGACTCATCACAAGTCGGAGGCAGTGGACTCGGTGTCAAAAGCAAAATGTGCCTATTTGGAAAAGTTTACGTTTTAATTAGATTTTAATTAATCTGCAAACTTTGTCAGAGTCAAGGCAACACTTTTAATCAACGAACACGCGTCGCGCAAGTTCGCGTCCTACACCAGAGCGAGGCAGCCCGCAGTGAGGGAGAGAGGCTTTAAGATCAAAGTCATGAGTCAGTGTATCTTGCAAAATGTCATGTGTTTTCAATTACGCCTGAAAAATGAATTGCTATGAAATGAAAATCGCAAAAGTATTTAACAAATCAGAAAGGTCATCAAGTATAATTCAATTTTTGTATATTAATATAAACATTAAGATTGGTAAGTGGTAAGATTTTATATGTGACAGTGTAATAATGTGCTATTTCTGTTGACTCAGATTTAGTCACTTATTTGCAAATAACATCCTGTTGCTTCCCCCCTAAAACACAGCCTATGCATGAAGTACATGCTAATGAGGTGAAACCTAAAAGCAGTTCAGTCTGGTGTGAAAACAGCATGAGCATTGTCCCCAGATAAATACCCCATGTACTGTACATGGAAACTGACAACACGTACAGTATGCTGTTGTTTGTTGGGTGGACAGAGACAGAGAAATGTTGACTCAACTGCTGCATTTTGTATTGTGAGGTCCCACTTACTTCTTACTGTCCACCCACTGCACAGCATTAGCATAGAATAACAGGAAAGCAGTAAAAAGCAAACTGAAGGAGAGACATAAAGGAGGACACAATCATTAAATGTTGGAGACACAAGATATCAGTCATTGCAGTTTCAGTTGACGTCCATATGGACTCTCTTGACCCTTCAGCCGTGTGAGTCTCTGTTGGTGAACTATAGCAGGTTCCATCACTGCTTCATTTACATAATGGCAGAAATCCAAAAACCACATTAGTGTAATACATGAAAATTTTCTGTGGTACAACGCCCATCCATCAAAAGAAGCAGACGAATATTCAAGGGAATATTCTGTTTAAAGATCAGGCTGAGAGACAGAGGCAGGCAAATCAATATCCACAGTAACTCGTATAGACAGCAAGGGGCTGTGATGATAAAGAAGGTAGATTACATAACATGACCACATATGACAAATGACATTCTGTCTGAAATTTAAATCTGCATATGGTGGATTCAGCCTAATAATTATGTGTTACTGACTGGCTCGTCCCAATATGAGCAGTCCCTTTGCTCATTGTAATGCGGGACACTCGCAGCAGCTGCTGAACTTCAGTTACTACCTTTGCTGAATAAATGTATACGATCTCTCTCCAGTGAGAGTGAGAGCGATAGAATGAGAGCGAGGGTAGATTAATTCAGTCCGTCTCGGAAACCACAAATAACTGCACGGTTGTTGATTAAATGTGTCTGGTTGCGTTTGCAGAAACACAATGCTCACGTGTGAGGTACCAATAAAGAGGTCATCGGAAACCTTTTTTTCTTGGTTTACAGCTGGGCAACACTTTAAGCGGCAGTGTGTCACTTTTAAATATGAACGAAATGTCCACTACATTCAAACAAGCTAGAGTTCACACAATGCTGATTAAGACCTTCGGCTCTGCACGACTCTCTCTGCGTTTCTTAGTACGGCGGTGTTTTGTTTTCATGTCTGTGGCGAAATTCCCACACTGCACACTGTGACACTGACTGAGCGGATGAGGGGGAAGAAGCACACGGAGCTACTAAAGTGAGACAGCGTCCTACATTTACATTCTACTATGAAAAATAGACCTGGACTGCCAGCAGGACCATCATATTTTCATCACAATCACTTCGGTTTCTACTGGTTTCTAGTCTTTTGATATCAAAAATACAGGCTTCCACAACGCAATACAAGGCAAAATGAAGCGCTCACTAAACAACTGCCTGCATGTGCTAAACACAACACAGCTGCTGCTGTTCACTGCACCACGCAGCTCCAAGTCTCTAATATATTAATTATAAGCAAAATTTTATTTTTAGGTGTAACATCATGAAATTGTATTTCATGATGTGGGCCATGACAAAAAGGATTATGTTTCTGATTTGTTTTGGCAGAAAATTAGAATAAATTCCACATTTAATTTGCATACATATTTACTTCATAGTGTGGTAGGCAACTTTATTACAATTAAACATCTCATCGTTCATCGATCATGATTCCATGCTGCTCGAGTACGAAAAACAGCAGATGAGCAAAGACACAAGCAAATCACTTCACTAATGAGGCTAAAACGAAACTCAATCGAGCATCCACACAAATCAAGAACAAACTAATTTGTCAAACCCTTTCCCGGTGAAACAAACAATGAGAACATGACTGAAGAAATGAGCTTTGTGTTGCCTGAAAGACTAATTCCTCAGTTTCATTCTGCCCACACAGTGAAGTGGAGATCATAAATCCTTAAGGTTTTGGGGAAAATGACATTTGAATGTTACGGCCTGCCACTTTAATAGATATCCCAGCTGTGAATTAGATGATTTTTTTCTATTCAGAAATTGATTGTGTTTATATGCTGGTTTGACAGCAGATGTCCAAACTGGGAATGATGTCTCACTCAAGTTAAACTTCACACCACCATTTATATTTGCTCTTTTGGAGCAGAGAAAAAGAGAGAAAAGGCTGTCATAGCAACTGCTTTGACTTACTTATAACTTGGAATAACAACTTAACGGAGCACCCAATTAAATCTTTCAACTAATGCCTGCAACTTCAACTGTAATACACAATCATTTTTTAGATGAAACTTGCTGAGCGAGCTTTAAATCTACATTATACGGTACTGATTGTGTAATACCTTTTGTGAGGGAAACACAGCAGGCAGCAAAGTGGCGTAATTTACTCAAACTGACATCCAATCACACAATAATTGGCCCGTTGAGGTAGTGCACTCTTCAGTCTCCTCTTAATAGTGTTTGGCAACAATATCCCAGTCCCTGTCAGTGAATGAATTATGTTAATGTCTCTATTTTTGAGCCGAATGACAACATTCGGCAGACAGAGGGTGTTGCTCTCTCTCTACAATCCTCTGTTCTGATAAACTGTGAAGTCAAAGAAGTGATAATCGCACTCCCAAAAGGTGTGATATGGCACAATATGTCAGTAAAGCTGTGTCTACGGATGTTTAAATAGATTGTGATCAAGGCTCTCACTCTTCACACACCAATTTAACATGAAAATATGTTTATGACGATTTAAAAACACTGATGGGACTTTCAGAATTTATTACCTCTTCTTCCATTCCTCTGAAGGTTATGGGATCATGTCATAATTCACCCTTCAAATAGCTACCACTTTAAAATCTATCAAGCATTAGGCATCAAAAATTAATCATGGGAAGGAAGGGAAGGTTTAATACAGGACTGACAGTCTGAGATGGGGGACTCTGAAGAGTGACTGAATAATTAAAGTGGCTCAGAGACAGAAGCTGGGGCCATTTCTTTTGCCAGAAAAACAAATGTTGATTGTTGGGGACTCTGTGTGTGCACAGTACGGTGCCCATGGGTAAAATATCAGCACAGATAATGAGAGTCAAACCTTTGTGTATAGCCCTCAGAGCTGTATCATACTGAAATGATGGAGACAGTCAAGGCCAAAGTATTCTGACAACACCATGAAATCTTTATATTGTGATAGAATTGATGGAAGTGTCACAGTTTACTCATTACAGTCTCTGGTCAACACAACAATAATAATATTACATATATATAAGAAACACTTATAGTCTATGATGATCTACATAAAATGTCAGTGTAGTAACTCAGATGAAGCTGCTTATTGCGTCCTTGGTGTCAGTGTTGTAGTCTGGAGACAAGAACCAGAATAGAGTCTGACTTGTCATGTTGATATCAAGGACTCAACTCGAACTCGAGCACGGATGACTCGGACGTGAGCATTGAGTGCATTCTGACTGGAAAGTTAGAGACGATGACTCAAGCTTTTTTTTTTAAATACTTTTTTATTATTATCTAATATGCCCCAGATATTGATTTACAGTAACATTATCCAAGTTTGTTCATTACTCCCAAGAGCAGCTTCTCATGTGCTCCATAACAGTGAGCCAGGAGTGTTACTGCAAAGGGCATGTAGTTCTTGGGAGGCAGGCCAAAATGTATATGACGACAAATGTGTCAGTGTTATTTAACAAAGACCTTTTTTATTCTTGCTTATAATTATTCTTGCTTCAACTCATAAGGAATTATGTAATTATTCATAGTCTTACATTACCTTCTCTTAGCAGCCTGTTTCCTTAACTGTGTTGCTACCAATTTACTCACTCACTCTTCTACCGCTTAATCTCAGCTTGACATAGGGCGAAAGGTGGGGTCACATCCTGGACAGGTCACAGTCCATCACAGGGCCACATAGAGACAAAAATCATTCACTCTCACTCTCACTGTCACACCTACGGTATATTGCAACACATACATAACATATTGCATGGCTTTGGACTGTGGGAGGAAACTGGAGAACCCAGAGAAAGCCACAAATCTAGTCTAATTACGTGGTGCACTTTTAGGACGGTTGAGTCGTATGCAAGTTATTAGTCATTAGCCTTAAATAAGATGATCAACAACAACGACATAACATAAAAAGTTACAGTTTCCGTGGCACAGAATGTTGTTCAAGTAGTAAAAATCAATAGAAATTAACATGCTGATGGGTTGTTATCTTGAATCTTAAATACATTTATACTTTAGAAGCTGAAAACTTTGTCGGGAACTATAATCAAATGAATGTGACATATCAATTATCAATTAATTAATTATATATATACATACATATACATATATACATACATATATACATATATATATACATACATATACATATATATATATATATATATATATATATATATATATATATATACATGTACTGACAGTATATACTGTATATGTTTGCCCGCTGTGATAGATTTATGGAGGTAAACAAGAATGCAAGGATAAGCTTGTTATTTCAGACCAAAGCTCGACACTAATGAGGTTATTTTTAACCTCGTTTTCAGACAACCTGAAAACCTGATTCAAGCGCAGAATAAAAATACGGCAAAAAGCAGTGACATCAGGTCGTCTTGTCAGAAGTGAAACAGCCATCTGGAAACAGCTGCAAGTTGGTAATTAGTGCTGGGGAGGAAAAAATAGGCACCTTCCCAGCTGTAGCTGAAGAAAGTGTTGAATAGATTGAGTGGCTCTCAGAGGAACACTGCATCAGCTGCTCATCAGTCGTCAGTCAGTGGAGGAAAAGTTGTACTGTTTGACAGTAATGCAGTTTTGCTTAATTTCCTCTGAATCAATATACAGTGCAGTTGTTGTACAGTACGAATCTAAACTTGGATCAGATTTTAAATTGTGTTTAAATGAAATGAGGAGCAGCAGCACGGTGAAAACATAAAAAAGGAGGTTTCAAATGTTGGCATGAGAACAGTGATATCATGTCTAGGGACCGTTACATCTGAAACAGCATCGACAGCAACCTTGATGAAAAGAGAGCGGTCAGAACTAAAGACTGTGACGATCAATGGCAGCTCAACAGATGGAGGGTAGTTTGGTGCCAGTGAAGTGTGCATATGATGCATTATTTGAAAGTTAAAAGCGGACATGTTTCAGCTCTACTTGGTAGCAGCAGCATTGAACTGTGTTCATTTGTCTTGTCCACATAAATCTGCCTTCCTGGGCCGTTTAAAATACTATTGTAGTTAAACAGCACGAACAAAGAAACAAATCAAGGAGTAATAAAAGCTATCTTAAAGTGACACTCAGCTAAAGCTCCGTTTTAAGCACAAAATAAGTCCTTTATGGCTCTAACATGTCTTTGTGGAGAGGAAAGACAGTCAGTAAGGCATGAAGACGTTACAATGGATTCTAACAATATACTGTGACATCACGTTAGAAACACTAAACTCAAACCCAAAAAGATATTACAAAAGAAACAGAAGATGCCTCCATCCCATCTCATCTGCTTACTATATAGTAAGACAATGTTAAATTGATTTTAAATGAATAATCACAGCAAACTTTGGGCAGCTGTGGCACAAAAACCTGGAGGGTTGTGGATTTAAAGAATTATGTGTGACAGAAAAAAAAAGTGCTGCTTCTATGGTGTATACAAGTTGTATGAATGTGTGTGTGAATGGATGTGAATGGCTGAATGACAAAAGTGTTGTGAAAAAGCACTGTAAAAAGTGCCACATAAATACATTAACATACAGCTAATGGCTCAATTTCATCCCATGACAAGTGTGACCGTGTGAAGTATCAGCTTTAAAAATGTGCCAGTTCTGTCAAATTACAAAGAGAGGTTTTTTTCCCCATCACCAGAAGAAAGAAATATTCCACATGTCCTGGGAGGAAAAGAAAAATCCATCCTTCCGTTCAAACAATCAGGCCGTTTCCATATAAAAGGGCTACTGTGAAAGCGCTGATAGCCGCCTGCTCCGTGAACTCAATTTGTCTATATAAATCAGTCATTATAATAAAGGCCCCTCAAGACAGACTGAAAATCAAATGACCACTTTGCTTTGATCTTAAAAAATGGACATATGAATAACTGTAAGAGAAGATATTTATATGCAATATATATATTTATATATAGACCCATTTGCTCTGTAAAAACGCAACTCAAACTAACAAAGGCATGAATAAAACAGACATTTTATCAGCATTACATGACTAAAACTGTAAAGAAAACCTAGCAATAATTGTAAAATGTCTTTTTTTTATTGTTAATACATTAATATGTAAAATAAGATAAAGTGATCCATGTAAACCACAGAGCAGAGTTTTCTATCCTTATAAAAGAACTGATGCTGCCAATGTCATAGCTGCATCTCATGCCACTGTAGTTGAGGGAGGTTGTTGTCACCTGGGGGTAAAGAAAATCAAACAGTGCGTTTTTTTCATCCATATCAAACAGCAATCAGTAGAAAGCTGCAGAGAGGTCACTCCAACAGGATACAGACAAAACACTATTTGAGCAGTAATGGGAAAAGTGTCCGCTCCAGTGCTGAGAAGGTGAGAGCTGAAACGTTATTCTTCAAAAGAGCAGTGCAGGTCTGCTAAATCAATTCATTCTTTTACATTTGCCACTGCGTTTGAATAAAAAGCTGTTACTACACAACATCAACAAATGCAACCTAAAACTCTAATATAAAGAGGAAGCCACAATGTCCATTTTGGGCCGAAACATGACTCAAGTCTTTTCTGAGATGGACTGAAAGACACCGAGCCAAAAACCGAGCATCATTGCCCATGACACAGTTGACATCCATTAATGATGCGAATGCACCATTAATGGAACCGCTTCTATAAGAATATTTGAGAAACATATGACGACATCTTTTCCCAGTAAGTCCATGTCTATTTCAGCAGGACAATGCCAGGCCTCATTCTACACAGTTAAAGAGGAGAATCAGACAACAACAACAACAACAACAACAACAACAGAGCAGCTTGTTTAGTCAAGTCTTGTTTACAGCAACAATTCCACATGTAAAGCTGCAATAGTTAATATCTTTAATTCCCAAATGATTAAAAAGTGTAATTAAAAAAAAAGGTGATATGACCTAGTGGTAAAGTTGGTTCTGTCACATCTTTTGACTGTGTTTCAGGCATCAATTTCAAGTTGTTAAACGAATACAATTACAGATTGTAGCTTCTAATTCCATCCATCCATCTTCTACCGCTTTATCCTCCACATGAGGGTCACGGGGGTGCTGTGCCAATCTCAGCTGAAATAGGGTCGATAGGCGGGTACATCCTGGACAGTTTGCTAGTCTATCAAAAAGCCACATAGAGACAAACAACCACCCACCTACGGTCAATTTAGAGTGTCCAATTTACCTAATCCCCATATTGCATGTTTTTGGACTGTGGGGGGAATCTGGAGAACCCGGAGAAAACCCACGCAGACACGGGGAGAACATGCAGACTCCATGCAGAAAGGCCCAGGTAGCTTTTGATTGCATTTTCGCAAAGTTTCTGACTTTTCTGGAAATGGGGTATGTATTTATGGCTATTTATTGAACACATTGGGCAGTTCAATCGAATAACACATCCCTTCACTGCTCACATTTTTTTAAAATTTACATTTGACCTATTTTGTTTGATGCTATCTTCCCTGAAGCCCAATCATGTCCATAATACAGGTACAAACTCAAGTTGTGCATGTTGCTGCTTTCATTTGAAGTAAATGCCTGGGGCACATCGTAGTATGACATACTAAGGAAAAGTATTAAAATGTAGTTGTAGCTTTTAAATGGACAGCTTATAAACGCACACCCTGGGGGGAAAAACTGACAAGCGCAAAAGAGAGAAGGTCTAAATGTCAGCTTTAATGTGTTTTCAGTTAATCGCTATCCCCTGTGTCAAATCCACTTATCAGATTCAAAGTGATAGTGATTTTAGAGACTCCTCAGGGGGCCAGCAAAACCTCTAAAGGCCAGTGAAAAAAAGGTGCAAGGATACCAACCACTAAAGGCCTGCACACAGAATGGGAGATTATAAGGGGGTTGCTCTCTTGTGGGAAGAAAACCCTTAAAATAGAAAAAGCTGCCGCTTGCAGGGATGACACAGTGCACGCAGGTGCAGGACAGAACCTAATGTTCCTACTCTACTTCCCCTTCCACCCTTTTCTCCTAACCAAAATACCTATTTTATCCTTGCCACTAAAACACATGTTGTGTCCCACCAAACCTGCCATTAATTATGTCGAGTCTGCTTTCTTTGGAGGCTGCACAGGAAAGAACCTCCAAATCTCTGCTGGCATCTAAATCTAGCCCTCGGTGTGTGCCACGCGTCCTGCCTCATTGCTGACATGCTGTGTTTAGAGGCTGCACTGTATTGTTCTCATCCATGATGTGTACACAGTTGTTGTAAATGTTAAATGAGCTCCACGACACCTCTGTGAGTAACTGCTGCTTGCCGAAAACCAAAAATACTTTCTCAAGCGTCATAACAATAGCCACTAATTATAATTTGCATTGTAACCACCCCTTGGCTTTTGTTTCCGCCTCGTCCTCTCTCTAGTGTGACATGAAGGAAGTTAGTTTTGCTTCCTAGTCACTTGTTAATTTCCCAGATGGAAAGTAAAGAAGTTTAAATGCATTCGCTGAATGATCATCAGACGCTATGATTTCTGTTTGAGTACAGCGTGCCGGAAGTGAACACTGAAGACAAACAAATCTGTAACTGTAATAAAGACATACACAGCTCTTCTGATTGGTCTAATTCACCTAAGGTTGCATATTTATTTGGTGTTGGGCAAAAACAAGTCTTGATACATTGTAGTTCATCCATTATTTGTGAACCGGAGCACTTTTTTTTTTTATCAAAGATTCAACATTCCTTTAAAGTAGGGTAAAGGTTCTTCACTCATCACTGATGTAACACACAGAATCATTTCCCATCACATTTTAAGTTTGAGGTCTAAATAAATCATATCCTTATGCATACAGTACTCTCTCAGGGAAGGGAAAAGAACACTGCCACAAAACAACACTACATCTGTATAAAACTGCTAAAAAAACACTTTAAACTTGATCAGCAACAACACACCACGTGTGGAATTCCAGGCAAACCTTTACATGCACACAGTTAATGGTAAATAATAAATCTTTTATTTTGAGGAAACTAAGCTGGGACTCGGTAATTACTGAATTATATAAAACTCAGCATGTCTCACCACAGTAAGTCACTCTCCGGCTTACAGCTATTCACCTTGATACCAGTCAAACATGTCAGCTATGCCCTGTGCTTTGGATTTTATGAGCAAGCAAGCAGGTGATTAGTCAGGGAATGCTAATAAAGAGTGTTTATCAGTACAGGGATTACATGGGGATACAGTTTCCACTAAGGCCACGGGCCCAGTGTTGGTCAAATGCATAATATGCACCTGCTGTGAAGAAAATAGGCTTTAGTGCCTATAGATTATAACCACAGAAAAAGCCTACACTTAAAATGCATATACACATTAAATCATGGAAAGTATCTCACAAAAGGAAATGTATACATCCTTGAGAAGATGGTACCAAGATAATGACTAAGGAGAGAGAGAGAGAGAGACAAGAGAGTCCATCACATTAAACCTATTTGTTTTCTCCAGTGTGTAACATTTAGGAGGAATTATTGGAGGAAACTACCCATAAGTATGATTGTATGAGTGTATATGCTAGAATTGTTGGGTTTTTGGAGCCTTGGAATAAGCCTTTGATATGTGCTTTAAGCAAGGGCCTTGTGTTAAATGCTTTGTATTTATATAGTTTTTGATTAAACTACAGTTTTGCCATTCACACCATTCACTCACACTTTCATACAGCACATCTGTGTGCAGCACATTTTCTATCAGTCATCGTTCACACCCACTCAAGTGTCTTGCCCAAGGACACATCGGCATGTAGACTAGCAGAACTGGCAATCAAACCCACAACCTTTGAGTTGAAAGACATCTGGCGCCCCCATGTTTTGAAGGCGGAGCTTCCTTTCTGGAATGCAAAGCTCTAGCACTACTCGGCTCGCCTCGACTCTTTTTGCTTTTACATTTAGGATAGTTCCTGGTACCTGGTGTGTTTTTTTTAGTACCTGCTCTGGTGAGGTTCCTGTTGTGTTTGTGTCGCATATAAAATGACGTCATGACGACCCTACCGACGTCAAGGAGGTGCCTGGTACTCAAACTGAGTAGAGCTAGAACAGTATACAGGAAATGTGCCAATAGTTTCCTGATGTGTACATAACTACGTTGTTAACAATTTAAAGTTGTTTTTTTGAGGTGGTTTCTCCTCTTTTTTCATACTTATTTACATTTTGCTTTGGAAACTCAAAGAAGAGAAAGTGAATCCAGTCCTTGTTCCTAGATAACTACATCACATCCAAAGCAAAAGGTCAAACTGACTTAAAAAAAAAAAAAAATCATTGTATAGATTAATTTGTCTCACAGCCACATTCTCACTAGCCTGTCGGTTTGGCTGGAATTGGTTAGTTACTGCATGGACTACAAATCACCTGCTTTGTCACTCGGTCTCTGAGACAGGAAGCATCTTTAATCTATAGCTAATGGTGTGGATTTCAGCATGGACACCAACGAGCTGGAGAGTGACCCTGGCAATGCGGTGGGAGGGAGTCCGACATCAATCTTCATCCTGAGCCGAGTCAATGAGTGCTAAAAATACACAAACAGAGAAGGGCAAAATCCCACACTTTGAATTGGGCACCTGCGGACACGGGGTTGGTGGGGGTCCTCAGGTGAGGTGATAAAGGTGATAAAATACTCGTCTGCCACGATCGATGGCTCAACAAACGTCTGAACTGCAGAGGTCACGACGTCTGCTAAATATTTAATAAGCTTAAAGTATAGTATGTCTATTGTGCACATGCATGCTAAGGCTCTCAGGGTTGTGTGACTCATCATTTACTCTGGTGTGGAAAAGACGTGTTTTTGTGTAGGTAAGAAGCTAAGAATATAAAATAAATCTGTTTATTCTGTGATCATGTGATGATCACCAGGTCCCAGCTACTTGACTTTGACTAAAGACCAACGATCCTTTGCAATGTCATTACTTTTTAATAAAGAGTTGGAAAGATTAGAGCGAATATAAAAGTACTTTTGTCTTAATTGTCATGCAGTTACCTGCGAGTCCTCAGTCATTTGAGACGGACATAATGTGCAATTATAAATTTCTATTTTGAATCTAGCAAACACAAGTGAGATAAATCAATGAGATGAGACGATGCCATTGCACCAGGCAATACATCATGAGTGCAATATTCGTTGGGTAAAATAAATACTCATTTAGGTTCATTTTTGTGATTATTAAAAAAACCTATAATGTTTCACAATGTCAATTACTGCTTGAATTCAGTGAGTGAGGTAAAAGCAGTAAAGTGGGGAGGTGACACTGTGGTCGGCCGATTCTGTGTTTCATGAACAATGTGTGCCGTTAAAAGCCTCGACTTGATTTTATAGTGTTTCATTCTTACCTTATTTCAACTATTAGGTACAATCAATGTTGTGCTGTGAAGACTTCTGTGAACATCAACCTCCTGCTGAGAGCAGAAATTAGACGACGGCAGACTATACACACGTGTTTGTGTGTGCGAGCGGCTGAGAGTGAAGGTGATTGAATTATTACACGCAGACGAGCGCGGTGAGTCTGCCATTGTTTCGGATGCCGACTTCCCTACATTCAAAAATCTCAGGTTTTCACTAGATACTACAGAGGCTGTCATCTATTTTTCTACGGAAATTAAACAATACATTTCCCACAGTGTCAGCTGCTTCAGAGATTCTAGCACATTGTGTTGAGAGCATGGCTTTTAAAAGAAAGGCTGGCAAGAGGCCAGCAAATGAGGTTAAATCCTGATTTAGAACGGGAACAAAAGTCAAACAAAATCACGATAACTCTCTTATTGGGACTTTTGCTGTTTTTTATATCTTAACTAAGAAATGCTTTATAGTTTGCTGGTACTGGTACAGCCATTTCTGCAAAACATTCAATTTCTTTTTTTCCTTTTTGCAAGACCGAGAACACAAATCCCAACCTCTCAAACAGCGCGACACTTATATTAACCTGCAACACCGTGGGGACGCTGTATTTCCACACACAACAGCACCTGCTTCTGTTCCAACTTCTTGTGCCACCATGATTTGTAAGTCTGCTACAGCAACAAAAAAATATATAATACAGGCGCAGAGCACAGCGACATCAGTTATAATCACAAAGGTTGTTTAAAGAATAGTGCAGGTGGATGCAGACTCAGTAAAAAAAAGAGAGAGAGAGAAAGAAAAGGCTGGCAGCACTGGCAGGTGCTATTGTTCAGCTTTTCATCTAGTCCTCAGTTTGCCCCAGCATACAGTATATAAGAGGTAAACATGGTACACACTTTTATCACAAAAAAACACCTCTGGTCAAAAGCCATAAAATACTGTGAGTCCACTCTGATGAGATGCTGATGAGGTGGTGACTAAACTACAGGACTTCCTATTCTCTTTTCCCTCCTGGCACTGCCTCTAAACTTGCATGTCAGACACACTTGCATGCACACAGAGCTGTCACATTCATTTTGTCCATTCATCCATTCATGACCGACAACGCACACAGACAGCACACATGAGCAGGGTTTTGGGTAATGGAATGACATACATTACCTCAGTGAGAGGAGCAAGGGCTGGTCGTTGGGTGAGAGTCAAAGATCATTCTGCCAGTGCCATCTGTCAAACAGGCTGGGCACAAAGCAAGTGTTCCTCTCCCTCCTTCCTGTGCTCCTCGTTCGCTTCACAAAGTCCAGTTTAACGTTAGAAGAGGGAGCCGTACTCTACACGCGGGGAAATCCTCCGTCAGACTGGAGCCAATCTGAAGACAGTTTAAATCCCACATGAGAAGATGGATGGACGCACCTCCCTTTTCCTGAGGAATCGCGACTTGCTTCTGCACTATCTGCCACTGCACACAGTCCCCCCCTCCTTCTCTGCTCTTTCTCTCGCCTTCCTGATTCTGCTCCTCTGGTACACTTGCTCGCTCGCTCACTCACTCTCTCTCTCTCTCTCTCTCTCTGGCATGCATTCCTTCCCACTGTAGCTCACGCACCCACAGACACACACTGTACTGTACAAACAAAAATATGCAAATACAAACAAGATCACACAAAAATCAACTGATTCCCACTTTAGCATTTCTTTATATATCTGGTGACTTCTTCTTCCGTTATATAAAAGGAACATGTTGTTGAACGCAGCACAAAGTGTGTCAGACAACAGAAATACAGCCTCTTTTGCCAATGTCATATATTTGGTGCCTATTCCATTGCATTCCACCACAGAAGATTAGTCATACGCTCAACTAGAAGCAGCGCGTGGAGAGGGATTCAGACAGGAAGGAGAGAGCCTCAGCTCTGATGACACAGGAGATAGAATGAATAGAATAAATCTCTCACAATGAGTCACTGCACGGTGAAACTTTACGTGCAAATCCAATTTCACATGATCACATGGAGAAATGGGCTTCATTGTGTGTGTGTGTGTGCACTGCTGTGACTGGATGCTCTTGAGAGATGTTCTATTTTGAGCGTTCAGCTGAAATGCACAACACAAGACAGACGACTGCAAAGGACTATTATGAGAATATCCCCTAAAACTACACCCACTCTCCTAATGCCGCCTTCTGCACGTCTTTCCCCTCAACGCTGTAGGGGAACAACAGCAGGAGGGCAGTTCGTAGAGGGAGCCGCAAGAGATATAAATAGTGCTGAGAAGACACGAGCCATTAGCAGGTGTTGGAAACAGACGCCGAAGCTCACATCATGACAGGTAGCAGCGGTAAGCTTGGACACCAGTCAACCGTGAATTACTCATATACTGTTTCATGCTTATAAAGAAAAGTTATAAATGACAGTCTGCAAAAAAGGTTTTCAACACTGCTCCTACTGTGAAGCATCTACGTCGACCAAGCGGCATGTAGCGTGTTCGGCTTTTCCGGCCACTTTGGCTCCAATTGGCACAGCAGAACTAACAACACTGTTACTGTGGTTACAGCTGTGGTTACAGCTGGTCAGGAAGCATCTCGGTAAGGGGGCATGACATTACTGATACATGGTCCAGGCAGTTGAAAACAGAAGATCTTGATTTACCAGTTTTTTGGCCGATATCGGACCGATATCCGATATCTGTGTGCACACGTGCCTCCACACACCACCTGAACATTAACACGGTCAACAAATTAACAGTAAACTACAAGATAACAAAAATAAAGCATAGATCAGGTCATGAAACTAATGCAAACTTACACTTGCGGAGGTGTGAAAAAAGCAAGCTTTGAAAATTCTCCAGGAATTAAAAAGAACAAAGAATTCATTGTGATTAAAAGTAAAGCGAGGCTGCTTTAATCTGTAGATAAGCTCAAGGATTTAAAAAGGTCCACAGAGAGATGGAAGTCACCCGTTTCCAGTCTGATTACTAACAAGCAGGTGGAGACAGAGGCAGACAAAAACAAGCACTACATGGAAACACCATTTTCTTTCTTTAAAAAACTTTTTAAATACTTCTGCAGCAAAGTAAAGTAAAGCTCTACAGGGAAAAACTTAACAACAAAAGAAAATTAATCCATGTCTCATTAACTCATCAACTGAAATTAAGGCGATGAATGATGGAACACAGTTAAATGCTCTAGCAAACACTTTGTTTTCACCATCATTATCTCTTTAAGATTTGACACTTTAACAACAGATTTAAAACAAATGTCTTTTTTTGTTCACATTAATCCAAACTATTAAATATTAGACTGGTCTTTCATACAAATCCCACATAACACAAAGGGCAATAATAACTTGTTGTTATGTCTTTCTGAGAGTTGTTTGTGTTGTTTTGGTGGCTTAAAGGTAAATTCACGTTACTAAAGCAGGCTGATGAGAGCCCCGTTAACTAATACTTAATGAAAATGTCTTCATGAACATTAATGTTTGTGTTTGATCCAATGGAAATAATGTGACCTTTAATAATGGAAGTTGTACGGTGGACAATAACATGCTGCTAAAAGCCTGGAGCTAATCATTAAACAGTAAAATACTGGTAACTTCTTTGCATTTTTATGATTTCACCGTCTAAACTAACAAGTAATCCAAATATTTACAAAATAAAGTGGAAAAAAAGCAGATTCAGTTTGAAGAAGGTCTCTACAGTGAGCTGGACTTGAGGTCAGGCTGACAGGTAAATCTTTTTTCTCCAGCATGACACCCTCAAGCAGCCTTCATCATAGCAGGAATGTCCTGTCCCTCTGTCCTGGTATCAGGCCAACTTGACCATGAAACAAATGTCACTTTCATTCAGAGTCATGTTGCTTCAGAAGCCTCTAACCAATCTGAACGACTCACATCCTGCAACTGAAAACAGAAATGACCCACATTACAAGTCATGGAGCGAAATGAGACGTAACATCTGCAGACACTGGTGATGAAGACGAGTGATCGTCACAGATCTTAACCACTTAGAAATGAGATTATAGCCTCATTTATTTATCATCTCTTGTCTTCCTTATTCAGTATTGGCAGTTAAGGGGATGTCCCTATTTCTTTGTCATTATACAACAACTAAAAACAAATTACATTACATACATATCTCTAATTACAGTGGTGATTTTTAACTAGGTGTTTATTTTGAGGCAGAACATCTGGTCAAATACTGATCAGTAACTAGTATTTATAACTCAGCTCCCTCCACAATCTCTTATGAACTGTTTGCAGGAAATACAATCTTGGTTGACTTTCTAACCTGCTCCACCTAAACAACCGGAAGACTGAGTTGCTGAAACCCTCATCCATGCATTCATTACATCACACCTGGACCTATATTGCAATGCTGTCCTGTTTGGGGTCCGCAAGAAAATGCTGGATAAGCTCCAACATGTTCAGAACCCTGGTGCCAAGTGCCCTCACTCGGACCAAACCATGGCAACACATCACCCCCACACAAACATCAGATTCAAAGCGGAGGAGAATCCTCTGCTACAAGTCTCCTCATTTACTTGCTCCACATTATCTTTCTGACCTCCTCCATGTGCACCGTCCCTCCCCGAACCTGCAGTCTGCTGACCTTGGTCTCCTCTCCATCCCCCGCACCTGCAGGCAAAACTCTGGCAACAGGGCTTTCAGTGGGCTTTTTTTTTGGCAGGCACCAACTCTGGAGTCTTTTAAATCAATGTTGAAATGACACTTCAGGTTTTTGCCACCCGACTGTTTTTTATTCGTGTTTTTGTTCTTTTTTCCTTGATGCTTCACAAAGACATCAAAGTTATCATAATAATAACGGTGAATCTCACCCAGCTGTGGGTTCCTCTCATCCTCCATAGGATCAACAAAAATTAAATAAATTGTTTCACTTATTCCGAAGGATAGAAAATGTATAAAAATGCTTTCAATTGTTAATTTAATCCATTTTTTTTCCCTCAGACGTATGTTAAAGAGCAATCATTCCAATAGATTAACAAGTCCGACGGGAACAAACTTTAAGTCAACGACCATGCAAAAGACGTGACATGTGAAACTCAAAGAGATCATTTTTGTATGCATTTAAGTATTTGGTGAAGTATTTATTTTTTGAAGAAATAATGCTTCAACTGCATGGTGCATTTTAGGACTTAAAGCTGCAGTGTGCAATTTTTTCATAACTTTTGTTGTTGATGTTATTATTCTGCCTCTGTTTGGTCTTCATGGACAGTTTTGCTATTAAATTTGGCCAGTTTTAAAGATAGAGATAGATAAAGATTGCATGTTTTTAAAAGGGATTTTTAAGAACATAAAACTACCATGTCGAACTCACAACTGTTCGCTGTCGTGGCTCCCAAATTGTGGAACGAGCTTCCCAACAACATCCGGACAACAGGAAGCCTCCACATCTTCCGCCACCGACTAAAAACACACCTCTTTGTACTCCTACCCCTTGTACATCGCACTTATGAGTAGCACTTTATAGTTCGGCATACTTGTAAGTCGCTTTGGATAAATGTGTCTGTTCAATAACATGTAATGTAATACCAAAATATGAATAATCTTAGTGGAGTGTTGCTTGTTGTAGCATGTTTGGCTGCGCTGTAGGAGTCCTTCATGCACTCTGACTACACTCAGAAAAAGGCATAGTTTTGCAATCAGCTTGATTTCTTTGAAAAGAATTAAGAGGCCGTCTCATCAGATTCTGATGAGTCACTTCACGGAACTCAGTAAGAGACGAGTGAAGACATCCTTCTGTCTGTTGATTACTGCACTGGTCCTGCACTAATGACACCGTGCTGGTTATAATGAAAGATGACACATTCTGAGCTGCATGAATACATATATTTCACAGATGAGCCAAAACAGGAACAAGACGGGCACTCTGACCAGTCCTCAAGCAGAAGTGCTTCACCGTGTCCTTTTAAAACCATCTCTCCATATCCACTTGTGCCACAGTCATTTCTGTCGCTTCAAACCAGAAGGACAAACCTTGACCTTCATGTCTGCAATCACATAAAAAAAAAAAAGATACTGATTGTGATCTGTCCAGTTTGTACCCCGCCTATGTCCGCTGAGATTACTGATTGATGGAGCTTCTCCACTAATGGCCAGATTGGTCTATAATTTACTTTCTTTGGCACCTAACAAATTCATTTTCAAATGTTTTGTTTGTCCCCAAAGCAAAATTATTTCTTTGTTATACGGAGCAAAGAAACAAAAACAAACATTTACATTTTAATTGTACACTCAGAGTAATTGATAATCAAAATAGATTTAATGTATTATTTTAGTTAACTAATCAATTCATCTTTGCAGCCCTAGTTTCTTTACCTCAATTAAGTATTTTTACTGCTAAAAAGTGTGGGACAGCTTTTGTAATGTAAAAGATTAACCAGTGTCCAAGCAATTCTTTATATAGCAGCCATTTCCATGCTTAGGTCAGAACATCAAGTTATTTCTTAACCTTAATTTATCTTTTAGGCAGTTTCATAGCACTAATGAAGCTCCAGATGTCATGTGACTGTTTTGTTTACTCTGCCATGGTGGCAGGAAAAGCTTCTGCATAAATGAATGAGTTCACGTCACACTTTAAATCCTTGTAGATTGAGCATTGAGATGTCAGACCCTGACAGACTATATAGAATATATCTGCCCCGTGAAATGCCTCTGCAGGGCTTTTGGACATTATCCCAGACCCCTCAACCTCACATCTTCAACTTTCCTTTCCTCGTCCTACGCCAGAGAATATTTACACAATGCAATAAATGCATGTTGAGTTAGTTGGCACTGGATTCTGTACCCGATATGTGATCACTACTCTGCAGCCTGAGGGTTCCCATCGCCGTGACCTCTATGCTCGCTTTAAGCACTTGGACTTGATCCAACGCTGTCGTCTCTTGGGATCTTTGGTGATCTGGTAAAATGTTCTTTTCTTGCGCCTGACTGTTGTGGTATCCACAACAGCTTCACTTCCTCACTTTTTAGAAATACAGCCAGATAAGAGAGAAACTGCCTGAAATATTGCCTGGTATATATTTGCTGCTGTACGTCTATGGATTTTGGCAGCTTCCTGGGATTGTGCGACTGCTATTACAGCTCTTTAAGAGCCACAAACAGTTTACTTGACTGACGTTGTGGCAATAGCTTAATTCCCAAAGCGGCCATCCCATTTCAACTTCTTTAAATTGTATTTTCTAGTTCATACAAGCTTCTGCTGCAGTTTTAAATGAATTAACGCTATTTGTTCTCACTGATTTGATAGAACTAAGTGATGTATTTGACCTCTCTCTCCACTTTCACAGCTCTCTTTTCAGCGCCGTCATAATTGAACGCTGCAGAGAGCACTTGACATAACCTCGCTCCAAAGCAATAGTTACAGAGTATAATTGCAGACAAAGGAGGAAGACACAACTCAGATCTGGAAGGATATTGTTACAAAGTGACAGTTAAGTGCACCCTCTCCTCTGTTTTATCCTCTTTCTTGTCAGTTAGAAGATGAAACAGGCATTATTATTATTATCCTACAATTGTGCAATACAGCTGAGAAATTATACGTGTGCGCTGATGCAATTATATGCTTCGAGAGAGGAGAAGCTGTGTGGAGGTGTAGCGCTGTGTCATATGACACAAACTGGTGCTTTGTATTGGGACAGTTATAATCAGGCGAGAGAGGAGGAAGATTTGTCTCAGGGTGGATGAAGAGGAGCCATGATCAGGTTTATGGACATGACCTAAATAATTGGCTCTCCAAGGCACAGTGTATACTGTAGTATATTACAGGAGTCACCTACTAACATGGATTCACTTATTGACTTATCATACCTACTTACATACAATTGTCTGCAAACTGTTCACCCATAGGGCGAAAGGCGGGGTAAGTCCATCACAGGGCCTCACAGACACAAACAATCATTCACTCTTACACCTTTGGTCAATTTAGAGTGTACAATTTGCCTAATCCCAAAATCTAAATGTTTGTGGACTGTGGGAGGAAATCAGAGAACCCGGAGGAAAACCCACACACACACGGGGAGAACATGTAAACTCCATTGTCCCATCTTCTTACTGCAAAGGTAAGAGTGCTAACCGATTTTTTTTATTGATTTATTATTGTTACATTCGCTGCCTTTCAATCTGAGTTAAGTTATATTATGATTGGCTAATGAGAGATTGGAAAAACATGCAGCAGAATACAGTGAACTTCAGCATGATTATGGCTTTTGTTGTTAATAATCTGACTCAAATTACCTCGCAGGGGAGCTTTACCGACTCTGTGGGATATTGGCCTGATTGAAAATCAACTCTGTATGCACTCGTCTGATTAAATAATATCAATTAGGCCATTTCGCAAATGCTTATTACAGTTTATATACTATAGATAATGGATATTTGTCCATTTATACATTTGTATGTAATGATCATATACATTTATGTCTGTTTTACTCATCGTGTGTTTATTATCACACATTGTATCAATGCAGTGTTGTTTTCATCATCTACTGAAATACTTTAAGTTTTAAGGAAATATCAGCATCTTTCTTATTTTTTATTATGGATGAGTCAGAGAATCAGTGCACCGGGAGAACACTTGTGTTCCATAATCACTCTTTGCTGCATTTATGAGCTCATTAAAAGATTTACTGCTGCCTGATTTATGCGTGGCTGCTAAACACAATTTGGTTTTGGGCAGGCAACTAAAAATGATGCCCAGAGAATCTTTCACATCTTCTCTCTCTGATTCCCATTAATAATCCAAAACAACAAAAGCACATCCAGAGAGTGTCTCGCCACATACACTCCCTGACGTCTGCTCCATGTGACTTTCCGAACCTTTCCTACACTCCATCCATAAAGCAGTCTTTTGTGTGTGTGTGTGTGTGTGTAATTATGGTTAGTAAGTATCAGAGACATCAACGAAAGGCAGGTGAAGAATCATCGCTCCTGTGCCTTGAGCTGCAGCATCGCTTGTCTCGTCCGTGAAGCCTTGGCAGAACAGTGACTTATTTATAACACATTTTGACGATAAGTGGAGAGTAACCTGGCCAAACTTCCTTAATAAATAACTCAAAGCCCGTGAGTTACTGTGGGAATTCACAGGGCTGTAGCTTTCAGACGCTTCCCGTCTGTTCATGGACACACGGTGAGTAAGAGTGAAGCTATTCTGCCCCCATGTGGACAGTTAGCTACACCGCAGTTAATTATGCAGCACCTACAGTTACAGTGACAATGAAAGCAAATCTATATATATAAGTGATATACTGTAATGTGTTGTTCTATATTCTGGACTGAAAACATCAGCAGCATTTACAGATTTTATTAGAATGTCCCTTCATATGACACATATACTGCATATACTTTATTTGTATATGCATAGTCAGGATCCAGGAAATGGATAATAGCAACTATATTAAATTTCAAAAGGCTTTTACTGAAGCTCAGCAGTGACACACAATCATATCCTATTATATTGTGCATCTCCACCTCAGGCGTATTAGCTTTGCGTGTTGAAATGTTTGTTTTTATTTGTCATGAAAGAGCAATAAATTACAGCAGCCTGAGGAAAAATGCACAACGCACATCACAAACATGTCTACTGTGCAGGAATGCATACGTTCAATACACTTAATCATGACACATGAGTCTAGTTTTTATTGACGTATAATTAATGTGGTTCTTTAGGTGGAGGAAAGGAAATGACTTTGGAGGGCTTTACTGAGCCACGGCCCTGGGGATTCACCCTGTGTTATCTTTGGCCTGCATGGGATGGAGATAGGAAGGTGGAGAATAAATCAATTTCCCTGTGCTGGCTAATTAGCCGGAGCCCTTGGGTTAGTGCGACTCTGCTGATTCCCTTAAAGAAACAAAGCAGAGTCACTTGAGGTGTGGCCTATGCGGCTAAAGTAGGATGTGCGGTCACGCCGTCTATGGCCATGATGTGTCATCAGAGACAGAAGTTATAATACAGGTGAAGTTAAGTTTATTTACTGAATACATTTTTATGTTCTGGCCTTGGTATCAGTTGCGTTAGTTACCCACCTACTGTACATCCACCCAATAGCACATAGCGAGTAGCAGAGCGAAAAGAGAGCAGCTTCAGAGATATTGAAGGACACACCAGACCTAAAAAGCCTTGTTACTTGGTATTTATTAATCTGTTGATTATTTTCTTGATTAATCTAGGAGTTGTTTGTTCCGTAAATTGTCCGAAAATGTTTAAAATGCTAATTTTCAATTTGTTATATTGTTACTACTGTATATATTCTACTGATGTATTGCATTATCTCCTTTTAGTAATCATTTAAAGTAATTAAGTTGATCTGCTTTAATCTATATTAATTGTATCATTAATCTTTATTCCCCAAACCAACGCAAAGTCCTTGTATGTTACCATCTACTTGGCAACGAAACAGATTGTGATGATTGTTTATTTGACTGTGGAAACCTTTGTATTCCATAGATAAGGAATGATAGATTATGATAAATAAACAAAATTATCTAACCAGCCTAAATAAAAGCACAGTGCAACACAGAAAGATCTTTATGCAGAATTAATTATCATCATGTATTTGCTTACATAATGAAATTTAACCATCTGGTCCTTTCTGCATTTGTTGGACTGCAGGGCTCACTGTGGTCTGTCCCCATGACAACAAAGCGTCGTATCCAGTTCTCACTGTAACATACGGCGTTACATTAATGTGGGTAAACACGTGTGATCCAATGAGCAGCTCGGTTTCGATAATCGCTGTAGCAGCAGTTTATGAACAGGTCTGTCAGAATGCAGTGATTTTCAGCACCATTATGGCTTTTGTTGTGTTGGATTATCTGTTCTGGATTATACGGTTGAGCTTTACTGACTCTGCAGGCTTTGGCCTGATAGCTTTTCTGTTGCTGGGTAAACTGGTCGTCTGCAGAACAAACAGATGAGCTTCACATTCATTATTTTACAGAAAATAAAACTTATTCTATGATACAGATCCAAGTGCAATGACAGGTGAGTATGAGTTGCTGTGTATTAGAGTAAGCTTTATATCATGGTTGTATCAAGTGAGTTACTGATATTTTAAGTTTTTCATTGTTGATATGATGCTTTGAAAGTTAAAGTCATACTAGTTTTCACATCATGAATCACATGACTGTCAAGATGAACATTTTACACAATTTAGTACTGCATAATAGCACTTTTGATACAGACAGAAAAACTAAATAAAACACATTAAAATTAAAAAAAATCATTCTTCATCATTCATCATGCAGTTAACCATAATCTGCTTTGTGACTTCTTTCTCAAATCCAGAATCAACAAGAGGAACAGAAAAAAAAGAAAGAAGACAAAACAAACACTCAGCACACTGATCAGCGCTCTGAGCCGTCTTCAGATATCAGACCGATGTCTCGTCAGCACAAAATGTACTTGAATGGAGCAAATTAATTAAAGCAACCTGTCACTTTCTGCACTGTCTGTGCCAAACGTGATCATTAAAGCTGATGTCGGTACTTAAATGAAGCTTCTGCTCGGCTCACGCTCGTGCATAGTTTTATGAGATAACGTTTACTCTTTTTAAAAAATGCAAAAATGTGACAGCACAAACTGACAAACTGTGTCGCGTTCTGCTTTAGTCATTTTGTAATGTCAACAGAAAATACACTAACAATTTATCTGAAAACATTCATTTTACAGTTATAGGCAACAAGCAGGTCATTTATATTTCATGATAAATTCTCTGCAGACACGTTATATTTATCGGATTAAACATTCAGTAGGATGATTACATGAGGATTAAATCGACTATGTCTGTAAATGTAGAACATACAATTGCAAAATGCTGTTTAATTAAAATCATGCTTGTACATACACAACTAACTTCAATCAGTGACATCAATAACGACTGCTTTTATGGAAAACTACAGAGATTTGAGCTCCAGATTTCTTTTGTGGGACGTCCGTTCTTAATTTTTGGAGTTTCGCTGCTAACAGACAAACAAAAACATTAAGTCAGATGCGTTCTGATATTAAAGCTATAACACCAGAACTGTCAATCAGGTTGATTGTGTTATCCGTCCCCTGCAGACCACGCCTCCAAGTGTCCGTTGACAAGATACGAAACTCAAATTTTTAAAAAGTAGCTTAAACCAGAAACTTGCAGTGTGTGAGTGAATGAGAGGACAATTGTACAGCATGTTGGATAGAATCTCAATTAAATGCAGCCATTTATTAAAAGTATTTGCATTTGCATGATCAGCTCACGTCTAACAGAGGAGCCATGTTGCCATAACTGAAAATCTTAACCTCATACGTTTTATATTAAATAGCAGCCACAGGTAAAGAAGAAAAATGAAAGAAAGCTAAAGCTACTGACTCACCAGTGAAATTATAAAATATTTGTGGGCATTAAAGAGAATTTTATCGAAAGTATGCAACACTTTCTCCGTGTTCCTCCTCTGATATAAATGTGACGGCACTGGGAAAGAAAACTGCAGCAACTTTGGTGAAAGAAAACCTTGCTTTTGCTCAAGGAAAACATTTTAAACGGAGAATATAAGCAACGCAACAGCTCTTTCTCTCTCATGACTTCAACAACCTCTTCATATTCTGCTTTCCAAAATAGACCACGACGATGGGGGACCCTGATTTAAAATGCTTAATGGCTTTGATCCTAGCTGTGCTCATGGATTTTCAGAGGGAGCTGCCGCATGACATTTCCAAAATAAACAAAAAAGATCAATTCGGAAAAACCGAGGCTTGAATCCGAGTCCCAGATTTGATGGAGTCCTCATTAGAACCCCTGTACACACATGCGTCCGCTGTCAGAGCAGCCATGTAGGACACTGTGACAGAGGAGAAAAGTGCATCAGCATCAGCTGCAGAGCTCCAACTGACATAGTTCAATAATTTAAAAGCACTCAGGCCTCATATAACACGCTGTCTTATTATAAATGTACACAAGCAGGGTCTGAGCAGAGCTCTCCATACGTCCTTATGCTATATTTCTGTCAGTCAGCATCATTCACGCCATCTGCATCCACTCTATGCGTGTGCATTAACGTGTGCAGGACTCCCAGTGGCCATCCTACAGAAAACGGGGCAGATCGCAGCAGCTGTTGTTACCAAACTGAACGCATTTGTTTCAGTCAGAAAGTTGCTGACGACGTGGGAAACACCTGACCTGCCTAATGTCCACTGGCATTAGCATGAGCCGTGTGAATGAGGTCTAACAAAGGCTCAGGCAAAAAAAACACAAACTGCTGTACTATACTGACACACACTATGACACGAGCTTCCTGCTGCTGCCAGACTGAAACATGATCTCAACATACAAAACACCTCATTGTACACAGAAGGACCAGCGGTTTATCCGTTATCTTATCTTAATCATGTCCTTCTTTACTCCGCATCCTTACTCGTGCATTTGGAAAGTTTCCAGTGTAAGAGAAGTCTTATGGGCTGGACCGGATAAATTCGTTATCTAAGAGCAATTTAATCAACAGGCAATAAAGGTCCCGCTGACTAAAGCTGTACAGTGTGCACTGAGAGAGCAGAAGTGCAGAAGTTCGGGGGGTTTCTGAATTACAATCGAGCCAGTAGTCGCATCATCACTGACTTACATAATGTGGGGTTTGTCCTATCATTCATAAATCTCATCATTTGGTGATGGAGCGCAAACTTTTTTTTGTGGGCAATGCACAAAAATATGACTCGGTGATGAGTAATGTCAGAGATTTTTAAGTAGCCCTCAGCAAGAAACGGCAGCAATTTAGACCAAAAGCTGTCAAGAAAGCAGTGGCATTTTTACAGTGTTACACTCACACACACACACACACACACACACACAGGCAGGGGGACTGCCGTCACAATTATATAAGACCTCCAATTACATCCACAAGACACAAGCTTGGACACTTGACAAGTGACAACTGCACACCACTGTCAGTGGGGATACTGGTGTCCTTCAGCTCATCATCTCCCATAATTCCTCTGCAGGGATGTTACATTCGCAACATTAAATGCACTGACGCTTAAAACCGTCCTTTATTAATGCTCATGTTGAGTCGAACAGTTAACACATGGGGTGTCAGAAACGGCCCATAGGATGAATTTGTTAAAGGTTCATATTTAGTAAAGCAGCATAGACGAGCATGGAGGCGATGGTGGTTTTCAGCAGGGTAGAATCTAATCATAGTTACTTTCACATACCTGGGACTAAATGTTTGACCTGTAAGTTGTAATGCATGTGTGTACGTGGTAAACTATTGTTGAAATTGCACTTATTTCTCTCAAGAAATTTGAGATTGCTCCTAATTTGTTTTTGTAAAAAAAGAACATTTGAAGTTCTTGTTATTTATAGGTTATTATGCCATTACTTTAACTGGCTCGGCCCACTTGAGATCATATTGTGTTGCATGTGGCCTCTGAACTAAAACCCCTGAGTTAACACAACATTATATGATTGTCATGACCACAACAAAAAACACATGTTTTTGTTTACAGCGACATCATTTCATTATTTTCACTACTGATGATGAGATTAAACCAAACGTTGTGGTTTAATCTGAACAGAGTTTTGTTTTTGCAGGTCAGACGCTCTCGTCAGAGGCTGCATCATGAGACAGATGCCCTCACTGCTCTAACACCATCACTGAGCAGTGAATTCTGGCTCCAGCACAGTTGGCATGCATCACAAGACACGTACGTGACACTGGAGGCGCTGATAACCATTCAGCAGAGATGGATGCCTAATCACCATTCCACTGTGGCCGCTAACGGCCACTTTTCATATTAGACAAAGCTCCAATTAGATCTGAATCGTCGAAGGTGACGACTGAAATAGACACAGGCAGAGACTCATGCAGTGTCAGAGCAATGTCTTGTTCCACAGTCAGTTGTGACACAATCCCAGAGCACATCGCCTACATTTACCTGTGGAAAAGAAGCATTTGGAGGCAAAAGACTGAGCCAAAACCCCTGTTTCCTGTCCGACGTATACAGTTAACAGACTGCAAACACACTGTTTTCATAATAAGCAAGTTTTCAGCTAATCTGTAATCAGTCTCTCAGAAATGCATTTCTGTTTTGTGATCGACTTCTTTTGCACGACTGACAATCCACACACGATCACCTCACAAAAAAAAGTTGAAATGTCAAGGGGGCGGGGCTTGTGGGATTTTCATGTGTATTTGTGAATTGCATTTTGTCTTTCAAGTCATTACATTGCCTATTCAAATAAACACTGCACTTTATGCTTTGTAAACTCCGCACAGCAAAAAGTAATGTGACAACCCACGGATAAGGGCGCTTATGCCCCTGTCTAGTTTTTTTTTCATGCCCAACACAGTTTAAAACATGCTTTTTTTTGTATTCCTGTAGGAAATAAATGTTTGTATCACTGCTTTGATGGTCAATATTGGACATCACAGCCATGTTTTTGAGCCTAAAATGAAGTAGTACAGTTAGAGCTGCAACTAACGATTATTTTCATAATCAATCTGTCGATTATTTTCTCCATTAATCGTTAAAATATCAGAAAACCTTTAAAAATGTTGATCGGTGTTCGTCAAACCCGGAAATGATGCCTTGTTTTGTCCACAAACCAGAATGATTAACTTTCAATGATTTCTTTGTTATCCACAGCAAAGAAATTACAAAAATACTCACATTTAAGAAGCTTAAACAATCAGAAATCTTGTTTATTCATGAAAAAAAACTTCGAACCGATTCTCAAAATAGTTGTCGATTCATTTAGTAATCGATGAATAATCGATGAATTGTTTCAGCTCTAAGTACAGTGTAGAATATTTTCTACCCGCCTCGACAATCGACTCTCAAAATGCCATGTCGTTCCCATCCCTAATATTTACATGCATAATCTGTATTATGCAAGCTCTTTAAATACATCACAAAATCTGCCTTTTATCACGTCAACAACCTTCCAAGACTCTGCACGCTCTACTCCTGACTGGCACATCTAGTGTACCGAGCAAGGCCGTGGACGAGCTTCAGGACGCCAGGGTTTTCACTCGAACCAAACCCACACACATTCATCGTCATTGGCTTCCACTTTAATCCCGCTTCATATACAGTACAGTACAAAATCCTGCACCTCACTTACAAATACTTGGCTTTTTGCCCACACGCTTCAGCAATCTGACCGTGTTCACCCCTACACTCGACCGTGGAACCTCCAGTTCTCTGCTCAACCACCCTCTGTTATTATAACAACCTGGTATGGAACAATAAGCTTCACTGCGACGAGAAAATCTACATCTTGTGTCGAGCAATATACCACAAGACCTCGCCTGTTGCTAATTCAGATGTTCATATCCACCATCTTTAACTACCACTTGACAATCAGCGAGGCTGTCGTGAAGACAATGAGAAACAGCTGTTGGAGGAAGACGCTCATCTCTTCTGTTTATTCATTTACAGCGAGTGAAAACACGTGGATTTTCAGAGGCTTTCAAATGTGCTCACGTACAAATAAATTAACAGCTTTGTTTTAAAGTCACAATTGGCCCAAATATTGAAAAATAAAAATGTCGTACACACGCTTTATTAGGAGTTCAACTTGTTATCAACTGGCATCTACTGAAGTTCACAGGGAACATCCGTTAATAAACATACACAATCATCTCAAGGTTTATTTTTATTTATTTATCCCTTATTTAGCCAGGAAAGTCCCACTGAGACTGTTACGGGGACAAAACAACATTCAGATGTAAAACTTTACAGAGAACGGTCAAAGAGCAGCAGAAAGACCACAAAAGGTGCCACTCCTGCCTCTTCACCTGGTGTCCAGTGTATGCATTGGTGATTAACACATTGTCTTTCAAGTTCAAAAAGTTTATTGACAGATTAATCAAATCTTTTAAACTAGAAACAAAGAATCACAATCACCTTCATACCAAGAAGGTTGTTGGTGTTTTTAAAACAACTTAATAATAAAAAAACTATTACTGTAACAGCATAAGCAAGACAATACAATACAATATTGAGTTAAAAGTCAAATATTTATCCCTGTTCGGGATATAATTAAGTGTGTGTTGTAGCAGTGGCATTTTTGTTCTTTTGAGAACCTATTTGTTGTATTGGCTTGCTGCTAATTTATGCTAACCTCATGTGTTTGTTTGTTTGTGAGCAAACTGTGGGTCTATGTATCTATTCTTCACGCTGTCACTGTGATATTTATGACATGTAATAAATAAATAAATAAATAAATAAAGGAGCATCTCTGGATTTAAATACAGTGGATTAGTGAGGTTTCGTTTTCATTGTCTGACACCCAGAATGAATCCTTTGGCCTCGAGCATTTGGAACGTGAACAAAGACGTTATTAACTCAGCACACACTTTAAGTCAAAGTAAATCTTACTTGTGTTGTTTTGTGCCGCTGCAGGGAGAAGTGGATTTCCCGCGCTGGTGAAGCCCATGCTGGAAAGAGCGGAAGCCGATGCGCCGGAACATCCTGTCCTCCTCCGGCTCCTCCAGCCTCACCTGGGGGATGAGATGTTCCGCGGCCATGTTCTCTGTGACTGACGATGCGATGATAATAATCTACTGTCTGTGAGCTTGACCCACTGAAGCACGAGCGTTCCTGCTCTGCTGAGGGGAGAAGGAGGAGGAGGAGGAGGCTCTGAGTCTGGGGTCCCACAGGACAGGTGTCCCTCAGCAACAGTGGCGCGCACAGGGGTGGTGGTGGGAGGAGGACCCCCCCACTGGTGTCCTAATAGACAAAAACGCCCTCTATTTTCCTCTAAAATCACGAGGAAGTGCCCTCCTGCATATGTAAAGCAAAATATATAAAAAAAACTTTTATTAAAGTTCTCTGTACAGTCACTATGTACAGTAAAGAAGAATCAACACGCCAAACAAAACATAGACTCATACCTTGAATTTCCAGGGCATTTTTAGTGCACAACAGAAAATGATTACGATCCCTCCCACCCGGCTCTAGTCTGGGCCACGTCTGCACCCGGACTTGTGCTCCTGACATTGGCGCGTCGACTAATCAGCTTTTCTGTTAATGCTGTTATGTTAATGCTGCAATTCGAGCGTTGGGAGTGCTGGCCACAAGTCGCCGTATTTTAATCAGGAGTAACAAACATTTATTTCCACCATCAACCAAAGCATTGTTGCACTCTCTGTCTGCAGACAAGAAACCCTCGCCTTGTGTGGTTTCACAACACCAACACTTGGGGAGTGTCTTTCTATAGTGAGATAAGATGCTTTTGAAAGAAGGTGTCCCTATGTCACTGTGTCCCAAAGTGTGTCCTTAGAGGACATGATATTCAGTGCTGTATACAAACATTTCCCATCTTGCTTAATTAAACAATAACGTGCGGAGGTCCATAAAGAGGTCCACATGACATTTGGCCCACTGTGGTGCATAGTAGGTGATGTTGAGCCAAGTTTCATATTAGTCATTATTGCAAGAATAAATGTACTTCAATTATTTAAAATTTGATCAGTTAGGGCTACTATTGTGATAATATTAAAAATATTTAAAACTGAAATATGTTTTATCAATAACTGCATTATATATATATATGTGTATATATGTATATATATATATTTACGTGTATATATATATATTTACGTATATATATATATATATATTTACGTGTATACTGTATATACTGTAACTGTGTCATATGGGTTTGTCTGGAACGCTGATACTTACCAACTACGCACAAGGGTGATCTTTAAAGCTCCAGTATGTAACATTTAGGAGCGTTTATTGGCAGAAATTGAATATCGTAAAACTAAATATGTTCAAATAAAATTGGTGTGTACTTCAGCATACCAACTGTGCTGCTATGTTTCTACAGCAGCAGCGAAGCTTACGACACAAATGAAGAAGAAACAGAACCACCTTGAAGGCCACCATAGGTGTGTGTGTGTGTGTTTTCTGGGACAAAATTTAAACTTGAAAGTGATTCTGATTCTGTTATGATCTGTGGAGCGGCCTAGATTCTGCTGCCAGAGAAATAAACTAGGTTTAGTGTCTTTGTGTGTGTTGGGGACTTTTTAACCGTGGTAACATCTGCAGATGATTTACTTTAATTAGATTTTTATTTCACCAAATCTGTCACTTGCTGGTGTAATAATTTGTATGATCATTTAAAGACTCATGAGGAAAAGGGTTAAGTTTACGTTATTGTACAGTACATGTAAAAATATAAAGTTATCAGTTTATGAATTGTATTTTTGTCTCTAATATTGGACTACTGTGTTTCACATGTGTGGGTTTATGATTTAATTGACAGCATAGAGGAACATGTGATCTACAACGTGTCACAGCACAGGCCACAATGGTTCTCCGCCCCGTTGTATGGAAATAAAGATCTTTTATAACTAATAATTTTTTTTGACAAATGCTTCCATTAGACAGACTAAAAGCTTTTAGTGTTTCTGCATGAAAAGGGTCTCACATCTTGCTCAGGTTTACTTCAAAGCTCAGCTATGACTATCAGAGAAACCCACAGTGGACTGATACTTAGACTTTTCGGAAATGTCATACGTGCATTCATCATAATCTTGCCCGTCAGCCTGAACAGTATCCGGTGGTTAGTTTGTGATGATAATTTTTCCTCAGTTCGTCCCTTTGCAAAGACAAGTCAATTTTCTTAAGTGGAATTTCAGCAGGGAACAAGTGTCAAAAATAGCAGGCTATTAACCTCTCTTTATAAATGCATGGCAGCAGTATAATTAGTCGAGTTGTCAGAGTGAAATATAATTTAAATGTAGGTCACAGAGTCATTTTCATTACCCCCGCATAATCAGTGCAAAGACTCACAGAGCACCAGCGAAGGTCCACGGTATTATTCACAAAGGTTGGCGATAATACATGAGTGTGCATGAATCCTGTGGGTTGTTTTATTTTTAAAGTTTTAAAGTTAACCGTCAAACAACAAGAAATGATGAACGGAACACAGAGAAGAACGATTTAAATGTCAATTTACATATCAGTAGCATTAGACTTTTTTTAAGCTGCAGTGCCTGCTTATTGTTATTATGGTCTATACTGTTTGTTCCACTGTGCCTCATAATGCACAAGTGATGAACAGTCCTCACTTCTCCAACATCACTAATCATTACCGTCTCAGCCCTCGGTGCATTTGTCAAGTTCCACCAGAGGGAGCTTTAGGCAAAGCCACTCGTGTGTGTGGAACCTGCACTCAGTGAGCTCCACTAACAAAATTACTGCTACTGTTCTCTCAATTAACCATATAGGACAGCTCCATACGACAGGGCTCCATACATGGACGTCTTTATTGTTTCTCTGATACTTTTTGTTTGCCATTAAATTAGATTACGGTTATCTGTAGGGACTCGGGAAATGAGATCTGGTGATTAGTGATGAGGTCAATTTCCAAGAAAGAAGAAAATACTAACCAGGCCTCACAGACGTTAAGAACTTTGACGGAACATCCTGGAAACCGACTGTTGTCATGCGAAAGTGACTGTTGCACCTGTTTTTGCTAAAGCTTGAGGTTTCTGAATTAAATAATCTCAGCTGGTCACGTGCGGTTTATTATTGCTCTCATTCCATTACAGGCCTATCGGCGTAACAGATAACAAGAGAGCTGTCCCCTGAACACCAGGGGATGCTATTATGCAAGTGACTTCAATTATAAAACCCTTTTGTGGTAATCTACAAGTATTTACTCAGCAGATTACAGAGGAGCAAAAATATGATTTCATGTTAATTAGACTACAATGCCTGCACAAATGATTATTTACCATGTGATGACTCAGGGCTGCCTTGAGGAGGAGTGTCTCTTTTCTGTATTAATGTCATAATTGTGGCCTCAGAAGACAGATGACAGTTGTCAATTATTTAACGTCACACATCACCATCTTCTTCATTTTTCCGACGTTTCAAGCTGTAAGCAAATAACGTCAGTGAAGCATGTGCACGTTGTATTTATAAGTCTATGTGCATGTACGTGTGAGACTGAGGCTTATGGGACAATGGGTACAAAGGCTATAAAGGCATGGAACGAGGAGCGGGAAATGTGATCTGGCTTTAAAAAAGTCCCTGTGCTTACCACAGGTGCTGTGCTTTAAAGCTGTGTATATATATAGCAGGCAGTGTGCAGCCAGCTCCTCCACAAACACAAGTCAGATAAACACGCTGCTAATTGCATTATCCTCCCTCCACGGTTTCATCATGTGCACTCTCTTTCACGTGTTCAACCCACTTTTGGGATTTTATTTTCATCTTTGAAGCGCGAAGATAAAGTCACATCCCGCTCCGTTACTGGGATTGACACGCTCATGCTTCATCTCGCCAGTTCAATAGATTGTCAGCAAAAGAACTTCTCAGACGGAGGAGATAAATGTCAGTCAATAAGTGCCTGACAGGTCAATAGATATCGCTGACCTTGTGGCCTCGTGTGGGAGTGTCGTGCTGAGAGGCGGGAGATGGAGGAAGGAGCCGCCCTGCCCCGCGTCTCATCCTCAGCCCTGAGGCTTATAGACCTGTGCAGAAGAGAACGTCTATATTTGTGACAGAAAACCTTAAAGAACTTTACAGTGCCCTTTAATACCTAAGCCACAGCTGGTCTGTGATTCATTCAGTCGAAGATGCACAGCATCCCTGGATTCTGTTTTCAGCATATATATACTGTATATATATATATATATATATATATATATATATATATATATGCTGAAAACGTTCCTCAGGGGCAGATTATAAATTGATTTTCTACACTGTGAAGGTCAACTTGCTGAGTCGTGAAACTTGCTTGAAATAGCTCGTCTATTTTGTGGAACATTTAGTCATTAACCATTACTAATTTACAATCATTTGGTTAAAAAAGCAAAAAAAGCGTGAGCATCTTGCATTAAATCTCTTAATGCAAGGATTTTTAAGCAGTAACCGCTTTAGTTCATCTGTTTTTGATTTTTATGTAAAGGTTATGAATTACGCACAGTTTTAGCAGCTGCCAAATTCAAGCTAAATCAGCCAGCTCTTTTTATTGTATGTGAATATAATAAAACATGTACTGTATGAAGAGGAAATAGACACTGGAAATGACTATGAATTCAAGTGGTTTCCAAAATACCTGAACTGAACACATCGATTCCACTGCATCTCACGTAAAATCACGATGCCACAATTTCAATTAAGTTGTCATTGAGTATTTTATTTGCAAATGAAAGAGTAATAACTCAGAAGTCGTAAAAATATACATTTTTTTACTTGTGATATTTACATGGATTGTTTTCATCAAACAAACAAACAAGAAGAAGAAGAAGAAGAAGAAGAAGAAAAAAAAGAAGAAATATCCGGACTGTTTTACAAAATCAAAGAGAAGCCACAGCAGAAAAAGAAACGATGAGAGTACAGCAAACCAAGGTGTCTTGTGTTTCCTTTTAGTGACACCGCACTGAGCGCGTCTCCCCGTGACACCGAACCAGTGCAGTCAAAACAAACGGGCCGACCACGCGGAGCCCTCACAGGCTGGTGGTCAGCACATAGCACACAGAAAAGTGCAAGGTACATGGAAGAAGAAATCAAAAGAAGACAAAAAATAAAGCTTCATACGCGTCTTCTGTGAGTATATTTACAATTGTAGATTTTCCTTTTTTTCTTTTTTTCCTCTTTTTGCCTAATACAGTTATGTTACATCAAAGCAAAGCATTCCCATTCCTCTGCTCGATCTCCTACGACATGCAGGTGCCTTTGCTTCCTTTCTTTCTCGAGGTTGACGTCAGTCTCATCCATCTCCTCTCATAAAAGTAATGATACATCACATTCCCTTATACACGAGGCTGAACCACAACGTCTGAGCCGCCACTCTGCCCCTGCTCAACAGCTTTAGTCAGGAGTAAAACTGCTTAACAGAACATAAAGAAAACATTGTGGCTACATGAGATTCATACTCCGATCATATAGCGCAGGATAACCATGTCTGAGTGCTGATAATGACACATGATGGACACTGTTTTTAAAGAATGATATTGGGTGTGCTGTGAGATTCTCGTTCTCCTCTTCCTCCCTCGACTGAACTGACAAAAAGCATTTTTAATCTTTTTTTTTTTGGAAAGAGCAGGCCACAAAATGCACACATACATACACACACGCACACACAGAGTGGAGGGATGCAACATGCGGGCTCATAAAGTGGGGGAATCTGCCACCTGAGACTTGCAGTTGCTGGAAAGCAAATCATAAAGCTTGGAGGAATTTAGCAGCTGGAAGACTTGCATCCCATCCTCCACCTTCGCTGCTACTTCCATTTGTGGCGGAGGGAATTTCAATGGCAGCAGCCCACAGGCCTGGCTCAATATCAATCCTGTTATACCTCTTCTGATTCCTGCTACTTCTCTTGCAGATTCTCAGTAAAAAAAAAAAAGAAAATAAGAAGGAAAGAGTCTTGAATCATATGCTACTCAGGTTGTTAAGATGCATAGCAGTGGCCGTCTGAGTGCATGCGTGTATGCACATCTGTGTGTTGTTACAGTAGCTGCTTTTGTCTCTCTCTCTGTGTGTGTGTGTGTGTGTGTGTGTACAGATGTCTCCTGGGGAATGCAGTGCAGTGTGTCCCTGTTTCTCTGGATTCTGCTTCCATCAGTCAGTCCTAATACCAGCCGACATTCAATCCATCAAATTGATTCTGATGGAGCAGAAAAAGCAAGGATTGCTATTTGGGGCTTTATTTGTGTAAAGTGCATGTGTGTGTGTGTCCATGTGCCATTGCTTAAGTACATGAGGCACACACTTTTCATGCACACCTGACTGTGGCACGTGTTAGTACATATATATATATATGTATATATATATATATATACAGTATATATACATATATATGTATATATACATATATGTATATATATATATATATATATATACATATATATATATATGTATGTATTAGGGCTGTCAAAGTTAACGAGTTACTGGTTGCGATTAATACAGCCGAGATTAACGCGCTATAGTTTCTCAGGACATTCTCAGGTGGATTGTTTTTGGTGTGATGTTAACACATGTTCTTGTTGCATATCATCATCCATGATGAGCCTTTATTTTAAGATGACCAGGGTTGGCACTTGATAGGCCTGAGTTTAGAATGTTTCAAAAATAAAGATACAATTAAACAACGGCATCTGAAATGCTACACTGTCTGATTACTCATTCATTTAGTCATTTGGTCAGAAGAAATGCAAACTTTTAATCGCGATGAATCTAGATTAACGAATTTCAAAATGTGAGATTAATTAGTTCATGTTTTTTAATCTATTGACAGCCCTAACATATACAACTTTTGCCTGACTGTATGTGTGTGTATCTGCATTGGGATGCCATCACTACACTGGGGGCCGAGTGCGCTCTCCACTCAGAGACAGCGAGAGCAGGGACAGAGCACACAAGTGGCCTCCAGAGCGGACGACGCTCGGTGATGAATTATGAACGTGACTTGTCTCAGGATGTCATATCAATTCTGATGGAGGCTACTTTGCCCGACTGGATCCTTCTCACTCACTCCAATGGCTAACATGAGAATGTGTGGGTGTGGCCCAAGGGCTTATACTGAATTTACACATGCACACACCCACACACACACACACACTCACATACATTCATCATCGTCAACATGCATGCATGCACGCACACACGCACACACACAGACCCCAGACCCACACACACATACGGTAGCTTCCCTGGTCAAAAATGAACTGCTATTTCTAGTTCAATATAAAAGGCATTCTTTTACCCATTATTTCCCTCAAAGTTAAGTCACATGAAAAATCCACATTGAAATCTCTGATCTCAAAATGAAAACAAGAGTGAAACCCATCTATTGGTGCAGAGAGAAAAGCAATTCATCTGTTTATTACAGGGTGTAACGGGGCCTGTAAGAGTGTCTGACTGGATGTTTTACTTGGAAACCAGTTGTGGAGTTTAAATTGTTAGAGGAATTTATCTTATGCCCAAGTGAACACTTTAGCTGGGTACTGAAGGTCAGAGTACACGACAAATATTAATCATGAGCTGACTAAACTGTCAATAATGAGCTCAAATTCTGTGGTAATCTGGAAGAGACTTTTTTCAAATTATTTTCAATCACAATAAAATCCCTAAATCTCATTGTTGTTGTTGTAAGATACAGTATCTCACTTTGGACTGAGCATTTGTCTACATTTGAACCACCTATTTGGTATAATACTATATGCTTTACATGAATTCACTTAGAACACAACATCTGTTACATGGTTGAACTGAACGTCCAGGTTTCTCATTTGACTCATTAGAGAGAGGAAATCTCTCCTCCCCATACCCTTATTTATCAAATTAAATGACATCATGTGCGTATATCTATCTGTATGTACAATATAAAACAAGACTGATTACAGAATATACATAATATTGTCCCGGGAAATGGGACCACTTTCTCACTACGGCTAATTGACTGTGTGCTGCCGAGGCTGCATCGGTTATTATTACTCGGGCAAGTACGTGAAATTGTACCTTTTCTGTGTTTTGCTGCTATTGACCCTCAAAACTGGATGTGACCAGAGACGTAATCACTGGGGTGCTGTAGATAAGGACAAAGAGAGAAACCATCTAAGGGATGGGGGGGTTGCAAAGGCACACTAGATAGGCTACTTGCCCTTTTTCAGCTGCTTTCAATCATACTGCTCTGGGTCTGTCTCAGGATATGACAAAAAAGGGGCATTGGCTGAAAGCACAGCTCAACCAATCACCGCGCCGCGCCCGGTGATTCAGCGAGACAGCAATTGAGTGCCACTCCATTGTTATGGATCCAGGGAGAGCACTGACAACGACGCCATACACACCCGATACAATTAAAGTCTCCAGAATCATACTCCTCGATGCATGCTTTCAGGATTCGTGAAATTGAACGTCAAGGTCAATTCTTTGTGCCTTAGCTGAAATATTGATTCATTACCTCTCAGGAGGCTGAAAGTAACGGCATCCACCATCGTTGCACATCACACATTCATGGCGAGCCATTTTGGTTTCGGTTAAGAAATGTAGCAGGTAAACGCATGAGTAAAAAAAAACAACAACAACAAAAAAGAATAATAATAATAATAATAACCCATCCTAAGGATTGGTGGCACTTCTTAATATGGATGAGTGGACATATGGCTGTCAATCACCCTTTCCAACCTGCTCAGAAAGAAGAAACACAGGGAAATGAAAACAAAAGCAAAACAAGTCCCGCTGGTCTAATAGATGCTTATCCCCTATATTTAAATGACACGCTATAGGCGTAATATATACTATTTAACTATTCAGGGAATATATTCAGTACCAGAAAGTGATGTTTACAGAAGATGTGGGGAGGGGTTAACAACTCCACTGATTTGACTGCACTGCCAACGCCACACCCTCGTACCTGAAGTTTCCCCTGCTGAACGGCAAAGCAGATGAAACGGAGTCAGTCTCGGGACCACTGTGGTTTCTGGCAGTGCTCTCTGTGAGAGACGCGGAGAAGACCAAGAGCACTGAGGCAGATGATACGCACCGTGTGTGTCCACATAAATGGGCACCGTCGGCCGAGGCCAGGGGAGGCAAAGAGGTTTGTGGTTTCAGAGCAGGTGGCGGGAGCAGTAAGCTGGAGGTGCAGAGTGACATGAATCACAGAATCACTCCAATACCTCCACGGCCCACACACACAAAACACAAAAGACTAGCTCTCTGACGCTCTTGCACATTCTTCTTCTGTGTTTCTCTTGTTGGCATCCATCTTGTATTAGTTTACAAGTAAAGCTCAACAGCTGTAAAAACTCCACTAGCACCTGGTGTAGAGTTTGGGTCCACTTTCTAGGCCAGCCTCCTCTTTTCCCCCCATTTTCTCTGTTGAATGCTTATTCCTTTGATGTGATGAATAAATAAAAGCTCGGTGAGGGGGCCTCTCTTCCACCTCTCTGCACATGGTGCTTCCCTGTGTCTCACAAGGCCAAAAGAAGGAACTCAGAAAATAAGTTCTGCCCTTTTTTTTTGCCTGTTTTTGAGACACAAACAGTTGCATCTCAGGTCTTGTTTTGCGTCTTTTTTGTAACTCGGTGAAGGTGGTGGAGGGGCGGAGGGCAAGCATGTCATATTTTTCCTAATAAGTAAGCATTCTTTAAAAGTTCTTTTGGACTTCTCGTATTGATTCTTTTAGTAACATCCTTTCATCTAATTGCATTTCTGTATTTATGGAAGAGTCTTTGAGAGGGGGATTTGGGGGCTTGGGCAGGGATGGTAGTCTCACATGGCTGCAGGAAGTGATTGGCTTTCAGTCCTACACAGTCTGAAAGGCCTTGGTCTGAGCGGGGACCATGAGGGTTGGGGGTGTGGGCCCAGACATGTTCCTAGAGTTGAATTTGGGAGTGATGGGGGGCTCGGGGGTCTTGGGGGGCACCACTGCATTGTAGGCTGGAGGGGACTGAGGGAAGCCTGGAGGCTGTCCATTTTCCTTCAGGGCTGCTACAGCAGGTGGGCGGGGACGTTGGCCGCGCTGGACGCTGTTGTGCACCATGGACTGGGTGGAAGAAGCGCCGGAGCGTGAGCTGCCGGAACGGGAAGAGGACAAGGAGTTGGGCTTGACCAGCTTAGCCTTTGGAGCCTCTGCATCCTCCCTGGAGTTAGATACACACAGAACAAAAACATTTTTTTATTTTAAACTGTATCTCTAGAAACAGAGACACGCATGAGGCCCTATTCACAAAATAAACCTTTAGAATTCCCAGTTCAGAATTTTCCATGACAGACGGCATTGAAATAGTACAGGATCTTTGCAGTAATTGCAAGAACATGTGGGTTGTGGGGCTAAATCAGCAGGTAATATTATCCCATTGATTTAAGGCTTATAAGACTTTCTAAGTCTTATGCACTCTAAGTTTCTATAACTCCTGCATGGAAAAAATAACATTTTAAACACCACTGAGGTTGGGTTTAAATGTGTGTCACTAAATCTGGTGTGGAAACCAAACATGCTACAAAAATGGGGTAACAACCCATCTGCATTATTTACGTTAAGCTTTCCCTCAAAGACACTGCATTATTTATTGCTAAATCAGTAAATATGCGGCTACAACACGTGCTGCTGCTGCAATAAATAAATTAATTAATAAATAAACAAGAGCCGTCATTTTCACAAGTGCCATTAGTCACATTAACGCATGTGAGCCTCAGAGAGAACAAGAAAAAATTAGTCATCACACCCGCTGACACAAAGCATGTTTTCTCACCAGCAGTTCTAACGAGGTGGAGCAGTATCTGTGCGCGCAAACACCGACAGGACGACATTCTGACAGCAAACACGTTAACGCCTTCGGGGGCTGTGGCTCAGTCACTTAGCGTTTGAACTGCTCAGCTGTGTTTTTGAGTACTTTCAGCGCAGGTCGCACGCTTAGCTTCACAAATAGCGTGACTGTGTCTCACCATAAGCTACGTGTGTGTATAAGCAGCGGTGTCATATCATTTTAGCAGCCACGTGAGCTGCCAATTAAAGCTTTTGGCGTACGCAGCTCACAGGCCACGCAGTAACGGCGGCCTACATCAAAACATCAAAGGCGAGTGGATTTAGACAGTAAACAACTGGCACATCAAACATTGTCTGTGTCGTGCTGCATCTGCGAATACGATAAAGGAAAAATAGGGGACGGAGGAACCCTATGTTTGTTCTCGTGCCAGTGTAAAATGTCGTTTTTTCCTCTATAGATCCCTCATGCCTCAGAAGTTTTTATCCTGTTTTTTATGTGATGTTTAATGGATGGTGGGAAAGCCTTGTTTTAAGCATGATTATTGTAGAGAATACTCCTAACTCAACATTACACTGGGTCCTCAATCAGAGTAACAGTATAACGATAGTAAAACAACACTTCAGTGTGTATGTATTCTACTTAAAAAACGACATTGAAACAATCCGAGACAAAAGGCGGATGAATTTACCTGATCTCGTTGGGAGTCTCGTCCTCCTCGTACTTCTTCTTCTCTTTCTTCCGGAGGTAGAGCCAGATGATTAATATGACAACACCGAGGATGAGGAGACCGAGGGAGATTCCCGCCACTGCACCTGCGACCTGCATGTCCCTCTCATCTGTGGGCAGAGAGGACATGATGAGATAAGGAGTCACTTACTGTCACATACTCTTCTCAAATACTCTGCATTATGGTTTCACGCTCCACTCTCTTCCTGCAGTTGTGCCACAACAACCAAACAGGATTCAACACCAAAGTTATCCATCTGTTTCCGCCGTGGTGCTCGATGTATAATTGTCTTGACACATGACCCCGAGCCACCTGGGCCTCTGAGGAAATGCATTAGAGTGACAGTGAAACATAACTGTTGTAGCAGAGGTGGTGACCAGTGGCCACCAGTTTAAGTTTAGTGCACTCCCAAGTGTTGGAGCACTGGAGGGGAATGATGGAGAGGGTGAGCGAGTTGGGAGGTGGGAGAAAGGCAGAGGGGGGAATAAATGTAATTCCAGCTGCAGTTTGAAACAATAACCATCAATCAGAGTGGCAGTTTGGTGGTGAGGTGAATACTTGAGGTCGGACTCTCTTTCCTCCCAAAACTCACGCATTGGGACCTCTATTGTGCAGTTCTCCTCTCCCACGTCATTGCTGGCGGTGCACCTGTAGACACCTGTGCTGTCCATGGTGAGATTCCTGAGGGTCACAATCTCTGGGTTCTTCAGATCTGTGGAGTAGAAACAGGTGATACAGACACCCGATGAGACTTCATTTTACACATAGGACTGATTGTGGAGTTCTAGAATTCCTGTGTGTTTACAGCTCATTTCACTTCAGGCATGTTCAGTAGACTAGACAGCCTGCTCAACTCCAAACTGAGCATCAGAATGGGAGAGAAGGGCAATTCAAGTGACTATGAACATGGCATGGCTGTCATGGCCTTCAGAAACTACTGTTCTCCTGTGATTGTCACGCACAACCATCTGTACGAAGAAAGGGAAAATATCCACTGAGCGGAAGCTGTCTCTGTGAAAATGCCTTGTTGGTCAGAGAAGAACCAACCCTAGATGTCTTCTATACCTAATAGTGGCTGCTGAGTGTATATTGATATCATTGCATTTGCAACTAGATGTAAAGATGTAAATCAAGACCTGAGATAGATTTAGCGTTTATTTTAGAGTGAGGAGAGTGAACAGGAGTGTGAATGAGAGAGTGATGGAACCCTGCAGTCCCATGGGGCATTTAGTCACCCCGACCAATGACATCCATGTGATATTACCTTCCACCAGACCCATAAATAATAGCTGCTGACACTGTCTGTTATCGTCCATTGAAAGCTAATTAGACTGAACAGGTGTTGTGTGGTGGAGGTCATTCATTTGAAGGTTTCTGTCTGTGTACGTGCCGTTGCAGAAGCTAGAGGAACACTGAAGGGAAGAACTGGGACAGAGAGCTCCGCACCTTGATGGTGTTGGTTCCGGTTTGGAGAGGACACGTTGGTGAAAACTGTACGATGTATTGCCAGGTCACCTCTGTGTATTATATTTGATTTTCCCAACACTACACACAACCCAGGAAAAAAAAAACACCTTGTAATGTTGTAATTAAATTTGATCCAGACTGATATTTCAACTTCATCAGATCATAGTGGAAACCTTTGTCTTGTATAAACTCGTCCCAACAGAGTACATGTAGAAGTCATGCACTGATATCCAGGAGTAAAATGTATAGAGCATGAAAAACCAGTGTGGCCTCTGTGGGGGCAATGTGAGCCTATCTCAGTGCCCTTGAGCAAAACTGTTAATTACTCAAGCAGTAGTAGAACAGTGTGGGCAGATTACGTATCAGTGTAGGCACATGTATGAATGTGAAAGTGGAAGGAGGGGAAACACTTCAGTGAAACACTTTCTCGGACAAATGCAGCCTACATAAATTGCTTGTATGAAACTGAGTCCTCGTCGCATTTCTCCGCAGAGCGCTGGGCTGATGAATCAGCATGTCACCGTACTGCCAATTAATTTCCTTACCTATCAGTGCCAGGTTTGGCAGTTTGCCCAGACTCTTGCCTTTGCCCAGCACTCGCTCCCACTTGTAGCTGATAGGGTCTGAACCATTGGTGGACTTGCAGCTCAGCTTGACGTCACTGCCCTCCAGGGGTTTGCCGTCCATCTGGCACGTTGGCTTGGAAGGCTTGACTGCGGGAGCACACGGGAGTCAGAAACAGTCACAACCACACTCACTAGGACAACAAGGGGGGGGGGGGGGGGGGGGGATGCAGTTACTGCAAAACATGCACATGTAATATAGAAATGTAAATACATAAGAACAACAGAGCAAGTACTGTTTGTTCAACAAAAACTTTACATTGATTTGATCAAACTATAGCACACTTAAAATAGGATAGGTTAGCGATGATACAATTGATACAAAAGTGTTTACAGTGGGCTGTGATTAAAAATAGAATCTGTAGTTTCGAACAATTCTTTCATACAAAGTCAACAATGCTACATAAAATGAAGAACTGACAATATTTGCTGACTTCCAGTCCCATTTTAGACAATATATTCACTTTTATTTGCTGTGATTGTCACTTCTCAGAGCTGGTGACACATAGAAAGACAAAGCAAAACAGTCCCATAGGGAATAGATCAATGTGACACCAGAGCTGTGTGCGCTTGTGGTGATATGTTCGCCACAGGTCAAAGGTTATGGCCATGGTTCAGTAGCTGGAGGCACAGCGCAGTATAGCTGGAACCCGCTGATCCCTGTACAGCTGCTCGGTTTAGACACACGCCGAAAGGCACTGCTCGGCTACAAAAGCTGGGAAACAGCACATCCTTTTTCTCCCTCCCATGCGACATATTTTTAGATCAGTGGCGAGCTAAATTTAAACGTCAGTTTCGTATTTTTTGCTGCACTGTCTGGTAGCGATGACAGCTTTTGAATTTGTCTGCCGCCGCCGCTGCTGCTGCTGCTGCTTGCCTGCAAAGCAAAATGCAAGGAACTCCCGAGTAATGCTGAGATGGAGTGACTTAGCGATGGCTGGTACATAAAGCCAGACAGCTTCTAAGAGTACCCTGCCTTTGTTGGTCTAACCCTGCTATTCTCCACCTCCTGGTCTGAGAAGCGGAGAGCTTTCTGCCCGCGCACTCACTAAGCAATATAACGAGAGGAGCCGAGTGGTGAGCACTGACGCTTCATCTGTGCATGTCACAGCTCAGTCAGGGTCAACGACACACACTCCCACACATGCAAATCTGCACACACTTTACAAAGACAGTGCAGGCATCCTGGCTGACATACACAACCACGCCAGGCACCAATGCACTCATTGCACAGATGCATACTGTCTCATGCCAAGCTGGCAACTGACTCTGCTGCCAAGCCATTATCTTAGCATGGGGAGTGAGAGAAAAAGAAAATGCAAATGCTCGTCTCTCTCAGAATGGAAAGTGCCCCCGCAAAGCTGAGCGCAATTTGTAAAAAAAAAAAACAGAGGCCCTAACTCTCTGAAATGTCTTCATGGACGGGGAGAGGAGAGTGAGAGCGAGAGGATTAACAGCGTGTTCCATTAGAAAACCAATAACTGCGGGCTGAACTAATCTCTCACGATAGTTTAATAAATCTCCAGTTTTTCTCCAGACATTGAAAATGATCTCACTCCTCCCGCCGGACTTTGAGGATGGCTTTTGTGATGCGGCTCTTCCTCTTTCGCTGTCGGTCCTTATAAGTAGTTTAGCTTTTTGAGATACGCAGCCAGAAACACGTATTACCACTGAGCCGTTTATAACCATCTGTATGTTGGGCAAATGGGGGGGGGGTAAACAATAGAGATTGGGAAAAAAGAGATTGTAGAGGCTCATGAGTTGTAAAAGTAATGAGTAGCTTTTTCAATGTCATTCTCAACTTCTAAAGTTCACTCAAAAACACACTGTACCCCATAACTTAGAGAAGAGTCTGTTGCCTGCTTTCTCATATATCTTGTAGAGGACAAAAATGAATTTAACTTGATGCTTGTCCATGTAACTCAGTCCCTAACTTAATCAATCAGCTCTGTGCTCTTCCAGGCCCAGTTGCCTGTTCCTGGTCTCACCTCATCAACAAAGCAATCCAAACGGACCCAAACAGCACGAGCAAAATCAAATCACACTGTCTGAATCAAATTGAATCATTAGATCAGTCAGCATGACGGAGGAAATGTGCCAGGCTAATGATCCAGTGATTAGCTCTGTGTATGTGTGTGAGAGATGGAGTGGGAGCAATGTCCATTTGCCATGAATAAATGGGTTTCGTTTTTTTTCATAACATGATGGTATGTGCCCAGATGTGCGTGTGTGTGTGTGCGTATTTGCTACTTATTTAGGACCTTTTCTGGCATGAACACTGACCTTGTCAAGATCAGTATTCCATAAGGCAACACCTGATTTCCAAGGAAATAGTTAAGTTTAAGTTTAAGGTTAGGCATGAACTTGTTATGGTTGAAGTGTACCTGATTTTGAAAAATGCCAAGATGTGGGCTGAGGTCTAAGTGAGAGACAGGAGGAGGGAGGGAGGGAGAGAGAGAGAGAGAGAGTGGGAAGCAGTGCTGGGACGTGGTCTGGTAGTGAACCTGAGACCAGAGTTGCAGCTAACGTGGCGCTCCATAAGTCGAGCCCCTCACGCCGCACTTCAGAGAGAAAAGTGACGTAGCGGCGGCTCGATGATCAGACAAGAGGGCGACGAGAGAGAGCACGCCAGTGGCACAAGAGTAGAAAAGAAAGAAAGAATACAGTCGCTGGTGTTTGACCAGAGAGGTGGGAGTCACTCTGATTTCTATCACATGATGTATCATTTTAAAGCGTTAGGGGACAACACTTTTTTGGGCTGTACAAATGAGTGTAAGTCAATACAGTGTCAAACTGTGTGTGTGTGTGTGTTAATGTGTGTGAGATAACACTCACCCAGCACAATGAGGTTGACATGGCACCAGAGGTACTTCCCCCCTGTCTTGACTTTACAGTGGTATTCACCAGAGTCGGTCAGCAGCAGGTCACTGATCAGCAGGGAAGCGTCTCCACCCAGATATTCCCCTGCAAAGGACAGACGACTGGCCTCACTGCCTGTCGCCTCGTTGGTGTATACCTGGCCCCCAAAGAAGTTAATGATCTGGACACAGAAAAGGAGATATTATTATTATTTTTGTACATGGTATTGTAATATTTTTTGTTGTTGTCTGTTTTCAGCTACTTATTGCAACCAACTCCCAAAACAATGTTATTTTTCTACCTGTGCTTTATTTCATTCTAATGGCCTTGATATATGCGACTGGTGGCAGAGCGTGTAACTCACACCAGCCTTCCATTCCAAGTGTGTTGGAGAACCTATGTAGCCTTCAGTTAGCACCAAAACTCCTATTTAGTTTGTACTTTGTGGTCTAATATGGTTGTCCAAAATGATGGCCCCCATGGAGCTATAGAGAAGCACATTCTGAGTTAATGAAAAACAACATTTCATACCATACAATCATGTGATTGTTCACCTGATTACAACTACGTACAATTATTTTATCTTCAAGTTGTGCCAAATGAAAATTGTTTCAAGAAGATTTTACACAATGGACCTTTAACACAACATAATAACACAACATACAGCTCAGACTTAACCACAGAGTACTGGCGCTCATGGGTATCACTGTTAACAATTGCTTTTTAATTAATTGACACTTGGGAAATAATATTTTATAAATGAATGCATTTGCTGGGTTCCAAGCATCCTGCCAGTGTTCATTTAGATGACTGTATGTGAGCACTGTTGTGTCCTTTCTACAAGTGGGGCTGTCAAATTGAGCGAAAAAAAACGATATTCTGGGGCTGAGATGACAGAATTAAATACCCACAGTTGCCCTGGTGTTGCCCATGCTCAAACAACAAAAGGAAGTGTTTTACTCAGCATTGGCCAAAGTGCATACAAACGTGCACACAATAGATACTTAGATTTGTCTTTGTGATTTGACTTTCTCAGTGATGTTGATAGGATTTAATCAATTTGTGTTTCCTGCTTTATCCAGCAGACACGGGGGGGAAAGGTGTCACAACACAATGTTCATAACATACAATGAACTTTTCTAAGTTAATCAAACCCGGGTAGTCTACCATAGTGGGTGTACTGAAGTGGTCTTAAGTGTCTCGCCCTGGGACACATCGGCATGTAGAATCAAACCTTCCAGTTGAAAGACGACTCACTCTAACACTGAGCCACTGTCGCACCCATTGTCATTTAAAGGTATGTACTGTCTGTATACATGCACAAATTTGATGTTATTTAGTTGCTCAGTAGCTGCCTGCTGCTCCTAATTCTAGGAAGGGTTCTTGTAGAGGCTAGGGTAAATGCATAGAAGGAATTTCCCCCTGCGGTACTGATAAAAGACTAATTTATTTATTTATTCATATAATAAAAGTACGTTGAGTACACAAAACAAAGAAACTATGGTCTAAAGCGCATCTTTATCACATGAGGTTAGTGCAGAAACAGACAGTTGTGCTGCGACACGTAAAAGCTGTAAACCTGCTTCAGCTTTTCTTTTTCTTTTTCTTTCTTACATCCACCTCTTTTTGCCCAAACTCAACCTTCCCCCACTCTCTCCCTCATCAGTCTCTCTTCCCCTCTTTTTTCCCCCTCTCTTTACACATTTACACACAGAAACACAAACAAACACAGCTGTCACACTGGCCGATTACTCAGGGCAAGTGAGAGCCCACAGATGGGGCTCTGCTAAATGCTGGTGCCACAGTGAATCAGCACCTAAGGAAACAGGGGCACCTGCTGTCATCGCAGGTGACAAGTGGCCGTTTACACAGACGCACATGCAAAGACCCACACACACACACACACACACACACACATAAACCAGCCTGTAAGTGCGCACTCACCACAAACACACAGACATACATTACAGCAGCACAGCTGCAGGCACGAAGCAACACTGACCTGGCACGTAAACAAAGTGGTTCACAAGCACGGACCTGTGGGCACTGTCTTTGTCGAGTGTATTACTCGCATGTTGTGTATGTGTATGTACGTCTGCATATGTGCAGTTTTGCATTTGAGTGGAGGCTGAACATTTAAGGCTACTGTATGAGTGTGTGGAATTTAGGGATAACTCAGTCAAAATGACCCGAGGCTGTTGACATAGTTTGCAATTAAAATGAGGTGGTTTGTTTATTTAGTAAAACATTTTTTAAAGTAAAATATGCAGATATGCAGCGCTTCTGCCATCGTGGGCTCTTCTGAATGATATATTTGGTGTGGGAGAAGACATTGGATGAAAAATGGGTTGTTTTTCTTATTACACTTCAGCAAAAATGTTTAAAATTGATGAGTTGATAAAATTTTTTTAAATATAACGTATTAATTACATGCAATTTTTGTTGACTTCCGAGATTTTATGGAAAGTGGGAGACATTATTTGCGGTATTTGAATATACAGTAGATTCATGACAGCGGATGAATTGAAAAGGATTATTCCAGCCAGCTGCACACAACCCAAGAGTATGTTCATATAAAGCACATGAGTATAGTTTTCAGACGGTTGCCCTTAATGATTTTAAATAATGAAGTTGATGAAGTTTGGTAATGTACACTCTGTAGATGCCCTGTCTCTGCCCGCCTGTGTCCTGAACACGTATAGTCCTGTACATTTTTAACATGTTGATGTCTGTACATCCGCTAAATGATGACATGATGCTCTTTCCCTCAAAACACGACCTTCCAGCAGCACAAAGGGATGATTTATTCATTCAGCTACAGGCACAGTCTCTTTCCTAATCAAATTTTCAGATGTTTGATTTTAATTAATGGTGCCTTCAATGTTATCTTCCTGTTAAATATTTATCGCAATGTGGCGGGCCCGCCTCTGAATCATCAAAGCGTAAGACACTTGTTTTTCCCTTTCTTTCTTTCCTTCCCGGCTCGTTCCCTTTCACCACCGTTTCTTCTCTTTCTCGCAGTGAAAAAGACTCCTGCCATCTGACACATCGGTGCACACAGTGAGACAAAAGAAAGACAAATAAATAAATGAAGTGCATTTAAAAATGTAGAGGATACTTTATACAAAACAACTGGGATGACGTCTACATGGCTGATTTCATGTTCCGCGATGAAACCAGGAAAAGACACGGCATCACTATAAACGAACATAGAACTGTGTGCAAGAAGTCGAGACCTCAGGGTCCCAATTTGTTGGGGAACATTCTGCAAAATGATTGTTCCTTTGTGGAAAAGGCACTAAAACTTGAGCCAGCACAAAGTGCGACAATTACTGCTCTGGTTGGAAATCAATCAGCATGACCCAGATGTAAGAAAGATAGAGGAAGTGTATGTAAAAGAGAGGTGGGCTAAAATAAGGGGAGAAAAAGACAGTGTTCTGCCTAAAGTATAGAAAGTGTTTTTCCACTTCTAGCAGGTGCATTTTGTATGAAAAAGAAATCTGAGTTGCGGTAGGTGGTTTTCGGGAGATCCCACATGGCTTAAGCACAAGCATTTATTGAAGGTTGATGCATCAAGGCCGAGAGAGGCGAGCTGGAAAAAGAGTGATACCAACCAGCTCTGAATACTGTCGCCAACAGAGCCCACGGAACAAGCAGAGCAGTGCATAAAAGACACTAAAGCTATGTTTCTGACATTTGACAATGATTTGTACCTAAGAGACTTTTTTTTATATTTAAAGGAATACTCACTGGTGGACACGTAACAAAAAAAAGAATGAAGATATTTCTCGACTTAGGGGAAACTGAGGTTGGGAAGCACAATTTTTCAAAAATACTACCCCTATTCTAGTAATACAAAGCTGAATGCAAATCTGTGAAGTATTCCTTTAATGGTTACGCACCACAGCTTTTAATCGGTAGACTAAACTGACTCACTTATTACAGAACCAAATAAGACACATTCTTCGCCTAACACATCAGCTATTGTTTATACATAAACAATGTTGGAGACAAGAGCCTCTTCACGACTGAATAACCGTTTACCTAACTCGCACTATAAAAGCCCTTACCTCTGTCCTACTTACAGAGAGTTTGAGTGAGTGATGACCCTGGGCTCCGAGACGCTCGCTGTTTAATCATTGCTGTTGACTCTTTCACCAGTCACTCTGTCTGTCTCTTTCTATCAAGAGCCTCCACTATAACCATGGTTTTTCTGGCTGCTGTCACTAGGAACTGACCAGATGCTTCTTCACAGCTTTGCTGGAAATAAACAATGACCTGCATCTGTGGAGGCACACTTCCCAGCTCCAGTCTGCCCCAAAAGCCCAAGGACCAACAAGTCATTGTTATTACAGCTATGGTTCCGTGGAATTATTGTGTTGACAAACTACGTGATGATGGACAGGCGGGATAATACAGGGAGTGAAAGGATTCATAGCTCACCACTTTCTGTTTGGACTTTGGTTTCTGCAGTAGCCACTCAATGTCAAGAGAGCCGGTCGACTGGAACTGGTGGTGGCATGGTAAGGTGGCATTGTCCCCAACAACCTTCTTCATCTCCGTCTGGGCCCCCACTGACAGTAGGCCGAGTAGAACTGTGGGACAGGAAGAGGGGGAATAAAAAAGTGAGAAGGGGCGTAAGAGAGATGGGGACAATCACTTGAGACATAGGCTGCAGACAGGAAACTGTGCCAATAGAGGAAGACACAGTGAGACGGAAGACACAGTGAGAGACATGACCCAGAATCCAAACTGCTATCTGACAGATGCTGAGATATGTCACATACAAACACCGAAGAGCGACAGAGTTTGAGATCCTTTTGCCCCCTTTCCTTCACAGTTTGGTATAAGAGCCCAGAGAGACAGAGAAATATTATGGTGATCTTTCTGTAAACCCCCCCCCACTGACAAGGGCAGTCAAAGAACACATTCTTATTCACAGCAGGACCTTTGGGGAGCTGTAGCCTGGCAGAGAAAGGTGCAGAGCCTTTGACTTCTGAAGAGATGCACATGCTGCACACGGGCCTTTGTTCTTTGTGTAGAAACACAACGGTTCAGTTATGCAACTGAATTATTAAACTACACAAGACTAGACGTGGACACTTGTCCTTTAATCAAGGGCGTAGGGTTGGTTTGAAGACAGGCGGGGACACCGCACTCCTGCAAACTGTCCTATGTTCAGGAGACATAACAGGGAATTGAAATGTTTGACAAGCTGAAGCCAACACGTTTAGTTTATTTCCTGATTGCAACTAGCAAATATGATTAACTAACATTAGTTGACATTATATTTTCCAGTAAAAATATAGCAACATAGCTAACTTGATTTGATCACTTACGATCTGGGTGGTTAAAAAAACCAAAAAACCATTGAATGTCACCTGCTGATTGGCCTCTCTTTTTTAGTGGTATGGACAAAATGACATGTGTGTTAAGTAGTACAGGCCAGAGAGGAAGAGGAAGGCAACAAATATTTGCCTGTGTGCTTTAGGTATGGCCCTAAAAACTGCCGCTGTTTCTCTCTCGTCTCGCAGATGCTCCTAAAATCCGCTCGCTCACTCTTGCGCTCACATTGCCCTGTCTCTAATATTAGAAGGGACAATCTGGGTTTCTCCAAATGTCCCCACTGTCCAGACACAAACCTACGCCCCTGTCTTTAATCACAGTGACACCCACAGGTCACTGATGTTTCAATAATCAGCAGCTAGTTTGATTCATTGATTAAAAGTGGGATTTGATGAGATTCTGTGACAATAAACTTGGTTTGTGGACATCACAAGTTTGGGGAAACACTGATCAACAGTTTACACAAGATCATGAACACAATCACTGCATCCATAAATCGTATCTAGACAACCTGGCAACAAGAGGGAGATAAGACCCCTCCCACAGCTAATGCAATTGAGCCACACAACCGTAATGACACAAATAACCAAAACAAACACAACACACAATCGACTTAATGAAGAGCTTGGACTACAGAGAAAAGTAGCAATAATTAATTGTGTGCACAAATGAGTGACTTTGGGCAGCAGCCAGACTGTCAGAGCCTGTGTGTCAGTGGGGAAGCAGCAAGGCTAATTTATTGGAGGATGCTGGACAGCCCAGCGGCCTTGAGGGGAATTAGCCAGAGGCGTCACAGGGGGTTTGCTGGAAGCTATGGATGGTGTGTGTGTGTGTGTGTGTGTGTGTGTGTGTGTGTGTGTAGAGGGGGGTGCAATGCTGAGATATTCATCTCCCTCCTTCTTGTAAAAATCCTGTGCAGCACTGTAGAGCTCTACTGAGCTTACACACATAAATGTGACAGATATTTTTGGCTCTACAGCATTTAACTTAACTACCTGCCTATAATTTAATTGCCGAATGAGCCACCAGCTCTTGGGGATTCAGAGTGCTTGAAATAAAGTTATCCAGCCCGGCAGATGCAAATTTTTGAATGTACAGTTGTGTAAATACTGTTAACTCTCCTTTTTATTGGCATACTTTCCCTAATAAAGTGCCCCGAGTTTGAAAACTCACCGAATCAACGTACATCACGGTGTGACGCACACATATTTGACCAACAACGTATGTGCGCTCACAAGTGTTCCGTAATTACAAAGTCATTCCTCCCACAGCATACAAAGAATGCCCCGGCGCTCGGCAGACACAGTCACATGCTGTCAGTTGGTCCGCGTTAGGCCGTGTGTGACCTGTGGAGGCATCAGCGCTCACTGGGCGCCTGTCCACGTGTCCACTGGTTCGCCCCCGCAGGAGCCAACACCCTGTCCCACAAGTGATCTACGGGCCAGGGAAAATGTCAGCTCTGTGCTGCGAAAACAATGAGTCAGTGGGGCCACAGGACACAGAGGGGATGAGAGGCATGGCTGAGACCACTTCTTTCACCAGAGCGTTGACCATTCAAGCTGGCGTCATGTGGCGGACCTCAGCAGTTCTTTAAGCTTTGTTTAACCCCTGGTGTCTACTGTGTGACGAATGGACAATAAACCTGAGCTCCAGGCTATACTTGGTCAATCAAATTTAAGGTTTCCAGTTGGCAGTTGCCAGCTGGAGAGAGAGAGAGAGCAAACTTCACAGTAGAGTGTTTGTGTGCTCCTTGGAATTCCAGGACTGTCAGACCAAATTGCTGAGGCCCATCTGCTCTGTTGGACTTGGACCACTTGCTCGGTTCAAATCATTACTTCAATAGTCAGCAAAACAAAAAGGTCCACCTCTCCCCACACTGGAGCTCATGGACCCTAGAGGTATCCCCATTTATGCCTTTTTAATGCAGAATTCATCTTGTGGCTAGTTTGGATATCAGAGAAAGCTTTGCAGAAAATATATAATATTTTGAAGAAGTGTGTGTGCAGTTTGCTGGACCTAATAGCGCGAGTTAATATGTGATGGTGTGGTACGGCTCTGCTGGGAGACCTGTGCCCACTGTCTCCCCCCGCGGCTCCACAGTCCACCCTCCCTAATCCTCTCTCCCATGCCCGCGGCCCTCGCGGCTCATCCTGTGTAACAGGCCCGATAAGAAAACCCCGCTTCCTGTCTTGCCTCCCATCACACTTAACTGCCCATTGCTTCATCTGTGGGCTCCGTTAATGGAGGCGTTTGTGTGAAAGACAGATAGGACCGAGGTGACCTGAAGAAAGCAGGGCACGGCAATCTCTTCTCACACCAAGCGCTGACTTTCAAACAATGACTGGGGTCAGCTCACAAAAAATTGAAATTGCTGGTGTTTTGAAGTTTGCTTCATTGCCTGACAATGAGGCTTTGATTTCTATAAATTGCTCGTAATTCACCGGGGGAAAGAAACAGTATACGGTAAATATGCTGCATCTGTGATGGAAAGAAAATTGTCTTCATTTTGCCAGTATATAATCACTGCTCCCCACTTTCCCATTTATTTTTAGTCTTGCAGAGGGGCTTATGTGCTTGAAAATGGATGACACAGTACTCCCAAAATAAGCTTGCCTTGATGTGAGTTTGTACACACATTTGGATTGGCCTCATTCAGCGTGTGCACAGCTGGGATGTTTGGACAGCGAGACCCCATCATTTGTGTCAACATCAACTATGAGACACAACAGAATAATTATAACAATCAGCTATGCAGACCGAGTATGAAAATGTTTGAGTGAGTCAGTCAGGCTTGGGTTCTTGACCTTGACTTTTTCTGTTTACACTGACGTCTACCAAACCAACAGTGTTTAACGTGTCATCTTTTTACGGGTGACATTCACGGTGTGACTGTGGTTCAAGGTGCTATGTAAACATTTAGATGTTTTATCACGAGATTCCATAAGGACACAGTGTAACCGTCTAAATAAACGGGTGAGATAAACGCGGAGAGGAGTTGTGATATCTGGACTGTTGCCATATCCTCCATCCCACATTGTGTCTGCTTTTCTCAGCTCTGTTTGACTCATGCTTCATGCTTCCATTTGTGGCGAGCTCCAATTTTAACCCACAGACAGAAAGAAAAGCATTTTATAATTAACAAAAGAAAGTGGGCGCTTCCCCCCCCTCCCTCCCCACGGGTGAAAAAGACAGAGTGAGAAACATAGACACATATGACAACGAGAGAAAGAGAGAGAAGGAGAGGCTTGGGCAAATGTGGAGGAACCAATTTCTATGAAAAGGCCCTAGGGGGAGTTGTGCTCCAGTAAATCCGCCTTACAGGCCTCTGCAATCTTATTATAGTGTGGCCAGTGAGATGGACAGACAGACAAACAAGGCAGGCCTGGATCTTTCACACTTCCCAAAGTCAAGCCCCATATCCCCTCAGTCAGCACATTGGCCGGGCTGGGGCCTTTGCCCCATCCACAATGTATGACCTCTGGTACTCAGCAGATCAGAAAGACAGAGACAGAGACAGAGACAGGGTGAAATGATGGAGAGACATGGGCTAAGGGAAGGGTGGAGGGGTGGTGCGATGCCTTATTTCCAGCACTCACTCTAATTCACTGGTGTGTAGGAAGGATTATACTGTGAGAAAGACTCACGTTAACCGATATACAAAAAGAAGAATAAAAGGTTGGCGGTGGCTCAGTTTTTTTTTTAGTTCTGCTGTGTTTCCTGTACTGCACATTCATGCTACTTTTCATGAATACATCTTCATTTTATGTCCATGTGTGACTGCTGGTGTGTATGATGCACGCTTTATGGGAACAAATGATCTAGCGCAAACACATTTCCACTGCTGCCTGCCTACATAACTGAGCTGCGAGGGACTTGCTTTTGCAGACAGTAAATCAAAGCCCTGGCACACAAACCTATGATTTGGCATACAGCTGTCATCAGGTACACAAACTCCAGTCCCGGTTTAGTAACGCGTGCAGTCCGACTATAGAGCAGGCTAAAGCAATCGTCTCCAACCTCTGCCAATCTGAGCTGTTTGATCTTTAACCGTTGTATCAGGCTTCATCGAGGATTAACAAGGATTCTCTAAAATTGTCATCATGCTCACGAGCAAACGAGCAAAAACAAGATTCATCCGTTCCTATCGCTGACACAAAGGTAGTTATTTTAGCTGATTTGGGGACAAGCTGACAGGTAACATAGGGCTGATGAGACAAAAGCTTAGTGTGCAGAAGAAAAAGGCTGTGTCGGCTCCCGCCAACAGTGCAGCACTCTTGTGTGACCTGAATTGGCTATTCAAATGCCAAACACATATCTAAACATAATAACTAGTGAGCAGGTTACATCCAACCCTTTATCCTAATCTTTGGGGGTTTAGAGACTTTCTCGAAATGCCATAAAATCTTTAAGTGCAAACTGAGCACCTAAGAAAACAACCCCACGTGCACGCTCTGCAAGCCTCCTTTATTCTTACAGCCACATCTCCCTTTTTAATTACAACTTCTTAAGGGGTAAGTCTCTTTAAATGGACCAAGTTATCATGCCCCATTAAAACATGTTTTGCATATGGCCCACTACATTAGTCTCCCTGTAGTTTCAAGGCCCTAACTCATGAATACTCTGCTCCTGTGGCTCTTTGAAGGGATCAAATTTGATAATCCTCCTCACCTCGCTCAGCGACCTCTCTGCTGAGTTTTTGTCTGTAACACTTAAAAGTGACGTTACACGGAGCTATTACCGAGGAATAAGTGAGGAGCAACACAGACCTAATGGCTAATTAGCAATACCTCACTCGTAGTTCCTGGAAAATGCTTCCTTCCTTTGTAATTACTTATTCCTATTCTTGTGCTGAACAACAAAATCATTTTATTTTTTTAACTCGTGTCTCATCAGGCAAAGTATCAACAATTTACTGACATGCAGCTGTGGTGGTTTTTTATTATTTACTGACTGATGACACAAACAACACACACACACAAACAAATACTGCATCTCTTACAAGACCTCACTGTAAAGACTTTACTGTGTTTCTTTATTTATTTACATGCCATATTATGTTATTTAGTCTTAAAGTGGGGATCATACTGTCCATGTTCACCTTGGTTCCTAAGAACTCTGCTCGGACTAATAATGGTGGGTTTGAAGAGCGAAATGGAATAATTCCCACAACAATCCGTGGAACCTGGAGGGGGAAGGCAAATGGGGGAGGTGAGGGAGTACCAATGGGAGTTGGAAACGAGAGATGGAATACCACTGAGGTCTGAATAATGAAATGCCCCGTGGTAAATGTTCACCTTGTGATGTTCTTATTGCCTTCATTAGCATCCCTTTCATGACTTTGTCACTGCTGTCATGTCGAGCAACAGGGACGCCACCCCGCTGACAGATCACCAAAATAGATCCGAAATTAGTTTCACGACAAGCACTTTTAAATTCCCCCCACAAAATATTCAGTTTTTTTTTCCGACAGCAAAATAAGGAAGAAGGGAGGAGATGGGGAGAAAAGCTAATTACCACGTGCCCCAGGGGAGGAGAGTCGGTGAAACCTGCTTACTGTGCTATACGCATGGTATCAACACTGCATCTGGTTTTGTCACCCACACTCATGGCTGTCCAAGATGCTACGACTGCACTATTAATCTTAGGGGTTAAGCTTGAAAAGGGTCCAAAGAGCAAAGACCTTCTTATGAAGGTTTGGACTTTGGTCACACGTTTTTTTCATTTGCATGTCTTTTACCATCCTTGTACAAGCTTTCTTTTCTGGTTTCTGGTGCTGCTCATAACATTTACAGTATAGCGAAAAAGAGAAGAAGGGCAGAACACTGACATTTAATTCTTTCCACTTTGGTGCAGTCTTTGTAAAAACCACAGCTACACACGTGACTGAGTGGAAAGAGTGACAAGCAGGAGAGGGAGACAAACTCCAGTCTCCGGTACAAAGAAAACAGAGCATGTCATTGGCTGGAAGTTTAAAAAAAAAAACAACAACAATTCATATATTTTTGGAAATGATGGTCCCTAATTAAAACCTTATTTTCAACAATGCATCCTGGAGACTTCATCCCGACTTGCAGGACAAGCTACAGAAGCTTGTGTGGCGTGAAACCAGGTCACAGCGTTACATTCAGGTTAAAAAAAAAAGCATTTTACCGAAATGACCAAATGTCAAATGGTGTGTTTTGCATCAGCTAACACGCTTCAGTGAAACGGGTAGTGACCTCTTGATATTCCGCTGCAGCAAAGGGATCCTCCCAACATCTGGCAGAGCCTAAACAAACCAGTCTGTTTGCTCACTGACTTTTCTTCTGCATGACGCTGAGACTACGGAGAGGCATGCGGCAAAGAGGAAAGGGGAAAGAGACAAAAGTAACATCTTTACACAAACTTATCACTGATGCCGTGTATGGGTATAAGTGTGCGTAGAGGACATATCCTCCCTGGAGCATATGCGCACAGCCTTGAATAAACCTGCTGTCCCCTACGGAGAAGACACTTTTAATGGAGGAGAGAGGGGAGTTTGACATATTAAGGCATGTGTATACTGTATGTACTATATATACTGTGTATGTACTGAAGACAAAACAATATAATAAGTAAGCGATGTGTGCTATCAAAAGGAAACATCTCCAAACCCAGGTAGAGAAATTACATTTGCTTCCACAGAAATCAAATTTGGCTTCCATCACAGAGAAAAGTTTCCCCTCTTTCCTCTGCAAAACATTTCCCCTCTTCCTTCATTTACAACAAGCGTTTGTCCCGGGGCTGCTCTTACTCTTGGTCAGCATGGCATTAAGATATTTCTGTTGGCTTAACTTAGTGCATACGAGTGGAAAATATTCATCACAAAGTTCTCAAGTGCAGAGCAGTCACACAGAGCCAGAGAAACGGTGTTGTCTCTTCCGTTGTGACTGTGCTCTGCACTTGAGAACTTTGTGCACTGTTGACAGATGGTGCCGTGCGAGACGAGATGAGCTGCACTTATTAAGACACTATAGAGGACAGGTTTCCCTGCCGCTGATCAACTTAAAGATTTCCTAGTAGGCTATGATATCATATCATGCAAGGCACTGCAGGCGCCTGGACAGATGGGCAAACTATGATATAAGCAGCTATAATGCCCACAGTGCACATATAAACAACTTTCTTCAGGAGAAAATCGCAAGGCTTTGACAAAAAAAAGCTTCTCAGTTTTCCTGGTTATTTATGTGATCTAATCTCAATTTGTGGCTGGCAAACGTGTGAATGAACTCCTTTCACATTGTTGGAGTGGCTGAACATGGCCACTGATCTCAGCGGATCAATACCTAATAAGCCTTCGCGCTGCCAAGTCCATTCTGCTGCAATCTGCAATTTTTTATGTCCGTTAGCCTGAAAATAGAGCTGACGAGGTGCATGACCACAGGAAGTGGAATGCATTGTGGTCGCCTCGGCTCCCTCTGATGATGGATGCCTCACAATAGTGTGGACCAATGAAAACTTCAAGTGCTATCTACCTCATGGACTATAAGGCACTACACGCCTGACTTTTGTTAAATGCAATTCAATACTCCGATGGTGTTTCAAAGGAGCATTTAACAACGTGTGGGAAGACAATAAAAGCCACAGTAGGCCTACATGGTGAAGTTTGTTGGCATGTGACGAACAAGTGGAATGAGGAGAAAGCGAGCCTAGAGCTACAGTGCTATATTTGGAGCAGCACTGAAGCTCAGCTTTAGAAGCGGCGGGAAGATAGACGCAGTCTGTGCATGCGAGCTTTAGATTTCGGGAGATCACGGTGGGGAATGTATGGCGAGTGCAGCTGCGTCTCTTATCCTACTCCTCCTCATCCTCACCTCTCTGCAAACACACATGTTATCCTGTTATTTTGATCACTGCGGTTATTTGTCCCCGTCTAAAGTCTCAAGTCAAGGTCTCACTCAGAAAATACCATGACTTATTTCTCTAGACTCGTGGGGAAATAGAAACTGAACACAACAGAGCCACTCCCATGTTGTACATTTCATCCGTTAATTGGAAACAGACGGGGCGCTAACTCCATTTCTCCATCCGCCCCAAGAATGGGTCACGGACATATCTGGCATGTTAGCGCTGTCGCCAGTGTTGAGGCATGCATCTGAAATATCGTATTATTTGATCAGTTTGGCAGAAATTAACAAAGCAGGCCGACACCTCGTACACAAACGAGACGATGATATTTTCACAGCCACTCCGTGCTCCTGTGCGTGCTGCAGTTTTAGAGGACAAAGAGGTTACCTATATGTCGGACTATAGGACGGACATGAGGGAGGCTACCGTTTCCCCAGAGGTGTGCAGTTGCCATGACTGTTTGGCAGCTGTTTACAAAAAGGTGTCGACGGGCGGGGGAGCTGACAGAGGCAGAGTGGGGGCTGAGCGATGGCCACGAAGGTCAACAAGGGCTGCAGTGATTCCAGGAAAAGCCCCAATTAGGTTCATTTAGGAGAGCTAATGTTCCCACCTACCATCTGTCCTTATGATTACCTAAAACCTGTTAATGTAGGATACAAATCTTATTCAACGACTGCACACACACACACACACACGTTCCCTAGCCCCTTACCGGATCTCTGTTATCAAGAAGGTCACCATCCGGAACCCATATCACTGCACTTTTCCAATAATCAGTCAGTACCTTTCTGCATGTGGCAGATTCTTACACAACCACACACACACACACACACACACGTGCACATTCACAGTCACACACACAAAGCCATAACAAATACATCTGCCCCAAGTGCTGCTCAGCCCATTTCTCTGCGTAACCCCCCTCCAGTGTCTGGAAAAGGAATGCCCACGCGGCCACATCCGAAGGTGGAGAGAAGATTGAAACCAGATGAATGAAGCTCGGGTACAGCCGGCTCGCCAGGCCCATATTTCACTCCCCAAAGCCTGATTAAAAGAGGTACAGCACGAGCTGGGCCAAGGCAGCTTCTTCCGGGCTCGGGGAAGGACATTTGCTCACAGTGACAACAAGGGGAGAGGAGGAAACGGGCCGAAGGTTACCACTAAAGTCTGCGCTGCCGTTGGCTTACACAGTCTCGGGAGAGGTCTCCAGGAGAGAACCACCAGTTTCTAAATGAGATGTGATATGGTTGAAGTATACATTTGTCTGGCAATAAAAAAGTGGGACCTGTATTGGTGCTAATACAAACATGAATGTATGTGTTTACACTATTCCATTATTACAGGGAGCCCTATTTGGCATCACATCACTTTTTTCTTAAGGGCGTAGTCCATAAATTCTGAATCCTGACAGGGTATGACTGTGTTTTGAATATCTCTGCGGCATAATGATCATGTTTGTGTCCACAGACGTTCCAGTCGGTGTTGAGTAACGTCACAAACCTTCAACAACAACTCACTTTGGAAAGAGGAAACGAGGAAAAAAAAAAAAAAAGAAGTGCCACGTGTTGTTTTCGCCAGCTGTGAACAGTTTGTGTGTCTTTCACACTGGAGGTCATGTCACGATGTGTGTACATGAAGAGAGATTCTTTCAGCGTGTGTGTGTGTGTGTGTGTGTGTGTGTGTGTGGTGCGAGAGAGCGGGTGATTTTGTTTAACTTAACAGTCACTCGTGAGCGCGTGACTGATTAGCACCGTGATCTCTTTGACTGTCTGAGAAGCAGAGAGGGACAATTTCATAGTACTTTCCAGCTCTGTCTGCTTTCCCTTTCCTCCCCATGCAGCTGGTCGACCACACTCTCGACTCGATGCCAAACACACTCCCGTCTCCCCCCTCGACATTTTAGCTATGTTACCGCTGACAGAGTTGTGGCTCGCCTGCCTGCCGCCTGGCTGTACACATGAGTAAACAAAGCCCAGCTCATTTCATTGCGACCGTAATGTATAATCTACATTTGCTTGGTCAACGAGAGGTTAATCTCATTACCTTGTGCTAAATGGCATGCTCGGGCATCCTCTGACAAGACCGAAGCTACGAGTTAATTAAAAGAGCAATTAAAAGAAGACAGTAGGTCCCACTGAACTGCAGCAATATTAGTTATTTTGACACCAGCCCGATGAAGTCGAATAACACAACATTTTTCAAGGACTAAACTACCTCTCATTGCACAGGACTGGTAACAGTGGCACAGGATTGCCTGGTTTTGTGGTTGAACATGTGCTTCAAACTAACCTTTAGCACTCGCTGTGGTTTACCTACTGTGAGATGCCTCATTAAAACGAGCCTCACCACAACACAAACACTCTCATTACAGAAGTTAATCAACTCCAACAGGTTCCTATGCAATTATAGGTGAGGCTGAGCTGCAGGAGACCTACATTAAACGTCATGAGGATTACACAGTACAATGGTGCTTTGTGTATGAATCAGAGCAGAATTAAAGGAAAGTCTTGCTCATTTGAGTGGGAGTTCCTCTTTTTATCATCGTTACTGCTGAGTTATCGTTGTAACTTATGCTGGTGAACAAGTTCTCCATACACAAGTGCTCCATACCAGGCTGTGTCTCAAAGAATGCAGAAAGGTGGTAGATTGTCGACAAAATAAAGCAAAAGGAAAACGTTAGACATTAAATTAAACGAGTGGCAACGGAATCGTACCGTACGTATTTGCTTTTATTGATTGCACATTTAGTGCACATCTGTTCTACATTTTAAAAACCAAAGCCATTAAACTGCTTTTTCTTTTTTAATTCAAGTTCTGTTTACCACACTTTGGGCTTCACATTGAATACAAAAGTGTAAATTACTACTGAGCTACTTTCGTGATTTTACTGGCCTCTAATGTAAGAAGAAACACTGGTTGACACTGGTTTGGAAATAAATAACACAACTCTAATTCATGCAAATTTAAAGTCTTACATTTGTATCAATTACAAGTCAAGTACAGGCCACTCTGAGGTGGTGGGAGGGCAGGAGCCCCCCAAATCAAAATCTGAGATTGCTCCTGTGAAGATGTAAGAATGGATATGTAGACAATTTAAAGTACCTCATGCAAGATCAAAGAACACAGAATAACATTATAAGGGAAATACACATGTAACACAGACAACTGCATTTATTCTGTCTGCAATTTTCTGCCTTGATAACGGTTGTTGTTTTGCCTTTTTTCGTAATAAAATGTTTGTATTCTTCCTTCATACAGCTCCATTAGAAGTATTTGCTGCACGGGTGCATCATTACTCATGTCATCGACTTTTCGTTCATCCATTCATTTGGGCTTCTTGAACATCCCTGCCTGTCTTGAATCAGCCTCGAAGAGATAAACCTGAGCTGCGTCAGTGGAGTGACGTGAGGCTTAATTGGGAGATGGCGCTAGTTTGAGTCAGACCTACTGTAGTGAATTTGATGGAATACTCCCAAGATATAAGACAGTATAGCAGTGTTTTGCTTTCATGTCTGAGGCAACAAATATTTCCACGCGGCACACAGAGCGACACATTTTCTGCCAAGACTGAGAAGGCGAAAGGAAGCGCAACAGCTGCATAGTTCTAGTTAACAGTCTACGTATGACTGAAAACACCACAAAGTGCCTATGAAAAGTTTCAGAGGTGGATTCTACTGCGGAAAATACATCTGAACGTTCCATAGGACTTCACAATTATATTTGAATCACAATCATGACTTTTGACTTCTCAAATGCATGCTCCGCCAACAGAACACAAAGCACAAAACAAGCGCTTCCCACATTATGACTATGTGCCAGCATGTTCCTGCACCACACAGCTCTAAATGCAGTCTGAATCGGTAACACTAACTTCAAAATCAGATGTACAACACATAACTTACAGAAGTAGCACAGAAACAAAAAATCAGGGGGCGATAGAAGTTCCTCACTGGAGCTTTAATATTAAGACGATTAAAAAAAACAAAAAAAAAAAAAAACCTGATGTGTATTTCCCAGTTATATGAGTTAAAATGAGAGGAGACAAGCGGTAACGTGCACCATAGCTACACCGTTTCCATTCAGACAGACAGAGACATAGGGAGAACACGCCATCTCAGCAAAGAAAGGTTCATTAGCGTCAAAGCAGACACTTCCACCAATGAAGCTACAGTGTTAACCACTGCACCTCCATTATACAACATGTCTTACAGTGTAATTCACAGATGGCAATCTGGACTGAAACACATGTGGGGGATGTGTTTAAGGTATGCACAACAGTAAGGATGCTGAACAGCATCATGATGAGAAGAAGTCAGGAAATGTGATGCCTTGCAACTGTATTTGCGTCTTCATCACATGAAAAGAGGATCCTCCAATGATGTCTAGGTAATGACATCACCTATTATGGTATTTTTATCCACTCATTAACGACATGCATTGTGACACACCCACACAAAAAAAGGTGTAAATGCACATCATGACTTTATCAAGAATGATCCTTCTGTGTCATGTCTTTGAGGGCCATTAGAGCGTCCCGTGTGAGCATACAGAAAAGCGAGGGAGCCGAGGATGTTGCCTGCCCTATGGGCATTACTATTGGCTCCAGCGTCCCTCCAGATGAATCATAAACAAGTCCCTTGTGTTCTCCGTGACTTAATCCCCTGTGACATCGCCACAGGGAGATGGAGAAAAAGGGGAGCAGACCGAAAGAAAAAAACATGCCCCGCGCTCAACTTCCAAGTGAATTAAACATTAGGGCGACTGTGTATGAGGTATATCTGAGGATTTTTCATTGAGTTAAGGAAGACTTTAATTTTTGCTTCAAAAAATAGCAGTGCCTTCATCTTTACCTCTGCGCTCCCTCCTTTTCTCCATTTGTATATTATGCAAATTCATGTACCACAGTGCTTTCATTTAAATTCGGGCCACACAGCTTAAGCTTGGGTAGACTACAGAGTGTGGCAGCTAAAGTTATAATCAACATTGTGCTTCTTTTAGGCATGAGAAAGCATACCCAGGAGGGAACCATAAATTGATTTATTTTTGGAAGCAGAATGTAGAATGTTAGTTAGGGCCAGACACGTTAAGTGCTTTGTCCCTTATGTGTCTGTCTTTAGGCGGTATCTCCTTTCTAATTAGAAAAAGGACAAGGTGTAGAGAAGACGGTGTAGGTTGTGTTGCTGAGGTGGGGGCAGCTCAGCCTGGCAGCGTATTTTGTTTTTTTCTCAAAAAAGTTTGACATATAATTCTTACTCTGCAGGTTGTGCTGATGCAGGAGCTTTTGTCTTGAGATTAATGAAAGACGTTTGGCTCTTTGGCAGTTTGGATCCCACGTAACGAATAATAAAAAAAAAAGAGCCTCAGACCCAGTGAAAGGTTTATGTGGTACGCCACTGAAAATGTTCTGTTAGCACGAGGAGGCAATTCTTCCATCCTGCACTTTTTCTTCCATTTTTACCAGCACAACAAATACATGAAAAAGGTGAAGCTCAGCTGTATTTCAAACACTTTCCTCCCCTGGAAATCTGCCTCTGCCGCTCTTGTGCTGACAAATTTGATAATACTGAAACCCATTAGTCTAACACGTTTTTTTTGTTTGGTTCCCCCCCCCCCCACTACACCAGGTGCTTGTGTGTCCATGTGTTGCATATTCCACAATGTTGACACGGACATCTGTTTAATGTGTGTTTATATCAGAAGGAGGCCTCAGGAAATTACAGGTCTCATTTGTGACTGTGTGTGTAATGAGAGGTGACTTCCATACAGTTAAATGTATTCTTGATTCTCTCAGACGTTAATGTGTTAGCAACTTAGCACGTAGACTTGTGGCAACAGGTGAGGGGCTGATGCCAGAAATGAGCACTGGACATTATCTGAACTGGTGAAAGTGTTCACATGTTACACCGTATACTTGCTTTGTCCTCAACATCAAGGACAAGGGGGAGTGGTTAAAGGAATACTTCACCGATCGGCATTTAGCTTTGTATTATTAGAATAGGGGTAGTATTTTTGAAAATTGTGCTTCCCAAACTCAGTTACCCCCGAGTCGAGAAATATCTTTATTCTTTTTTTTGTTAGGTGTCCACCAGTGACACTTGGTCCGAGGCTTTCAACTGCAACGCTAATTCCGCACTTTTTAGACCCATTCGTAGGGGGCGGGACCTCACTCCCAGAATGTAAACAGTGTCCGCCATCTTTGCTAACAGTTATGCTAACAGGACCAAGTGTCACTGGTGGGAACGTAACAAAGAAAAGAATGAAGATATTTCTCAACTCAGGGGAAACTGAGGTTGGAAAGCAAATTTTTTTTTTAAAGAATACCACCACTATTATAGTAATACAAAGCTAAATGCAAATTGGTTAAGTATTGCTTTAATGTCTAGCCCCATGAAATAGGACATCCCTTCAAGAGCCATTGCGTAAGCAAAACAATGTTAGACCATTAGTTGCTATCACTGGTAAGAAACATGCTCATCAACGATAGCTTTACGATGGTAACATTCATTTCCTTCAATTTGGTTAATGTGTTAACAATGTCACACAACTCCGTTTGAAGTGTGCCCCTGGACAATCTCCATTTGCAGGGCTAGTTAGCCCTGAGACTTCAACAAGAATAAGGTCATCCTACTATTAAATGTGAACATGCACAATGATGGGGTCGGGCTAAGTGGTGAGGGCAAGGAGGGTAAATCGGATTTAGCTCAAGTCGTACGTGACAATATTCAAGATTAGAATAGAATATTTATGCATGGTTAAATAAAATGGAAAGTGCAAATCCCTCTAGCTAAATTAGGAGAATTTGAGGAGGAATGTAAAAAAGAAAAAGAAGAAAAAAAAGACAACTTTTCCCACTGCGTGTGGCACCCTGCTCCAGAGGAAATTTGGCACCATTTTCTCAGACTGGTATCAGCTGTGAATTTCTCTGCACAGGCGTCTCAAGAGCCAGCCTCTGTCCCTTGTGTCTGCTCTCACATGTGGAAATGGTGGAGTCTGGGAGCCTGAGGCGAGGTTTCTACCATCACCAGCCCAACTGCCCCATCCACCATCCTCACAATGACCATCATCATGTATCTTACATCCCTCGCAGTACAACAACACTCATCGAGAAAACACCCACGTACACATGCTCATTACATGCGCACACAAACAGTCACTGTCATAAAAGGCACAGTTTTTGCCCCGGCATGGCGCCTGCTCAGTCGTGAGTGCATAATGCCTGTACCATGCATGGCTGGACCAATGCCAGGATGATGGCAATGTTCTTCCCTGAGTCCAGAAGAAGAAACTGTTCAGACAGCCCAGCTTTACTCCTCTGTGCCACACGCTGGCCTGTTACATCCCTAAACACTAATTCCATTTGAAGAGGTATCAGGGTAAAAACACCGCAGCTGAGATCAAGGTGATAAATTAATAAAAACAATAAAAGCGAAAACAATCAAGAGAAATAAGAAAGAGGGACAACCAACGCTGCCAGAGCGTGGTGTGAATTTCAGACTGGACTCTCTGTGTCGAGATAAAGATTAACGTTAGAGCTAATTTGATAACATTTCATTGGCATCCCTCAAAAAACCTTAAATTTAAATTTCTAGCCTGATCCATTTTTATTGTACTTTGTTTTCAAGATGTTTTCAGGAAACGCCTGAAAGAATTTGTACTGCTGAGCAAAACAAGTGGCATTATGTCGCCAGCAAAATTTTAATTACCTCACAGAAATGTAGATATTTAAGATTGAACATGAGACAAAATGGGTTGATAAAAATTGCCTTCTGCAGTGCCAATCCACTCGCAGAAGACATGTGTTTATTTATCCCAATGTAGCCAATCAGGGACAATTTATCTTCCCCTATCCCAGTTGGATTAGGTACTAATCTGTTTGCTGAGGGGAAAAGGAGAGAGGGGGAGCGGAAAAAAGCTTTTCTCCCTCATCTTCCCACAGATTAATATTTCTATTAGTCGTGCCTTCCAGTGATGTGATGTGAGACTTGTGGCTCTGCATGAGAGGCCAGGCTAATAGGGGGATAAAGGAGGAGGTCAGAGAGACAGAGGACTTTGTTCCACCTGAGCTCTGCCACTACTGCTAGTCTGTGTGTTTATGTGTGCGCACATACATACATACAAACACGTCAGTGTGCTTTCATATCCACGTGGTATGTACATGAATGAGAGAACTATAAGTCCGACTATAAGCACTGTATGCTGATTAAGGAGCTCTGTTTCCTCATCACTCCCATCACTCTGGGAGGGAGTGACAGGGAAGAAGGCTACTCCTGTACACTTCAATGAGCAGAAGAGCTTAACCCCAAGGTAGGTCTTGGGTGCAAACACACTGCCAGCATACAGCCACAAAGACTTCTCCATATTCTAGCAGCATGCATTGTTGATCACACATTTGTGGGCACTCACACTCACATTACTTATATTGTGCATACCTAGCATATTTGTTAACATATGTGCACGTGCACACTTGAATGAGAGAGTGTTGCTGTCGTAAGCAATGTGCTACCATCTCCACGGTATGACCTTCAGGCCCCGATGTCGTTTGTCCCTGGGATGTCCTTCATTAAAAGCCCTGCTCCTATCCCACACTAGGATGGGGGCTGGGAATAACATCTGCATGAGAATGCAAGCAAGGGTGTAACAGCAGAATGGGTTGGGAAGGGACTCCCTTTTCCTCTTAGCACATCCAGGCTGAACAGCTAATGTATTCCTCTCACCACAGTAACAATGTGCAAACAGTACACACCATGTAATCTTTAACTGACATAACCATATGCACCTACACATCCTGCATGCACATGGTGATGCATCACAAATGCATTTAACATGTTAATGTACTTGGCGATAAAGGTGATTTAAATTCTGATCACAGTCAGAGGGGAGGCTGTGCTCCTCCTCTTCTATCCCAGAGCGCCATTGTGCAGTATATGTGGATCATCTTATATCAGTAAAAACACTGACAAATGCCTTGTGACAAATGTTCCTTCATACAGAGTTCCCACTGGCTATTTCTCTACACAATACAACATATTTCACTGAAGAACACAAGCGATTTAAGGTGGTCAGTGGATGCTTGTGCTCTAGTTGGCCCGCTGTTGCTGTAATGTCACTGGGTTTTTAGCAGGAATTAGTTTTAATGTCATTCTGTCTCCCACACCTGAATGTCACTGGCTTTTAATTGGCCTGCTTGTGAAATGGCAGTGTTCCTCGTGGCTGTGGGCTATGGATGGATGGCAGAGGGTTTGCATAAAGCGTCTGTGATTTCATTGTATTCTCACGAGTTCCACATTTGGGACCAAGCAATGCTACAGTGCACCAGACCACAGAGTGTGAACATGTGCGACTGCAAATGGACCAAACCCGGCCGTAAATGGACTGCGTCACTGCTGCTTTGTTCCATTGCTCCCAGGAATTCTACATGATTAAGTGTGAAAGAATGTGCAAAGGAAGGTAAAAATTTAGTTTTCAGTGCCATAACCTACTCTGGGGCCACTGGTGCACAGACCTACTTTGGTGGTGCAATACAAACAAAAATAAAAAGACTAAAATGCTCCTAAATGTGCAGTATGTAACTTCGGTCTCTCTCTCTCAAAATATAAAACAACAACAAAAGACCTAGTTTACAGGGAGAGCTACAGAAGCAACAAAGTAAGGTGGATGACATCATTAACAGGCGACCAAAATGGATAGAAATATGGATTTCTATGGATTTAAAGAATGTTGGCAACATAGTACACTACTCAACAACATATATAACATTAGTCTTACGTATTATATCTCAAATTGGTTATGCAGTCAAGAGAAAATATCACTCTGTAGCGGCAACACCCTAGGAGTAAAACACTCAGAGTCAGAGGTCAAACCAGTCACAGCTGCCTATGACCAATGAGCTCCAGGGACTCATGGAGACTAATCAGACTGCGCTCACTCTGTCTCACACAAACGCAAACAGCCAAAAAGGGAAGTATTGATATTACAGACAAAAACCACTTCATGAGACCTGCACTAACCAGCATCGTGTCTATTATGCTCACAAAGTTTCAAACAAATCTTAATTAATGCGTAATATATACAAAAATATCCCCAAATGTAAAAAAAAAACTGAAAAAGAGGAATGAAAGAGAGATATCTATTTTGTCCTACAGCCATTTCTCCTGGTAATACTTTGGCTGGAAAACTTTCACTACTTGCCAAACTCTTTCTCCCATTTTACCACAGTAACACTAATGTGTGTGATGGGTGACTCCACTTGTGTCAGACTATACTGGCCTCACAATACCCACAAAAGTGGTTGTAAAGTCACCCGTTACAGGGTTTATAACTGGTCTAGATCTTGTCAAAGTCAAAGATGATTTATGACAAACATGTACGTGGTTCCAAGATGAACAGATAAACTGCACTCCACTGCAAAGGCCCAATGACTTCCATTTTTGAGCCTAGATAACAAGACATTTAAAAGCATTCTTTTTCCTGAGAAATGTTTTGGATCAACTACTTTTACCAACACGATCCCTCTTTTGTTTACACGATTTGGTCCAAGCAAAGGTCCAGTGTGCTGGGACAGTTTCTGTGATCACCAGAGCAAGTTGGCCACAACTGCAGACCTCATGTGTGCTCATTGCAGCAACAACCCCCCCCCCCCCCACCCCCCCCCCCCCTTAACTCACTGGAAAACCCACAACATATAATATCCCTGTCAATGACATGTGTCTAATGATCTGTTTGGCTCAGGCGAACACTTAGTTCTCCAAACCTCGACTGTATTTCAACAGCCACCCCGAGGAAAAGGCTGATCCACTGTCAGTGGTTAATGTTCTGAAATTCAACAGGAATTTGAGGCAAGAGCCAAAAGGGAAAGTGTTGTGCAAATGTTACTGGAATGAGGGGGAAAAAAAGCCCTATATGAGGTAAAATGAGGTGTTTTTGTACACAGAGTCTCAGAGGGAGCATTAAGGTGCAGACAAACACAAGAAAAAGATGGATAAACACATAGAGAGAAATCACAGAGATACGTACATAGAGAAATAAAAGTGATACAGTGGTGCATGAGCCATTGTATGAGTGTACTGCGTGGGGATGGTGTTTTCTTTTTTCTTTTTTTTCTTGAGCTCCCTTGTGTATGATTCTGGTGCAGACTGAATATGTTCCAGCAAGGGTGAATTTATCATCTCTTTGTGACTTTACAAGGCAATCAGGTAAGTCTGGGGATAAGAATAGCCAGCGTCCCAATATGCTTCTGCGCGTTAACACAGTGCTTCCCCTCAAGCACACAGGGGGAATATTGAGCCGCATGCCAGCAAACACACTCACAAGTGCATGCACAACCACAACATTCAGGAGGGACATACACACGCACACAGACACACACTCATCCAGGTTGACCCTTTGCGTATGTGACCAACAGAGCAGACATTCCTCATTCTGGCTCAGCCTGAGCTTTGTTTGGATTAGTTGAGAGAGAGCAGACCCCCTTAAGTCCCTGCGGCTGCACGGCACACGTCACCCTGCTGCTAGGCTGCAGTCACACACACACACACACACACACACACACACACACACACACACAATTCTTCTTAGGACTCTGCATTCACTTGGACAGCCTAAACAAAGCATTATCCCTATCCTTAACCATAACTAGTTCAATGACTACCCCTAACGTTAACAATTCACATCTTAGCCCTAAACTTGACTAAGGTTCTGCCTCATTAGGACCGGGTTCTGGTCTCCATGAGGGCTGATAAGGTCCGTGTTTGCGCCAGAAAAGTTCCTAAAGATGTAACAAATACAACTACACACACATGCTCGCACTTTCACGAGATACAGACTCATTAAAGCGAGTTGCTCGAACCCTATTTAAATCCCAAAACCCTTGGGTATGCACAAGAACAAACAGCGGTAAGTGAATTTATGCAAACACACACTCACACGATAACAGACACAACACCGGCCAGTCATCTGGCCTTATACAGGCATGGCGGCGACCCGTAGCCTTTCAGGGGAGCTAACTTCCTGACATGCTCTGTGTTTTCTGCAGCCTGACTAGTTTACAGCATGAGAGGACAAGGGAGGAGAAAACAGCAAGAGGCGGCAACGGGAGGGAAGAATAAGGAGCGAAAGATGGAGAAAAAGATAAATGCAGCAGCAAGTAGACGAAAACGGGAGATGGTGGGGCATGGGAGGTGGAGAAGAGGAGAGAGGGAAGTGGAAAGGAGGAGGAGGAGGAGTGCAGGAATCGGGAAGACGGCAGGGACAGAGAACAGAGAAACATGAGGCAGGAGACAGAGGGGATGAAGTGAGCTCTCACAGTGTTTAGGTTTGAGACTTTTGGCACCAGCTGCTTCTCTTCATAAACCCTCTGTTTCCCAGACTCCAAAAACACCTGAGAGAGGAGCCCCACAAAATTCCAAGCTGGAAAGAGATGAGTGGACTGTGACAGTAGCATGCAGGGCAGTTTGTTCCTTCAGCTTTTTAAGAGCGAAAGTTAATTCACACTAAGTCTGCTCTTCAGTAGAATATGGAGTCGTCCCTTGTTCAGATGAGCACAGTCTGCTGACAGGTAAAATAAAGTGGGTTGGCGTGTGCTTTGCCTATAAGACTAATTGGATGAGGCGCACAGTAAAGCAGTGAAATAGATTTTGCAGACACTGGTTACGGTGAAAGCAACGCGGGTTGACAGTCTGTATAAGACACAGCGGATCCATACGACAATATTGCATCAAAAAGATTGAGTAGTGGAGGACATTGAGTGACAGTGACCCTGACAAAGCACATATGCCAAAGCAATGCACTTGTCAAGTGAAGATCATTTGGATCACAGGCTCAACTCTCAACAGAACAAACACATGATGTCTTTCAAAACAGCTGAGACATCAAGTCCAGCTTTTTTGAAGAGTAGGTGATAAAAACCGGACTCTCAGCGCAGCTGAAAGCCCAGAATACATCGATGTGCTGTAGATAGATCACTTATTTTTTCACGTTGCTGATGAAGAAAAAGCAAAAATAATGCGTGACAACTGCTGAGCAACAACCTTGTTGTGTTTCAGTGTAGTCGTTAAGCTTAGATGGTTTTAAATCTGAAGTATCAGCTTGGAACTGTTCAACTTTTTCCACAGTGGAATGGACACAGGCAGACTGTATCTAGGCCATCGCCACTGTGATCATTATAACTGTGATTGTGACTATTATTATAATGACTGCGTCCTTTATGAATAATTGGCATGTCATTTCTCGGTCCTCCACAGTAAGACGATATTACAACTACAACTTAGAGTGACCCGTAGTTTATTTTTGACACGTTGGAAGCTTGCACTGGGTTCCCCGTCTTTAACCCCCAGTGCTTCTCTAGAGATAAGAATGTATATATATATGTATGTATGTATATTAATGCATTGATATGCATTAATATTAATTACTGCCTGTTAGATAGAAAACAACTCTGACAACCACAGCAACTCATTAACTTTTCCTTTTTGAGTTTTCTGATAGGAAAAGGAAATGAACTCCAATGGGACGTATTTAGCTTTTGCTTGAAAAACACCACAGCTGGAGTTCGGTTTTATGATTTTCTGCTCCGTGATGGCACATTTGCAATTCTAAACCAACACTGTGTGCTAAATAAGAGTGTAATTTTGAGCCTTCGTTATTCACAAGCTGCTAATGTCACTGCAGCGTTTCTCTGTCCGTGTGCATCTAACACTGTACGGTGGCACATCCCTGCCATTCCTGCTCCAACAGGAGGTTCTGGTTGACTGAACAGTGAGACTCCCGTCTCCAGCAAGGCCCGGGGGAGTCATAACTGACTCATTATAAATGAATGACTCGGGCCGAGGCCACGGTACATACGCACAGCATGACAAGCACAGTGTAGCACTGGACACACGTTCTTTTACCAAGTTGCGGGGAATTCACAGACTGGAATATTGATTTTAAGTTAAAAACTAACAACGCAACTTAAAAGCTTCGCAGGAGCAGCAGGACGGACTCTCATGGCCGCTTGGCAAATGACTCCACCTTGTGCGCTCACACAACACACATGGAGGTAGGCCAATATAATACACATGTATGATGCATGAAAGCAAGGCGGGCAAAGTGGGGGCGGGATGACGTCCCATGGTGGAGGTGAGTCACTGGATAATGTCTCAGCCAAGTGGCCTTTTACGCATATGCTGATTGCTCTGAACTCTGCAGAGGAGAGCAAGTATTGGTCAGAGGACCAAATGTTATCATGCTGCGTGAAGATCTGCAAAATAACAACAACAACAACAACAGAAATAGTGATTCAGGGTCACACAATGCGTATTAAAAGCATTCTTTTTTTTTGCACAATGAGTGAGCGCCAGCGATATATACAGTACTACATTCTGGCCCTCGCTGGCTGAGCCTTCCAGGAAAATAATGCATGTCCCCATCAGTCATGCTATACTGCAGTGCTCCACAACCCCCTTCACTTCCATGCGCCCTCCACCCAATCCATCATCTCCGAGTATGGTCGCCTAAGGGCACAGTCTGGGAGCACACTCTAAGGGAATGAGGAGGAACAAAAAAGAGGAGAAGTCAAAAAGGGAGCAAATGAGAAAGACAGGGAGTTGGGGATGGTGAGACAAGAAGACGGAGCTGATGTGAGGAGAACAGGGTGAGATCCTCTCAGTCGGAAGGCAAAAAACTCAGTAGGACACTTCCCATACTGTTTCTGCAACAGGCCACTGCTGCTGTGTGGTGATACATCTTATGTTTGCTTGACTTGAAGGAGAAACTTGCTTATAAATGTGCTCCACCTTCCGAGTTGCTTTTACCTCACTTGTTCTCATTGTCCGCTGTCTTCCCAAAAGCATGACTATCTGATGTACCCTTTTTTTTTATACATCTCACTTTCTCATATTCTTGTTTTTGTACCAATTCTTGCCTCTTTCTCTCGTCTCCTTGTCCACTGCCTGACTCTGTGTTTTTGCCTCTTCAGTTTTCCGCTCTCCTCTACCCACCCCCTTCTCCTCACTCTCATAAACACACACACACACACCCCCCACTCTCTCTCTCTCTCTCTCAGGGCTTTTCATCTATCCTCCGTTTCCTTTGCTCCCATCCACTGTCTCATTAGCTGACAGCTACAGCAGTACACCTATGAGAGGGCCAGATGAAACCCAGAGAGTACTGTGACCTTCGTTTCATTGCGGGGCCACTATCAGTGACAAGCCATCAGCTGCAATGTCGTCTAAGGTGCACACATACACACGCACGCACAGACACATACTGGAGGTGTTAATAAGCCACACACAACCATCATGGACATCCAGGTTCTCTCTCTCACACACACACACACACACACAGCACATTCTGGCATGTCATGGTCTGAGCATATGTCAGCAGCCCTCAACCTTCCAGCAGCTATTCACCAAGGCTAAAGAGGTGTCACGACCAATAGAAAAAAAAAAAAAATGACAGCCATCTTGGCGTACCCCCCCACAGCTGGGGATGGAGCTATGAGGCATGTAACCCGCTGCTGGGTCCAGAGTCCTTGAGGGTATGCTCATGTAAACAGAACACACACACACACACACACACACACACACACACACACACACACGTACACATACAGGCCGTGCAGTAAATAACGTCCATGAACCTGTGTTCTAATCAGCCTCAGGGACGCATGGGTGCTCCCTGTGATGCTAACAGTCCATCCCTCATCGACGTGCTTGCTGGTGGGCCGGTTGAAGCATGGCTTTTAAAGGCTTGCGAGGTCACTGATCAAGCCCTGCGATTGACCCGGTGATACGTTCGCAAAATACGTCCAACATAAACCCCCGGATGAAATCACCGCGGGCCAAGGGAGGACTTACAACCTTGATACCGGACAGATTAGCGAGATGAATGTGGGCAGTGGACGCACGCAGTACCTTCGTTCCATCTGTCTTCTTCATCGGATCAATTGTTGGCAGTTAAACTACTCCTGGTTAAATCTGTATATATAGTTGATTCTGCACACTGAGACAGAACAGCCAATCAGGATTACGCACAGGAACCTCCGCTGAGATGATTGCCAAAGATCCACCGGATGCCAATACAGCAAAAAGCGAGACTGCGCTGTCAAGGCAGCGATTGGATTGCTAATTGCCTTGATTAACTTCCCTCTTCCATTCCCTGAATTTAGATAAGGTGGTATGTGTGGAACACTATGATACTCTTGTAATGAAATAATATCACACCTAATGACTACCATGATTAGAAAAAGAGGAAGAAAGACAAAACCTGTAAGAGGAACAAAGTGAAATAGTGAAATATATGACATAATGAGATACAAATGTCTTTGGGTTTGGGTTGGAGCTGGGATCAAGACTAAGTTGCACACAAGCACACTGCGCCAAGGGGAGAGCTGCCTTTACTGTGCCAAGCTCTCTCACATGTTGCAGTAAGCTGCGAGGGCCTTGACATATTCCTTGCATATCCACAAACATCTGGCACCCAATCCATCCAATCATATTCCAGCTCATCAGGGACTGGAAAGACAGACTCCTTCAGCCCCCTGGCCTCTTATTTAGTAAATCCACCCGGGTTTTCACAGGCGTCACAGGTTTCTTCTTCTTCCTCCTCTTCCATGTTAATATTCCAGCTAATGTGACATCCTTAAACTTAGCTTTTGTTCAACATATTCAACCCACAACTCAACATTAAGTTAAAGAATTGTGATTAATTTTAAGTAGCAACTTAAAAATACTGAGCTGAATTTAAACATGACAGGGTTGAATTTCTCCTTCAACACATAACTCAAGAAACAACCCCCGAGAAGCAGACAGGAGTACAGAAAGTGATTAACTGTGATGAAAAAAACAACAAATACCAATAAAAGCATGTTGATTGTATGCCAGAGGATTTACACCTGCCATCAAGAGATTCTCATTTTCTCTTGGATTGTTAACAGCTTTATTGTGATTAGTAAATTAGCAGCGATGGAGCTCAAGTGTAGCTGAGGTGCCAGAACCAGCAGCCTCCAGAGAAGTCAGTGGAAACAGTGTCAAATATGCAAAGCTTGATCTGGTGCACCTCCAGGGCCTCACGCGGCTTCTTCTCTCCGTTATCTGCTCCGCAGACGGTGTCCTCATAATTGTGTGACTGCAGAAATTGCATTTGACAAACCCGTGGTTCTTTATACACAGTAAAAGATGCAAGGCGATGAACAACAGGAAAAGACAGAGAGAGGAAACACAATAAAAAAAATTGTGTTTTATTAAGTTAAGTGTTTTATTGACCGCTCGGTTAATAACAGCTCACACCTTTAACTGCACAGACTCCTCGTCTCCTCTCTTGTAATTAGAAACACACACCAAACAGCATTAACCACACACTGTTACCCTCTGAAGCTCCACTTCAGTGCTTTCTTGGTGCATCACAACCTCCAGTCACTAAATAAACCATCTCATAATAGGTCATTTCTGAGTTTCACGGTTTGTTGTTGTCCATTGACCTGGCTAATTTTAAGACATGCTCTCAATGGCCTTTTGTGGGTCAAAATCTTTGAATGGTCTCTTGTCTGATTAGGACGCAGGTGCAGCTGCTGAAATTGACCACATTAATGTGCTTTAACACCTCTTTTTCCACACAAACGAGTTCCACACTGACCGGTCTTTGACCAGCACTCTGGAGTGAGGTGCCAATCTCAATTTGAGAGTAATGGGGGCTTGTTTTCTCTTGCTCAAATGGATCATTGCGCTGGAACTCCCAGGGTGCGGCAAAAGAGATCATTTGTAGGGACAGGTGGAGACTCGAAGCACAGCAGACACTGATCTAGGTGGACAGACTAAGTCCTGCACATATGCACTTTTACTTAATTTATCTTAAAGGGAAACAGGGTCAAAGAAGGCCTTTTGTAACACAACCAAAAGGGGAGGAAATCCTGAGGGTCTTGTTTATCGTTGAAAGGTCTTCTTTAAAAACCCAAACTCATACTCTTCCCCTGATTAAAGTGCCTGTGATGACTTCCAGGCAGCAGGAATGGACTAGGAGCAGAGGAGAGCGCTAAAGAGGACAGCCGGGCTGTTAAACAAGCAAATTAACATAAACCTCAATCGCCCGTGAGGACGTGTGAGAAGGAAAGCTTTAACGCTCCATATTTCACTGTGCTGTGGCTCAGAAATTGCCACCGAGAGCTCCATCAAAAGCCATGAGAACGCGAGTGATAAGGATCAGCTCCCACACTGGCCACTACCAGATTGGCCTCATCATCACAAACAGTCTTTCAGAAAAACAATAAAGCAAGGAAATGGGCTGCGATTAAGCTTCACCATGCATATACCTTTCCCTCTCTCATAATTCATTCATGTGTTAATCATAGTGAATGCAGTCATGGGATTTTTTCCGGGAACAGTTCAGCGAAAGTTCCCTTTTCCTTCTCCCAGAATCAGAGGTGATAAAATATTAAGGTTGACGTGAGTCCGACATCTTGGGATTGTTTAAATGAACCGAAGCCAGTTCAAGGGCTTTGGTTCAGCAGACTCGCTTTATCAAATGGAGTGGAGAGACAAACAGTAGAATCCCTGGGTGGTGTGGGGCTACAGAGGAAAAAAAAGAAATCCAGCAAACAAGGAAAAGGGGAATACTTCAGCCAGCTCCACAAACATCCAGAAACTGTGGTCTTAAATATGAGCTGGAGAATAAGATAAAAGCACCTTTTATTTTGCTGGCTTTCACGCCAAGCGCCTGGCCCTTTCACAAAGAACCCAAGTCAAAAAACACACCTCATGCAAACTGCTGCACTCACAATCCAAAACTGAGAGGGAGAAACATTACTTATCATACCATTTAATTCCCCCTCACATATTTAAATAAATGGGAAAAAACAATAGTAGTTATTTCGTCATCATCACAGGGTCGACTATAAAGTCCCTATTTTCCCATGCTGAGGCATCTCCAAGACATTATTTTTATACGTTGGCTTTTTTTAGACATTTGAATAAGCGCTCTTTGTTTTAACAGCTTTGGAAAAGAAGAATGATGATGCCAGTGTATTAAACAAACTACCGCTGATGTTGAAATGGTGAAACCATTTTCTCAATCTGACAATAGTCAAAAGTGAGTGCCAATGACCTTTTTCAACTATTTATTTCACATTTTCAGCCTTAAGGGTGTTTTAAACCTCACCTACAAGCAAATTAACCCTTAATATTGAGCATATAAGATATAGATAGAGAAAGAACTCTATCATTCTGATATTCGGGGGGGGAAAAATGTCATGAAGAACCATTTGGAGCTAGAGCTGATCAAATTGCCAGCACTGTAGAAACAGCAATAGAACTCAGTCACGAAAGGAATAATAAGGCCTGTGCTGGAAATGCTTATTATGGTGTTTGTTCTGGCTATGGCGAAATCTCATTCTGGCTCAGTCACACCTTAATCTGCAAAGCGGTGGGAGTGACAGGCAGAGGAGAGGACTAACACACACACACACACACACAAACACTGCTATTAGATCAGCAGTTGATTATAAGCTTGACTTAATCAGTGATGGAGAAGCTCCAGGTGCCTTTAATTGTGCATTAGGCCTGTTTATTATGAATGGCTGAGCGCCGTACAACGGGATCTGCTAAACACTCTTAAATATCCTTCACTTTTGCTTTTACTTGTGACTCATTCTCGTCCGTCTTTCCACTCACTATCTGTTCATTTGTCTGCCCCACATTTCAACACACGTCGCTCCCTGTGCCTCATTATTCATTATCCGTTCCTCTCCTCCTCTTGCTTCATCCCTGTGATATGAGCAGCCAAGCTCCCAACAGGACCATTTGCATGTGCTCACTGCAGGTCAAGGACGGGCTGGGACCCGAAAATCACATGAAGCCCACATCTCACTTTCCCAAAAAAAAAAAGACGTAATCAACTATGAAACCACAGCAAATAATGAAGCTTTAATATTCTGTGAAATAAACGATCCAGTATGATGGCTACTATGCCACTGCATCTAAGTACATTATAGTTCATATCCATCTTTGGATGTTCTCGCAGCAACAAACTCGGTTCATGAGGAGTTTGAAAGTGTTAAATATAACTGATTTTCTGTAATTGCATAGTGGCTTACATTCAAACGTGAGGTAACGACAGAAATTACAGGGTGGCGTAAGGCCACTCAAGCCCATGATCTCTTAAAAATGTAGGTTCTCACACTACTGGAAATTTAAAAGACAGAAATTTTAAATAAACGTTTTGCACGTTTTCCTCTGGGGTTTTTCCTCTAACTGGTGATCGCGTTCACGTTCAACCTCTTGCCGTTGGACCTAATGCGATACCTCATATTCATAAAACATGTTTATATGTGCTGTCCTCTGCAGAGTCAAAAAGTGATGTTTGAGTGCCAAACTTGTAACTATAACTGGCAAAATAAGAGTGCGGCGTGTCACCTCTACTTCCAGAGCAGCTCACATGCCATGAGACAATGACGCAATAGACAGTGATCCAGTCTGATCCAGTCAGACAGGGTGAAGCTCCTGGTTGCTCTAATGTACTGAGAGACACACATACTAATACATCTATGAACAAATATTCATAAATGCAGACTTGCCTGGTCGTTGCTGATCTTTGAAAGAGGGGAAGCTCAGTTATTTATACATAAATTCTGCCCTCTGCTCTGACTGAACGAACAACTGGAACAAGGAAACACGATAATTATGTAAAACAGCAACACAGAAGTAATATAATATTGTTTTTTATTTATAGTGTAGAAACTGCACAAACAGAAATGGGCTATATAGCCCAGCAAATAAATCCCAATTGGCTGCTATTTGTTTCTAGTAGGGCTGTCAGTAGACAGAGAGAACGAAAGCACAGTCAGCCTCGCAGCGTAGGTGTCCAAATGGAAGTCGTCGGGCAGCTGCCAGCATATTACAGGCACTATTGGTGCCTAGACTGGTTAGTTTGCCACTTACTTTCCACTCGTTGGTGATGTTGAGGAATTCCTCCGCACAGGTCTCAGCAATTAGTCGCGCATCTGTTTCTTTGACAGTCAAGGCAAAGGATCGCAACTTGCGGTCATTGTCATTAAATTGTGCCGTGACTACCAGGTAACTTATTTTATCTTGTATTCCGTCCCTATTCTTCTTAAAATGAAACATTCTGCCCAACAATCCCTCGCCTCTCTCCATCTTTCGCTACTATCTCAACTTTGACAGCCCCAGTTTCTAGACTTCACGGGGACGGAGATAGAAACTTGCATATTTCCACTGCGCTGTCAATCGAAAAGTGGTTGTGCCTTTCAGACAGTTGCTCCAATCCTCATGCATCAATCCTCAGCGTCTGTGCCCGCCCACTGCTCCACCAACTCCCAGAGAAGGTAAGCTTCCCTGAAAGCAATGCTCTTGCCACATTTTATCCAATCACCGTCTCACCACAGTGAAAACAAATCCATTCTGTGCCGTCTCATAGAGATCAACTGAAGCTGAGCTTCAACTGGTTTTTAGTGTGTATGACAGGAAGTAAACTGCGTCAGACGATCTGTGATAAACCACTGATTCTGAACGCACGAGTCTCATGTTTGATCGCGTTCTAGCCCACTTTTAGTACTGAAATGTAAATACAGCAGTGCACATTGTGAGCTCACACGATGTTAAAACAATCACACATGAATACGACACCACATGTAAACAATTTAAAATTTTTTCGGATACTTTTCAAATTGGGCCACACGGTGATGTAGTGGTTAGCACTCTCGCCTTGCAGCGAGAAGACCCGGGTTCGAGCCCTGGTTGGAACAAGGGCCTTTCTGCATGGAGTTTGCATGTTCTCCCCGTGTGTGCGTGGGTTCTCTCCGGGTTCTCCGGTTTCCTCCCACAGTCCAAAAACATGCAATGTGGGGATTAGGTAAATTGGACACTCTAAATTGACCATAGGAATGAGTGTGAGAGTGAATTGTTGTTTGTCTCTATCTGTGTGTGTGGCCCTGCGATGGACTGGCGAACTGTCCAGGGTGTACCCCGCCTATCGCCCGATGTAGCTGAGATTGGCACAGCACCCCACACGACCCTCTGGCAGAGGATAAAGCGGTAGATGATGACTGACTGACTGACTTTTCAAGTTGAGTTTTAATTCAAAAATCACTGTGTAACAGGTTTTAAGCAAATGATGGAGAGAACCTAAAATACACACACACAATAAACACACTTATTTGTACTTGCACAAAACTCTATGGTAAGATATATTATATATAGGGAGCATCTGTCTTTGCCTGGTGCAGGAAGTAAATAAAGCATCCTCTGGAATGGAGGGCCCTGTTAATGAAGTCAACTGTATGCCACTGCACTGCGTAACTCACTGAGGCTGGCCGGCCGCAGCAGCACAGGACTCAACGGGACACTGTGCCTTACTTTGCTTTGCTCATGGCCTACGCTGCAGATCAGCTCATGGACGAGAGAGAGAGAGATCATCAGCTTTTAACTTGGGTGATCTGCTCTCACTTTTCACTCACACTCCTCATATGGCAGCGACGGCTTTGAGTGCCATCGTTAGAAGAAATCCGCTGATAGGAACCGGGGAACATAATGGGATGCAGATGTTATGGACAGATAATAGAAGCCTCTTCAGTGTTGGGGCCCTTCTTATTAACGCATGCCACGCTATCATCTTGATGTCTGTGTAGCAGAACATTGTTCTCCCGTTTGGAAAATGAGGTAAATCGGATTCAGAAAACAAGTGGATTAAGTTAATCACCCCTCGGCTTTGACAACGACCTTCGCTTCTGAGGCATTATAAGGATTAGTTAGAAGTGGAAGGACATATGCCACGCAGAAGTGAAAGATTATAGCTCTCTCATGACAGAACGATTGAAATGTGCTATTCACTATTCTTTCGTGGTCAGAGGCCGTGATAAGAGTCCACGGATGCGCTGCATCACAAGCCTCGGTTGTGGTATTTAAAAGAAAACAGACACATTTGTGTCCTTCAGTGTAGCTTCCTCGTCTACAACTGCTTTTAGTGTACGTACATTTTTATCAACAAACCACAGTTCTGTCACTGAAACAGGAAGGAAAGAGCTTACACTCACATTATGGCTATTGATCCCGGCTGGCTAGCATATATCCCCCATGATTTCTGTCATTATTGCAAAGGAAATGGCGTTCTATTTCTTAGGTCCCGCACTACGTTATTGATCCCCACACAGGAAGGAAGTTATTCTCAGGGATGTATGAAAGACAATACGGGCTCACTGCTGCTCAATAGGACGTTACAGTCAACAAGGTCATGCAAATTAATAACAGACGTCAACCTTAGGCTTGACTTATGGGAAAGGTGAGGTCAGGTGGGAATACCAGGTCACCGCGCAGAAACAACATGTTCAATCAAAGAGGGCGGATGACAAGTGATCTCCAATGACACGAAAAAAGCATGCATGTTTCTGTGAAAAGGTTACTTTGCCAAAGAAAGGAAAAGTTTGGAGGACAGTCAAAGAGGCGAGAATGTGCTGACGCGAGTTCAGCAAAGGACACAGTTGTCCGTCGCCGTTGTTCGGATCAGAATTGAAGCTATTCTCGCTATTGTCGGCTGCACAGCGGCTATCTGTGAAAGGCGGCTTATTGTGGGGAAGCTGTGCATTTTGTGTCTGTCCCTCTGCTGATACATAAGTGCATCAGATCTGCACATACACGACGTGTGCATGTTTGTTCCCTGCGGCGGGACTGATAAGCAACTCTTTCAGCTGCAGACGCGAAAGACAGCGGCACAAACACACCGCAAGTCCTGAAGATCCTGAAGTGTTTGTGTTGTTTTCTGACCTTAAAGAAGTTTAAAAACCACAATTAACCAATTTCACCCAGGAGCAAAACGACATTTATCGCAGTAAATAACGATAGATAGAACGTTTTTGCCCATATCATCTACTCAAATCTGATTACATTTGCATGGATTAAAATATAAAAACTCTCCACCAGTGTCATTCTGTTTTTTTTTTTATCTCCCTGCTTTCGTGACACTATCTCTAACTCCCAACAACAAGGTGCTGTTTTGAGAAGAAATACATTAACATGCCATGGCGACAGTTAAGCTTGTATTTACGTGTCTTTATGAGGATGTGTGTGTTTCTGTTAAACAGATTACAGTTGTACAGCGTCATGCCTGTACATATTGTATATGCTTCGTCACTACCTGCGACATTAACCATACCACACATACACGCAGACTCACACAAAGATTTAAACATCCTTGTACAACCCACTCACTATCTTTCTCACGCCTGATGGGAGAGAAACAGACACTGCAGGTTGCATCATGCCCCACTGTCTGCCAAACCCTCCTCCCTCTCTCTCTCTGTCTCTCTCTCATGCCCTCGTCTCTTTTTTGATTTTAAATTCATCGACCAGGATGTCTCCTTGACCATGAAACTCATCACTGTCAGCAGTGAAAGTTTGTCCGATGTGCGCTCGTGTCGCCCCGCGCTGCCCGTGAAAAGAGTTGGAGGACGCGTGCCCACACATATCCACGCTCAATCATGAATCAGCAGCTGAAGAGGTGCTTTCGTGTTGTGGTGTTAGCGTTGTCTCTTCAGAGGCATGCGTAAACAGAGTGATTGGACTGCTCCACTGCAGTTGCTCATGCTGACTCACCCTGTACGTTACAGGGGAGGAAGAGACGGGGCTGAGAGACCGCTGGACACTCATAACACACTGCTCTCTTTTCTCATTTTCTCATCAGTCTTTCCAAGGTTATCCAGCAGATGGGGGGGGGCAGGGTCATAGAAGGTCACGGTGCACCTGAAGCAACCACGCTAAACGGCTGTGGACAAATGAGGGTCCTTCAGTACACCAGCATCTCTAATTAGTGATCTGTCCCAGTAGACATGAGAGAACAACTCTGAAACGATCGCAGGGGTTGTTACTGTGGCGTCTAAGTTGGTTGTTTGGTTGGAAGCCGGGGAGGTGTGGGAGGCGACACTTAGGGCAGATGCACCATTTTTCTAGTCCAAAATGAGCCCAATGTCACTGTGACAGTGCAGCGTTCCTCTGAGGGCACTGCAGGCCAGGGGGGAAAATGATGGATGAGTCGCCAAGAAGCCTCTCCTGTTTCATCACCACACACACACACACACACACATGCACTCAGACAGAGCCAGAAATGAATACATATGGTATACTCACTCTATGACAATGCATACCTGCAATATGCCACCACTAAGAAATGGTAATAAACACACACACACACACACACACACACAGCTGTGCAAATATGGCATGCACATAAGGCCGTGTGGGAATACACGTGTACACAAACACATGTTTGGAGTGATATATATGTGTGTGTGTGTGTGTGTGTGTGTGTGTCCACACAAATTATAATTATTAGGATGTTTGCAGTTACATTACACACACACACACACAGAAAGAGAGCGGGAGAGACCTTGCTTCATTGTGGCTGCAGCCCAGGCTAATGCCACAGGATCAATGACAGATCCTCTCTCCCTCTCTCTCTCCCCCTCTCATTTCTCTGACCCAAAAGCAGCGGCTTGTTGCCATGCAGAGCGCCCTGCAGCGCTTATTCCTTCTATGACCGAGCAGTAGCCTTCAATTAGGCCCTTGGGTCATCCCATTGCTAATACTCCTCCTCGACATAGTCATCCCACCCCCCACATAAGTCCAACCAACCAGCACACCACTCACTATAGGACCAGTTATGAAGGTTAGGAAGATTACAGTCAAAGGTAATTAGCTGAAGTGCTGAACCCACAGAAAATTGTGGCCAGTAATGCTGGTGGAATTGTAAATTTAAGCCAATCTTTCTTTTCGGTATTCAGTTAAACTAAACCATTTGAAACAATAATTAAAAAAAAGATCTACAGTTGAGATACCACAGTTGTACTGAGCAATGCAATAACTCTGAGGCCTCATCTGTGATCTGATTACTGCATATTTACAGTAACTACAACAGATTACAGATGTCATCTTTTTTTGGAATCCGATTACTGTAATTCCATTACATCGAATAAAACACTCCTCCTCGGCCGCGCCGAGCTCACAGAAAGCAACGTCCTGGAGAGTCGTCATGCAGATATGCAGGTCTATGTCGGAGAAATATGGTCGGTCTCTGGTGAGGGAGACGCACACAGCTGAGTGGCCGTCTATCATGACCCCGCGGCAGAAAGCCATACACACTCTGTCCACTCAGACCCCTCTTCTCATAAGAGGGAGCGGGGAATGGAAAGAGACAGGACAGTAAGAGAAAGAGCTCATAAACATACTCCCTCAGGATGGGGGAGGGAGGTTGGCATGTAAGATCTTCAAACATTGGGTTGGAGCAAAAAAAAAAGAAAAAGTCTGCCCTCTTAGATTGATGGACTATGCTGCTGCGCTTGTAGCATTTCTCCTACAGCACAATACACGCCGGTGTATGGCTATGATTACATGCAGTCGAGCCGCTGCTGGGAGTGGACGGCAGGCCACAGTCTAAATATTAGGATTAATGACTGCGCCGGTCACTCGAGTGAAACATCATTCATGCTTCGATTGCCACGTAAGCAAACAATAGCGATACAGGGAACATTTGTGGTAAAATAAATAAATAAATAAATAGACATTTGTTGGTCTGCTTTCTATTTAAAATGCTACACACTGTGACAGATAGAACGTATATATACGATAAGTGGGATTAATTGAGCCCGGCTACAGGTGAAGTCGAGCAAAAATCAATATGTAAAGTAATGCAGGCTTTCAATGATATGGCAGCACTAATGAATTCAGATGATAATGTGTGCCATTAGACATCACATTTCCACACGCTGGACAGGGGAGGTTAAACGTCTTCCATCGCCCCACCACCACCACCACCTATAACCACCGCAACTCACCGATTTCATGAGACCAACTGAAGAATGTGATTATCTGTGCAAGTGCTCTGGCTAAAGACGAGGACAACAGGGCGAAGGTGCAAGGAGAGCGCCGTGCCTCAGCATCAGAACTTTCATTCATAATGTGCTGGCGACCTGAACTGAGGTACAGTTACCACTCGTGACTGAAAAGCTCTCTTGATACTAGAGCTGCAACTAACGATTATTTTCATAATCGATTCATCCGTCGATTATTTGCTTGATTAGTCGTTTGGTCCATAAAATATCAGAAAACCTTTAAAAATGTTGATCGGTGTTTGTCAAACCTAAAAATGATGATGTTCTTGTTTTGTCCACAAACAAAATTATTAACTTTTAATGATTTCTTTGTTATCCATTTAATTAAGAAAATACTCACATTTAAGAAGCTTAAACAATCGGAAATCTTGTTTTAATCATGAAAAAAGCTTCAAACCGATTAATCGATTATCAAAATAGTTGTCGATTCATTTAGTACTCGATTAATAATCGATTCATCGCTTAATTGTTTCAGCTCTACGTGATACACTGTTCAGGGTCCGCACGTCACACAATGATAACACTGCCCAGGTCCTGTAGTTCTTTACAAGAAGATAAACACAAGGGTAAAGGCTGGTCATATCATCTCTTGTGGGTCTGAGTAACAGACTCATTGGTGCCCCTGCTACTGTGTATACGACAAAGGGATGGAAGTATTGTTCCAATGCCTTGTGCTTCTGTGCCTTGTGAGCTGAATGATGAATGAGTCAATCATCACCGTCATGAGAGCTCCATCCTATGTGTGGATGATGTGAAACAGAATCATGTGGATGCATGCGTTGTGTGATTCAGTGTATTTTACTATAAAGACATGTTGTGTCGGGTATACGTGGTCCATTGCCGGTAAAGTCCACTGCTAAGTGAGCACTTTTCCTGTGACCTTGCCACTGTGCATCCCTTGAGTCTTGTAACTGAAAACCGGAGCCTCGTCGTTTCCTTTCCATCCCGGTCAATTCAGAGGCATCCGTGTCTCCCACCAAGCTGAGGCAATCTCTCGCTATTGATCCCGTCATGTGGCGAAAGGCAAAAATGTTAAAGCGCACAGTCAAACGTGCACAAGTGGGCGAAGATCCAATTCAAAGAGGGGAGCGCCGGTGCGAACTATCCTCCTCCACTTCTACATATCTACGTCTACGTGGCTTTAGCACACCTTTGCCTGTCTACACAAGTGCCGATGAATCTTTCCCCGCGTGTTGTGGCAGCTGAATACTTAAGAGGGAGCTTCAGTCATTGATTTCAAACAAATCTGTCCCAACATCTTGTCTTTTCGCTTCGGTACACCTTTCCTCCGCTAATGAGCAGTCATCTCCCTTCCCTGCCAAGTGAGACACCCTTCTTCATGCCTTGCGTCAGGAAACACTGGCAATTCATTACCAGTGAGAAGAGATGGAGGAGGGGGGGGGGGGGGGGGGGGGAAGCATGATGGTTAAGCCGGAGCTTTAAGACAGACAGCTACGTCCCCTAATCCTCTCTGAGCAGCCGTAAGCCTTTCTCTTATCACTCGTTAGAATTGTGCATCCCTTAAACACATTAACTTAGACCCTAATGCAGGCCTCTTTCCTATGACACAGCAGCTGCTCATAGCAGCCAGTCACGGGGGCTAAGAGGGAGGAAACATGCTAATTGCTGTCAAACTCATAATTGGGTAACAAGAGTGTTTCTTTAATCAATGCTGAGTATAAGCACATTTTAGAGCAATCAATGTTATTCTAGGAAGCTCTTGAGGCAACTCTACACAATTACACACGCATGTGTCTGAGCAGGATTCTGATGATAAAACCCAACACACTGACAGCTATTCAATCACTTGCATCCACACCACACTTCTAGTTGTCAGCAAACAAACAACTTCTACTAGGATCCTCGCGATGCCCTCACTCCACTTCTTTATAATTCACGGAAAAAAAATCTCCACCTACAATCTGAACCTGTACAATCTGTCTACAAGCAAGGGCTCTTTTAGCAGCATGAATAACTCATAGCATAAAAGAAACACGGTAAATACTGCAAGTCAACAAGACCCACAGAGGCTAGGAAGTGAGACGGGCAGCACTGACATGCATTCATGTACATTTACTGACTCCGAGCGCAGGGTTTCATGTCTGACACAGAATGTGTTTCCTGAGGCATTAACAAAACAGCAGGCCGTGTTAACGCTGGACTGTAATCCGCGGAGGAAAAGTGACAATCCTACAGTTGATCCCTAAACAAGTGCTCTTGATGTTTTACCCCAAATGTTGTGCAAATAGCGATTCTACACAGACGCTGCTCGCCCTAGCTTCACAAATGGACCACAAATGTCATTTTATTTCAGTGCTTAACTTTTCTTTCCATTTGCTGCAATTTCCTCGTATGTGATTAAATGAAGCCCGATGTTGCCTGTGATCTCCATCTGTGCGGAGGGCTGCACTGAGGCAACCTGGTGATCAGATCACTACAACAAAGGCGGCTTGTTAAGTTTTCTGACTGCACCACAGCGAGGACACTTGATGTTTGCTGAGACAGCAGATGACTGGCTGTTCTCTCTTGCTCAACCAACGCAGGACGGACTTAATTGCCTCATTAGTAAAAGGGCCAGTAAAGAGTCGGCCTCTTCCACTCTGTTCAATGTCAAGAGTGCAACCGAGAGGAAAGGTTAATAAAGTAAGCAGCATTTCCTTCTCCTAAATGGAAAAATGCTTATTTCCAGCTGGAGGGGTCCAGGGGCCAAAAGCTTGGTTTCACTCTACACTGACAGAATTATGCATTTGATTTCATCTTATCTGCACATTCCGTGTATTACTCCTACATTCAGAAAGTAACACAGCTTGCTTTTTACTGTGGGTTGACTACCAAAGTTGTCCTTTTTAAGCTTGGAACATCTAGAAAGTAGCAATCGTGCCCACTTTAATTATTTTAAGAGCTTGAATTTGCAAACTCCGCCATTTCCTCCACCACGTCTTTGGATTCCAAACAGCAAATCAAGCCAAATGCTAACACACTTGATGTCCCTCTTGTGCAAAGACACACAAAATAAAAGATAACGTCTGCTGCCGACCAAAAAGAGTCTCGGATTTAGTCATTTTACAGCAGCTTTCAGTCATCGCGGCACCGTTCACACGCTGAAGAACACCAAAGTGTGACAGTGTGGACAACAATGCCATACCATGACAGGCGTCTTGAATGTAGTCCTTAGGCCCTGTCTGTCTCTCAGCTAGAGATGGCGTGCTCCTTAAGTTGGGTCTGACAAGCTGCGTGATGGAGCAAGACTAAACAAGCGCACGCTAAACAGAAATGGAGAAGATGTCCAAAACTAATGAAGGAGACATTCACTGAGCCGTGAGTTATTATTGCAAAGTTGTTGTCATCACTTTGCTATTCTCTGAGCTGCACTATATTACCGCGGTGACTTTCCACAATCACATGAACACCACTACAGCTGCAGAGAGCGCTTTTTTTTTTAGAAAGGCAGTAAAATACACTCCCAAACCTCAAGCTGCATTCATGATGGTGACAAAAATGGGAGAAAACGACGACACAGAGCCTTGTGAAATGAAGATTTAACATCCATATTGTAGGCTCGTCTCGGCTGTGGAAGATGCCACGTTTACTGGAGGGCTACATTAACAAATGTGCATGTTCACATCTGCGTGATAGCAGAGCGAACAGGGTCCATTTCACCAACAAGTCAAATCTAACGAATTGGAAGAAACAAAGGTGGTGGGGCCATCTGTTCCGACTCTCTTTCCCGGAAAAGGAAAAATAGAGAGGACAAGACGGGTAAAAGCTTTTTCAGATCTCGTACGACATAAACACAGAGTCTGAGCCTCTACATGATGATTTATCTCCTCTGAAAACAAACTTCTCAACAGTTTCTGGCCCCATAAGGGAAATTGTGTGCTCTTTAATCAGAAATAGTGAATGAAGAGCCGTAGTACAATGAGCGACATCGCATACTTAATTTGCGGACAACTTAGCAACTAATCAATGATATTACGTTCACAACGTTCTCGCTGTGCTATGACAGAGCAAATGGCCGGCATTGTGGTTGGATAATTAAACCATCCATCACACAACATCCACTGCAAGAGAACAGCACTGGCAAACCTGGCTGGATCTAAGTTATTGCTTTTTACAGTTCCTACTGACATGAGGAAAGGTTCTGATGACCAAGGATTTCATCCCTATAAAGAATCAATTAGTGGAATTGCAAATCTTGCAGAGCCTTAAAGGCCAACGTTTTATTACAGTCAATAAATGGATTAAGTTAGAGTTAAAGAATGATGTGACTTTTTTTTTTTTCTTTTAGTCTAAAATCCCTTTTTATCTCACACACAGTATAGATCTTAGTTTGATAGATGGCTGAGTCCTGACTTCAGCAATCATGCACTAAGAGTGGAGGGAGATCTGCCAGATGGTGTTCAGGTCTTGTGCAGGTAACCACTCTGTCTTCCACTACTATAATCAATGACCACCAAATTCCCTGTCTTCCAAACACCATCCATCTTCAAGTCTTTCCAGGCTGCTCAGCGACGACCAAAAGCGGCTAAAGATAAATGCCTGAAGGGCAGAAGGGCCTCTTCTGATTAAAGCCACTAATGCTTTAGGGAAAACTGGCAAGCAAAGGAGGAAATGGAGTGAGACAATGTAGCACGCAGGTTCAAAACACCTAATGGAGTGTCCTGCTTGCTGGGCTAATAGCCTGCTTCAAATTGAAAGGAACAGCAGGCGTCTAAATAGACCGACGTGGAACATTTCCTCCAGTTCATTCAGTCAGCTCCCAATTGGAAAACCTGCAGGGAAAAAAAGAAACTTGACTGGGTTTCCATTGTTTGGTGCAAAGCAAGTTCCTTTTATTCCCCTGCAATCAATTCCGGGGGCTGAATTACGGCTGAATGCCACGTAGAACGAAAGAAAAGATGAAGGATGAAAAGTCAATACTCTGTGCATCAGCATTACACTGGAATAAATGACCAGCATCCACATGTGCATTTCAAAAGTCCTCCTCTCTGCATGAAACATTCTTGGATTAAAGATTGATGTGTACGGCTCCTGGTAGTCACGGTCTGGCTTTCGAGCTGTGTTCTCATTTGAGCGGCAAGATATTGTTTGAATGTCCAAGCTGATATTTGGACATGATAATCAATAATCACAGCGTGAGATGTGGCACCACACAGACTGGAGTCTGACAGGTGCACCCCATGACCAATTAAAGCGCTAAGTGACTGGTAAGAGATGATCAATTATTGGCAGACGGTTTACTGGGCTTTTGACACTCTGTCACTCACTGGAAACATCAGGCAAACACAGCAGCGAAAAACACCTTACTGTCAAATGAAGGCCCACTCTGCTAAGTAAAGAGAACAAATTTCAAATCCTCTCGACTTGACGTCATGCAAACAGGAATCTGTATGAAGGGGGAACTATTTGAAGAAACGCACAGACTTGACCTGAATTGGAACAATGCCAATGTCACTCCTGCGCCGCACGCCGACTGTAAATGCTTCATCAATAGTTTGCATTTCACGCCTTTGTGTCATTGATGTAAATGCTATGCTAAGCTGCTCGGAAGTGAAAGACACCTCAGCGTGAAGATTTTTGGAGCTGTTTATTTTCCTGCAGAGCTGTGTCGAGCATCTGCAAAAAAAACAACAACAACAACACCAACGAGACATGTGGTTTCAGAGACGTGAACATAGATGAAAAGCATGTTCTGCTTTGAGAAGACAGGCATGCCAGCTTTATTCCACACCGCCAGTTTGCAGTAAATCAGCGAGCACATGAGAGCACCGCAGTATTGAGCTCTGAGATGATAGGATCGTGTCTCCCACCGCTGCTACACAAATCATTTCAAATTGTATTTTTTTTTTTACAAGATGTGTGAATTTTGATCACTTTTTCCTGTAAATACCAGCGACTGTAAATAATTCATATTGGCTCCGGCCTTCACAGGCCTCAAAAACAGCGTCAGCATTTATCTCACCATTTCGTCCGCTTCTTGATTCCCTCTCTGCTCACATAAAACAATCACACAGGCCTTGATTCAAATATTTATGCTCACATGGATCTCATTACTTCACATTTTTGAAGAAAATGACAGTGATTGCAGTCGCTTCATTGCCTTTCACGGTTATTTCTCCCCCTTGGAGGAAATGGCCATTAAGGGAACTAAAGGGACAATTTGAAGCTACAGCTATACGCCAAGTGTTAAAGGTCTTTCCTTGTCTTACCATATTTGCATTAAAAACATTAAAGAATAAATAATGGACAGCGTCTCCTGGGATACAGTCGCATGAAATAATAACAAAATGAATGTGATTTGACTGTATATTGCTGCAACTACCAGTTGTTATTTGACTGTACATTTATTCTAAAAGAAGAACCGTGCAGGCTTTGTTAGAGTCCTATGTCACATACTTCATTGCTCTAGTTGGTTGATTGGTTGCAATTGCACTGCCAAATTAACCTTAGTTTAGTTATATTAGTAATTTTAGCATATAAAAATGACCTGTGTATGTGTCCTGTAAACCAGCAGGCAGCCGTCACATGCACGCACAAGAGTTCATGTGCTGAAAATGAAAACGTCTGTGTCTTTGATTGTTTGTGTGCTGTACGAGCAGTGTCATGTGTAGCCTGCACATGTGGCTCCAGTTAATGTGAATGTGAGCCTCTCTGGAACATCTGTCATAGATTAGCAGTGAAGTGAAATAGGCAGTTCCTGTTCATACGTTCCAAAATAATCTGGCAGTGATTTTCCCGGCGAAGGATGAAAAGGGGGAGTGTTTATAGGTCAGGAACACGACACAAACCCAGCTCAGACTCGGCATGTGTCTTGTGTTTTACAAGACGCAAGTGACAAAGGCCCATACAGCGTGACGTGTGGAGAGCTTGACGAACTGTGGGCGTGGCCGAAGCAAACCGGGAGGAGGAGGAGGAGGAGGAGACAAAGACGCTGTCAGAAATGATGTAGAAACGGCAGATGAATGCAGGAAAGGCTGTGTTACGTTTCAACAATGTGACCTTTCTTTTATCCCTCAGATGTCGGGCTGCTATAAAAAACACAGCCAACCTTGACCATATTAGGGGGAAAAAAAGAAAGAAATAAGCATTTACTCCACAAAGCAAGTACACTTCTACAAACACTCTCATTTCAAACATGGCATCTGGCCTGCTGTGACAGAATGGAAAGACCCTCTGACTAAAAGCACCACAATCAATGAAACATGAAGAAACCCTCAGGTACAGAGGGAGGACGGCTTGTTATTCTGGGAAGCATGCTGTCATTCAAAGGCCATTCACATCAGGGGGAAAGTGCTTGGAAGGCAAATCAGTGTTTGTTAATGATACGGGTCAATTGTTTTGAGGACGTCTGGACCTCTGGACTCATCTGTACCCTCTTCAGTCACCCTTGCTAGAGGTTCTGTATTCCAGAATGCTCTGTCCTTGCTGATCAATTAAGATTAGCCATTTTTGCTTCGAGTAATATAATCCGCTCTTCGATGGAAAATCCTGTTTACACTTTGTTCTGAATATCAAAAAGCTGACATTGCAGATGGAGGCAAAGTCGTTTCACTATCTGTAAAAAAAAAAAAGCACTGCTAGCTATCTGCTATTTTCCCTGCAGCTACTGTATACTGTACTGTGTCCCATACAATACAGCCTAAACGCAGTATCTACCAGATATTGATTCCTGAGCAGATACAGCACATGTGTTGTGATGCTTTGCTCGGTCTGTGTATGTGAGATTATCCGCGTCACATACCCAAAACCAAGAGAGTGAACTCTTCCAGCAAGCTGAGGTGGGACTGAGAGTCGTTTTTAAAGTCCATGCTTCTACAATGGTGAGACGCACTGTGCACAGCCCTACACCTAACTGACAAATGCTTCAAATATCTGCCAAATTCTGACCATATGTGTCACATGTGTTCCAAAAACAAATATTTGCGAAGCTTAGAATGTGTGCCACAGCATAATGCGCGTCATTAGACGATCAAAACAAAGCCTTAATGTATGGTAACTAGACGTCAAATAGCAGGATGTCTATTGGGTTTGCGGGAATGTCAGAAGTCTGGTCGTGGATGTGTGTGGGAGTGTGATTCAGGCACAAACACACCAAGATGTCACTTCATAACCTCCGACTCCAGAGGCTCCTGTCATCTTCACATATCAGAGATCCTCTGCTTCCCTGGCAGACATACTAAATATAGAATGGGGACAGCATTTCTGTTTGGAGCATTGCTCTCTTTATCTGCATCTAAAGCTTAGTTTATACTTGCCATAGGGCAGCGGGTGTGAGGACGTGTACACAAGACACGCTGTCATCGCGACAGGCTCCAAACGTCTCTAAAATATCTGGAACTACGGCACTGTGACGACCACAGGCGCGAAGGGAAGACGGGCCGAGCGGATTTTCCTTAACAAACCGCTGTACAAGAATCACGTGGTGCGGGATTCTTGAGGTGGACTTATGGAAGAAGTCAAATGCAAGCTGTAGCGAAACCTGGTTTTCAGGTCAGACATATCTTTTACTACTTTAATATAGTCTATGTATGACCTTTCTGAAGCACCATTATATAAAATTCCTTTATCCTCAGCTGGCACAGTGACAGCACATTTCTAAAATGATAAACAACACATCAGTGCTATTGTAGGGCTTCTTCTTCTTCTTCAGACATTATTCCAGTAACATGCTACTCATTCACTCCTTCCCTATTCACATTTCTTTGTATTACGCACCAACTCTAAATGGGTCCTTGTGTGTTTTAGGGTGTGTGCGTTGTCTGCAGATGTTTGGACCGTGTCGCCTCACAAGTGTAAACAAGGCTTAATACTGGCATGAGTGCACCGCACGGCCATCTTCTCTCTGCCTGACACATAAAGCACAGAAATGCAACGAGCCTGCTGCAGTCCCATGGTCACTCGCAGTGCATCGTCTTCCAAGATGATTCTCAAGCAAAAAAAATAAAAAAACAAGACTCCAGCGATTTGGACGAAGCCACTCGTTCTTTCCAATCACAGTCCTGTCAAGTGACTTACACTGTGTTATTACTTCATGTGCAGTCATTTTTAAATTCTCTCATTCAGAGTCATTTAATCTTGACACAAGGGCAGATGGGTAATCCATCACGGGTCTCCTTTACCTGGCCCAGTCCACCCCCAGCACCACGCTCTCTCACCAAGTAGCATTATTCGACCTTATTCCGCGTCTCACTTTGTATTGGCAGGGAGCAATGGAGCTCTCTGTGGCAATTAATTGTGCTACTTATCTGTAATGTGAACAGTGGATATTACATCTCCCACAGATATCACATTAAGCATGTCTCCTGACTTGCGAGGCCAACGCCAAATAAAAAAAAAAAAGGAGGAAATGAGCCCCTATTAATAGCTATTGATTTTTTTATAATAAAACAGCCACTTCCTCTCTTTACTTGGCCTCAGTGTTGATCTTGAATTAATACAGGCAATAACTTCAAGGAAATGCCCTCCGGTTTAAAACAGCAGAGCAGTGTAGCCATAAAAAAACAACAAAAAAACCCAATATATATATCTTTGCTCTTCTGGTCAGCTGGTAGATATCCTGGTGTGACAGAGGCATGGCCCAGGATGCATCTGTACTAAACAGTCAGTCGTTTTTTAAGCTTCAACAGTTTTTATGCATTCACATCGTGTAACAAGACAGGGGAAGGAGAAAATGCCTCGCCATAGCAACAAGAAGTCATTTAATACTCTCATTTAATACACGCGTAGACTGATGGTTATTTTAAGAAATCATATTTACGAGTGAACTAATGGATTTTGTGCAAATAAAAGTGCAGTGTTCTGCTCTCACACTGCAAAGTGCTGTCTCAACCGTGCAGTCTACGAATTCTTTGTGATGTCATTATCATTTCATAATTATCACAATCAGTACATCGGGGATGTTTAGTAAATCCACATGGAAAGCTACGGCAGCGTCTCCGTACGCAGCGCCCGGTGCCGAGTCAGCCCTCTGCTTAACCCGAGGATGAGCTGCCGTCACCACTGAGAGCACACTCACGATTCACTGTTAAACAAACATAACCCCACACTTAATGTATGCAGGTCCACAGAATCGGTCGATTATTCCGTTATTCAATACGTTGATCTTGTTCAGGGGGTCAGAAGAGGCTGGAGCCTCTCTGCACAACGCACTGAACCACAGGTCAACACGAAATGGAAGTAAAACTATAATGGGGATGCATTTACAATCCGTACATCACAACTCCCTTTAAGCCTGAGTGAGTAACATTATCGGATGAAACATTTAAACACAACACCTGATGGTGTCTTGGTTTCCCTCTACAAAGCACAACATTTGGACCTGAGCTGCCAGCTCTTGATTGCACTATTCCACAAAAGGCCACTCTGTTCTCTGACTTCAGCTTCCATGTTTCCAAACTTCTTAAAACAAAAACAAAAAAAACAGTATTCAGAGACTCAACTCAAACTGTAAACTCCCTTTCTAAAAGCTTAGTTTAACCCAGTTACACCCAGCTAAGGGAGTTTTTTTTCTTCTTTTTTTCAACGTAGATGACGAGACAGCAGTGGGGAGTGTGGAAGCTCTTACTGGAAGTCATTTTTTTTACACACGCTCTTCTTGCAGTGCTGCACTAACTTCCAGTCAGTGTAGCCACAGTGGAATAAAACAAACCTCTATCCAAGTCTGTACCTGGAATCTGCTCCAGGCTCTGATAATCACAGCTGTGCTGGAATCATCAGTAGTAGTAGTGGTGGTGAGACGGTGACTCACAGTAATAGTAAGAGAAGCTTTTTGTTCACGATCACAAGAGAGACACTTAACAATTAAACAGTTTGCAGCAGCTCCATTTCAAATGAAACTAACTTATCCATATAATAGTATCATTAAAACTTTAAAATGTATTCTAAATGAGTCTAATTGCCTTTGTTGGACTGTTTATCTGCAGCCTTTTAATGCCAATCCATGCACATACACTGTAGGCATGAGGCCAATACATCTGGATGGCAGATTTAAAGGGAGGGGTCAGGTGAACTTTTATCCCCTCCTCTTATTTTATTTTTTATTCTAAACCATTTTTGAGAGAAGAAGAGCTATCTGGTGTGTGTGTGTGTGTTTTTTTTACAAAGGTGGCGTTGACCTGAAGCTTTTCCATGTATCACATACAGTACATATAAATATCAAATCCTTAACACATGCGCGTTATTAAGTGCAAGAGACTCCAGAAAATAAAGGGGGGAGAAAAAAAAAATGTATTCTGACATCATCCTAAATGTGGGCTGAAAACATTTAGGCAGACGTGTTAAACAATGACATGTACAATCCTAACAATGAGAGTGTGTAGTCGCCGCAGAGATTATCATCACAGACGAATAATATGCACCGCTGCTTCTTTATTTTGTTGTTTTGTTTTTTTGTTATAGATGAATTAATAATCTTTCAAGGGAGAAGGGGAAGTGACTTACCCAGAAACAAAGAGCGAAATGTTGCAGACATCGTGGCTGGAAATCCCACACATGCAACGGGAGCTGGAAACAATGCGCTCAGTCGCACCACCTTCACATTCACACAGAATGACCTAAGTGCGGGGACAACGGAGCGGCACCATCGGCCGATCGATGCGCGAAATCACCGAGAAATAAATCTTCATTGAACACGTGAGTCCAAGGACATCATCATATGTGTTGCACACGCCCCGACCCCCAAAAAACAACCTAAACCTCCCGCTGCGAAGAAGCGTGACTCTGTCTCTTCATCGTCATTCTCGTCGCGCGCTTCACTTGGCGTCAAATCAAAGTTCCTGGCTCTGTGTCTGGCTCTAGCGTGGGACGTGTTGTCTCAGGGTCTCCACTGTCTCCTGTCTCCTCAGCAGTCTCTCCTCCTTCCCTCCTCTGCTGCACAAAATGCCAGAGAGGAGGAGGAGGAGAAGGAGGAGGAGGGATAGGTGGATGATGAAAGGGGGGTGGGGGTGGGTTGGGGGGATGCTGAAGGATGGAGACCTCTAGAGTCTGAAGTTCTCTTCCACACGCGACCACAGCTGGTTCAGGAGTGTGTGAGTCAGCGTGATAAGCTGATGTGTAAGATGATCTCTTTGATATGAACAGATTTAAACAGGGCCTTTAAAAAAAGATAGATTTATATGTACATATATATTACAGGATTAAAGTAAGTGACAGTGGCGTGCACAGACATTTCAGGGGCAGGAAACAAAGGCACCATAATAATGAATTGGGAAATACCACTACTACTACTACTACTAAAAATAATAGTCATCATACAGAATTGCACTTTATATGCATATTTAATTGCGGATTGATGCTAATTATTAACCGTTTAACACCCAACCCTCAACATCACTGCCTGGATTTGTTTTGTGTGTGCTAAATTTAACCATAAAAGGACCAGAGAATGTTCTGGAACTAAGTGCTTTTGGCCATTTCTTCCAGAATAGCTTCCAATATCTGGCAGTTATTTACAATTTACTGCATGCTAAAATACTGTTTTAACGATTTAAAATGATGGTTTATTTAGTTTCTTTGTCTCTCAATGTGCAAAAAACACACGACAAAGACGCTGATTCTCCGGCTTCCGGAAACAGCGCGAGTGAAATGACCGTAATAACCAAACGTTGGCTTTGACGTGCAACTTCTCAGCTTTGAGAAACCATTGAAATGTTCCCGATAGCACAAAACGTCGCGTAACCACAGTAACGCAAAGTGCGCTTGTGCAAACGCGTCGTCCGCGATGTGCCGTTGGTTATAAAAGGTCACTAAAGATCTATTTGAAATGGGCAGGTGCTTGAGCGTCACCTGTGTGGATCATCTGTCCATGTCGACACATGCCGATGTTTTATGTTTAACAAATAAAAAATGTGTCATTAAACATCTGTTGTTATTTTTTTCCAGTCTAGCAGCTTCTCAGTCTATCAATCTCTTCAAAGCGGCCTCACTAGATTCGTGCCTGCACTGACTTTGGACATGATATTTTACATGAGCAGCATGGTTCAAGTTAGGTAAACAAACAAAAATCCTGCTGTGTGCTGATGGCTGCTGTCTCGCCTTAAGACAAATGAATCCGCCTCTTCTGTGTCTCAAAAATCTACAGAAATAACAAAAAAGGATTTTCACTGGCCGGCATCCACTCTACTTTCTCGCTCTCTCTCTCTGCCCGCTCTTCAGCAGCCTTCCACCATTTCTTTCTGTTCCAGTGAGTAAATAGCTTGAAACAATGTCTCTGAAGCCAAAGTGGCCATGCACACACATAAATTATATGTCTCTCTTGATCGGCAGTTGATCGGACACAGGGGGTCCTGCAAATACACAACATAAGTGCAGATGTTGCAAGAGGCTGAGTAGATCCAGTCTTTATTATATTATATTAACTGATGACACAATACTATTTAATATAACAATTAAACCAGGGGTGTCAAACTCACTATTTGATCTCAAGTGGGCCGGACCAGTAAAATAATAGCATTATAACCTATGAACGGCAACATTTTCCCCTTTGTTTTACATTTAATGAATTATCTTTTTACAAAACATATTATGAACGACCTGAAATTTCAACATTATGTACGTTTGACACCCCTGAATTATAACAAATTCAATGCATTTTAAGCTCCTTATTTGAACAACTTACTGAATTAGGTGTTATGTTTTTAAGTATACATACAACCCACCCAGATAAACATATCTGTCTTATTTGCCGAATGACGAGTAACAGTCAACAAGGTGAATACTGACGATACATCAGATAATGATAACACACATCTTTAGCCATTTGTTTGAGTTCCTCTCTTTTTCTTTTTATATTTCCACCTGAATTTTAAATAAATCGTACCCGTCCAATCAATTACAAAATACTGCTCCTCACCTTTGAGACCTTTCAGATCTCCTCCACACTTCCACTCCTGCCCGCACCCTCAGCTCCTCCTCCTCCTCCATCCACCTCACTGTTCCTCCTGTGGCTGAATGCTCTGGAATCCTCTCCCTCCTGACCTCCGCAACACTGACTCCCCAAACTAAAAACTCCCCTGTTCTCACGTTGCGCCGTCCAGTTTTATCCTCTTTTATTTTATTGTATGTGCTCGCATTTTATGTACGGTGACCTTGAGTGTCGAGAAAGGCGCCGACAAATAAAATGTATTATTATTTAATAATAAACATTACAGTGTGCTCCTCTCCAGAGCTGATTTCATACTCAAGTTTTAGTGTCTGTCTGATAACAGTCAGAATCACTGGGCTGGATATTGGAAACAGAAAGATGTGTTAAACATGATATGATCCATAAACCCTCAATAACACAAGAACTGCTGAACTAAGAAAATGCTGTAAAGAAAGATGTGTGTCATGTGACTAGAACATATGAAAAACAGATTATTTACAGCTCAGTTTAAAAAAAAAAGAAAAAAGAAAGGATCTGATATCTATAAGTCTTCTATCAGTATAGGTATACTTAGGGATGTGAAATTGATTTGGACTTAAAAGTGTTATGGAGCCATCTCCTCTCCGTAGAAGTTGGTATTCACAGAAGTCAGCGAAACGCGACATCGTAAAGCACAAACTCACGCAGCACCTGCAACAGATCAGACACCAACAGCTGATTGAGAAAAGCACAGGCATTCCATCGATGTTCCAAGGATCTCCTACAGAAGTGGAGACAAAGTGAGCAGCAGCACAACGATCACGACCGCTCATATACAAAAGGTATAAACGGATGACAACAACAGCGGCGGTGAAATGAGGCCACGCTGGTTGATGGTCGTGATTTCATGAGAGCTCGCTCGTCTCGCACGCAGTTCAGATTCAGTGCCATGGGAGGCAACCTGTCTGCGTTTGGTGTCTCGGCCTCGGCGTGTGATATAGCATCACAATGCAGATGGTCTCGCAGATGGTTGATATTTATACCATGGGGCCTTGAAAAGTCGCTAGTGTGGAAACTGCTCTTTCCCCCTGATTAGTTGCACATCGCTGAGAGCGCAGCAAACTCCTCACAGCCGCTTCTCAGTGCCATGAAAACACACGGCCAGCTGTGAAAAGTCTAATTATTGTTATATTCAGCAGAAATATGATATTGTTTGAGAATGAATATCACGTCTTGTGTGGGGGTGCCCCTCCCTGAGACGACGACGGACGATGTGTGTGTGTGTTTGTGTGTTTGTCCCTCTTCTCCCACATAAAAATGCAATCCTCCTAAGTGTAAGGTCCATGATTTTTGAAAAACAAAACTCCCAGACACACCACGCACACCCTGGCATTTTAATGCGCACCTTTGACTTATGTACTTTAAGTGGATTTGCAATTTAAATGGGAGCAACAACATGTCGCTCGGGCCTCCTGACAGAGAAGGGGAGTGTTCCCATCTGCCCGAACAGTTGTATCTCCCTCATAATGACATCACAGGGATGTGCCGGTGTTTTGTCACCCTGCAAACACACACGAGTACGCTGGGATGTCACGCTTTGGATATCCCGCTCTCCTGAACATGGGGAGAGATCTTTGGATTGTTTAAAGGATTCTTGAGTAACAACAAAGACGTAGAGGAGAAAAAGTGTCTTTTTTGTTGAGGCCTCTCTATATTTAGCGACCTGTTCGACGCTGTGAAGCAGATCCTTTATAATTGAATAAGGGGTGGTGTCGGTGCCGTCTGAGATTTATGACGAGCATCTTAAGGCAACGCTGGCCACTCGGCTTATTGATCCAAATTGGATGTCAGTAAAGCTCGTTTCCTCCAGGGCCACCACCTAAGGAACATTGAAATTAACAGATTTGTCTTAAGCCAGTAAAATGAAAAAAATCCAGGTAAGAGAGATGATTATTCTATTTAAATATACAGCTCAAGTGTAGGAACCACACACTTAAAAAGCCTATATAGTGAGACTCGTATATAATATAGCCAGAGATATCTTTGAGAGGAAAGTTATTGATAAACAGAATACATTAAGCTGCGAGATCAACAACGCTCTAAATCTGTCTTACTTCTATTTTAAATTCCATTTGATTGCGCAAGAGTTGATTGAAAATCTCAAAATGTGATCTAACACTTGTCACTACCCATCTCGTGGAACTTCCTGTTCCACGGCCTTGAGTACACTCGTTTCCTAAAGTTCACAAGTGAATGTTCCTCTTTTTTTATTTATGAGCCTTTCACGGGGAACACAAGACGAGGGCGGAGCATGAAAACATGATATCGTGTTCTAATTAAAAAACGGGCCAGACGACAAAGTCACACCCGAGACGCTTAACATTCTGCCGCTATCAGCCCTGTCTGTAAGTAACTGAATGTGCTGAATGGGCACATGATTGAATGAACGAGTGAACAAATTCATCTGGCAAAGCAAGAGTAAATAGCTGAATGAAGCAAACATACATGATGTGCCATTTGGAGAAGTGAAACAAGACTGATTGGTTGTTTATCTCAAACCATATGACTCTGACTTTGGGAAAGGTAATAAAGCTAAATTGAAGCCTGCTCCAATCCTGGATAAACACATCAATCACATCTGGATATAATTTCCCCCCACATTAGAATCTGTTTTCTATAACGCCGGCATTTTCCACACCAACAGATACAGGAAGACGGTGCATCCCCGCCTGTCAGAGACCAGAAAAGAAAAATGTAAAACATTTGTAATGACAGTGGGTTGTTTGGTCTGTTTAGATGTGTTTTTTCCATTTGTTAGTCGGTATAAGAGATAATGCTGTCACCATCAAGCTGTCATATGTAACCTGTAAACAATGATCAGTTTGAAAGTGCACATTATGTACATCTATGATGAATTATCACGTCCTTATCCTACTCATCGTAAAGTCATACTAGGAATACCCAAACCCGAGTATAAATTCAATCTTCTGGCTCAATTTATTCCATGGAAACACGTCATTTCTGACAAATGTGCTCACACAAAATGAGATAATGTGTGACAGTTGTATAACTCAACCCCTCCAAGCACAGGTAAGTGACTTAAAGCAAAAATAAGAAAACAACCCCGATGCTCATTACGGGGTCATCTGAGTGGCCTTTGTGTGGAGCGCAGATGCGACTCTGAACGAGGGAAATTAACTGATTAGCCTGAGGTTTTAACGTCATTTGAATGCCGCCTTTGTCATTGATCACATTTCCTCCTCAGGTTTATTGACACGGGACTGAGCACTGTTATTGTTTAGCAAACAAACGAGGCCAGCTTGATTGAGGAACGGAGGAGTGGAAGGGCGCGAGGGAGGGGCAGGTGAAGTGCTGCTTTTGTTGGATTTGGATATTTTTTTTTTTTTTTTGCCCCCTCCAGCCCAATTTTTGTCCACTAACCACAACTATTACTAAAGCTGCCCTCTGCCTTGATTAAGTGGTCTCAATTCTGGTCACTGAGGAGTGACTGATGTGAGCCATATGGCGGTGAAGAGGCCGCGTAAATCAGCAGACGCTTTGCATCATAGCGTATGTCAGGTGTGGGGGTGTAGCTGGGGGCATCCATCTTCAACAAGTCCGCATTCATCACTCAAGGAAATGACCGAGCTGTTGGAAAATAACACTAAAGGGCAACATAGGATCTAATTCTGCAGCAGATTAACATAGTAGCACAATTCTGCACAAATAGACACCGGTACTTCTTATCTGCTCGTTACTGATGAGCAACTGCATGTGTGTGTGTGTGTGTGTGTGTAGTTGTTATTCTGGTCCTAATGATGCAGAACCTAATTTCTGAGGAGCTCTTTAAGTTTACGGCTAAGATTTGATTTGTGTTTCGATTATAAGGGTTAGGCATTGACTGGTTATGAATGACTGAAAGTCAGTGCAGTGTCCTAAGAGTATAGCTGCACAAACCTGTGTGTGTGTGTGTGTGTGTGTGTGTGTGTTAAGAGCTGAAGACATTTTGTGATGTCAAGGGTCTTTTGAGCAAACCTGTTCCATTTGTCTGTTAAATGACTGAGTGCTGCTTCTCTCTCAGCCAAGGTCGAATGTGTGATTGCATCTTTGAAAGGGTTATTTTGTACCAAATGATTTGTGGCTTAGCAAAAGCCAAGATGAGTTCATTTCAATGATGTAAATTATCTGATGTAAATAAAAGCAAAACAAAAAGGCTGAATAAAGTATCTACACATAGACATGCTGCATTAAAATGTATGTAAAATGTGTTACAATTAATATTTTAATATTAAACATAGCAGCAATATGGCAGAAAACTGGACTTTTCCTTTTTTTACAAAGGTTTACTGGTGCTTTGTTTTCATTGTATTTGTAATGACTTTGCGATTTGACTTGACCACTGAGCAGCAGACACTTGTGTAAACGTAGTGTTGAAGGAAAAGAGATTCCTGTTTCGAAGGTTCCTTTGAGGTTCTGCGTTTAACCTGGGTCATGTCAGCTTTTTAAACTGGAAATTGTAAGATACGAGGCGTCAGTCACACTTGTGTTCCCTCATATGTGTCATGGTTTATTTTCCTGTTAGATGTTTATTTTCCTCTAAATATGAAAAAAAAAATGAACATGTAGGAACATTTACAAAATTCACACCACGTTGTGCTGAAGTAGGCCAGAGACAAGCTTTTGAGACCATTAACTCCTCAGGAACATGTTTATAAATCAAGAGAGAAGTGGACTCATTTTCCAATAGAGTTCCATTTAAACTGTTGCCCCCTGGTGGCTAAGTACTCCTTCTGTCCTATTCCCCAGGCTTCACTTTTCAAACTATGACCATCTGATGCATGATTATCTTAAGTTGGATTATGTTGTGTTGCGTTTACTTTGAGTGTTTGCCTGAAAAATAATTATAATAATAATAATAATAATAAAACAAAGCAATATTGGTCACAGACAATGCCATACTACACCAAAGCCATGGCAATTTTCTAAAGCAGCTATGCGCAGAGGCACGACTGATGCAGTGTCCAGTGAAGCAAAAATCATTTCTTAACCATAGAAGAGTGACATAGAAATGAAAAGCTCAGCACAAAGCAACTATATTAACATGGACCATGTGACATGCAAGCACAAACAAACACACATGTGCACACCTAACCATGCAGGGCAGGGAATCCATTTGGCAGCGTACAGATGATCAAGAGGCCTCAAACATGCCCGACTGAGCCTGAGCCGTTCTGATAAACCATCAGTTTATCAGGATAAGGACCTCCACACACACACATACACACACACATGATTAGCATTCTCAGTAGGAAGCTGCTAATCACGCTGTGGAGACTTTAGGACCATCTGCAGGCGACGAGGATTTACACAGCTACACAAATCAATTGATCCACGCGTTCGTCTGTGGTCAAAAGTGGTATTTGGTTCCACACGAGCTGAATTTGCACAATGTGCACACAGCATGGGGTCGTTTATGACGTGATCACAGACACCAAGTAAGGGAAAAAGAAAAGATATTAGGTCAAAAATGCTGCTGTCAGCAAAGAGTTTGAATGATTAACACTGTCTCCCAACTCGCATGTTGTTGATAGATGGGATGTTACCGCAACAGATAATAAAAAAAACAAAGCAGCGGAGTATAAAAAGTTCCTTTCTGGTTAACGGCGTTGTGATTAATCACCTTTCTGCCTGTGAACACGAGCCTCCATCTCTGTTCTGACCTTTCAGGCCATGTACAGGTTTCATTTCTCACCAGAGTACAACTGCAACTACCTTTTATTCCTTCTGATGAAAGTGCAAAAGTAAGCACCAACATGCCGGTTTTATCCAGGCCAACCATATTGGGTAAATCAAATAACTTGAGTTTAATGCAGTGGAGGTGCTACTCCCAATGTCTGGCTCGATTCTCTGCCTCCTTCTTCACAGAAAAGTGTATTCATGGTCTTCTTAATTTGTCCCGATAGGATCTCGCCCACTGTGCACACAGCTTGGATGGGACAAGTCATGATGAGAGGAGTTCTATATAGGACTAACATTAGCTGGAGGAAAAAGTGGCACAAGTTACTGCACCGTCTCCTGGGAAGTCTGTCCTGCATTACAAGGTGGCAAGCACAGCCGCACGCACGCATGGTTTCCAATAACACAAGTAATGAATAGGATAATGGGGGCTTCAGTCGGCCTAATGTCAGTCATGTTTGAATCAAGCAAAGTGGCACTTGCTTGGAAACTATCACACTTGAGTAGATGCAAACACTCCAGAGACTGCGACAGAGAAAACACAATCAAAAGCAGCTACGAGCCCCGGGTCCTCTGGGATGCCTTACGGCTAACACAAAATAGAGATTGCATCAACCTCTTGCTGCAAAACAAGTTTGCTACTTTAATTTATTCAAATGAACAAAAAAGGACAAACACTAAGACGGTCACATTTGACATGTATGTACTTTTCTGGAGGACTTTTTCCCCCCTCATAATAAAGCGTTATATTTCCAATATGACCACACAGTCATGTTTTATTTATAGACAAACTCTAGCAGCTGTAGAAGTTGGGTGACATGAAATACACAGGAGGTGCATGGATACACACACACACACACTACTGATGTATAAAACCCCAATCAAGATACTCACTAAGCTCTTAAATCTGCCCTAACTGTAACCTATTTAAAAAAAGAAAATACACTGATCTCTGCTGCTCTTCATCATAATCCTGTACTGAACTATTCCCTGCTGCGTTTGTAGCTTTTTATACTCTATATCATATATATGTACATATGTATATATATATATATATATATATATATATATACATATGTTATTTCTGTATGTTCTTTTATTAATAGTTTCAAATTGCATCATAAATATATTCATAATGTGGATTATTTTTATCATTCCATATGCAAACAAACACTTTTATTTTGTGAAATGATGTGAAATATTAACATAAATATTATTATTTATTTACTTTTTCCACTTGACTGGCCCCTCCTGACCAAACTAGACACTCAGTGGCCCCCATGTCATTTCAGTTTGAGACCCTTGCTCTAAATTGTATTTGTTTTTAATCATTAATGAAATATTTTGCTGCATTTTCTCCCTGTGTGTGTGTGTGTGTGCGTGGGTTCTCTCCAGGAACTCTGGTTTCCTCCCACAGTCCAAAAACAGCAGAAACATGCAGAGGTTAACTGAACACTCTAAATTGCCTGTAGGTTTGAACGTGAGAGTGAACGATTGTTTGTCTCTGTGTTTGTGACCTGAACAGGGTGTGACCCCGTCTTTTGCCCTGTGTCAGCTGGAATTGTCTCCAATGACACATTACCCTCATTTGTAGGATAAAGCAGTGGACAATGAATGGATGAATAATGTCTGTGTATATTAAAGTGCTATACAAATACATTTGCTTTGGCTTGCTTGCTAATTTGTCCACCGTTCCTGCCGTGGTATCAGTAGTGTATGTAGATGTGTTCAGTAAATAATATATATTATGTGGTTAAGTATACATTTACGCCAATTACAGCACATTTGGTGTGTAAAATTTACACTTTAAGAGCTTATGTTGTATCCTATATCATTATATCTAGTCACATCTTTTCATTGGGCTAATGTAGAAGGGGCAGCACAATGATGAGCAAAATTACGTTATTTGTCCTTCTTTTTGCAGTCTGGTGCAATGTATGCGAAACATGCTTCACACATAACATAATGGTGTTGAAACTTAAGGTTAAGCTGAAAAACGAATTAAAAAGGGATAAAGGTCCAACAGGAGCAAACTGTGGCATTGTGCACCCAAACTACAATTGTGATTATTAGATTTAGGATCAGGTAAGAACAGGGTAAGGGCAAAAGAAGCAAGGGTAATGGAGTAGCTATGCATGTGGATTACAGTGTGAGCCGAGTAATATAATATAATAGTCATCTGAGAGTGATATAATAAGAAAAATAAAAGGATAAAAGCGATATCGTAAAGCACTACAGCTGGACTTGAGTGGTACTTGTCAGTTTATAGAGGGTGCAGGACACTTTTTTGGAAGAGGCCATCCTTTCTGACGTCCTCTCAATAAACCATGAGTTTAATCTTCTGTTCCTGATGGATGAAAGTATCCTGGCAACTAACTTGTTAGCCCATTTATTTTTGAGCATCAATTATTGATAGTGAGTTCATAGTTCTAATTCAAAATATTGGCTCCAAGAATGATAATATAATATACAAATGAGCCTTTTAAAATGTACAGTCTCAGTTCTTTATATATATATATATATACATATACATATATATGTATATATATATGTGTGTGTGTATATATATATATATATATATATACATATATATACATATATACATATGTATATATATATATACATATATACATATATATACATATATACATAAATATACATATATATATATATATATATACACACACACATGCATGAAGACTATTAGCTAAAGTAGTTAACATGGAATTCCCATATCCTCCAAGGTGTAAACAGGCTGGTTTGTGTCTGAATTAACTTTAAATTGTATTATATTACTGTGAGTGTCTGTGGAGTAGACACACATTTTACATTTCAGTCTGATTCAAGCATCACAACAGACTCAGTCTCTGTGGTCTTAAGTGGTTTTTGTCTAAATGTTCCTCTGATCCCACAACCTGGCAACCCAATCATTGTCTTTATACACACACAATACACCAAATTGCACAGACAAATGACGGTCGGTTCAGATGCAGAACACTGCACTGTCTGTGTGTTACTGCGTAGTCGAGCAGATATGTGACTGCGCCTTGCATCGGCCCAAGAGACGGACGGTCTCGTGTGCTTGAAAGTGCTATTTACTCACCGGTGAAAGAAAGCCTGCGTGACATATTCTCACATGTAATAAGCCTGGACACCGAACTGGGGTTTTATAAGAAACAAATTACAACCTAGCATGCAGCTGTCACTTTGCCTTTGTCAGGATGGCCACCCACTAAATATCACCTGGCTCATTACTGTATAGAGCGCTACGGTTGCTGCACATGGAGAAAAAAAACAAAACCCTGTTCTGTTTGAAAATAAGGGTACACATTAGATATTTGTGTGTGCTGTGATTCAGAATCTGAATCTGAATCATGTGTGTTCCATGCATGCAGTGCGATGTCCACAAATAATCTATTACCCTGATACAGGAAATGTCAGGCCTACTCTCCTCTAGAAAATCGTGGAAGTCACTTTTACTGAATGTAAACCCACTAGATAAGTTTAAACAAGGTATTTCTTTTGTGCACGAAATGCCTCGTAGGCATAGTTGCCATTTACGCATGGCTGCACTGGTCTGCACCATGGAGGGGCTTCGTAGGAGGATAACAGGGCTGTATTTAATGCTTCTAACGCGGGTGTTCATTAAAGAAGTAAACAAGGACCTTAAGTGGATTAAAACACTATGTTTTCTAGCTCTGCTTCAGTGTGTGTGTGTGTGTGTGTGTTCACACGCGACACATTCCACTCTGATCTGAGCACGTTCTGCAGTTTCACTGGCGAACGCAAATCCTGCATTCTGACTCACGTAACACTGACTGATTTGTGGCCCCACAAAATGAAGTCATTGGGCCGATGCCAGCTGTGCAGCCTCTCTGTCCTCTCATTCTGTCACATCCCCTCTCGTATTACATCTTCGCTCTTTCATAACCGCCGCTCGCTCCATCTCTGCTCCTTCACTGTTGGTGAAGTCATTCACCGCTGTGGTGTGTGTGTGTGTAATCATTGAGGTTGAGTCTATGCGCCTTCAGTCTTGATGAATATCTCTGGTTAGTGCCATGGAAAACCCCCCCCAGATGTTCATTTTTGAGTCTCTTGAGTCTCCAACCACCGCACTAGTGAGAGGCAAGCTCACAGATCCTTGCAGGGGGTTCAACACCAGACATGTAAAAAGTGGGAATAGAGTATGCAAAACACATAGGCAGTGGTTATGGCTTTAAAAATGGGAAAAGAAAAATAAGGTTTTCTCACATCCTGCATGCAGTAACCTTGACAACACAGTTAACTTAAGCGTTGAAAACGAGTGGCAAAATGACCTCTGCGCCGCCTTCAAAATTCAGATTCATATGGCTGTCATAATTATAGATGTCAGGTTCCTCACTAAAAATAACTCTCTAGATGCAAATCAGTTATTCTTATTAGTATTATTATTATTGTTCTTACTATTCTCACACATGAGAGAGAAGCACTTTCACTGTTTGAGTTACACAGGTCTGGAATCCCAGCTGACAAATGGCATATCGACGACATATCGTCCTCATGTCTTTGTCTCCAAGTGTCCCAGAAACAATATCAAGGCAATCGAGATCAGAGATCTGAGGATTGTTTTTTTTTTTAAATCAAACGATAAGCAGCTGAAGGGGCGGGAGGTTGTTATTTTTCCTCTCTCCACTGGTTTGTTGGGAAGTGAGTGAGCGGTCAAAGAAGAAAAAAAACAGACACAGTGGAAACAGAGAGCGTCTTGTAGTTTTCAGGAGAGCGAGAAGGAAATGATAGTCAAACAAAACTGAGAAGACAAATGTTTGATTAGGAAGAGAGGAGAACACGGAGGGAGAGAGAGAGAGAAAGAGGGGGCAGAGCTGCGTCTGTGGAGGCTCTCAGCTTGTGGTGCTTGCCGAGTGTAGCGAGGGTGGGTAGGGGGTTGTTTGGGGGTGGGTTGGTGGTGGGCGGTTCTACCTGCATTAGCACTGCAATGTCAGTGAGGACTAGTGTAGCTCTATCACTCACTACATGCATGAAAATGTGCACAGCTCCAGCATTAACAACCCAGCAAGCCTGTTCACGAACTGAATGTCAGCAAAGCCAAATTAAAAATTGACATTTTAAAATAAAAACAACGGCCGTATACAATAAGTCTATATGTTGCCATTAATATCCATCTCACCGGTGTATTTCCTTTTTCCTCTGCAGCCATCTTCTGCATGTTACAGTGCACCCGGAAAAAAAGAAGACAGAAGGGTCTTGTGATTTATCAGCACATAAACAAGGGGGTGGACGAGGGGGGAAGAAAGAGGGGGCAATGCGTGGATGCCATGTCAGCACATAAAGCAACAGTGCAGGGGGGCAGCATGCTCACATGTGAAAAATAAAGGTTTAAGGCCAAGCACTAGCTGTTAAAAATAGCTGCCCTCTCTGGCACTTTTCTATACCTTCCAGCAGTTCTCCACCTAATAATAGTAAATATACACACATAGCTCAGGGCCACTACAAACACAGTGAGGAGTGGCAGACTGGCACGCCTGGAGGATGGATGCACTAGGTTATGGTAATGCTTTTGGAAGACAAGTTTCCTCCTCAGGACATACTGCTCACTTTACTCTCTCCCTTAGCCCTGTTTAATGAGCTCCAGCAGACAGATATGAAGCACGTGGAGAGGAAGCTGAGGGCTACGATGATCAGGTGATGTATTGCTCGCTTGTCCACAACAAAACAAGAAGCATTTTCAGACCACGCCATAAAATACACAGACATTAGACTTCACACCTCGGGGCAGGTTGAACGTCACGGGGGCCAGGCTGAGTCAAGGAACACACTTTTAGTGGGAAGCATGTGTGAACGTTCAATGGTTCCGCTATGGTGGTAATGTCATGGTCAAGGCTGTTCAACAAAAGATGGATGCTTCCCTCCACATTGGAGTTATACTAAATAGATCTTCTATATTCATTCAAAAAACATCCCTCACTTGAAATAAGTCCACAACCATTATACTTGCAGATCATTCTGGTACAGCGCAGGATAAAAACTCAATCTTAGTGATTTTACATATCTGGCCACTGTGGCGGAATCTCCCCCTGTCACTTGCTGTTTGTGATTGGTGAGTACACAGTGTGTGTTTTCCCCTGTCACGCAGAACAACAGGGGAAAATACAAGAGTTGTGCTTGAAGGAGCACACTTCTTTTTTTTCCCCTGGTTGAACCTGGGAGCTGCTTGTTGAACTGAGAGTGACTTTTTGTGTGATTCAGCAAACAAATTACTCAAAATGTGAAAAAAAAAAAAGAAAACTGCAAGACCTCCTGTGGACATAAAAAACTGATGAGAGCAGACAAATAGTGTGGGCTCCTGCGACTCTTGAAGAGGGTCATCATTCAAGCACGGCAGATGAAATTCAGGAGGCAATGGAAAACAAATGCAGTCTGTTGTCTGCAGTATGATTTCTAATTTGCTTCTCGCCACGGCGACGCAAAAAGCGACAGTGTTGCAAAACAAAACATCCATAAGTGTAAATTTGTTGGCCCGTGCAACCGCGAGGCTGTTGTTGACAGCGTGCGGGTCATGAATTGGAAACGCTGGCAGCATTACTCATGCTTCCACAAAAGAAAAAAAAATATCTCTATTCAAGTCTTGAATCAAAATGGCACAGGACAGGGCTGCCGCTGTGACTCATTTACGCGAAGAGTCGCCCCCCCCGATGGTCAGTCAAGAGAATACACATTTCACATTGGTCTTGTCCATTTTCATGTACAATCTGTGCTGTAAAATAAAAAAAAACCAAACACCTCCAACGATACAATCAAACCAAACAATCACTCGATGAATTGGTTTGAAGCTTTTTTTCAGGTCCCATAACAAGTGTAATAGCATAAAACTTTGTTTTGTAAAGTGTAAAAGTTGCTTATTGTTTACAATGAAGGGTAGATTGATTATATATTACATATTTCTATGTTCTAACTAGGGATGGGAATCCAGAACCGGTTCTTCTTCAGAACCGGTGCACAGTCAATCAATTCCTCGGAATGCCTGCTTAATTATTCCGCTTATCAGTTCCGCTCATTGCAAATGCGTCATATCTTCACACACGCACTGCGTTGTTTTGGTTCAGAATGCAGCAAACAGGGCGCCGAGGCAGAAGCGCTCTTAAGTGTGGTTATATTTCTCGCGAAAAGATGACAAGACTCTTGCAACACTTGTAAAGTTTCCATTTCGTCTAAAATGCAGAAACATTTGGCCACACAGCATGCAATTCATTTGCAGGACTGTCGCGTGTTTGATACACTGTTACTTAGCGCCAAGTCAAGCAGCAGCGGAGCCATCTGTTATTAATGCCAAAGGTAACTTTCAACTCTCCGGGCAGGACAGGCCCTGTCTACTTAGTTAATGTGAGCGCCATTTCATTGTGTAAACTTTTACTATACCAATAATCTCCATTGTCATTGTCAATCAAATTTAGATAATGATGATGAAAGTAAAGAGAGTTAATACAAACAAACAAATTTGTACTTATTCCCTCACCCAATGAGAATCGTTAAGAGAATCGATAAGGAATCGGATCGATAAGGAATATCGATAATGGAATCGGAATCGTTAAATTCTTATCAATTCCCATAGTTCTAACACACATAGTGCACCCTTTAAAAATGTACTTCCCTAAAATATGTGATGATACATTGATTGAACCCTATCATTTTCTTTTTAAATCCCAAATGGTCGAGGCATAATCCGGTGAATTCAGGAGCCTAATTGGATATTTAAATGGCCCAGAATTGCGGAATATTAAATACCAGCTCTGTCAAATTCTATTGCGAGAAAAGGGGTCAAGTGGAAAAGCCATCAATGACACACACGCCTACTGGGGCCTTGGAAGTGATTTTTCATATATCACTTACCCCCATGCCAAAATGTGGTCAGTCACCAGAGCCAATATTAATGACGGAGCTTAAACTCCGTATCAAATATGAGAAGCAAGGCTCTCAATGTCCAAATATAGACACTGAGGATTGTAACACGGATCCTAGAAACTAATTAAAGCTGTCTGGGTGCGATGCAAGCACCGGAGTCAGCTGCCGTAACTTCAATATACTGCGAGTGAGCATCTTCAAGCTTGATTTGAAGATGCTCGGATCTGAACAAACAAAGACACAACAACAACATACCTGTGTCCACTTTGTTCTACTGGCATCTGAGAAGAAAGTAACGCAGGGGTTGGAATCCTCCGGCTTACAGGTCCACCTATGGCCCACAAGACAACACGACCTTGCCTGCAAAACAAAAACAAACACAAAATCAATAGAATATTATTTCTGTTTCTGCAATAAAGAAGGAAAAAAAAAAGGAAATTAATATAAAATAGCATACTAACACCTCTTTCAGTAGCTACTGAAAGCTAGTAGATACTTTTCTGTAGCTGCCCCTAAACTTTGGAAAGAGTTACCCATGGAAATTAAATCTGAGAGCCACTTAAAGAGCCACCTCTTCTCCTTGGCCTTCACTTCAGGATAAGAATAGTCAACCCGGACACTACTCTGTAGTTTGTACCATTTTATTATTTTATTATGTCACTATTTTACTGTTTCACTTCTATTGTTATTGATTTTATGTTTTGCACCTTCTATGTTGCTGTGCCATTACAACTGTAAAAGCACTTGGTTGTTGTTTTTTTTTAAATGTGCTCTAGAAATAAAGTTGACTAAATATGTTATAATTATATGTAACTGTGTAGAGAGAATTTTGTCAAGTGTTCGGGGTCTAATTAGTGACACACACTCACACGGTTCAAATGGTGGAGCTGCAGATGTGATGGCATTTGTGGACTGAAAGGACTGAAAGAGGCGTGTTCTTTATCTACAGGAAACCACTCAACAGCTGCTACACGTCTTCATAGCAGCAGGAATATTTCCATAATATCACATTATGGTTCCAGCACATAGGACAATTACCCGCTCACATGCTCAAATCCTTTTCCCCAGAGTATCTTCATATGGGCACACATATTGCGTAAAAAAAAATTGACATTTCAGCCCGTGAGAAAGTTTTGGAGTGACATCTGTGGATATTATCCTCTCGCATACAGCAGCTCCAGACAACTGTCCAGGATAATGTCCAGATTTTAGTGCACATTTTAAAGCAATGCAAGGGAAATGGACAAAGAAGAATAAAGACAAGTGCGTTTAACCTGTAGAGACGCACTTACGATGATGAGAAGGGGCCAATCTCAAGCATCATTACACCTCGAAAACAAGGTCAAATAGATGACAAACACTCCCCGATAAGTCCAGTGCTCTAGACGGTAGAATTTCTGTGCTTTCACAGGACATGATATACCTTAGCTTAAAGCTAAGAACCGGAAACCTCGCTGCTGAGGAGCTGCTTGAACCAGACAAACATTGTTCAGCTGTTTGTGCCACATAACTACTGTTCAGTGGAGGACTGAAGTCATACACAATATTGAAAAAATAGCAAAGAACAAGACATTTTCAGTTTTTATCCGTACCACAGAATAAATGAGAGAGTTTTTTGGGTGTGATAACAGCAGAATATCTGTCTTATAGAAAGTTATTTTTGGCTACAACATGTGCTTTGGACATCTGATGCCTCACTGAGGAGAAGCAGGTCCAGGCATCGCATAATGAGGTTTGTGTTTGTGTAAATAAAAGTTTGTAAAAAAAAAAGAAAGGCTTATTTTTGGAGTTGTGAAATCAGTGTAAACTCACAGCAACAATAAAGGACAGATACACAAAAACAAGTATCACATATATATGATCTAAACTTGGTATAACTTGGTAAGAATGATATAAAAACCTGAAAAGGTCCTTGATAGACAAAAAGGTTCCCTTACTCCTCAAGTAAAGTGACTGAGCCAACATATTGCACCAATTCTCCAAGCTGTCCTTTCAAAAATGCAAATCAGGCCTGCCTCAACTTATTGTGGCTCAGACACTGGCTAAAGGGGCTGATGTTTAAAAATAACACCTTTGCGCATCCTGACCCAAATTCAGCACAGAAATAACTGCCTGAAAGACCAGAAACCAACAGCGGAACATGTGACTTAGAAACAGAATCTCATTTACATTTCAGTCACACTCTCAGATGATGCCAGCATTATTTATTGATACCATTTTTGAATAAGAAATACACACACAAGGTGGTGGTGTGGTGGTGGGGGGGGGGGGGGGGGGGGGGCGAGTTGTGGAATATCAGATCTGTGTTAATTAGCTCATTGTGCACTCCGATTCATAAGGCTGTTGTTATAGTGATCTCCATTAAAGATGAAAAGCATTGTTAAAGTTTTAAAAGAGCACAAAAGCTACTTAGCAGTGGAATTGTTAAGTCTGAAGAATCTGCCAGAGGCACTTTTGTGATAGTCTTAGACGATGTGTTCACACATTATCTGGATATGTCGGGTTTCTGGCCTGACCTTTCATCCCGAGGTTTGACCATGAAGCTGTTTCCTTGACATCCGAGTTACTGGGGGGCGTTTGCTCTTAATTAGAGGCTGAACCACGGTCCTGTGCCAACGTTCTCGTCTCCTCGTGCATATGTTAGAAACATCAGTGGAGGCGACAGCGATCACCTCCCCATCATTTGCTTTAATTGCACCTAATGCCATTTAACGGCTAACGCTTGTCATCGCTGGATGACGCTGAAATCAAAGGTGTTTGCGGGGAGAACGTTCCCTTTCCCCCTTGATAAATACGTCGCTGTGAGAAAATCCTGACAGGTGAGGAATGGGAAGTCTCTGTGCCGTAATCACGCCTCTGTGTGCGCACTAATGAATGCAGAGCCTGATCCATTTCCCAATCTGCCCTCTCTAATGAAGAGGCCTTCCCCTGCAGCATTGCCTTGTACACACACACACACACACACACACACACACACGCCACCCCTATGACTTGCAGATTGGCCTTTAAATTATTCACTAATCTCCAGCCACAAAAATGCCTCCTAAACAGGCAGCAGTATAGTTTGGCCTGATATGTTATTTGCATTTAAAGTGCCCGACAGTACTTCAAGGTGGTGTGTGTGTGAAGGTGGGTCTGGCAGAGGTTTGTGCAGGTTACAGATGCAACAGAGGGAAAATTAAAAGGCTGAAATGATATGACACTTGCCTTCTGTGATCATTTACGTATTAGGGCCACATTGGAAAAGGAAAAAAGACTTTATTCTCACGACTTTAACCTCGTAAATGTATTACTTTAATCTCGTAAGTTAAAGACTTCATTCTCAGAGTCTGTGATTTATTTTTTCCTCAATGTGGCCGTAATATTCTGCCGTATTTAGAGGATTTTTTTTGCCCCCAAACAATTCAAAGCCACAATATAATTCACCTATTTTGACATAACTACATTGCTGCGATAGCTTGGATGACAGATGAAGAGCCCTTCTTTTAGCATAAACTGTTTGACATGCGGGAAAATACGGACATTGAGCAGGGGAGTCGAACACATCCGTGCTCAAAACAGCAAAAGTAACAACAAAGCCAAGAAAGCCTGCCTCGCCAAACGCCGCAGGCACAGCATCTGCAGCCTGTCGTGAGGCGAGCATTGAACCGACTGCTTTCTGTTACCTGAACAAATCGCTCAGAGACGGCACTCTGTAAAAAAAAAAACACCCCAACAGTATCTCTAACACGCAGTCGCGCACCGGTCGCACACTGTGCCAAGTTTTATGATTTCAGAAAAACGCATCACGCGCCTAGACTGAGAGCTCTTGGCATCCTGTGCGTGTGTTTTCCCCAAAGTGTTGTGAGGAAGAGAGATCACGGGCAAAGAGATGCCGAACACCAGGCGAGAAAATAAAACAAGAGAATCCTGCAGTTGTTTGAATTAACTGCAGGATTCTGGAATATTGAAGAGCTCAGCAAGTCTCCATATTGTCAGTGTTCAATGTCATCACAGTGAAAACCTCGGAGCTGGGTTTTCAAACAAAACTAAACAAAAAACAGCCATTGGATGACTTTAGGTTGTTAACATTTTGACACAGCACTAACATACTAGTAAATGGTGTGATATTATGTGAATGCCAACAGCCAGTAAAAGGTCATATTGTGCTTATGAATTCAAGGATGACATATTATCAAGGACGCAGGGCATTCAAATCTCCTGTTTATCCAAACCTGTTTTCTATCCACTGATATTTATAGCTCACACCCTAAAGTGTGTGTAGAGATGATTGTGTTTGATATTTAAAGATCTATAAATAGCATCTGCAGCATATGGCCTAGACTAAGGAAACGAGCCGTGGTTTGCATAAACTGTAACTGCACTTATCGAAAACACCACCACAACATTGTTGAAACTATCATACTCTACCAGCCTCCCTGTGCTCCGTTTACACTCCACTGAGCCGATGTCATCATTCCTACATATCTTGCCAGGTAGAATTGGCCTCCTTTTCTCCTTCCTGTTGTTCAGCTGCTAAAAATAAAGCTCCCTTTCGCAGAGCTGCCAAGAGGCTCCAGTCTGGTCCTCTACGGGGCTTAAAACTTTACTTCCTGACAAACACACTGCGCCTTTCAAGAGTCACAGGCCAAACCTGCTCGTCTGGACACTGGAGCGCACGGATCATCAAACCTCTCTGAAGTCCCATCATGAATTCACGTTTGCATGGACAAATTAAATAATGGGACCGTTGAGCATCAGTGCTTTCGATTACGAACGATTGAATGATGATTTTGGGATTGCAACACATTAGGAGTCAGTAGGAGCTGAAGAAATAAATGTAACTGTAACTCCAAAACATATTAGTGTGAATGATCAGAAATAATGGGATAATACTAAAATTAAGAGTGTACAAATCAAAGTCTTTGACCCAGGAATGATTGGAGCCACCTTTGATAAAACTACATCCTCAGTGCGTCTTTAGTTTGAGTTAAAAAAACAGGATACCATGTTCCTTTCATTCCCCCTCAGGGGAATCTTTGTTCGCACTTGTGGAAAGTAGTTTATAAGATTATTGCTATGAGTGAAAACGCTGCAGGCCATGGCCCAGTCCCCTCTTAAATCCACAGTATATATACTGTAAATGATTCACTAATCTTCTTTCCCCCTTGACAGCAACTTTGTTAAATGTCATTTTTAGTCCAACGGCACTGGCAACAACGGAGCAGATACTGCTAAACACATAGACAAGAGCAAACTGGGATACGTTTTTACTCCAGATTATTTTATAAAGTGATTCACATGGATATAAAGGCATCTTATTTCATTTTAGAATCCAAAGCACTTTGAGAAAGGAAAGACATGGAGACGGGCCCGAAGTGTCAAGATTGCCTCTACAATTTTAAGACTTCAGCTGATCGTCACTTAACACGGGTGAACAAAAAAACTTCGAATGGGTCTGACTGCTTTGCTGCCTAATGTGATGGTTGAAAGGAACATGAGGCTGAAACTTAAAAGTTACTCAATATGTTATGAATGAACCGAGTCAAAAGCGAGATGGTTTCTTCCTCCATGTCTTGTTCCAGTGTTCCAGTGGTGAAACACCCAACAACAACTAAACAATATAGCGGAAAGACTGGGTTAGTCAGCTGAATTTAAAAGGGCACAATGCTTAGTCAGTGGCAGGCGGACTTTAGGAGGAATATGTGATGAGCTTTCCTCTGCTTGACAGGTTGCTGACATTAGAAGGCCTGAGCACAATTTGTCTTTTCAGGACATTTTTTTTTTAATGATGCCTGTAATGTCCACATTTATTCTATTCCACATGGAAAATCTACATTTTTTTAAGCAAATTCCTTGTAAGTTTTAAAACCTACTTGACAATAAAACAGATTATAGTTGTGATAGAGTACTTGAACTGAAGCCATCACTGAAATCTATCCACGCTATCTATCATACGTACACGTGCAGGTGGCCGCTCACCTTGGTCACTGGTTAAGTTCACATGTGAACAAGCGGACAGCAAGTCCACGTTTGTCCACAGATGGGACTGGACAGATGGAGACTGTAACACAACAGCTGATGTCCTTGGGCACTGGAAAATGTAAGCGTCGTGGATAGAAAGTAGGTAACTGCACACTGCTGTGAGTACGAGACAAATGTCATATCAGCTTCCCAACAACACAACTGAACTAGAGATGTTCCGATACCATTTTTTCCCTCCCGATACCGATTCCGATACTTGTGCTGTGGGTATCGGCCGATACAGAGTACCGATACCGATACCAGTGTTATAAAAAAAAAAAAAAAATCATACTACGCCTGCATGACTGTGATATGATTATCATTGGTGGTAAGGTTTGGCTCAGGTTAAACCCTCTCTAAAACATGAACGAATACAGCAAATGGACATCATTAATTTTTACCAGTGATACGTCATTTCGTTTTTCAGCTTGTACGTGTGTTTTGACTCTGGTCCAAACACCGCAGCACTGGCAGAGCTTCATGTTTCCATGACGACTGACCGGGAAAGGACGCGCGTGACACCATTTTTACATGACTCCAGATTGTTAAAATGAGTCTCTGAAGTAACGCTAAACTTTAAAAACAGAGGCATACATACGCAGGACACAGGTACGCTGGTTAGTTGTAGCGCTGCTCTTTTCGTTTAATAAACGGGCCGCTCCAGTTTGACTGTAGGCGCGCTAACGGAGCTAGTGCAGCTTACAACGCTAACGGAGCTAACGGAGCTAACTGGTAAATACTGCCAAACCGCCGACATGATGAGCTAACGTTAGCTCCTTGTCTACAGGTGTCGGGTGATCAGTTCTTCTTCACACCTCTAAAACAGCACAGCGCAACTGTTTCAAGAGTGGCGAAGAAGAACCGTGTCAGAGCTAACGGAGCTCTAATAAATTACATGGTATCGGATCGGTGCATGGACTCCATTACTCGCTGATACCGATGCCCACATTTTCGGCAGTATCGGGGCATTTCCGATACTGGTATCGGAATCGGAACAACTCTAAACTGAACGCTTACATACCGTTCCAGGGACTGAAGAGAACATCGCTAAGGCCATGCACAGTAGCTGCAGAGACATAAACCCGCCATTGAATTAACTTTGCTGTGGACCTTTTCCCCGTATCTTACACTGAAGTCCATCCATCCATGAACACATTCAGTAATCGCACGGTGTGAGAATAAAAGCTGATTTGACTTCAGCATCAAGCTCTGACGGCTGGATCTGAAGACCATGAGGTTAAGTAAGTTGAACCATGTGAGCAAACGTCTTCACTTCTCCTCCTCTTATCTCTCTTCACTGAAGAGGTGATTAGCTTCAGTTTTTTTGCGTGTGTGTGTGTGTGTGTGGGGAAGGAACTTTTCCCCTGCACCTCTCAGCGAGAGTTTTCTTTACCTCTGGCTGGGCAGCTTTAGCCCACTGGGACCTCTGAATGGTCTTAGCACAGCCAAATCAAATCTTTTTGCCTTTACTAGAGCAGTAAAATGACTTGAGATAGAGAGAAACTGGCATTTTTTCCCCTTCAGTCTAAATCAGCGACTGAAATTTAAAGACAAGCGATCCATCTTTAAACGACTAAACCATAAGTGCCTGCTTTCAATTAAAACGATTGCAAAATAAATGATTTCTTTTTATATTTCATTTACCGACATTAGCTGTATTGTTACTTACCATGTATTGATTTCCTCCAGATACCCACTCTGGCCCCTCCCTTATATGCTACCCTCCTTCGAGGCATTCACCATCCTACTATTGTATGTGTGGACGCAGAGCCACAATAAAGCTGCATCGATTTGTTTTCTTCTTTATACCCTCTTGATTTTAAAGGACAAAGAAAAGAGAGTCTGTTGCCCTGAAGAATGCACATTGACGGACATGCAGAGAGAAGCCTTGTCTGCTGGCAGGTGTCACTCACTGGGACTGACTGCGTTTGTATTTCCAGGGACATATGGTGTCCCTTTTTGTGGAAAAACGCCCAACTTTGTTGCAATTAGTTTGCGATAGAAGGTGGGCTAATAAGCTGACAGGGACACATTTTTGTTCAGGCTCTTTGGGCTCATTTCACAGCTGGGGTGCTGTTTGCTTCGTAAATACAATTACAGAAAACATGAACATGCCCATTAGCCACTGTACTTACGTAACCATTCAGGTTTCTAAACAGCTGAATACGTAATTTGTCAGAAAACCTAGGTTAATTATTTTATTACGTGTAACTTGTCACTTGTTTCCTAATTATAAGCAGCCTGGGGTAAAAAAAGCAACAACAAAACTCACTAAAACTATTACTATTTAAAGGAATATTTCACCGATTTGCATTTAGCTTTGTATTACTAGAATAGGGCTAGTATTTTTGAAAAATTGTGCTTCCCAACCTCAGTTTCCCCTGAGTCAAGAAATATCTTCATTCTTTTTTTGTTAGGTGCCCACCAGTGACACTTGAAACTGCAACGCTAATTCCACAGTTTTTAGACCCACTCGTAGGGGTACGGGACCTCATTCACGGTTGAGGATTTTTAGGAAGTCTGTGGTGCCGGATGTTAGGTACTGAGTGCCATAGTAACCAGGAGATTTCTCTCAAAATCCTCTATTGTAGAGAAAACTTCGGGACTTCTAGCTTGGGGAATAGTTGCGGGCAGTACATCACTTCCGGCACCACAGCACTCCGAAAAATCCTCAACCCTCATTCCCAGAATGTAAACAGTGTCCGCCATCTTTGCTAACAGTTACACTAACGGGACCAAGTGTCACTGGTGGGCACGTAACAAAGAAAAGAATGAAGATGTTTCTCAACTCAGGGGGGAACATTTTTTCAAAAATACTACCCCTATTCTACAAAGCTAAATGCAAAATAGTGAAGTATTCCTTTAATGTCAATGTCAACCATTAAAATAAACACTACAAGAGACTGTCTGTTAGCCTATACCTGCTCACAATCAGTTGACTTTGTGGTAAAGTGAAAAACAAATCACAGCAGTTAATCACTGCCCTCCGTTACCCAACGTGTCAAACCAAACAAATGGATCACACAGGTGTAGTTATTATTATGATTAGTTTGTTTAAAGCAAAGGGGGGAAAGAGCCCGCCACCTCTCTCGCACGAGGAGTGTGAATTATGGGGGAGAAGAAAATGGAGAGGGTCTGGCTTCAAAATATGAACGATAAATTCAGACCAAAGAAGAAAGTCCCCTCTCAATGACAACCCAAGAACAACCACATACAGTAAGCGGAATTGACCAGAGGTGCCATGGATTCATTGATCTAAAGGATGTGGTAGGCGTCCAGTACCTGGGGGGTGGGTGAGTAACGGGGGCTGTGACCTTTTACATCCAAGAAGGTGGTCTCAATTAGCTTCATATCAGAGGAAGCAGGCTTGTCTTGAGTCCCAGAGGACGAGCACTTTAATTACATTTTAGGAAGGTAAATATGCTGTATATTTGCACTACTGTCTGAATGGCTTAACATTATTATCAGCATAGTTTAAATCCACATATTCACTTCAAGGTGATATATATATATATATATATATATATATATATATATACATATACATACATACACACATATATATGTATATATATATATGTATATATATGTATATATATATATGTATATATATATAGCTATATATGGTATTATATTAACACATAAAGTAATCTTGATATGTCATCAGAAATTAAAAGACGTTGAACTGAAATACTTTGGTGCAGAAATGCGTCACAAATGCTTAATATCACCTGAAACTAACTAAGAATTTTGTGAATAAAGCTTTTTTTGTTGATTAAATAACCTACACCATGTCTTTCTTTCTCTGAGAATCTAAATCTCTCATCGAGAATATCACCTAGAAGAGAAAGAGTAAAATGACAGCACTGTTTTGGGGGCATTTTAATCCCAACCGCCCAAGTAACCATGGTGATGTGGTTTAAAAGAGATCCTCTTTCGTGAGACTGAAAAGGTACTTTGGTTGAGTCTGGATAAAAAAAAAAAAACCCAGACTTGGTTAGTGAGAAAGTATAGCTGACATAGTTTCATATGGACATGATTGACAGCAACACATCCTGGAACGTCTGTGATCAAAGCCACGAGAGCCTCGCATCTGCTGCAGCACAACAACCGAGACGACGACGGCACATTCGCCACTTCATTTTTTCTACCATTTTTAGATAATTTGTAGTGTTTAACACATTACTTTGCTACTGCAAAAAGCAGTAATTACTGTAATGCATTACCTCCAAATCAGAGTTTACGCTAGAAAATATTTTTGACGGACCATGTGACCGTTTATATTTCAAAATTCCGGCCTTGCATATTTAATGCATATTTATACCGGGCACAGGTACCTACACCTAACATAAACCCTGACTACAAAGTCTATGTTTGGGACAGTTATGTGTATGAACGTGCACACAGTGTAACACTAGGTATAAGTGCATCTGTCTTTCCATATTTTCCAAATTTGGCAACGATACTCCTAACTATTCTACTACGATACTCCTAGCTTCTCACTTCAGAGGTGGCCACAGTGGATCATCTGGCTCCGTCTTGCCCTATCCCTTGTGTCCTCTTCTGTTACAAGTGTCCTCATGTCCTCCTTCACAGCGTCCATTAACCTTCTCTGGGGTCTTCTTCTTTTCCCTCATGTCCCACAACTCCATCTTCAACATCCTTTGTCCAATACCATCAGTATCTCTACTCTGCATGCGATGCAACCATCTCAACCTTACGTCTCAACCTGCACCATCCCTCAAATTTGCCCATTTATAATCCCGTCCTTCCTGGTCACTCCCAAACAAAAATCTCATCATCTCCAGCTCTGCCTCCTGTCTTTTAGACAAGCCATACATCATAGCTGGCCTTGTAGACATTCCCTTTGACTTCTGCTGTTATCCTTCTGTCACACATCACCCCCGATACTTGTCTCCACCCGCTCCACCCTGGCTGCACTCTCTTCTTCACCTCTCTTGTGCACTGTCCATCGCTTTGGATAGTTGACCCCAGGTATTTTATCTCATCCACCTTTGCTACTGAAACTCTACCCCTAACCTCTGGTTACTAAGATTAATTTGAAGTGTTAAAAACAAACAAAAACGAATGCCCACCACTGCATAAATGTACCAGCCCGCGGACAATATGGTTATTAGAATACACTGTCTTCATGCCACATTTGGCGAGCACGCTGATGCCTCGGGAGTCCATCATGTTTCTGAGCCGTGCACACACTCACGAGCAGCTGATGGATTTAAGAGGGTCACCTTGGCTCGGACGCCGTCACCTCTCTGTTGGCCTGCCTGCCTCTCATTCTCCTGAAGCTGCAGTCCTGAGAGTATGAGGGATTGTGTGAGCGAGTGTGTATCTGTGTAGTGTTTATTGTCGCACATACTCGAACAGCCTCTATTTAAAGTCTCACAAGAGCTGCCACTTCAACCCGCTCTATCTCCATCGATAGACGATTAGCTCGAGTCCGGCTAGAGGATTTATCTGCGGGTTTGCCCTCACGAGAGAGTCATTTGCAAATTCTACTGAGTGAAACAAAAGGTTAATAGGTGAGTGGGAGGCAGAGAACATAAATAGTTTGCAAAAGCACTTGATGGAAATGGATTCTCGTGTGTGAGAGAGGGTTAACTAAATTTCCCCCCCACGATTGAACGCACAGCTCTCCCACGCTAATCTGCAACTATCAATACATGAGATACCCAGATAGCGGGGAGTCATTGTGGGAATAGAATAAGTGACAATCAGAAGAGGTTATAAGATAGATAAAGAGGGAGGGAGAGAAGCACGTGCAAAGGTCTACGTGAAGAATGTAGTGTGAATAAAGGTTTGACAAACACATGCAGGGATATAGTGTAAAGTTTGCACACAAACAAGATGTCTATTGTTTGTAGTTTCTGTATAGTAATGACAGATCATTATGTTTTGCTGCACTTTTGGAGCACATCATGATCATGATTGTGTAACCTCAAAATGTTTCTCTCTTCCTGACAAAGCACTACTTTTGAAATCTAAAACGGTGATTTAAGACGTGTCCATTTGCAACAGTTAAGTCATGATTCTACCAACTGTTCTATTAGGTTTGAATTTAACTGTAGAGAGCAGCACAAATTAAATGGACTAATGGCAAATATAGGCGAATCCTATCAAAGTACTGACAACTTGGAAAAACCTGTAAAACCTTGATTTAGGGCTTCAAAAGGCCCAGGCAGGCCAACGTCACTTTAAAAGGCCTGCAATACTCACAAAAGCTCACAAAAGGAAAAACTAATAAAACTAAAAATTTAAATTTGAATAACAAAACAAGGGCCACACAGATGGAGTTTGCATGTTCTCCCCGTGTGTGCGTGGGTTTTCCTGTTTAGTTATCCATCTGGATCTAGATAACTAAACAGGTTTAAAAAATACCAGGATATACAAATCACAGGGGAAAAGAAACTATTTAAATTACACTTTCAAAGGGGCTATATGTACGAAATGTCTTATCTTAAGTGATAAAAATGACCATGATTTGTCATCAGAGATTAAGGAAGCATGTTAAATTGAAATACTTGCCCAATGTCCGCAAAGTAAGGGTTAGGGGTCCGCAAACCCAGTGCTGATTTCTTATTGCAACACAGTCTGCGTTTCAAACTTAAAACTGCATTGTATCATGTGCAGTCTGCACAAGTGAGGCATCCTATCATTGACACACTTTCCTAACAGGATATGCAGAAGTGAGGAATGGATAAATCCCTGGCACTTCAGAGCTGAAGCTTCCCAGTGTGTTGATGCATGGGAATGCACGCACACTTATTTAGCGTTTCAGTGCAGCCTCGTCTAAAAATACATGACATTTTTGAGTTGGTAAAGCAAATTCACAGACAAAACAGGGCATGTGTCTTTCCACTGGGATGAGGTAATCCCTGGACATCTGCTGATGAGGCACGCTGTGAGATGGGAGAACACAGAGCAGTAAGCACTGGTTTGGGCTAATGACAGTGAAAGCAATTACAGAGAACAAGGAGATCCTGAAGGAAGAGCAACTCTCATGATACTGAAAACTTAAATCTGGCCTCTTAGGTATGTGATTTAAGCAAAGAAACAGATTCTGAGGCATGTTTGTTTTTATCCTCATCTCTTTGCTTTTCCCTCAGTATCTCTTTCCACACACACGCACACACAGAGGGATGAGGGTTGAAAAAAGACAGAGGTGAGAGACCTGAGCTGTCTGAACACGCCAGTTTTCTTTCACACATTGTGACAGTGGGCTCTGTTTCCACGATATGTCACAGTGTAGAGCAGGCCGGAACTCTTTTGTTTACACACACGGCAAGCCACTGTTCCACTTAGTGTAAACTAGATGTAGCTCTGATTGTGCCGTATGTTACATTTTGTCACACGGGCTCAGTTTGTTATGAGCGAGCAAGTTCAATTTGACTCCCCGGTAAGTGGAATATACTGCGGTTGTTAGAGAAAATGCATCTTAAATATGATGCTCTATGTCTTGTTATTTTATATTAAAAATAATAAGTTGAGGAATTCTGCTAGATTTGTCGGGTTGCAAGTAACAAATGAGTGGATTTGACCTTTTCCGAGGTTGACATTAGTAATTGTGTTTTCCATCAGATAGAGAGCAATCTTTGGCAAATCACAATTCATATTAATCTGGGCAACCATGGCATTAAGCCTGTTTATCCTGCACAAAAGCCAATTAACAGGGATTTACCCTTCCCTTATACCTCCAGTCATTTAGTTGTTTACTTGGATTTCGCCAGCCAAGTTGCACATTAACCACGGAGCCTGGCCAACTGTTCGAGGCTATGTTCCACTGCACACAACACTTTCTGCTTACTCATATAATAAACAGCAGAAGGTTACAACTATACTGTAAAAATTAACATGTATATTGACACACATATCAGAAAATGATTACTGGCGATATTGAGCAGCATGAAAAAAAACCAACACATTTAACAACTGACCCACATGCATGCTGTAGCAATTTTATTGAAGATAGGTCAAATGTATGCATTTACCAAAGAGTGTTTAGGTATTTATTTTGGAATGAGATTTATAACTCATGTATGTAGAGAATAACATTGCGTTAAAAGGTCCCTAATTCAGTGTGCGACTATTTAATGTGAAACACTTTCACTGACCTTGACATAGCAGATGTCGTAGCTACACAGAATAATGTTGAACTTAAATTCAGTCCCACACAATACGGTTTGTCTTACAACATAATTCACATTTAAGTCTCGTGCGTGTGTGTGTGTGTGGGTGTATTAATGTGTATACCGTGAGATTATCATGCATAATTCAACTGGTGTCTGAGAGAGGGGGCCTATGAGGTGAGAATGCAAGTCTGCACAAGTAACATGACAGCAGATGAGATGATACTGGCAGGGTGTCATGGGGCCACTGCATAAATGAATGCAAATGCTGGCTACTTATTTTAATAACTTGTAATCTTTTGCAATAGAATGACAATAAAAATGTAAGAATCAGTTGTGCGTCATCAATTCCCGAGAGGGTAATTCAATATGTAGTGAGATACACGGGCTATGATATGATACTTTTTTTTATTATGAATGATTTGCTATTAATTCACAAAATTTCAGAAAATCCTATGTATTGTAAATTAACTATTTTCGGAAAATATCTACCTATTATTTGGTTACTTTGGCAAATTGGGGACAAATAACCTGAGGTCCAATGTATGAACAAACATTTTTGATAAGTGAAAAAAATCTGCATGACACAGCCGCACTCATATCAAAATGAATCAGTATTTCAGATACTTGCATTTTGCATTTTTCTTATTACTCACATCTTCAGTGTTTCAGCCAAATCTTTTCAACTTAAGATAAATGTAAACGTTGACGCAACGCTGTAAGGAAGTAACAGCAGAGCAGCTTCAGTAAACCGCTTCAACACATAAACAGATGAGCCATCGATCAGTGCCTAGCGCCTTTAGAACGACACAGTGTGGTTCAGGTATTGATGTTTTATTTATCTTTTAATGCATAACTGATTATTGATTCATACTGGTTCATTTTTCTACCAACTGTGAACTGTTGAATCATTTCAAACTGCTCACAGAAAAAGCAGAAACGATCTACTTCCAAATCATGTGCCAGGTAATCATCTGTGTTAGTCCTTCTTCCAAAGGCAGAGTTGTTGAATTAGAACCAGTTACATGATGGCTCCAAGAGGAGCAGTGCACCTCAGATAGTGAGTGACCATCATAATTGGAGGACACAGATCTCACAATGTTATGCTACGTGCCTTTCTCTGCTCGTATTCCTGCACCTTTCCATTAAGAGAGAGACATCAGCAGGCAGGAGATCAATAGTTTCACCCACAGATAGTCTCCATTTATTTCAGGAAAAAAGCCAGGCAGACCCTAATCAAGCTAGAGTGCTACCCATCTGCTTTAATCATTTGGGGGCAAACGGGGACCCCTGCCTGCTAGCACCTACAAAACAGAGACAATGGCAGCACAGCTCGCAGTGTAACTACCGTTAATCACCTGGAAATCAAAGAATCACAGTCATCAAAAGAACGGTTTTAAAGTTTAAGAGAACAGAGGAGAATATGGATTGAATGCTGCATGAATCTCACTCACGTGCCAAACATATCCACCTGGTTTCAGAAAAAGACGAGTGTGACCGCCAAAATAAGGGGCTTATCTTATCTGAGCACTGTGACCATCCTGATTTTTTTCCTGTCATTCTCTTTTTACCAATCTCATGTGTATCAAAGTGCTTGGACAATGAGCTGCTTTTAGTGAAACATGCCCATCATTGGCTCTTTGTCTCTCCTAATCCATCCCATGATCAGCCTCTGAGGGATGGCTGAAAGATGTTGGAGACAAGGTGTCCAGAATTTTCAGGATCTTGTCAGAACCCACTCTTCGGGGACTAAGGGTCGACACAGAGGTGCCAGCCATCATCAGTTTTCAGGAAATACAAGATGATAGGTGCACGGCCTAATATCGGGTGGTTATCCCATGGTGGGTGCTGTTTGGGGAGAATGTCCAGAAGGTTACTAATGACGTTTGTCTGCCACTAGCTCTGCCCGAGGGAGCTGAAGAATGGTTTGGTTAGATGGTCCATCAGGAAAACGAAACAGAGGAAGTTGAGCATACAAGTGAAAGGAAGTATGCAGTTGCCCTCCCCCGCAGTGATGAGTATACGCCATTTTCACAGTATGGAGAGAAAAAAAAATCTGGTAACTGACAACCTGTCTTTCTCTGATTGTCTGACCCTGAATTATTAATAGGCACACTTGTTCCCTTGAGCCTTGGCACAGGCATATTCTGCTATTTTAAAAGGTCCACGTTCTTTCTTAGAGTCTTGCCATGTCAAGCAGTAAAAGGTGGCAGAAATCAGTGGAATTACTCAACTTGAGATATATTTTTAGCAAGAATGGACAGTTCTTGGACTGGCTCCCTCTGGAGTTCCTGTGTCCTGTGCTTGTGTGCGGACTTGTTTGTATTTGTGTGTCCGGCCCATTAGACAAACACCTTCAGGACCAGTGGTTTCCATTAGGCCTGCCGATCAGCTCTCTCCGTTTTCACTGTTGATTTGCTGGAACTGTGGCATGCACTCATCACACTTATCACACCAAAGTTTGTCCACTAGAGCATATCTGGCTTGCTCCAGAACATTGGCTTGTCATTTCTCTCTGAGTTGAGAGTGAGGAAGTAAAGACAAGGGGGAGGACTGACACGATGACAATGCACGTGAACTTTAGCTGCAAGAACAATGTCCAAATCAGAGAGCTGGAGCTCTGTAAGTGAATTAAAAGGCCACAATGAGTGAAAGTGACAGAGTTATTGCGGGAAAGAAAGAACAACAGAGCATCAGGCGTATATCTGATGTAATTGGAAGTGATATGGAAGTAATCCCCATGTTATTTCTTGGGAACAGTACAACCAAGTCACCATCAGTCATGGTCATCATTTGCAGAAACTTCCCTCAGGCGTCGACTGAGGCAGTAACAATGCAGAGTTTAGTGCTCTGACACAGCATTTTAGCCCAATGTAAAGGGCAAATGCCATATTACAGTAAATTAATTCTTACGCAGTTGATCGGGCCACGAAGTAACGTTTTTACGATTGGGTTTATTGGGAGGTATTATTACAGTGGATTATTCCTTAAAGTGCAAGACTATCCTGAAGCAGCATTGCATCATGTGTGTTGCCGTGTTGAAAAATCGATTGCAGTGACTTTATAGCCCCTTAAATAACCCAGTACTGTAAAGGTTTTTATGGCTGTTAGGAAAACAGAGAGCTCTTCCTTATACTTGTGCAGGTCATCATAAATTAGGTAACTCAATTAGGTTATCAGTTGAATAACAGTAATGTTAAGGCATCGTTTGCTACTGGTCGTTCATTTCACATTTAGATTTGGTAATGCGTTCTCCCCAAACCCTGCCATCTCTGTTAAACAGTCCAAGATGATGTGCAAATTTGCTTTACTGCAAAAACTGCAATCAAATACGCTGCGGCTTCACAAACGTCCGTTACATTTGGAGTGCTTCAGTGAATGCTCAGGCTGTTTCGGCACAATGTAAAATTGCTCTTCTCTAGGTCATGGGTCTCCGTGAAATCACAAATTATGTGCCCAATAGAACACCAGGTATGATGTTAACCAGTGGAAAAAGTATTGAATTTGCGATTGAATAAAGAAAGTAACCGTATGTTTAGCTGCACTAATAAGCAAATCTTCAACCAACCAATAGGTTCACTAAGCAATTAGTCTCGTAAAGTTACATTTTATCTTATTTTTTAAAATGAAAGACAAAAATAAATTAGCACAAATAATGTTATACCTCCCTCAGAACACATACAGTATATCCCTTGACATTTATTGGATATCGATACTCAAATATACAGAACTAAATATCTGTTTATTAACAGTCTTTCCTTCAGAAAACCTTGTATGCAGTGATCAACACGATCAATCTGCAAATGGATGGATTCATCTGTGGGGGTGTGCTGTCCTTTCTCTGCAGCATCCCCATTTCCCCACTTGCATCAATCATGCTTATGTCCCATAATGCAATCAAAAGCTTAATGGCAAACACAGCCCAGCAGCACACTGCTGATGCAGGACATTTTTCTTGCTGGCATAAGTGGACACGTAAGTAAGTGAGTTAGGCTAATAAGGGAGAAGAGATAGTTGTGGCTTGGGTAATGTGTGGGCTTTTGCTTCTGTGTGTGTCCGTCTACGACGGCAGCCCGATATCGATTGCATTCGCAGGGGCGAGACCGTGTTGGGCAACATGCCTGGTAGTTTGACAGGTGTCCTTGTCGGACTTAGTCCTCTTGCACCGCTTTGGTTCTCCTTCGCTTCGCCTCTCGGCGGCACCGTAACCGAGAGGACTGTTCATGTGACAGGCGTCGCAGTCGATACGGAAAGCACAGACCAAGACAAAGGTGAAATAGAAAGACACCTGCTTCTGTGGCTCCCTCTTTACTATGTCACAAGTGACCTGGGTGCAAAGTCACCGTTACGCTCAACGGGAGCTTCAGCACGTTAACACGAACGAACCACAAGGTGTCCTCAAATGACCGGACTGAGCTCAGGTGTGAGGCACCGAGTGGTGTGAAGAATCCTTGCAGGGTGCTCTAGCTGAGCAGCTGTGTGGCACATTGTAGGAGGAGCAGTAATCACTATTCAGAACGCAAGGACTCTTTATTATAGGGATACACTGCAATGATGCAAGGCAGTCTAGCGTGAAATTGAAGAACTGACATACTGTGTTTTCATCTCCTTTTATTTATTTGTCAGCTTTCCGCAGTTCAATAACAAGTTGAGCCAGTCGCTCACTCAAGTCGAGTGACGCCGTGTTATTATTTTCCTTTTTCTGTCATGCTCGACGCTTTCCTTTCCGTCGGACTGAAGGGGGCAACTGATTGAAGCGACACACTTTTGTGACACCTGAATACACGTGTGTCTGCTTCTGGAAGGTTGCATCCCTGTGATTGAGGCAGAGAGACCTTCCTTTGAAAACGCTCCAAAAATATGTCGAGGAGAATTGGTGATAAAGGGGTTTTAGGAAGGGAATGTCAGCAAAAGTTATTATCAGCGGGACAGGACACAACGCAGGCAACGGTTCAGTGGTTCACCATGTTCTGGCAGTTATTCACAAAGAGAACTTTTCCAATGCTACTTTGCATGGCTTTATCTCTCAAATGTTGTATTCATCAAAACCAACAGAATCCACCTGGGTTAAGACGAGTCTTCCAGGCTTGTGTCAACACTGTCATTCTGGCTGTCATGTGCATTTGGTCTATCACCCGTCATGTTAAATGTCAACATTATTTAAATTAGTGGTGACATAGATAAATGGTATTTTTAGCCTGACCTATAAACAGGAGACACACATACAGAGTGTATGTGTGTCTAAATTCCTGAATAGTTTAACATGCCCCATGGCTTGCATTAGAGCGTAGACACAAATTTGAAACATGACAGATTGGGCAGGGTTCTGACAAATACAAAACTGTACTCTGGTCAGGTTTTGTCACACTCGGTACAGTTTACACGCACGGTTTAGCAATCGCACAACTTTCCGAAAAAAAATGATGTGTTGGCTGAATACACCTGACTCTCACACCCGTATCTCTCTATAAGCTAGTGTGTATTGAACAGTGAACGGTGAGACCGATCGTGCTGTGAGTTTCGTACCTGCTGTACCTGTTAATCGTGATACAAATTAGACGGAGCGCGGCTCTTGCGGTTGCCACGTTGTCTGAAGAAGAACACCGCTACCGTATGATTTCCAGCAACAATAGTACAGTACAAGCTGCTGCCTTCTACTTCCAGGTCAAAGACTGAGTGCGTGCACAGAACGTCACGTCTGACTCCGAGTAAGTGTATACATGCAGGAGTAATTGGGCTATGAATTGCATTATCCAGGCATGTTAGTGCAGACCCTAGACACTAGACCCTAGCTTGATTTAAGTCGGACTTGCGTGTTTGCATGGCATTAAGAAAACGGAATTACTGTATGCATTGGGGTTGAAATCGATGTGGACACAAAAAGCAGAACGACTGCCAGGTTTGGGTCAAATTTGACTGGTTGATTCTGGCTCGGGTCCGGTTTGGACAGAAAAATGTGACACAAGCTAGCTATGCTCACAGTAGCTTTGTATTTGGTCATCCTGACAACCAGTTATGACATCACCTTTAACATTATGAACTCCCATTTTAAAGCCTCCAGAATCGTGACTTGGCCAGTAGCATGTTGACGTTTTGCAACACCTCTGGTGGCTATTCAATAAATTCTTACTTACTGAATGACTTCACTAAGGACTTTTTCTTAATATAGGGTCTATTGTCTAACAGTGTGGACTTCAGGTTTGGTCGATGGTCAGTTGGTAGGTTAGTCTGTGTGTGTGATGGTCCCTATTGTTCCACGTTATTTTGTATCAAGTTAATATGGGGAAGGTTTAAAAACACCATTAAGATAACTTATAGGAAAATTCCTGTGCTGTTTGCAAGAGGCATCTTCTGCAGTCACTGGACTTGCTTTGGCAGAGATGCATATAGTGGCAACATCAATTTGCAGCCTGCATAAGGAAGAGTTTGACATGTATTGTTATCTCCATAGTCAAGTAATGGGGGATTTACTGGCAAAGGCATTTTACTTGGGGTATTATTTTTTTTCCTCCTGGACAGCTTGCTTTTTCTTTTGCTGACAATGACTGACATTACTTGTATAATTCCTACTGTTCATTCCTCTTGAGTGAAAGTGAGTGGAGTGAGCTGACAGGGACTACAGTACTGTATTTTAGCACATGTATGGTTTTGGCTATAATTCTATTTTACCACTGTATATTCCAATTTTTTGAAACGTGAATTGAGATAAATAGTGCACGTAAAATGTGATGTATTCCATTGATGCGGTCTTTATTTCCCCTTTAGCATTACACTAAACAGACACGCATGTCTTGTTTTGTACCATCTTCCATCTGGTTCCTGTCAAACTCTCACTCCCTCTCTCCTTCCAGTTTGACATATCCCACTTGCCTCCTGTCTCTACACTGCACTCTCTGCAATGCATTTGACAAGCTCTCACAAAACATTCTTTCCATCCATCTGTATCCTGCTCTAAATCCCACCTTCCATTAAAATACAGATCACTGAGGTTATAAATAGATATGAACAGCAGATATATGTGCACATACTGCACAATGGGGTCCAAAAGCCTGAGATCACTTCCCCATTCACTATAGGTTTAGTCGCGACTATACCAGGGTGACTGCTGAATTGAAATAAGCAGTTGATTCAATTCTACTGCCACGTGTCAGACATTGAGTTCTCATACCATTCACTAGTTAGTCAGTGACACATAATATAGCCAATTACTAATATTATATACTCATTTATAATGTGTGCTGGTTTCATTAGCATATGTGAACAATGTGAATAAGGGGTGCCAGTCTTTGATATGTCCATACAAAGAGTTGTTTTGAACCCCTAGAATTCTTATGAGTGTCACTGTACCTGTAAACTGTATTAAAGCCAATTAGCTTGTTATAAAAGAAACAATGCAGCTGAGCAGCACCAGAGTCTGCAGCTTATTACTTAACTCACAACTTAATAAATGAATGGAACGTGGGAGTAATTGGCTTGTTTGACATTCATAAAAAAGGGAGGTGTACAGTGAAACACAATAACCTTAACACACACGCTGGTTCTGCAGTTGCCATAGTGTTTCGCTTGGCGTTAGCATTTTAGCTCGAACTACACCTCCGAGTTTTGCCATTTTAAAGACGATACAGGCGATATTCCTTGTCATTATTTGTTTAAAAGCAGTACTGACGTCTAATGATAGATTTAAAGGACTGATGATCCCAGTGAAACATACGGAGATCTACAGGGAGAGAACTAAAGGAGACCAAAATCAGTAAGAAACAGCAGGGAAGAGCTGGATTCTTGCAACCAAAGGCGAGGTGGGATATGTGTGGGTGAACAGGCAGTCTCTGCTGGGGTAACAGAGGCGAGAGACTCGGGGTAACATTGCATGTCGGTTATAGTAGGAGGTGGAAACTGGGAGTATGGAATATGAAAAGCCCTAACAATGTTATCGTTGACTGTCTGCGTGTGCGAGATGCGATGTGACAGCTGAACAAGACTGTGAGGCAGCGATGAATTCACAAATGGTAGCCCCGGGGACCAGTGGGATGTGGGGGGGGGGCTGAGGGAGCATGCTGCGGAAGGGAGGCACGGTTATCACGGGCTATGAGGGTAAGCTATCTGCAGTGCAGACAGAACTGTCCCTCTGACCTCTGTTGTTATGTCTAAATAGGACCGTCCTAATGAACATTGACAAATAACCATTCATTATGAAAAACAGCTGTGTGAAGCCTTCATAGCATAAAAAGTAACACTCAAGGTCAACGGCATTAAAGGTCCTGCCAAGCTTCTCGGCTTAGATGAAGTTGTTGTACATAGTGAAATAATAGATGGTATGTAACAGTGGATGTCGTCTTCTGTTTGTCCACAGACGTCACTTGTTCGACAGTACCAGCTGTCAATCACACGAGTGTCCACTCATAAATGCCATCATCTATATTTGCTTCTAAATGGGAACATCATTTTCAAAATTGACATAATCTACTATTGAAGACCTGAAACTAGTTATTGAGACCATTAAATCCTCAGGACAGTGTTTACTGACCTTATTAGTAAGAGGTCGGTTCATGTTCCCACAGACTTTCATTCAAACGGAGTTCTTTTCTTTCCAACCAGCAGAGTCACCCTAGAATGAACCATCCAGGGGATCGAAAGGGAAATAAAGGAAGAACATAAAAGTTATCATGAAGCAAACAACTTAGTGACTGTGTTGCAACATTTCTGAGCCCCGACAACAAAATAGGTCTGTTTATTTTACAATTCAGTTTCTCTGTTAATCTTCAACACTTCATCTTTTTCTTCACTCCTGTGTCTCAACTTGCTGAGGACAGGGCGCATTCTAGTGAGAGCTAGCTCATATTCAGGCTGCTTACTTTTCATTGACAGTAGTTGGTGACACTGCCAAACAATCTCCAAACACAAGAGTTTTGCTTAGCACAAATCGCAGTCTTTTTTACACAATGATAAATATCGTTTGTTTACAAAATTCCGCGTTGTTTTTCTGTATCGGTATCGGATCGGGATCGGCCGATTCCAAACCTTCAGATATCAGTATCGGTATCAGTGAAAAAAGTGGATCGGTGCATCCCTACTTTAGACATATAATGAACTTTCATGAAGTTTCCACGCTTGGAATCAAAAGTACTCATTTACATTTATCACATTTTTACCGCCGCCAAAAAGGTCTATTGGGCAAGAAAGAGGAAAATCAGACGATTTAGCATTTTAAAAAGCTCCACCATCCCCAACGCAACCTTGGCCCATTAATTGAAATGACATGTCCCATTGAAGCTCGAATAAAATCTCACTCTTATTCACCGTGGAGGACATCTGTATGAATGATCTTTTCCCTGCCTCATCATATAGACTGTGTCATAATTGGACATGGATGATTAATGTCAGGTAGAGAGAAATTAGGAAAGTACCTACCAACCACTTCACTCCAGTTTCCTCCACACTTGCATACATCATTTAGCTCTGGAGGATGGTGTTTACTACTGTACACACTTAGAGCTCTTTGCAGCAATCATACTGAGGGAGGCATACATATTTTTGAGTGACATTTTCATCCCATTGGGAGATTTGTCGTCACTTTGTTTTTTTTGGCATGTCTGTGTAATTTCAGTGGGCTCAATTTGCACTCCATTTGTCAAGTTGGAAATGAACTTTGTCACCAATCTTCAACAGTATTTGATGATTGCACGGCCATATCAATCAGGGATAGAATTTCAATCTGTACTGTACATGCGTCCATACCCTAATACCCTAATACAACCTCAAAACATAACAGAAGTTTGGTCGATTGGTTTTGATTTTATTTCAGCCTCTATGATACGAGTGGCCAGAAAATTTATTTTGTACATTCTGTACAGAAAAAAAACATCTGAATTAAATTTTGCCAAATAGATTCTCATGTGTCTGTGTCATGCCAACATACTAGTCCTCAAGGACTAAATTACCACCCAGAGGTAGAGGTGTCGGTGGGGATGTGCGGTGACGGAGGAGTTTGCAAAGCAGTGGAACACATTTCGAGACCAAATGTTGAACATTTCTCATTATGTTTTTATGGATTTTTATGGTGCTACAAGGACATCATTGGTTTTATGAAGAGCTTTTTTTTTTTTTTTTTACAAACAAAAACCTAACCATGGTCATAACCAGGAAAGAAATATCATCACGCCTCAAGTGGCTGAAACACCATCACACTGATATACACATCTGTAGCAAGGTAGATTTCATGATTTTGGTGCATGAATGTGAGCCCGCATGTGTCTGTGGTTTGCAGTGTGACATATAGGATTGTATGGGTTGAATCTCATCGCTATATATCATTAATTCACCGTTATCAGTGAATCTGAAGCACACATTTAATTAAGTCTGAAGCATTTTCAGTTCCACTTTAATTAAAGATGAAGCAATGTAGCAGAATAACAACCCCAGCACCCCTGAATCTAAAAACAACCAGGTTTCTTAAGTTTACTTTTGGTTGTGAATGTGCATGGTTAAGTAGTGTGTGCATTTGCATTTATGTTTTTATTCATGCGTTAGTAATGTACCCTCTTCGCCTGCACGGGGCAGCTTCACTAATATACTCTATGTCACTGACATTAATGGGACTGATCGATGTGGCCGACTAGAAAACATCATTAATTTATGCCACTTTATGGAACACAATGGAACCACACATCTTGCGGAACTTGCGTCACAGATACACACAGAACAAGCTGTGAATGTAAAACAGAACTTTTTTAACCTCCAACAACTATGCATGTATTCTTCATCCACAGCCTGTTAACTCCTATCACAGATGATATAATGAAAGGACAGGAAATGGGAGAGAGGGGGTGGTAATAATGGTTTCCCCATCATATACTGGGAGCGGAAGCGTAGCTAATGAAATGGTCGACACAAAGGACATGTTGCTGATACAGGGGTAATTACCAGCTGCTGCCACTGCAGTGCCGACACTGCCCCAGTCATATGCTCCAGCCGTGAGCATGACGGAGGCACCTTACTCTGCCTGTTACTCTCTGCCTCTCTCCACCTTCGCTTTAGTTCACTTGCGTCTTTTCCCCCCACATGCTTTGTATTGCATTAGAATTCCCTGAGTAACTTTGCCAAAGCACTAGCACAGTTAATGGCTTTCCTCGATGAATATTGCATGTATACATTATTATCTTATGCATATCATTACATCCAACAAAAAAAGTAAAACTGTAGGTGTGTTTCTATCAGATTCATATCGATTTGCCCGCGAATGAAAAAAAGTTTTTACACTTGAGGGAGGTAGAGAAGTTGGCGTTTTGACAAAAGGTAGATGCGCATGACAACAGAAATTGAGGATATTCAGAAATAACTTGACTGAACTCTTTTCTCCCACTTCCCTTTTTTGCTGTGCTGAAAAAAAATAAATGCTGAAATGGTGGAAACTGCAGGCAAGACAAGGAGTGTGCCGACTGACGAGATGAACTATAAAATTCCTGATTTGCTGAGTCTTAACGGCTACACAAATAATAATATTATATACATCATATTATCTGCATGCACAAAAGCTTTGAGAGAAAGAGGGGGAGGGAAGACGAAACCAGTATTGCAGCATCATGGATGCCAACTGCCATTAACAATACTATCAACCAAGCAATTACTCCTTACTCAGTGTAATGAATTTGACCTAAGTCAACAAAAAACACACATAAACCCAATGATGTTTTACATTAATAAAAAAACATGCTGAGTCAGATTTTTTACTTTAGTACCACTGTTTGCCACTATTATGACTAATCAATTTTGGCCCTAGAGCCTGAATTTGCATTATAATGAAACATTGTGTTTCAAACATCCATCAAACTGCTTTAGAATACACTTATTATCAATTCCAGCTACCAAAAGGTCCATTGTATGAGGGTTTATTGGCACAAAATGAATATAATACCCATAAGTAAGCGTGTTTAATGTTCAGTCACTGTAAAATGAATATCATTTGGTTTTTGTAGCCATTCGTACAGGTAAGGGCCATGCTTTAAAAAATCCGCCATCTTGCACCACCATGTTTCTACAGCAACCCGGAGGGAGAACCCAACCAGAGCATGTGCTTCACACTTTGAAGCAGAAGCTTAAAGCACACAAAGAAGAAATGCATCCACCCACATTAACCTGATGCCAATAAACCAAAAATAAATAATACATTAAAACATCTGTAACTATGGTAACCCTGTCAGCTGATGGACAAAGCAGAACGCTTAATGATGAAATCCTTTCTGGTATGTGACGGTTACCATAGTTCCCAACAGTAGCAGTTGACATGACAGACACTTTCTCAGTGATTGCATCGCTGGATGGAAATTTGCTTGTACAATGTAACTGACATCACTTGGTCAGTCCTGATTACGGTTGCAATCACAACAGAAGGCTCATTAAGCGAAGAAACGCAGTTTAACAACAAACAAAGAGGCACAGAACTCAGCACTGCAGGTGAAATTGTGACACCTGCAGAGACCCTGAAAGCTCATTTGGAAGAAATCCTTTGAGCAAGACATTAACTGAGCAGAAATGATACAAGAAACTCAATAAACATTTAACCAAGTGATGAAATGCAACAATACGAACAAGCGAGCCTCTGGGCACAATGAAAATAAGCCTTCGTTAGCCAGATGGAAAATATCAAAATATGATAATGAGACCCCCCCCCCCCCCCCACAGGGCAAAAAAAGTTAAAGATGTTGTTTTTATTTACCGAAGTAAGCCGTGTTATCAAACAATATTCATGAGGAGGAAAAATGTTTATCTCGCATGCAAAACCAAACCAATTAGAAGAGGCACACAAACTAGAAAGAGGCAATAGTGTTGAATCATTCATCTTAAATAAGTAATGCTTGTGTCCTTTTCCTGTTTGTTTCAGTCACTGGGCTGCTGCGTGGAAGATAACAATATTGATTTGACTGCTGGTTGGTTTTTGACCGACCAAACAGCTTCTTATCTCGTCCCTTCATCGTAATGGAATTAAAACATTGGGAGCAGAGATTGGGATTCCAGAGGGGAAGTGTTGCTGATGATGGCTCCAACCTTTTCCCCCCTCTCATGTGCCCCCTATTAATTTAGTCATATATAATTGTAACAGGTGCCGACCACTGCGCCTGGCACTCTTCTGACCCTGCTAATGTGTAAAGAATTTGTTTGGGATTCGTCTCTCATCATTCAAATCTCCTCACTGCACTCGTCACACAGAGCATTTCTGAATCTGGTGAATTTCAATTTCACTCGGTTACCGTCAGTGATATATTCTGTATTTCCGCTGCCTGACAGTCTGTTCATATATATTCATGCCACAGTTTATGACTTTGTCCGGACTGTATGTGAAACACAACAAGGAAAACAATAAATCTACTATTTACATACTATTATGCTCTGTGACACGCATGCTTACTGTTTCCTGGTTGTAAGATTGGAACGCAGCACCGTACAGCCGAGGCATGTGTTTCTATTAGAGCCACACGCAAAGGTGCACAACACACGGATATGATTTATGGAACGCCACCGTCACACCTCCGATTTCCTATCTATATCTGCGGCAATAATTACACTGAACCGCATTTTCCTTGTACTTGCTGCATGGATTGATGTACATAATTTATTTACTTTCTGACAGATCTTAAAAAAGGGGAGCGTCAAACCGCGGAGTAACCTTGGCGCCTCATCCGGTTGCAGTCACATCGCTGTCACTTTGAAGAAAACAAAGTGTAAATACGCAAAAACCTATCTCTCACAAAGGCTGCAGTTAGACGGCAGTGACGATGATATCAGAATGCAACAATGTCCAATAAACCTACCAATCTTTTCATTCACTAAGGTGAGATACAGTAACCTGCCATATCATTGCTTACAGGGAACGTATAGACACCGAAAGCAACAAAAGTACTCAGTAAACTTTCAATGTAATGCACATGTTGTGGAGCTTGAATGTATGGCTGTATAATACAGTCTATAGCAACCAATAATAACTAGGTCATCTTGTTGTTAACATAAAAATGTGTCCCCACTCTATAGTGTGCGCACATAAGCCTGAGCCATCAATACGGGTCCTACTTTGCCATATTCCATGAGCATTATCCACTGGTTAATGTCATGAGTCATTGCTTTTTGTGGCTAGAGGGACAGACCTTTCCCCTACATCTAGGAACACCAGACAGAGAACACAAAATTAATGTTTCATTGTGCTCCAACGCCTGTCAGGCAAATTTATGTGGACATCCCATCAATAAATGGTGGGAAGATTGATAGAATATGATCCCTGAGTGGAGCATGAAGCAGCTGGTGGGAGTTTTCATACAAGTGCTATTTTTGGGAGATCCCCAGTTCTTTCCTTTAATCTAGAGGGGCAGGCGACTGATGCATTGTTGCATGCATCAGTGTGCTCTGGGGAAATGGAAAGCAGAAGGGCATAATGTCACAGGAATGTCCCTCCTCTGTTTAAATGTGTGTACTTAGAGTCATAGCTCACTTGGACGGTAAACTGTTTTGACAGTAAACACTGTGTGGATTTATCAGAACTGGATTGGATGTGTTTCCAATTTTATGTGCAGGAAACACAAATGTGGTTACAGTCTTTTATATTATCTGTCATACAGTATAATGTCAAAACTCTGTAAATCACATTTTCAGATTCTTAATTTCATGTGACAAACAACAACACATCCTGCAAGTCAGCAAAATATAATGGCACCACCATTTTACCCAACTGTTTTACACTTCCGTAACGACATAGTAATAATGTGGCAATAAGGAGATGATATTACTTTATACCACATTATTTCTAAAGTAATATCAGGGTAATAGCATGAATATGAGCTAACTGTATGCTTCCAACATGGTAATCTCTTCACAGGAAAATGTTTGTAAAACAATCACAGTGACGCGTGACATGATGTCTCAATAAGCTATTTAATGGGAATGCATAGTGTATTTTCTTACTGGGCTCAGAACTGAATGTGACATTTTGTTGGTAAAGAAGCAAATGTGGACATGCAAATAGTGATTTTTTTTTCACATGACTATCTTACTGAGCATTACACAACATGCATTTCTTACGTCTTTCTTTGTCACAATTCTCCAAAATGATCAGTGAATGAGCTGAATGCCAAGCAAAATTCAGAATGTTGTAGTGAAGAGAACTCCCACAAGCCAATGAGCAAAGGACCACACAATATTAGATGTGACAATAATAGATCCAAACCCCTGAAACAGCCTTCAATGGATTTGACATAGTCCCATCTTGCCGGATCTGTCAGAATTTTTTTCTATTATTCTGCGGCGAGGAACACAGTACAGCCCAGAGCAGCTCCTGCATTTGTTTGAAGTATTGTGCTTTATCCTGACAGTGAAGATAAAGGGCTGAGGCTGGGGGCGAGGAAGACAAAAACAACCGTGGGGTCTCCGGAGAGCTTACTTCCCGGGAATTTTAAGGTTATCTCTGTAGTTCTATGCCGACACAAACGCAGTGTTTGGTTAGAGTCTCGAGAAAGCAATCAAATCATGCCATGCATATTAGACAAGAAACAAATATTGTCCTTTTTGTGCTCCTCACAAAACACAGAGACATCTTCTCTTTGTGAAATGACAATGGTAAAGAAATGTTATTTCATTTGCATCATTGACTTCTGGGAGCTCTTTAGCCGGGGCCTAGGGTCGTTCAATAGTCTCTTAGCAGTATGCCAATGATGCATGGTTGAGTCTCTTTTATCATTCACCATACCACCATTTCGTGAAACAATACAATTTAAGCATCTTAAGTGGCACTCGATCAAGAGGAACTCCTATTTACAGTACAGCTGTGCCGTCTTTCATAAATGGTGGAATTTCCTCCTGTATCAACTAGAAAACTATTATTTAAACCCGTTCCATTTCATGTCATATCTTTAAGACACTGAGGGCTCTTTAACCAATCAGTGTAATTTCCTCAATGCAATTCCATTGTAAACATTGTTCAGATTAAGAGCCTGAAGTCAAGCGAAATTTAGAGGAGTTCTGATCTGGAAGGTTTGCATGTAGAGCAAACATTTGTTGGCAGAACATCATCTGATTATCCTAGCAATGACAATTTTCCAAAGGGAAACTTGAGGGGTTCAGCCTTAGAGTTATAGGTTATTAGCTGCAGTATTGATTGTCGGTGATGGCATGTTCACTCAGCAGCCTTCACTGTTGATTGATTTTAGCTAATTAGGCAACACATAACTGGAGGAGGAAAATAAAGAGAAGCTCTTTCTTGTTGACGGAGCTCCAATTCCTCTCTGAAGACGCAGGCTTTAAAAAGAAGCAGAAACGGGGAGAGAGTAGTTTGATTTTAAACATCCAAAGAGGCTGGAGATTGGCGATGTGATGAGCTTTGTTCTTAATCACACCTCCAGGACAGTCATTTCCGCTCCATTCCTCGACTAAGAAGCACCTTCCATATGGCACCTTTGGCAAGGGGCATTATTCTACTCCTCTACAGGCTGGTGTCAGGGGTGAGCCTGGCTATCAGAAATATGCTGACACCTCACTTCTCGGAACAGTGAAAGGGGTAAACGTAATGGGAGGAGTAAGGGGAAGGGATTAATGAATGTAAAATAAATCTTGTAAAAGGTGTTTGTGTGCCCTATGTGGAGGGATCTAGGGAACAAAGCTGCCGTTTTAGATTAGCGGTGCAAAGGAAAAACAGTTTTGGGATGCCCTGCTGCAGTCAGTTCTGTGGTGTGGGGCCGATGCCAGAGATTCTTCTTTCAACCGCCTTTTCTGAAACTCCTACTCAGCACTGCAGCACTGTAACAACTGGGTGAACCTTTCCTTAGTGTGTGTGTGTGAGAGAGAGAGCGAGAAAGAAAGAAAGAGAGGAAGATCAAATGCAAGAAGGCAGTCCGGAATGAAAATGAAGTCACAGTGTGTCAGGGCAGCAGCAACATGCACTAATGTAGGGATGACAGAAACGTAGCAATGGAAGATGCAGCAGCTCGGACGCCCATCAGGAGACTTTTGCATCCATTTGTTCTAGAGTGGTGTTGAAAATGGGTGGCGTGCTGCCAGTGATGACAGAACATGTGCCACAAGTGCAACACATTGTATTTAAAGCAAACTTGCTGAGAATGATTGATGAGAGACGATTATGACTCAAATGGGGGAAAAGCTGAGCAATGAAGACTGTAACTTTTCTCTCGCTGCAATATCATGCTTTTGCTGTAATGGAACAATCTGTCTTTGTCACCTCGTCACATGCAGGACTACGCGGATATAAACAGATCATACGCATATTGTATAAAGTACAACTTTTGTTGGATAGAGGTAATGTATGCAGTATGTATATGCCACATATCCAACTATCTTAAAAGCAAGCCTATATATATATGCATAGACCGAAGTCCTGAATTATTGATGGTGCCCACCACAAAAGGGATTCTGCTATCCTGAGTTAAGTTTGATTGTTCCACATACTGCCACGGGAACTTTAGGAACCACTAAGCCACCATCCATTATCAACTGATTCTTTACAACAACAGCACAGGTGTAAAATAAGACCCCATATAGCTGGGGGCTGTTACAGTATAAGCACTTATGAAAAAGCATACCGGCCATCCTGGATACTGGATGCACTGAAATGGGGATCTGCTCTGTGACATCAGGAGAGATGGCTCGATTAAACTTTCATTCAACAAATATTCATGTGTATTTAATGATCTTAAATCACTTAATTCCATGTGAGTTATTAATATTAATGACCGGGCGAGAAAGGCAGTGGAAGGGTGTGTTGTATATAGGTTGGAGCCTAAAGCAAGGGTGGCAATTGGGTGAAGGATGTGTCTCACCAGCAGTCAATCACAGCAGGCTTCCACCAAACCTTCAGGCCAAAAGGTCATAATTGGAAGGGAGTGACGGTGTGTGTAGACACATGACAGCAGCCTTGCATGAAAGCATTCAACCACCATCACATTTCACCCAGGTCTTTCCACAGCAGAGGTGGCTGGTTGTGGCCTATTTCTGGGGTCGTTCCCTGTCACTTTCCTCCTCACTGGCCACAGACTTGCCCTTGAGCAAATTCCCCGCCGTGGGACTAATAAATGATTATCTTATCTCAAGCATTGCTCCCATTTTGTCAAGTCGCCCCCCCCCATCCTCCATTTAATTATGTTAACACAGCCCAGTCGTGTGTGCAGGCATCAAAGAACCCCATTGTGATGCATTCATGTTCACGGTGGTGAGCATAGGATGCGATGTGTGATGTGAATGAATGTGCATACGTCTGTTTCATATTTTGTCAAAGACGTGTTTCTAAGATAAAATAAACATAATAGCTTTTGGACGGAGTGTGTACGGTTGAATAAACTGTACATATACAGTACTGTGGAGACTATTTGTTGTTGAGGCAATGCTATGATCATAGAGTAGAATTATTTCTCAATCACTTCATTGGAACACATCAATAAAATGTGGGCAGAATGAATGAATGAATGAATGGATGAATGAAATCTTTCAGAAAAAAAACCCCACTTATTCAGGTTAAAGTGCTGAAGTATTTAGTGTGACCTACCCTTACACTTAAACCTGGAGTGGAGACATTATTCATGTTATTGGTATAAACCTGTGTTTTTCCTATTATTTCATGTTAGGAAATATCGGCTTTGAAAAAAGGCCTCTTACACCAGGCTTATTCAAGACATGCTTGAGCCTTACATACACATGTTGAGTAGGTATGCTAATATATAACATAATATATACGACCAACTTTCAGTGATCACAGACAAATATAAAAACAAAGCTGCTGGTGCCCTGACACTTTTGCACAGTACTGTACTTTAGGCTGTGTTGACAAACTGTGATTGAGAACTACAAACTGTGGAGGGCAGCATTGAACCTCTCAGCATACAGCCTGCTAAACTTCTTCTTATTATTATTATTATTCTTATTGTGCTGATTATAAGAGTTGGATTAAGCCATTCATAACCTTTTTAATGTTATTAAAAAAACACTAAAAGTGGGCTACATGCAACAAGAACACATAAAGAGGATATACCTGTGACAATTGCATCCAACTCCCCTTTACATTTATCGTCTACAGCAACTGTCTCATGTCCCCGCAGAGAAAAGGCCTCTGCTTGTGCAACAATGATATATCTAGTATCGCTGAACCAATGCTGCCATCTACTGTTTTTTTCCAGACACTTCAGTATAACACAGCATCCAGCACAACATTGAGGAACTTATCTGTGTATAAACACAGTAAAGCACTCACTGCATCACCAATATTTAAGATGTCAAGGATGAACACACAAAAGTTATCAAATATACTGTTTCCTTTGTGGTCAATTGAAGGAAGACAAGATGACGGCACATGATACAGATGCTCACACCTAACTAAATTGTTAAGAATAAATCTTAAACAAACACGATATACGTAATCAAATATTGTCAATATTAAAAATTGTTATTTTGAGCAGCCTGCAGTTTAATTTTAATAAACTTTGGTGCACTACTCTACCATGTAGTGCTGGCATAATCCAAATTGGGCTGTATTAACACAGAGGAAACATTTTTAGAGTTTCTTGATTGTATTGGTAACAATTATAATTGGTAAGAGATAACTGTTAAAGCAAAACTGGCCATATAGGCTACAATGACAGGTGTTCATATTTAGCAGGTTGGCCTGCTTTGTCTTCTATTAAATGCTTGACCTCATTTCCAAACTGCAGTCCTGTAAAACAGCACTTTCATAGTGCTCCCTTGAAATTCATCCAATGGTTATAAAATGGGAGAGGCAAACACAGGGAGAATTATGGGCTAATGGCAATGCGGGAACCCAAAATAGATTAAAAAGCATTAGTCATCAAACAGTATACAGCACAGGTGTAGTTTTATGGTTTACGGTATTTTTTTTTTTTTTTACAACTTCCATTGCAGCTCTGCCGCATTTTGTGGTTTAAGTGCCAGTGTACATGCAGTAGATCAGGTGTTAACAACTGTGAACAATAGCATAGTGACAGCCAGCATTTTGGCATGAACTGTGCTGTGTGATTGTGCATCAGGATTAAATACTTAAGTGTTAAATATCTCATATATCTGTTACGACTGAAACAGAAAGTACACTTAAATATTTCATAAATTCAAGAGGGGCACTCAAATTATGGATGCAGTATCATCCTTGTTTCTCTTTGGGCTTCATCAGGCCAGAATTTGGAGGATGTTTCCCCTTCATTTATTCCTCTTATACTATATATCCTCCAAATGAGGGTAGCGGGAGGGTGCTAGTGCCAATCCCAGGAGACATAGGTCGCAAGTCCATCACAGGGCCACATAGAGACCAACAGTCATCCACTCTCACACTCACACCTACGGTCAATTTAGAGTGTCCAATTTACCTAATCCCCAAATCTGCATGTTTTTAGACTGTGGGAAGAAACCGGAGAACCCAGAAAAAACCCTAGCACACATGGGGAAAGTAATTTCAGTTTAAATTGATGTAATTAGTATGGAGGACGGACACAAAGGTCCAGCTGATTAGAGTGCAAGCCAAGCCTCTCATTCCATTAATTTGACCTCCACATTCAGTGATGTTACCAGAATAAAAAAAACACTTGGTTCCAGGCTCTTGGGCCACCGATCCGAACCGAGTGAACGAAGAGAACAGTGAGAAACATTTGCATTAATGTTACCAACACAAGGTCATGGTACAAAGTATGGGCTATGAATAGAATAGAGAAAAAAAGACCATTAAAATATATATTATAGGAATAAAAACCATGCTGTCAACGGAGCACAGGCAAACAATTATGTGAAAATATTAAGAAACTTTTCATTATGCTGTTAGCTCTTCTTCTCCTCTCATAAAGAAATAATAAAAATGAACATTATCTGTATAGCTACTCCAGTTTCATGGCCCCTGTATTATTTATTTATTATTATATTATATTTTATCTTTACTTTGTGTGCTATCTGTTGAGCACTCGGCATTCACACAGCATTTTCTGAAATAAGACAAACAGATTTAGACTAACAAGTTCCAGTTAGCTTTGGTGTGGTGTCTAAATAAAGCGGATTTAAAACACAATACTGCAAGGTTGAACACTGAACAAGATTTCCAGATGTACTTTGCTGTATGCACGGTTTTATTGTGGCATCACAAATTTCACTAGACAATGTTAAAAAAAAAATGTACAGTATTTACCAAATCTGTAAAATGATGACGTTGTCAGGCTACTCACATGTCTTGTTTTGTCCAATAACAAAAGATATTCAGTTAACTTTCAGAGGAGCAAAGTAACCAGAACATATTTTGGTTTTGTATTTCATAAAAAAAATTCATTTGGTTTTGAGTAGGGAACATTTCGAGTTATTAGTAATAAGTAGTAATTTCCCAATGTGAAAAAGACTTTCAGAAAGAAAATGGAAATGGGAAAATCACAAAATTCAACTTAATAAATAAAACAAGCACTTTGGAGATGCCAGTTTCACTCATTTTAACCAGTCTCTCAATCTAGTTGATTAATATGTCCATAAATTAGACAGTTATCAAGTCTAATTAATACAATTTCAAATGTTACCATTTAAAATAATGTTGTAGTTGAATGTTTGAGCAGCAGCTCTCTCTTTTTTCTTTTTTTTTTACTAGAGTTGTAATTGGGAGAGAAGGGAAACACACGTCGTACTTACCACATATGAAATACACATGACCAAGTATTCATAACGAAAACGTGTTACTCGGTTGACAATTTGAAAGAAGAGCCGTCGTATGGTGTTCAGAGTGTCGTAAAGCAGCAGCTATTCACCACGACGGAAGTTCAAATAGACGGCATGATTTCACTTTTCGGCAAACTGGGCCTACAGTTTATATTAAGCTGAGCGCTTTCCTTTTTTACGCCAACCGACTGTTTCAGTGTTGCTATCTATCTGCTGAATAACGATGGGGATAGAGGAAGAAGCGGACAGGACGCTCTTCATCAGAAACTTGGACTCGAGGGTGACGGAGGAGCTTTTGTTCGAGCTGTTTTTACAGGTGACGTTGACGCAAATGCTAAGTGTAAAGCTAGCATAACACACGCACAGCGCTAACACACTTACGACTTTACGTGCGAATTGTAAATGTTCCTCTGTAAATGAGCCCACTCACGTTGGTTCTCTTCTACCCCGCTGCGTTTTTGTACACAAAAGGTGCATCGTTTTTAGTGGGAATTTTAGGAAAATGGCTAGTTAGCTTTAGTTAGCATCAGCGTAAGTTATTTGGCTATGGTATTCATTTGTTGTTTTCACAGGCTGGACCTCTCGTCAAAACTAAAATCCCCAAAGACCAGGATGGGAAACAGAAAACGTTTGGTTTTGCCGTTTACAGGCACGAAGTGTCTGTGCCGTACGCCATGCAGCTCCTCAACGGAGCAACGTTGTTCGGAAAAAATATCCATGTGCAGTTCAGATCAGGTGAGTTCACACAGACCTTAGATTATTGGATTTAACAGCACTGGTATTCACCTTGTACATCAAAAGTATTGGTTTTGGTATTTACTGTATTTTATGTTGTTGGAAAAGATCAAACTATTAGAGTAAGCATTACAATTACTCATTAATCATATGCATTATGATTGATATTGATTATGTATTTATATTTATTATATATCAGTGCAATCAGTAATTTGCAAAACACAACTGAGGTGAACAAATAATAAACAAACACATATTGGGGTTTAATTACTGTAAGCATAAAGGGAGCCATTGCAAATCAAAAGCCAGAGTCACACCACTGAACTAGCCAACAAGTTACAACATGTAGAAAAATTAATGATCAACTGCCTCCCATCCAGTGCAGTATGATTTATAAAAACCACAGTAAAACTGTGGCAAAGTGTTTTCAAAGCTATAATTTAGTTGAGTGATTTATGCATTTTGCATTTGTTTCCTTGTTGTTCAAACATTTTGTATCCATTTTAATCCAATTCTAATAAAAAACTTTGTTCAACTTCAAAAATAGCATGATGTACCTCAACCATGATGAGACCATAATGTTCTAAACCTGCAGAAACATGTGTTGGATCATTTGACTCATCAGACAAAGTCCTTATCTGAGTGTGTGCTACTGTCAGATTCAGACTTCAATTTGCTCTTAATTGTAAGGGTAGCACTGCACATATATAAATACATTGAAGTTTATAAGTCATATTGTGATGGCAGTGCTGAAGTTTTCTATCGCACATCAGATTGTTTTTCATGTATCTGATCAGATGGCTTTTAATCTCAAAACAAGGTGGAACCATGCTTTCAATTTAAGCAACAATTGTAGTTGTCAGAAGTATCAATAAATATGTTATCTTTGCACAGCAAATTAATAATTGTGAACCTTTATTTCCTCTTATATCTAAGAAAGACCCATACTTAAGCACACCATTGCCACACTTGCACAGTGGTTCGTAGTTTTCATACTATTGTTTTTCTCCTTCACTGAAAATGTTTTTGTTGTGTTTTTTTTTTATCCCGTCACAGGTAGCAGTCATAGCAACAGTACAGGAAATTCTCAGAACTCAAGTCCTGTAAATACTCCAAATCCCCATGGTCAGAGGTAAGAGTATCTCCTTTTTTTTATTTATTTTTCCACCAGCAGAAGTAAGAAACTAATTCTGATTTTAACGGTTGCATCAGTCCCATCAAAGCAAATATTGTCTCTTGCCCACAAATTGGTTTGGCCTTTATGTCCCTTCCAACTTTTAATTTTTTAATTAATCTACTGCTTCACAGTTTGACCTGCAGGTGTAGATTTACCACAGTGCTGAGCAGTTGTAAATCTCTGCTTACGTTAGCCACACTTGATACGCCACTGTTAACCCCAGTCATTTTCATACATTTGAATGAAGCCTTACCACAGTTTCAAGTTCAAATAACAAATGTCTGACATAGTATTTTCACCATTGTGTTGCTTAGATAACCACCCCACACACTGACTACTAAATCTGTCATAATCAGACGGGCAATCAGAAGTACTGGCCAAGTTAACTGTCAAAAAAAAAAATCATAAGAGACAAACTGTAATGGCTAAATGTGGATTTTCTTCATTTTACAGGTAATTGGACAAAATATTTTTTTTGTTTAAATGAATCGCAACACATAAGCACTTTTTAACTGTTTCTTAATGATCTTTAAAAAAAAACAAGCACCTTTTGGGCTCTGCATGTAGCCTCTTTGTTACCTACCTAGTAGTTTATAGTAGTATATTTATAGTAGTAGCTTGTAGTTAATAATTTGGTAAAAAGTAGGATTTTTACTGTATGCTTTTCATCACTTCCTACCTATTGAACATTACTTAGGGAATGCAAGTTTCTCATGCTCTTGGCACTGCTGTGTGGGCTTTAATTGGAGCTCCCACATAAAATGTGGCATGAAACGGAATTGGACTGGGTTGTATTTACACACAGAAGTTTCTGTATGCAGTCCTTTCCATGTTTCATGCCAAATATCACTGACTGGAAAACCTGAAGATATTGGCATCAGAGTTTAATTCAGACCAATGCAATGTATATGCAGGATGCTAAAATCCTTGCATTCATTGGTATACCAATGCATACATTTTTCTATTTAATCATTGGCAAAATGATATGACATGAAAAAATGAATTTCCAATGGTATAATTTGTACAGGTTAGGAATGGGGATTTTGCTTTTGATGATCAAACGATAACTAAGTCTGAGCAAATTAAGATTATTCTCGCACGTTTCATTTTTGTTTGCTGTAATTCATCATAGAGCTGGCTCACAAATTGGGTCAGATTGTTTGATTGAAAATTGTTGTTCTGTTAAAAAAAAAAAAAAGTAAACATCATCCTGTTTCTTACTTTCTCACTAATTTGGCATTCAGATGTCTTTGTCATGGTCACTAATTTCCATTGTTTTTTTTTAAGGAACATTTAATTGAGTAACACTAAGAGGGTGTAGTGTAAACTACCCACCCACCTTAAAAATGCCACACTTTGTCCAGTCAAAAACTGACTGAAGAATTATTTGCAGCTTCAGTTGCTTTTGAATTTGATCCGTCAGACTTGGCTGACTGTCAGTGCTGCTGGACTCGTTTGTGAGATATTCCCTCCCAGATCTTGGCACAAAAGGCTTGAAAAGAGAAGTCACTTGGCTATTCTGTCTGGCTTTTCTCGTTCATATTTGGCTGATGTGGCTAGATGAATAATGTGTTTTTAATCTATGATCTTGGAGTTTGATGTTTCAGTTTGATTGACAGGTTTAATGGACTTGAAATGCTGTCAATTGTTTTCACACATGTGAAAACATAAGAAAGTGGCTCTATCTGGTGTCATCTGTGTATTTGCATAATTTACTGTTTGTAAAATCTGCCCTTGGGTTTTATATTATGTACACCTGTTACTGTGTAGATTGTTTTGGGGTTTTATTATTATTTTAAACTTTTACTTTACTCTTGCAGGACCCCAATCCCTTTCAGTTCTCCTCCGTATACCCCTCCACCCCAAATGAGGTCCTTTTCGTCTTCCGATAACCTGCAGAAACATGCCATGGTAAGTGTTTTATGCTTAAAAAAATGACAGTTATCAAATAATTAATAGTTCTCGTACTTTACGTGGCTCTTTGTACATGCACAGCAACAAATTAAAAAGTGCTTACACTTCTATGGTCTTTTTTTTCATCCGTAGATGAACAACATGATGTGGCAGCTCCACATGCAGCAGCTCGACCAGTTGAATGGCAGCATCTCTAAGCCTCCGCAGGGCCAGGGGCCGGCAGGTGGAAATTCTGGTAGCTCAAGGGCACACGACAACGCCCCCTATCGGCAACATCATTCCAACACAAACAGCGGGGGCAGAAACCAGCGCTACACGGACGAATTGGGCTCCGGTCGTAACCAGCAACACAGTCACGGTCGGGACAACTATCACCACCAAGGCGACAGGAGTGGCAAACGTCACCACGACAACCGAGGCGGACACAGACATCATGAAGACAGAGGCAACAACCGTGGCTACCAGGAGAGTAGATGGCGGCGGTACTGACCGCCGCTAGGATTTCCTGCAAAGACTTTAATTCTCCACTAATGTGTGCACAGCTTCCTGTCGTAGAGTATGAAAAATGTTGATAAATTCACATATATGCTCAGGATGTTTGTATACGATCATACCAGTTGGGAGATTTAATAACTTAAGCCTTTATAGTAATTTTTTGTTTATTTTTAAGGTGTTTTTAAATTTGTTAACAGGAGTTTTCGCCTCATGGATGTCCTTTTAAGCATTCAGAGGCGAAGACCTGTGTTACCTCAAGAACGAGGAGAAAAAAAGGATCTGATTTTGACAAATTGGAAGACAAATGACATGTCTAAAAAAAGGAAAAAAAGAAAAGATTTAAGACATTGAGCCTGTTTTTATGTTATGCAAAATTGTCTTTAAATGGTGCTGCCACAATTTTAAACTCTTCAGGTATTTTGCAAAGAAAAAAACAATGTCGGATAAATATTTCACCAGCACCACTTTTACTACAATAGGGAGCGATTTTTATTAGATCAGTTGACTGTGCCGTTTGTAAAAAAAAAAAAAATATTGCTTTATCTTATTTTTTATTTTTTATTATTCCGATTCTGTAAGACGGTGTGTTTTACTGAACATTTTCATTACTATAAAGCTCCTGTCAGTGATAGTCCTGTTGTCGTTCATCTGGCTGCACTACAAATTCCTAGGTCTTGGCTGAATATCATGAATGCTATTTACAGGTCTTTGTCTTGCTCATGTGACCGAGTTAACCGAGTGAGCTATTGTATGTTGATGCTACACACTGTGCTGCTTACACACACACGGCCTTATCTGCACCTATAAATGGCCCATGTGTAACTAATACACTTGTGCAGCGGTTATGAAGTAATCTACAGGTGGCGCCACACACATCCTTTCATTGAATCAATTAAGATGTTAAATATAACTGGGCCACATGATGAGCTCCTACATCTGACCTTTCTATTTAGGATTCTTTTTAAGTCTTTACATGGATTTGATACACGGCCTGTTCACTTTACAACATGCAGCTATGTTTAGGTTTCTTTCTTCATGACGGCACTTAAAACGCAGTCATTTCGGATTAGATCAGGTTGGATTTGACTTTATTAAAACTAGTCACAGCAGACCTGTCAGCGGCAGACAAGTGGTGGGTACAAAATGGGAATAGATAAAGCAACAATAGAAGGTAAAGGTAAGAATATAAAAATGGGAATAGAGTAAATGATTGGCTGTACAACAAAACTGGACACAATCAGCACAACATCTGCATCAAAAACGTTAATTCCAAATAAATACAGGTTGTTTTTCACTGCATGGGCCCTTTAAAAAAATCCACTTAGTGCAGTTCTGACTCGGGTCAATTTTGCTTCAATTAAATTGAAACACCTTGATTTAGTTACTTTGCCCACTCACGATGCCAGTGTCTCACTTCAGGTTCACTTGCCAACGTGTGGCGATCAGTGTCCCCTTAATGTCCGCGTTGAGGTCATAATCTACACTTCCCAAAGTGCTTAGGCCACTAACAGCGGCTCTTGCACCTGTATCGACCACTTCATTCCCGCTTAATAAATTCCCCCATCAACGCTGTGCAAAGGCGGAATGTTTTTGCAGCCTCTGCTGTAATCTTTTAGTGTCTGCCCTGTGTCAGATTGCACCCCGCGATACTTCCAAATGGCTCTAATAGAGAGTATCCTTTGCTGGGTGTCAGTACCAGGAGGAAGGACCTTATTACGCATATTCTCGCCACGGCATAACTCTTTTAATTTGTTGATCTGCCTGGCGTCTCCAGCCCCGGAGCGCGTGGATTAGAGAGGCCGCTCAGTAGCCGCTGCTGTGTGGACTTATATAGAAGCGTGTCTCCTGAAGTGATCCCCATCCTAATAACACCCAGCAGGGACCTAGCTCCCCACCCTTCCTCCCTCCCTCCTTACTGCTCCCGCAATCCACGAGTTAGCAGACTCCTCCTCAGGTTGTTGGGTTCACTGGTGCCACCGCAGCTCCAGATAAACTCTATGTATCTCCCTTTTTTGTGCAATTGTAATTCCCTTAAAACATGTCAAAACCCACTGCAATACTTTAAAATCAATTCAATTAGAAAAATAAATTGGGCAATCATAAAATACATTTTAGAAAAGTCAAAACCAAAAATAAAAAAACTATGTTATCAAGCAATTAACACATAGAAGTGATTTCTTATTTCTTAACCCGGGCCTTCTTAGTCCGAGAATTGAAATAATATAAAGAGGGCGGACTACGCATAGATAATCTATTATAATCATACATTTTATTTGCAAATATACATATATATGTATATATATATATATATAAAGCACACTAGAATGATCCCTAGATTTTTAAACATTTGTTTCAAAACTCTAGAGTTAAATCCGTGGGACACTTTGTGTCTCTCCTTCAGCTCTCCTTCAGCTCGCGTTCTTCCTCTTACACACACGCTTTAAACGCGGCTACCGCGACGGACACGAGCCCCCACAACAACAACCACAACAACAACATCAACGGGGTTACATTTATTTCCAATTCACTGATCATGAGGAGGATGAAGGAGAGGTGGTGATGGAGAGTGTTTCGTTCTACAGTTTGTAATCCAAAATACTTAAAACAATAAAGAGAATAAATAAATTTAAAAAACAAGCTGCCTTTTATTTACTCACATGACAATTAAATGGGAAAAAGTATATATATATATATACTCTATATAATAAGTATTTGTAAGAACAACAAGATCAACCTCAGGAGAAATGAACTCACCAATGTCATCAGCCTCTGACCAGACCAACACTCACACACTACAGTATATATATATATATATATGTGTGTGTACACATATGTATAATAAATATAAATGTATTTGACAATGACTGATGATCTTAGAGGGGATTATTTCCCGCTGAATGTTGTGAACCTCGTGTTGTCTTTAAACCACAACACCGCGGTATGACTCATTACAATATGAATATTTTTATATTGTGTTGTTAAATGTGTCGGCTCTGAATTAAATCGGCACGACGTCACACCGTGTTGTTGATCCATGATTTATTATTCGTTCGTTTGGACACGAGTGACATGGCCTTTAACCGCAGATTTGAATAGTTACGCCTTCATAACTAGTATATTATGTTATGTATGAATCTTTTCTAATGAATTGCCTGTAGTAAATAACATACTTTTATTAATATTATTATTTTTATCATTAGTATTATCAACAACATCGCCCTGTCATTTAAAACAATTTACTGCTTGATAGAAAGAACGAAAGTTAAGTTAAAATATTAAGTTGAACGAATGTTTAAATATAAAGATATAAGTTTTAGATATTGATTCTGTCCAGTGTTAACCATAAAAATAAAGAGGGTACAAAAGCAACAATTCAGACAGTAAAAATAAGTTATACATGGCTTTATTCACAATAATTCATAAAGATAATTCAAATAAACGTCGGAAACAAAGATACAGTCCAGTCTAATGAACTGATAATACAGATATCTTTTTTTTATTTTTGATCTGATCAGAAATGCAGTTAATTCTGAGTTTAAAATATCTCTTTATGTAGTTTTTTATTATTATTATTATTGATAGAATTAAGATTTTATTCCTTTTTGGTTGGGAAAAGATGTCCAAACACAAACGTTGGATTCGAAATAATAAAACGTGTTAAGAAAAAAAGTTGATAGTGGTGGGTGAATATTTGGGAGGTGGCCATGTGAACATGTACTGTGTGTGTGTGTGTGTGTGTGAGAGAGAGAGAGATAGAGAGAGAGAGAGCGATAGAGAGAGAGAGAGAGAGAGAGAGAGAGCAGCGATAGGAGGATGGATGGAGCAGCAGCAGATAGATGTGTTCACAGATGGTTTATATAGCAGTGGGTGTGTGAGCGCAACTCACAGTCACTTTATTCCCACTGTGGCGCTCCGCTGCGCGCACTCTCAAGTTCAAGGCTGCCGATCTTCACCGCGACCCTCGAGGCGAAGCCGAGCACTGTTTTGAAAGATAAACCATGAGTGACTTCCACGCGTGAACTGCATTCGTCACACCTTCGTCTCCTCGCGGTTCGTCTATACCTTGCACGGGCACTGCACAGAGACACGCACACACGCGCGCGCTGTTGAAGCAGGAGAAGGCGGCGCAGTGCGCACAGTCAGCGGCTCATCATGCACTGTCAAGCCGAGCTGAGGCTCTCCTCCACCGGGCAGCTGAAGGCTGCCAGGCGGCGCTACAAGACGTTCATGATCGACGAGATCCTCTCCAAGGAGACTTGTGATTATTTCGAGAAACTTTCTCTCTACTCGGTGTGTCCTTCCCTCATTGTCCGACCAAAGCCTCTTCATTCATGCTCAGGTAAGAAGACGTGACATTTGTATTCATCCATTCATTTACTTTGAAATGTAATGATTAAAGTTATTTGTATGCACGAGAGTTTTTAGCATGAAATGTGATTTGCTGTGTTTTCATCAGACCAAAATGTGGAGTTTGCGTTATACTTTTTATACAAAGACAGAAAACATTTTGGGATTATTATTATTGTTGTTATTATTATTATTATTATTATTATACTATTTAAACAATAACCCCCATGCACACGTACCTACCACTATACATCATTTGATTAATGTATCCCCTGTCATTTTCTTTTTAAAGGAACAGTTTAAAATGATTAAAAAAAATGTAATTTCCTGCTAAAATTGCTCACTCTGTACTTTCTAAATTACAGCAGTTTAAGTATTTAGTGTTGACAGTCAAAGTGTCAGTGATGCTTCGGGGTAAGATGATAAACTCCTGAACTAATAGGTGCAGGACACAGAATAAAGATAATTAATCCAAATCCCATGATTGCTCTGCTGTGGCCTTTAGTTTATTTGCTATAATTAGTTTTTATTGACGAGTCTGTTGATAAATCAAATCTAATCTAATGGGTGACTTTTTTTAATCTCATTAGTCTTCTGATATGACAGAATATTATGTGACGATGAATTCTGTCAAAAATTTAAGAGGAAGAACACGTTTGGAAAAAGCCCACGACGTGTGAACACTTTTGCTTAATAAAGCACCTTTGAAAAATACGTATAAATCAAACACATTCACAGTCAGTCATTCATTCACCTCATCTTCCTTTAATGATAGATAGATAGATAGATAGATAGATAGATAGATAGATAGATAGATAGATAATTACCAAACTACTTTGGCAAAGCTCAGCTGGCACAGCCCCTGTAATCTTGTCAAAACAAACGCTCCTGATTGATTCTTAATTGTAATTCTAGATGAATTCAAACAACTGCAAGGCTACTGCACGCTCTAGTAACCATTAGGATAATTGCTCCAAAGTCTAAAATAATAGCCACTGCAATTTGATGATGACAGCGATGGGGTGAATAAAAATAGGGCGAGCGATTCCCTCATCCCTGTGATATGAGCTGTGCTGTACATGCTCGAGGGCACTGTGGTCAGGCTTTGGCAGCCCTCTGTTTGCATGGATAGAGTAACCTGCTCTGCATATCAGAACACTGTGCCCACCACTTATTTGTAGCTGCGGGAGTGTGAGACACTCTATATTCCCCGACATCAATGGTTTTTTGCTTGCTTGATATAGAAACTGGCAGGGTTACAGGTCCCGGGCCAGAAGGGAGGCATCTGGTCTCTGTAAGCGTGGTGGCTTGAACAATGAAAACAGACTTTCTGCAAAAGAAAGCCTGCTATAACCTCGCGCTGCCAGAGGAGACCACTGGAAGACAGTGATTGACAGTGTCAATGGTGTTTGTCTTAAAGAGTGGTCAAACAGTGGTTTTCTATTTTTCCAACACCTGCATTTGTTGCATTTGTTTGTGTTTAATTCACTTTTTCTCCCCAAATGATCAATTTTTTTTTTGGGGTGGGGGTGGGGGTCATTCCTCCCATCGCCCACTGGATTTTCTGTGTGTGTGGTAAAATGCAGACCTTCATCTTGTACAGTCATCACGGCTCATTCTCGTGGAGCTAATTCCTTGTCAGTTTGAGCAGGATCAGTAGACGCCGAGCCCTGAACTGGTGGTGAACACTGAGTGACGTAATGGCAGCTTATGATATTTAATTTAGAGTCCTGTCTCTCAGTAGGGCTTTTAGCGGTGGAGGCAGATAGATTAGGATCACCTGAGGTGTAATCTCGCCTGACAGCCTGATGAAAAATAAAAAACAGCAAAAAAGAAAAGTAGGAGTGTGGGCAGCCTGCGGGCCACTCACTGCTTAGTCGTCAGGTTAGCGGCTGAGTACTTATATAAATCCAAGTGAGCAAAAAAGGGTTTTCATCACATCTTAAACCCTAATCTGCTGCAGACAATAAAGCCTCCCATTAGGCATGAAGCCATCTTGAAAAGGCTGATTACACCCATGTCAACACACACACACACACACACACGTATATGTAAAGAAATCGGTACACGTCCACAGTGAAGCATAATGCTTGACAACCTGTCATCTACCCGTCATTTTGTACACAATCACAGCCACCAGATTTTTCTACAGCAACAAAAGGCCCAGTAATAAATCACTTCTGAAAGCAGTTTGTGCTACAGGCTGATTTTAGCTGCCACAGGAAGACCTGTACGGATCGGGTTTCAGATTAAACAGTTAAGGATTATGTTTAACCTAATTCCTTTTGCTATAAGCACAGCCCCCCCCCCCCCCCCCCGAGTGAGTCTGCCATGCAGTCAGCTTGGGAAACGACTGACAATGAAAGTGAATGAGACACTCCTGATTTGTTGAGAAACTGGGATTAAATTGGCCGTATCGGTCGTGAACCTGCCCGAGATTAAAGTGGTCACAGATACAGAAGCTGCGTAGCCTGTTGCCCTTCCCACTCTGCAGTGTTTTTTTGTTTTTTTTAATTATTTGCATTAAAAGGGCAAGGCCAAAAAAAAAACACAAAAACCTGTTTCACTGAGACACTCTTAATCTGTCACCAGGCAGTTTATACCCATAACATGGCAAACCTTCACATACACTCATCATCACTGAGCTATGACTCATCCGTTTCAGCTTCCCATTGAACAAGTCACAGAGAGAGAGAGAGAGAGAGAGAGAGGAATGCAAATGTTATCATTAAGATATTGGCAGTGAAAGAAATAAGCTTCTGTTGCGACGATGTCCTCATCATCATGTCCTTTCATAATTACAGTCATTGCAAACACACTAGTTTAATCGCTTAACCACAATGATTATGTGATCTATAGTTTGAAAAGCGTTGGTCATAAAACAACAACAAAGGTGAAACAAAGAAAGCTCTTCTTGTCTTCTTGGTCTATTCTTAGTCTGCTGTAATGTTTCCAAGAAGCACTTGTGCTCGTCCTGGCATTCCAACTGTGATTATCAAGAGTATCAATGTGCTTCGGCGTGGGCCTGAACTGAACTGCAGCTACTCAAACAGTTTATTTGTAGATTATTGACAGGACTCTGGCACTTGTCAACAACATGTCAGAGACACGGTCTCTCTGTCAATGGAAGGTCGACACGTGGGTTGACGCCTGTCTCTCTCTCTACCAACTTTAACCCTGTTGTTGACAAGAGACTTCCTGACACTCCCGAGGAGAGACGGCGACGCTTTCACTCGTGTTCCCGTGAAAACCCCGTCCTATACAGCAATAATACACACAGTGATTATTGCTGTGTGTATTCACGCGCGGGGCGATTCACGAATATCAAAAAGAAAAACCATGAACACAGATCACATGTAAAGCCACATAAACTGAGAACACACGAGAGAGGAAAAGAAAAAAAAAAAAGAGTCTCCTTGTCCAGACCTGTTGCAACAGCAGGATTCTAACGCTGGAGAGTTTTTGACGACCTCAGCTCCTAACTATGATGTCATGATGAGCCCAAGGCAGTGTCTGGTGTGTGTGTGTGTGTGTGTGTGTGTGTGTGTGGAGCAACTGTGCCTTCCTCTGTGTGCACATGCATGCAGCACATACTCTCTTCACGCTTGACTTACACGTGGGGTTACACAGTTCATACATCGTACGGAAGAAAAACTCTTTGCTGTTCATTTTGTTTGCATTCAAATCTGCAGTTATTCCACTGACCTTACTTAAAAAAAACATTTTTAAAAAGATTTTTATGTCTCCAGTGGACATTAGTGCACATGTGCGTCTCTGTAACATATGTGTCTAGGTTGTCTGGAATGGTCGATGAAGGGATTTAGGGGACAACCACACAGGAACACACATGCTGTGTGTGTGTTGGTGTGTGTCAGCTTCGTAATTCTTCTGCTCCATTGCGAGCCTTTTATCTCAATCCACATCTCCCTCCTCTATTGCCCTATAATCCCACCACCACACCACACCACTCCCCCGCCGGCGTCCTCTCTGCTGCAGCCTTATCAGCCCGTGCACTACAGTCTGCACTGCGTTCCCTTGTAAATTTTAGTCCGGGGATTTGTTTTATACATGAAGCTGTTAGGATTTTTTTTTTTTGGCAGATACTTCCACTTTGGTTTGACCCACCACATCCTCTCTCGGCCAACCTCCTGGTCTCCTTCCCTCCCACCGCGGCTCCAGACAAGTGTTACTTTTTATTGATTCTGGCGTCTTGCTGCTTCTGTCTGCTCTGATAAAGAGCATAAATGTGTGTGTGTGTGTGTGTATTAAACTGAGCAAATGCACAGGCGGTGTTTCACCAGAGTGTGATTTATTTTTTATTTTTTTTATGATTACAGCTCAGTCTGTGTGTGTGTGTGTGTGTGTGTGTGTGCAATTTCCAATTCATCATGCTGTCAGGCTCGATGTGTGCTTGCGGTTTCGTGTTGAGAAAACCAGTTAGTATTTAACAACCTCTGAAAAATAATCATTCATTTGAAGGGTTCAGGGGCAGCTGTGTAAAACACAGGCTGCGTCATCCAGATCACAGCCCTCTTCATGTACAGGGTCAAAAGCATAACACTTTCCACTGCAAACACGGTCAGATTAAAAAATGATCCTGTCCGAGCAATTACAGCCGCTCGATATTGGTACAATAAAGGTGACTGAGGAGCTCATGACATGAGGGCTCACTAAAAACCGTCTCTCTTGGTTTTTGCATCATGTGACGCACCGTCTCCCTCTTTTTTTTTTTCTTCCCAGGCTCCTCTTCGCTACGTGCTCACCCACTTCTCTCCGTGATCACGCGACAGCCCCCCAACCTGCCCCCCCACCTCCCCCAGCCCTCGTCTACGGGCGGGCTGCCCTCGCACCTGTCCCTGCTCTCCCCACAGCACCCCCGGGGGTCCGAGGCCTCGCCCAGCCAGACGCCCCTCAGCATCAGCAGCGACTCGGACACGGAGCACAGCACGCCGCGCCTGAAGAAGCCCCGCCGCAGTCGCACCATCTTCACCGAGCTGCAGCTGATGGGCCTGGAGAAGAAGTTCCAGAAGCAGAAGTACCTCTCCACACCAGACAGGTCAGTTCCCATTCAAACACTGACGTCTGACCATAGGCTGTATATAAAAATGTAGTCTTAAAGTTTTAAAAGTGTAAAGGAAGTGGGATGGAAGTAGCAGTTTGGAAAAAAAACAACTCTGTTTGAAAGAAAAAAGAGGAAAAACTTGATTTATAACATCAGTAAATATTCTCCTCAGGTGTTAACGGTCTCACCTACTAATTTCACGTCTTCCTTAATAGCACACGGAGTCCGTTTTGCAAATGATGTCACCGTTTAGAGGAAAATAGATGATAAAGCACAGCACGTGAGTGGACAAATTCAAAAGCTCCAGTGAGATTGTGAAACACAAGCTTCACAGTAGAGGTTTGCTTTGCAACTGGAAGATTACATCCAGTTTTATATACAGTCTATGTATCGGACTAGTCTAATCCAGAGAGATTACATAGATGGGTAGATTTGTGTTATAATAAATATATATATATATATAATAAAACACAAATCATCACATTATATGTACAGTGAGAGCTGAATGTGCTCGAGACCTCGCTGACCTCAGCGCTACCTGAAAATGATTTTGTGACTTAGTCATGATAAAAACAAAAAAACAAAAACACAAACTACCGATGTGTTAAAGTTAACCAACAGAATGGTATAACTATAAGTCAATCTTGACATTTTGATAACCTGCATACCTGGCATAGAGTGCATTTTCAAAGTGCAGTGCAAGCATGCACACACATTCAAAGCCACAAGTGCAATTATCAAGCGGTGGTTAAACATCATCATTTTTCATCCATCTCGTGGGGAATGTTCCATGTAATGTGAATTTGTCGAAGCCAAAGTCTTACCTCAACATTCTAGTCGAGACAAGAATAACGTATTAGCAGCGAGCGCTCAAAGAGCAAAAAAGCCCCAACAAAGAAACACTGCCTCATTCAAGAAATCGGGGACGACGGCCAACGCAAGCAACACACAAATGTATTACATTGATTTACTGCTAATCATTTCACACATGTGCAGGTGCATATGAGCCTCCTACAATAAAATGAAGTAATCTGCATGTTAATAATTATGTCTGTGGGTCATTTTTGGGACCTGACATGAGGTTAGACCATATTTTCCAGTTTTATTGTGTGTCTCCCATTTATTTTTGGCGCGCAGGGCGACTTTTCCAGCGTAACCCAGAATAGTATTGAACCATAAATGTTGTTAAAAGCTTTCGCATGTGCAGTAAAATTTAAAGCTTGCTTGTGAACTTGTGTGTCAGGTGCGGAGTCTGGCTGTGTGGACACTCCACCCACGTTCCTCAAATACACTTTTTCTTTTTTTCAAACAGTGGCAAGAACAAGCATCTATAACCCATTAGGGAGTGAATTTGTTTAAATATTATTAGATGTGATGTGTTCCTCGTCTTAGTCACAAATATAAACACAAAGCACTAAATCAACATAACAACACACAACCCACTATTATCCTTTGTTTCTTTGTTGCACACACCCAGCACAATACATTCACGGTGCTGTTGGTAAAAGTAAGTACACATCCGGATGTGGTAACCAGTCAAACCTCTTTGAGCAGCAATAACCTTAAATTAGAGCTTCCAGTAACTGTAGAACAGATCTGCACTATGTTGAAGAGGAAGTCCAGAACATTCTTCACCTAAGGACAACATTCAACCAACTTGCATTAGGACCCTATCAAGTCAGAACAATGAAGTGCTTCTTTGATTGCATCACATGTTTTGATGTCATGAACATGGGCGAGCCTTAAACCATGACGGCCACAGGAAGCAGCAGCAGCAGCGGCTTCCTTCGAGCGACATCCAAAAGTCCGGAACATTTCAGGGACGCATCCTCTGATAGATGGTTGACGCTTGGTCTAGAAATCATCGGGACTGTAAAGCTATTCTTCCAAGTAACACTGCGGCCAAACGTGTATATTTGTTTAATATTAGCTAACTGTTGGGGTACCTTTTACTACTTTTACCTTTTAAGACTAATTGTCAATCTACTTGTCAATGCTGTCTTATTAATCCTAAGTAAACATCAACCTGCCGAAGGGACTAAAGATGGAAATTAGCCGTCGGCTATAATCTTGCATATTTACATGTATATGTCCATTAATATGTATTGTCCGTATTTTAAATAAATGAACTCTAAACTCTAAATATCACTTATTTTTTTTCCACCTTGTTTAGCATAAGTGGAGTAATTTTAGCTTGGTATCCCCTCGAGGGAAAGAAACTAGCGAAATATAATTATTTTGTGCGTCAGACTATGAACTGATGAATATCTAAACCCTTTGATGTGGCTCGGTAACCCTTTCCAGCTTTTAAGCAAATGAACAACTCTCAGTCATAAATCATCCAAGTCTGAAACGGTTCACATAAGCAGATGTAATTGATTCTTACCGCTCACCGGAAGAGATGTGTTTTATTTTTATTTTTTTAATTTTGTTTGTTTATGATGTGTCATAACAGACGAGTGGAACAGCTGCAAAACAGATTGGTGGATAGGATTCTATGCGTCAAAAAAACCTGCTTGTTCAGCAGATTGAGGGGATGAACGCTTCTTTACCCTCACAAACACCCCCTCAGTCATGTCTGATAGTATTGCTTGACAGAGCTCAAGAAGACCAAAAAGAGAAAGAATAAACACAAAAAAAAAATCCCCCAAAAGTGACACGCTGCAGTTGTAAGTCACTCCAACAACTCCAGCTGCACTGACACGTGACTGCAATTAGCTTCCATTAATGTTCATTATCTCAGGCTTTCCAGTACTTTTCCCAACCTACACACATTTGAGCAGATTTTATGACAGACATAAATGCAGACAATGGTTCATTCTCTTATGTCGTCATGGTGAATAAATCAGCGGCGATTAAAAGCCTCATGTGCAATATGTTCATGCACTTTAGGCCTGCAAATAGTAACACTTCCCCAACAGATGTCTCAAACATCATGTCATCTCTGATTACGACATCTAATCCGGAAAGTCGCTTTGCATATTCCGAGTAAATCAGAACGTATTTGTCCACCTAATTCCATCTCATCCATATAGTGAAAACTCCCACGATGTGTTATTAAACAGATCACAGCTCGGCTTGCCTGGAACTGTTGGAAGAGCACCAAGGCCTCATTTTAAAGCAGGAGCCCCGAGGCAGAGCACAACGCTTATGATCAAAACCAACCACAGTATGGTGCGGCTGTGCCAAAAATAATGTGTCCCATCAAATATCTGATTCTGACACTTTACTGAAAATTAATTAAATACACAGCTTGTGGAAAAAGTAAAAGAAAAAAAAAACATCAACAGAGAAAATCCCCCTTGAAAACCACACATCAAAGGTGTGACAAGCTCCCACTTTGGTTTGTTATGATCCAAAGATAACTTCACTTTTCTCTGCTTGGAAACTCTGTGGTCAGGGGGGGGGGGGTGGTGGTGGTGGTGGGGGGGTGGTGGTGTTCAGAAGGGAAACAAAAACCAAAAGTATTAATTATTAAAGAGTTTAAATGAATTACACCAAAGAACAATAACAATTGTATGCAGCTTTTAATAAGATTGAATTATAATCATTATGTAATTGTAACTGTCATCGTCATCATCATTATTATTATTAAGTGTAGGTTCATGACAAGTTCATGAGGTGCACCCTCGCGTAGGTGTGGAAGTGGAGCAAAATGGCAGAAGTATGAATGACCGCAGATGTTTTTCTTTACTTCTATTTTCTTCTCGCACATACGTGGACACACGCAGAGCTCTTCTGCGTAGATGATCCCACGAATCTCAGGGATTTGTTGCAGCTCTGCTTCTCTAAGGTTCTTGTTACAGCTTGTCTCTGTCTCGTCTTCCACATGAACCATCAAATGAAAAACCCTGCGTCTTTCACTCGGGGCGAGCAGGAAAGAGATGCCCTTCATCTGGATTTGACTGCTAACGGTGGAAGGAGGAAATCTCCTCCGAATAAAGACTTGATAGCGGACCCTCTCCTTCACGAGACGGCTGCCTTTCTCACTTTATCTGTCCCTCCCTCGCGTATCACGTTTCAGACCAACCGATAGTCCTATTAGTCATGGATCAACACATGTGGTGGAAGCATTTAGAGTTTTCTCCAAGAGCCCTGATTATCCAGCTACTAGAGCTGTGATTGGGTTACTGACTGCGACACAAATGCCTCAGACGCTGTTGGCTGCAGGAGTGTCAGTGTCAGACTCAACCTCGTAGCAAATCAGCTTTGATGCAACGTTCAAAGACAGAGTTAAAATCAACGCTAAAAACTGGAATGTGATTATTTAAAGCATGTTTCAATGTTGTTTTTTGGTTGTGATTCTGCAGGTTAGACCTGGCTCAGTCACTCGGGCTCACACAGCTCCAGGTGAAGACGTGGTACCAGAACAGGCGTATGAAGTGGAAGAAAATGGTAAGTGACAGTAAGTCATGAAGTCAAAATGTCTCTTATATATATTTTTTTTTTGCTGCTCATGCTCAGATTGAACGAACCCCCCTGAACTTGACAGCCCTGTTGTAAATGGTTCAGTTCACCTTGATAAATACCACACGGTCACCTGTTATCGCCATATCAGCCTGTTTGATCTGCTGTGATGTGGGCAGATTTCTTTCTGCAAGACATTTTTTTTTTCCGTATTTGTGGAAATTCCCATCATCAAAATGTAAATTTGTCTGGAAAAAGGATAAAAACCAGCAGCTGTCCGTCGCCCTCACAATACTGACATAAACACGAGCCATCATTTAATCTGAACCACATGGAGCGACTCTCTGCGCGTTCACCAACTAACCTGTCTTTCCGCTCACACCCTGCCTGTTGCACTGCATGACCGCAGTCTTCACAACATGCTAGAGGCGCACACACACACACACACACACACACACACACACACACAAACACACACAAACACACACGCACACACTGCTGCAGCAGACAATAACTAGAAGTTAGCGAGGAAAGTTCAGCCAAAATTCCTCACAGACAATGACTTTCCAGGAGGCCAGGTTGAGGGGGATGGAATGCACAGTATTGCTTACATTTTTTTTTTACGTTTGTCTGTCAATGTGAGAGCAGCACAACTCAAAAAAGGTCAGGGCAGATTTTTGACGACATTCTCTTTGACGAGATTTAAGAAATGACCAGATTCTGGTGACGATTGGGCAATGAGAGAACCTGGTGTTTTGACACGGTGCACTTTCACGGTGCAACCACAGAACAAATCAAGACACCAGTGATGAAGGGTCAGTAGTGGCGTCAACGGTTTTGCACCGTAATGGTCGTGGCAGTCAGGGGTTGTTAAATGAGAGCTCCTTTACTTTAAGAACTCCATCACTTAAGAATACAAATGTTGGATGTCACAAACCCTTGTGAGTATCTAGCACATTGTTAACTACACCTTTTTATTTCTTTGTGATTTTTACCAGTGTACCATGTACTGTCGGTTTGCAGTATGCATGTGAGAAAGATGAGGGCGTGACAAGTGTAGTGTGAGGCGTGACCGATGATGACGGCACTGAGAGCAAACACTTGGAAGGGTCAACAATTCAGGGAACAAAAAAAGGGGTTGAAATCGTTAAAAGATAAATGAGTGCACACCGGGCAGCCAGCAGCAATACATCTTCTCTTAATTACTATAATAGCACACATTTTCTTTGACTTATACTGTCATTTATTACCAGTGGAGTCCACTAACATTGCCTATGTGTCATTCTAGGTGCTCAAAGGAGGTCATGAGGCCCCGACAAAGCCCAAGGGAAGACCCAAGAAGAACTCCATTCCCACCACGGAGGAGATCGAGGCCGAGGAGAGGAGAATGCAGATAGAGGAAGAGGAGAGGATGAGGAGGGAGGCTGAAGAAGGGGCGCCGGCTCACGGGGGAGACCTGGAACGCCAAGATCTCAGTTCAGAAACACACAACTCGGCGGGAATGATGGAGGCGTCCGAGCGAGAGCCACCACTCCTGAATCAATCAGAGACTCACACTGCCAGCTAAGCCAGAACAAAGCAACCAAAGACTTACGTCAACCTGAAAACAAATAGTGCCTCAGGATCACCTGTGAAAAAGAATTGTGTGGTATTTAGTGCCATTTGCTTTAGGGCTTTGACTGGAAACACAAGGGGTGGTATCCAATCTTTACCTAATGTAGCCTTTTATTTTTTTGTGTGTACTGGAAACTGTACCATACAAAGAGCTAACACGTGTAGACACTGATTGCACAGGTGCAACATTGGCCACTGCTGCACAGCACACGGAGTGTAAATCTGTCAAATCCAAACAGGTCAGTCAAGCCTTAACACAGCGATGTGTATCGCGACGTCGACTCGGCGTACTGCTCAGCCGCGAGAGATCACACGCAGCACGGATCCTCGAAGCGGCATCACACAGTGCATGTGCCAAAAACTGCAACTTTGCCTTTGTGTCTTCTGTGTATTAATGTTTCGTAAAATCTCTCGACACTGCCAAAAAAAAGAGGAATATTAAATGGCTACAGTGCCTTGTTGATCTCAGAGGAAAGCGTTTGAACTGTTCATCAAAGTCACTTTGAGATACAGGTATATTTTAAGAGCGGGTTGGAGTAGACTTCTCTACAGCTTTAAGGCACAAATGTATTCATTATTTGTTCAGTAAATCCACATGAAAATCAATCTCTGCCAAGCCATACACTGTATCATAATGTAGAAATATGTATATAGTATCAAATGTATGATCTTTCAGATATATATGTAAAACAGTATTTTTTAAGTGCTGTTTTGAATTGGATTACAATAGTTTTTTATGTACAATGTTTTTTTTTTTCTCTTCTTCTTCTTCCGTCTTTCGCGGGAAGTAGGATGACCCTGCTCTCTGCTGCAAGACCACAGCATTTTTCAAGATGCCACGGAATCTCAGAGGGAATAAATTATACAGCTACACAGAAAGTGCCGAACATTTACAGCCTCAGAGCCGGCAGTCAGTGCATGAGTACCCCAGTTTATATGTTGCCGTCTTCGCCTGCATGTCACGGACATGAATCAAAGTTCTCCACTCTCTTACTTTTCTGGGATTTGAAAGAGTTTCACCTTTTGAATCCGACAGATTTATTTTTTGTTTTGTTATTGTTCCACATGAAAAGTGCAGTATTTTTCTGATGTACATAACGTGTGTTTGGTAAAGTTTGTTTGCTGTATGTTTGTTTTTTTTAGGTTTGTGTAAAATCACTTTTACCATATACCATATAAAAATGTGTGTTTATGTATTTGAATACAATTAATAAAAAAAAAAGCCATAATTTAACTGGTCTCTCTTTTTTTTTTTATCCTGTTTTAACCCCACATTTTATATCTTATATGCAACACAATGATGCTGCTGTGTACACAATCACCAGAGCAAATATGTGCAACATAACACTATTGTACTTCCATTTCTGCAACAGCTACTATTTTGATTAGGTAAAGTAACTACTTTACTAGAGAGATATTCATTTATTTTACCGCTTCATCCTCCACATGAGGATCCCTATGTCAGCCGATTTACTGAAGTGAGTTGATAAATCTTAAAGTAAAAGGCTCGGAAAAACCCAAAAATAAATAGTGGGTCCTGACCCAGTCTTTGGGGAATGACTGCAGAAAGCTGTTGTGCGGCACGACTCTCCAAAAATACTTTTATAGTGCTGTCACATCATGCTAAGTGTGAGTAAATCAAACAGTTACAGTAGCTCTGGCAGGTTGAAGTTCAGGCAGATCCATTACGGAGCAAGCTCTTCAAGATGTATTAGTCGTAGTCAAAGTTTGCCATGAATCACATTCGAGGGAACAAAACATTTACGCATTCCATGTTGTGACATTTATCATCTTTATCTGCTTGGCAAACAAGATGGCCTGTGGTGCACCTGAGGGCTTCTCCATGACCATGACCGAGCGCTCAACAGTCTAAAGTGTATTTTTAGTGCCTGATACTGGACATGGATGATTTCTAAAGCAAACTGCAGAGGTTTGCACTGAGTGATGTGTGCGGAGCTTAAACGCCTTGTGTAAACACTCGCAGTATGCTACACGCATGTGCCTTCAACGGCAAGGGCCCCAACAGGCGCTCGGAAGTGCGTTCTCACGTCTCTCACGAGGGTAAATGTTTGATTGTTGAAAAATGTTGTGTATGTGGGTGGAATGTAAAACTACACAACATTTCCTCGTCTTTTGTTTGACAAAACGTTTATTGAAGGGTTTCTTTAATCTCTACTCTCTCATCACAAGGAACACATCTTCTATGGAATATACTGTGTCAATGATTGGCATGCGCCACGGTTATTTGTTAGGAATGTACTGCACTTTGACGAGTTTGCCCTCCCCCTCCTCCCCCCCACCACCACCACCAGCTTCACCACCTGGCTAAAGTGCGACTAAAACAACAAAAACCTTGGGAGCAGGTAAGTGTATATCTGCATTAAATTGCCCAGATTGAGTGCCAACATTTCCCTATTACATATCCTTGTGAAAACAGAGGTTCTGGCAGGTAAAGAGGCAGGTCTGTAAAGATCCGCACATTGCAAGTTTCCACTGGCTGGTGAGCCCCTCCAGGCTAATTGTTGTGTAGCGAGGTAAGGACGACTTCCAGAAACAGCCCTGCGGTGAGACACTGGCGGCCTAATTGGAGAACCTGTTATTTTCTCACAGGTCCAAGTTCAGCTGTGGGTCACAGGAGTGGAATGGTGTCAACTACAGCCAGCCAGCCCCCACCCAACACACACACTACGACATCCATCGCGCACCTTCACCTGTCATCTCAGCATTCGCTCAGGTAATTAGCAGGGGCTGGTGTGTGTGTGTGTGTGTGTGTGTGGGGGGGGGGGGGGTAGCTCATGCCGTTTCACCTTTATTTGTGTTATGACAGACTAGGTTATCTCTAAATGTTGAGTGTAGGAGCTTACCTGTGTCAATAAAGGTGGATGCTTCTTAAGACACACACACACACAATGCTCCCCTGTGTCTTCCACAATAGAGAAAGAGAGAAAGAACGAGAGGCAGTCGTCGCAGCGTGAGCGGCACCCTGCTCTGCACCCTGCTCTGCACCATGCTCTGCATGTGGATTACAGTCGGTGACAGTTGCTCTGATTCATCTGTTGTGGGTTAAATCAGTTCCTCCACTGTGGGATATCTGCATCAATGTCAAATAATTGTATATATTGAAATCCTCGTCCAAGTATAGTTTATTACTATGGAATGCAACATGCAAAAAGTGCTATCTTGAAACAAGTCACCAAGTTCCTGCTTATTCACAATTATTCTTGTGAAAGAAAAATGGAAACTTACAACTCACTCGGCCTACTCAGAAAAGAAAATGGATGACACAACTGGCAAAGTCGCAACTTGTGTGAAACGCTGGTGGTTTTATAGGAGTAATACATGAGAATAAAGACATTAAAAATGTCAGCTCAAGTTAATCAAACTTGCCGGTCTGTTTTGTCTGTGAAGCTGAAAACGATCAAAAGGCCGTTAGGTAATTTCACCCTGTACCTGGTGTTCACTTGTTTCACATACCCGTGAGATAATGAAATATGATTCTGCGGCGAGAAACCGATCCAGGACTATGACGACTCGTCAGCAAACTGGTTGCTGGAATTTGGATTTTACAACTCTGGAAACTGTGTGACTGTGTCATCCATATTACTTTGCATCCTAACCATTGTCAGGTAAATAGCAAAAGTACAGTGTTCATTAAAAATGACTTAATTACTTTATTAGCCCCTGCAGTGCATCACACTCTGTGTGTGTGTGTGTGTGTGTGTTGTCTGGATCTGTCTACTCTGGCAGAACCCATTGATTTATTAGTCAATAATGTATTAGTGTCATTAAAACTCACTCATTTCTTTTTAACACCACAAGCATGAATATCACACACTGTCCCCTGTTGTGGTCGCTGTGTGTTTGTGTACGTCTCTACTGGATCCGCGCTGATTTATTACCCAATGCATCCACTCAGATGTCCTCACTTTTAAACCCTCAACATCAAACATCATGTGCCGCCTGTTGCCCACTAGAGGTCACTAGCAGCGATCCAAGGAATTCTACTCTATTGATTTCTGAAGTATGAGCAAAACCCCACAAAAACTCCCACACACTACTTTCAACAAATGATTTATTCAGAACATGTCAGTGCAGGGACGTTTCAAAAAAAATAATAATAATAATTGGATGTGTTTTTTCTTGTTACAGAATAAGCATCTCTAAATTTAATTTACAACAACAAAAGAAGCATTCATGTGATGCCAGGATTCACTTCCGTCATTTACACAATCATCCCTTAACACAGATGCTGTAGCACTAAGTGCTCCTGTTGAGGTTCTAGGGGATCTTTTAGCCTAATGTATTTAGTGCGTTAATTACGGTGCTGCCCGCCTCCCTGTCTTCCCCCGATAGCTCATTCTCTGGTCAACATGTCTGGGAGACAATGACACTGCCTCCCACCTCCAGGCTCTCAAGCTCATAAATCAAGCCATGAGCATGTGTGCGTGTGCTACACACTATGTGCCCGTGTGTCTGCATGCGCGATTGTGCTGCAGGGATATTGAAGGCGCTTGTTATGGAAGTCATGATCACTGACTTGAGACTGGATATCCGCCTGCTGAGGAGAAGGGGCTGTAATTGACCTGTCAGTTGTGTTTTACCCAAAGCCACCGTGTGATGCTATGTCCTGTTCCCTGCGGAGACTTCCATGAAGATCTGAGATTGTTTGGAACAGCGGGATGCATAAAAAGTTTCTCAAACGTCTTGCTCAGCACTGGCAAACTCTTCATAGAATTCCATACGAATGTAAATTACAATGATGCCGCATTTACTTCCCGTTCAACCTAAAAATAAGTGCTTTCTGACAACTGTTGTCACTTTGTTCTTGTTGTTGTGCAGAGACTAAAGTTTCAAAAATGTTCCCACAGCACATTAGAAAATATTCTGTATATCACAGCATGGAACCAACACTGGAAAGAAAAAAGGAGAATGAGACAGAAGCGCTGTGGGTGGTTGGTACTATCAGAGTGTGGGTACTTCTCACTGTGACCATAACTCATTCTCAGGCACAGCTGAGGACATCGGAGTCATCCATACAAAATCCAGAAAAGCCTGCAGCTCTCTCTTGTTCTGTCTTTTTCTTTTTTCTTTTTTTTTGCAGTGACCCGGTCTGGCCTTTGAAAGATATACTCTCCTTTGCCATTTCAGACAGGGAATTTTATGGTGCCGTTGCTCACTTTGCTTTATAGTAACAAATCAAAGCTTTCAGGAGGAAAGAATGGCTTACAGAGGAGAACATGTATAGTTGGCAGCAAATCGATAGCCGACAAGATACTACGACGGCGTAGAAGGCCCTCTAGTGAGACAGAAAGTTGCGTGTTGAAACGGGCCTACTTCACATTCACTATGTTAATTTAAAGTTTTAATGTTTATGATTTTCTGTAACACAAGCAACACGCCGTAGACGGCTCCAAATACCTCCATACTCATACAATGTCTAAACATCTTTTTCACTTGTCTATACATACCCTGCCCCCCCCCCTCCCTCTAGGCTTTTACTTGGGGTTTTCCCTGTGGTGAAAAGCAACTCCTAATGCACTTAATTTAGGCTACATGAAAAACCCAGCTCAATAGGCTTGTAATCCACATTTTACACAGAGAACGGAGGTTTATAAAGGAAGCCACTCTGGGGGCCAAGGATACGTCAAAGGGAGAGACAAAGTGCAATAGAGCTGGCTGTGTAATTTGGGATCAAGTGAATGGCAGAATGACTAAGCAATTACGTATTTGTTGAAAGTCCATTTCAGAGGTCCGTGCCCAACCAAAATATAATGAACTGAACCAAGGACACGTTTTGCTCCGCGTGTGTGTGTCTCCGCGTGTGCGTCTCACAGAGGCCGCGTTGTCGTGTGTTTTGTGTCGTTTCTGTCAAAAGACGTTTTCCTCTTCCTCCGCGGGAGCAAAGAAAACTTCCTCCTCGTCAAAAACATCTATAAATAAGATTTCTTTTTGACACAAATCCGCACTTTCCTGTGTTGACAGAATCAACTTTCCTTTTCACAAGCATGTGTGTGTGTGTGGACTTAATGTCACTTAAATGATCTGGTGTTGGCCCAGCAGGCTTGTAATGAGCTCAGGTGAGCAATTTTTCCTCTCTTGACTCAGGACAGGGGGGGAAGAAGAGTATAAACAAAGGACGGGTATGTGTGATTGGCAAGCGGCGATGAGCTTCTATTTTCTCAACATGTTTAGCTTCTCCTCTGTCAACTGCTCTGACAGCAGCACATGTCAGGGAAAGAGTGAAGGGGCTCAGCACTTCTCCGCCTCGGCTGATGTCAGGGAGCAGCCAGGGGTCAGCCGTCAGCTCCAGAGGTGGCGTTAACCGGTTCAGGGGTGTAGCTGGAACAAAACAGCAACCTCTGCTAGCCATAAGTAACGCCATATTGATTTTATTATGAATGAAATGAGCTGGGTTTTTTTTTTAATGTGCGGTGACGTTGGATTAAGACCATTTTGCTGCCGTCACTGAAATCCAACGTGCAGTTGTACTGAGGGCCAGGGCGCACACAAGCTGCTACTTGTAAAGCAGATGCACACGTGACTCATCCGTGGGTTATTCAAAGGATAATATATAACGTATTACTCAAGATTGTCATAAATTATGAGTGAATTACAGATCAGGGGCTGACATGATACGTTTTTGTGGGTTTGGTTTTCCATTATAGGAGCACTTCAAAAGAACATGCAGTGCATGCTGCTGTGTCCGACAAGAGGAAAGTGAAAGGAAAAGATAATAACGATAATAAAACTGCAATAATGACAACATACAATTTGTTTTTGCAAAGTGGAGATTCAAACCTAAACAGAAATATGTTTGCTTTAAAGGGTTAGTGATAGAATAAACTAAGTAATGGCTGCAAATTACACTTCAGTAATACGAGCGCATGTGTTTAGGCACATTCCGACTGCTCTTTTCGAAACCTTTCCACGCTGGAGACAAAAAAAGGCTTTATACATGTGACACATTCAAGTGAGTCAGTTCTTCTTGACTTGCTGTCACAAGGCATCAGAAACCACAGCTCCATGAAGAGCAAGAAGTTTCAGCCTGCCAAAGGTTCATCCCTCTCCACCTGTTGTGGCGCTTGTTGCTATAAACATCTGAGTAATTTGAATTGAGTATGCAATACTGTAATGTTTCCTTCAAGATGTTATCTGCCTGCGTCTGGCTCCGTGCCATGCACTCAGGGTGCAAGTGCAGGCCAAAACACATATACAGTTAGTCAATTGCGCACAAACACACACACACACACCTATTCTTCTTAGGACTCTGCGTTGACTTCCTTTCATTTGGACAGCCTAAACAAGACATTATCCCTCGCCTTAACCATAATTAGTAAATACATACAATTCAAATCTTAGCCCGAGACTTAACCAGATCCTCCGCAATGACGTTCTGCCTTATTAAAACCAGGTTTTGGTACTCATGAGCACTACCAGACCCGACTGTGTTTACGAGAGAAAAGGTCCTAAAGAGGTGACGATTACAAGTAAACATTGACATTTTTTTTGGAGAAGTTGGAGGAAAAGAAGCAAAGGTGGGGGCAAAGGGGAAAATAAAGAGAGGGGTGTCTAGTGATGATGAGGAGGTGATATCTCTGTCCTTCGCACTGACAAGGTGAGCTCTCTCTGCCCCGGGGACTGCACAAACAACATTGCTGGCTGGTGAAGCATGAGGAAAAGGCTCTAAGCCATCACTTAATATAGATAATTTCATAACCACTTAAAGGTGATGAAACACAAGGGCATGGCAGATGTAAGAAAGATATGTTGTGTTTTATGTACTAGAATGTATGTGTGTGTGTGTGTGTGTGTGTTAATTGACAAAAAGACAACCGCACTCCATCACAGTGTCAAGCTGTGCCAAAAGGAAAGGCAAGTGAAAGACTGACAAGCTTTGACAATGCATAACATCATGAGACAATGGAGCTATTATTATTACTTTTCGCAAATGTTGGCCAGATTGCTCAGTTTTAACTGTTCTCAGTTCTGCTCACACATGTTTAAACATAGTGCGTGAGTCATATCCTCTATTTATTCATTGCCACCTGCCTGCTTAATTCTTTTTGTTTATCAATTCTTTTCTGGCAGTCAACTTAATCCATTATTGAAGACCGGGGCCTATCCCAGCATGCACTCGAGAGATGGCAAGGAAACACCCAAAGCCTTGTAAACGGTGTGCCAGTGGTCCAAGACTCAACACTGGCAGTGTCAAATCTGCCCTCTGAGGAGCAGATGATGATCCCTGAAGATGTTCCAAGTAGCTTTCAGCTGATCTGCCTGTCACTAATCTGTTTTAATGATTTGGGTTACTTAAGCTGCACTCCAGTTGTGCTCTTAATGAGTCATTACTCTAACACTTTGATGGGCATTAAATTATATGTTATGTAAATTGTGTTTTGGGTTTTTTTGCTCTCACAAGGCTTGGACAGACTCAGTGTCATCTCTAATAATTCCCACGGTGGTTTGTCATCATGGGTCAACCCAAATCTTATTGTGTGTGACTAATGAAATATCCAACACTTCTGAAAAGTTTCACAGCAGGAAGGAAGGTATTATTGTTTTATTTGAAAAGTCCAATCATTTATTACAGATGAACTGGGAAATAGTCTGTTCCATCAGCTTGAATGAGGAGGATATGGAGCTAATAGACCGGTATAAATACATACTATTTATTATATCTTGTGCTGAGAGGAGCCAAAGCTGATCAGCTAAAAAGGGGACATGAGTAAAATGTACTACATACATACACAGGACTGAAAGTTGTGCTGTAACACTGGACCAAAAACAGAGAAGACGACTTTGTACACATTACAGATATATTAACAGAAACAGAGTCAGAATTATCCAAGCCAGGGAAAATTGTTTGTTTACACTTACGTGTGCATATTTAGCGACTTTACAGACCCCTGGCAACTTTTTTTTCATCAAATATACAAATGCGAAAACTCTAGCGGCTTTCTGTCATAAGCCTGAATACTTCCTGAGAAGGAAATGCACAATTCTGGTTCTCACAAGTGAGATCCATCGTTCTTTTTTTCCAATATCGTGCAGCCCTACTACTTTTCATGAGATTTGAATGCTGGTAATTATCTTGTCCCAGCAACCACTTAAAGTTCATGTAGATAGAAGCCTGGTCTAGTTTGAAAAAGCTGCCGACAGCCATTACCAAGATGGCTGCTGCTGAGGAGCAAGAATCTCCGAGGAAGACTTTGGTCAAGATCAAGAAAATGGAGGAAGGTGGAACGGGGAACATCAGATCCCTGAGGGACAAAGTGCTTATCCGAGTTCAGATTGAGGAGCAACATTGCTCCGTCTTTGGTATGAAAGAGCTGATTTCTGGTTTTAACTCAGTCTGGTGATCAAATGCTACTGAGACAGTGTATTTGCATATGTACATGCTAAGCATGCATGTAGATCCCTATATAGGGCTTGTTGTTTTAAATAAACAAAGTAGTAACACTAAAACAAACCGTCCATTAACAGAACATATGATCCTAAACTGTATTGACTTAAAACAATTATATTTTCCAATACTAAAAATATCATTTAAACTGTATTTGATGTTGTATTTTAATATTGTTCATGTATGCGGGAGAAAACAATCAGTTATATAGAGATCCATTTCCCTGTGGGGCGAAATTATAACGGAGATAAAAGATGGAAATGTTCCGCCAACTCGTCTAAAGAAGATCAAAGCATTACCATTAACCCGTCGCATCTGTTAAATGCATAATGACAATCACTATAAATGCACTCACAGAATGCATTAGGCAATGATGATGTTTTTCTTTCCTGTGGTGTGGGTGGTAATGATTCCATTTCCGTGACAAATAGGGACAAGGTGCTTCCTGATTAGTGACCAAACTGGACGAGAAGAAAAGAGAAGGAACATTTATGAAAATGGCCTCACGATTAGGTTTGAGAAAGACGCAGAGGAGGAGCGGCAGGGCTCGTTGATCACCAAATGAAAGAACAAGACAGCGACATAAAAAAAAAAGTCACTGCCCTATTTTTCCTCCTCCAAAGCAGCATGGTAACAGAGCCTCAGGGGGGATTTTCCTTGCAGTTGAGGGGCTTATTTGAATTGGATCTGCTGTTGATTGAAATGAATCGGCCCAATATCACAACTCCTTATAACTCGATCCTGGGGACAGATGGACGAGACATCTGAGAGGACACTTTCTCTAATCCTCCACACAATACAGAGAGCGAGAGAGAGAGAAGATTTATCCAGAACACATATGTGACTGTCGGTTCTAGCGCAACCCGATTTCATGGTGGACAGAAGAATGAGATCAAAAACAACAGTGAGGTGAGGAGGAGAGTGTTTTCTTAGTTTCACTTCTCTTCCAGGAGTCAGAGTGGCATGGTGCTGGTGTCAAAGGTCAGCTTGTTTCTAAACATGGCTTTGACCCCTGTTCACCTTTGACGGGGTCACGTTTCAGTGCGTCTCAAAGAAAAATGCTTTGTCAACTTATGAAGGGGCCTGAGAGGAGCTGGTAATGTTACTTTCAAGGCAAATTGATTTGATCAGAATAAAGGAATAGTTTTTAAAAAATGATTATTATATATAAAAATAGAATCCTCCTATTGATATATGTTGTCTTATGAGGGCATTCGACCTCACAACTTCTCATACTTTCTTGTATTTGTGTCCTTTTGTTTCCATTTATTTTACATTTTAAATGTCCCTCATATAACTTTGTAGACTGCAGATTTTTCCAATCCTGATCCTGGGGACCCACTGCCCTGCACGTTTTAGAAGTTTCCCCACTCCAACACACCTGATTCAAATGTCAGCTTGTCAGCGAACACTGCAGAATATGACTGATAACAAGCCATTGATTTGAATCAGTCGTGCTGGAACAGGGAAAAACTTCTGAGGACCAGGATTGAGGAACACTGATGTCGAGCATCCATCAACCACAGTATCACACTTGTGGTAAAAAAAAAACACACACACAACAAAGGTAAATAAACTTTCAACCACTCTGGCTCCATATGGATTTTCTAATGAGACCTTCTTCCTGTTTTTGGATCAGCTTCCAGTGAACAACACGTGTCATTTTACTTAATTTGATATAAATATGAATAATGAAACATGATGTTTCAACTGTTATATACAGTTGATAATAAAGAAAAAAGTTTAAAAAAAGCAGCCGTGGCACTGAAAACTATGCAGTTTTCCATGTATGTCAGTTAGAACGATAATATACTGTGTTGCTTTCACTCGAACGTTGAACGTTCAAACTAATTTAACATGAGTTGCTGTCAATAGCAATGCAGCCTTTTTGCTGTATCCACTGTGAGTCAGTGCAAGAGGAAAGACACAATGGGGACTCTTGTTTGAAGACGGCCTTAGATACAAATGTTGAACGGTTGCTATCTTTATCAACACTGGCTCAAAACACATAAATTTCTGTTAGGTTGAGTGGCTGTGCACAAAGAAAGCCAGTGTTCTGCGATGACTGACAACATCTGCGAGACATAAATGATTTACTCAGCCCCTAATACCAGGGCAGGGCACTGTGCATGTCCAACATTAAGCTGCATGACGGAGTACACCAACACTCGCAAACCACATTTACTGCCAATATACCTGCAAGCATTCAGTACACATGTACTGTATGCAGACTGTGACCCATGCACAGGTAAAAACACCACTTATTACATGCATGGTGCACGCACACAGGTTTATGTACACGCTGATGCATTACACGTCGTGCCGTCCATTTCTGGAACGGCACACTCCATTGTAGATAGTTGTCCATGTGCAGGGTTACACAAACACAGCAGCAGCCAAGAGATACAGTGAACAACACCTGATACTTGTGTGTTTTCCATTAACTGTCATCTTTGACACCCGACTCTTTCTGCACATTGAGCAAAATGTCTTCACGCAGGGCTGCTGTCCCGATGTAAAGACATGAATGGCATTCAGCCCTTTGTGTTTGTCTCTCTGAGTTTTGTTTTTACTGTGCTGCAAACGGGACTTCACGTTCACCTTAATGCCTTTATCTATTTGACTTTAAAGATGAAATAACAGCAGTACGTTGGGCTCCCTAAGCGTTTTTTTTCCCCCAGTGCAATCACTAAATATTTCTGAGCTAATGCAGCGCTCATTTATAAAAGTGGCATTAGGCCTGAGTCATTGAGAACAAAGGTCTTGCTGACTCATGTACACATTGCACACATAAAATATTGTTTTTTTAATTGGATTAAAACCTCAAAGTGAGTTCGGAGACCTCCCACGTCCAGACAACGGAAAAAAGCAACCTGGATCACCGTAGATTCACATCTCATAAGGTCTTCAGTTACTCAATTGTTATTAGACAAGGGGCCTTGTTACAAATTCTTTATTTTATTGAGACAATAAATCTGTCATCTCTACAATGCAGCGGGGGAAACAACCCCCTTTTTTTTCTTTTACTCTCTTCCACTTGGAAAAGATGTTCCATAAAAATAAACATTTGGTATCATCCCCATCATCTTCCATTCGGTTTTTTTTCCCTTCCTCTCCCTCCCCCTTTGTCCCCAGGTGAAATGAAATTGTTGGCACATGTACGTGAATTGCCCAGTCATTCGCAATGAACAAACCTCTCTGACAGTAATCCTGCGTGATGTGTGTGTGTGCACGCGCGTTACTGAATAGGTGTGTACATTTGCTCCATGTGTGTTTATTTGTGTGCGCTTAGTTTGGGCACTCGTGTGTTGACAGCAACCTGCTGGGTGAGCTTAGTGCTCGGGGTGAGCTGGACTGATGACACTGTGACACATGTCAGCAGAGCGCATCCTGTTCAGTCAGCAGTCATTTGTAACTATTTACTGACACACACTCAGGAAGTCAGACATACTGTGAGCATTCACTCGTTTCATTCATGTTTGAAATGACAGTCTCATCAAAGTAGATTAGTGGGGGGGGGAAATGCTGTGTTGTGTTTCCGGCAGCTCTGCACAGGACGGCTTCAGTACATTTTCCACTTGCACGAGCACCTGTGGAACTTTTAAACCAATAGAGAAAGAAATGTTGACAAAAACAAGTGTTATCCATGGAATTTTAGTCCTCAATTAATTGATTGAAAAGCAAAAGCAGTGGCTGGCTTTAAATAAAAACAATGTGTTTGCTGATTCTTTTAAGAAATTACATTTTGAGCAAAACCGGTGAAGGTGGAATAAATGTCTACGTACATGCCGTCCATTTTTGGAGCACATGCACACTTCATGTGCAGGGTTACCCAAACACAGCAGCAGCCAAGAGATACAGCGAATAGCACCTGATACTTCAGAGTTTTCCATTAACTGTTATCTTTGAAACTCAACTCTTTCTGCACATTGAGCGAAATGTCTTCACACAATGTTTCTGATCTAAACAAGAGCAGGTCATGCAGCCCTTTGTGTTTCTCTCTGTCCTGCTCTTACTGTGCTGCAAACAGGACTGAAGCTGTGTTTATCTTCATGTCTTCATCTGTTTTACTCCGATGTCTAAAGATTAAAGGTCAAAGTGAGTTTGAATCGCGGCCGTATGACACAGAGTCTAATTCTGGCCGTCTTCCTTTCCTCTGATGCATTATACCGTATATATTAGGTCGTCTCTGGAGATCAATGAAATGAACGGCACAGTCGCTGCAACTGCGAAACATTCATCTAATAAAACATTTCTTCCATTGCAGGAAATCCAGCTGTGATTCACAGCTGTGTAGACACAGTTAACGGCGATCGTAAACTTTGTCATCATCGACTATTTTTCAGCATTTGAGAATACGGAACAAGACAAAAGCTACTCGGCATTTATCAGAAAGTATGCTGAAATACAGAGAAATTACTTTTTATATTTTATGTTGAAAGGACTAAATCTCCAACCTGAGGGGAAAAATATATCCAATAGCCAGCAGGGGGCGACTCCCCTGTGTGGTTTGAATGAAATTCAATAGGAAAATTATCTAATTCCCACTTCCCGAGGAGTCAATGGCCTCAATCAGCAGTTTCAGGTATTCTTCAATAGAACATGATGTTGATTTTTTTAATTCAATTTCAATTGACGAACTATATTGTCCAATAGGTGCCTGCTTGCCTTTGACGTCTGTGTATTTCCGCTCACAAAACGTCAACATGGTAGCAGCCAAATCGTGAATCTCAAGAGTTCAGATTCTTCCGGGTCACGACCGGTTGCCACTTGCTAAAACGACTCTACGCATGATATAGTTTTGCCTCTGCTATTGCATAAAGAATCCCTCAACCGGTACTTAACATTCAAACTCTATAAACTGTGTGCATTACTTATTATATATATACACAAGGGTGAGTCAATCATGTTTACACAGTAGCAGCAACACAATTGCTATTGCTTTTACAACCAAAGCTCTGAATATTCATTTCAACAGCTTGTAAAAAAAAAAAAAAAAAAAAAAAAGAAAAGAAAAAGAAGACGTGGCAGATGTGGTTGAAAAAACAAACCCGTGCTTTTTGTGTGGGGCCAATTTAGACATATTCAGCTCTCACACACAGCAAAGGTTTCTACTTGCTCATCTGAAGAACCCAATCCTCCCCGAATTAAAGGGAGATTAGGGCTGGATTATGCTGCCTCTGAAAATCCCAGCCAGAGAGCAGCTATTATATCCATCAGGGGAGACAGTGGGCAGCACCTGTTGCCACGCGGCCGCTGAGAAGGGGACAGTTCACTCCTGATTGAGCGAATACTGCGGATATTTTAGGAAAGGAGGAAAAAAATAAAAATTATTACACAAAATTCTATGTTGTTTTAAACTTTCTTATTTCTTCTCCAAAGGCAATATTTTAGTTTTAAGCACCGAGTTAAATGTGTTTTGAATTTTACACCATTACTTCATACACTGGCAGGAGAATATCTCCAACTGTACATGAAATGTGTGCGAGGCCCAAAAGGTTCTTTATTGTCCCTGCAAGCACTTTACAACCAGCTGTATGTGCAATAATTCACTTGAATGCAATTATCTTGAAAAAGTGGACTATAAAAAAGGGCCAATTTCAAGAAAATGGTGTCAAGAGAAGTTAATAAAAAAAATGGAAAAAAAAGGGGGGAGTTATTATTTACATGTATAACTGTGCAAATGACTGCTAATGCCGCTGTAATGGAGGGGAGTGCTCACAATTAACTGCCTCTCTTAAAAGTGCTGCCGACTTGCAGGTGCAACAGGCGAAGCCCAATGACTGTGTGCACGACGTGGAAATAAAATGTCACCGCTCACAACAATGACTTAATCTTAGAAGAGATTTTTTAAAGTGCTATAACCATATGTATAAAATCAAATCTATGCCGTGTGGACTCACATGATCGTCCCACCCGAGTGAGAACTGACAAATGAGGATAAGGGATGAGTACAAAACAACAGCAGCATTAAAAAGGGATCAAAAGGATCCACTGCTGCTCACGCCCTTCTGCCTTCACAGGTCCACAATCCAAATCACTCAACCTCTCAATGACCGCACCTACGTCTTGTAAAAACTCTGCTCGACAGAGATGTACTTGCGTGGACAATGACAACCCTTTAGTCATGCCAAGATGGATTGAGCAAGCATTTAATGGTTTAGCATAAATGAATTACTGTTGAATCAGCAGGCGCTGCACTATTTACTGCGTTTTGATAGAGGGAAATAAAAGGAAATGAGACGGTTTCTTCGTCGTTAAAGCTCTTATGCAAGTATCGAAATTACAAGGCACTTGTTAACTGAAGCACTGCAATTACCCAAAGTCAAATGGCACCAGTTATTCAACACAATATGTAATGTGTGTGTGTGTGTGTGTGTGTGCACCACTCAGACTGTCAGCATGTGGTCTGACTGCAGAGCGCTTGTCACAAGCCGTACTGTCCCCAAATACAACAATGCAATTGGGCAATAAATAAGATGAGACAATTCAACTTTGTTCACTGGGAGACAAACAAGACAGGTACCAGTGAATTAGGCAAACATCCTGCAGTTGCCAAGCAACCGGCAAACAAACAGAATGGAGAAAAAGAAAAATGGCTGGGTGTAAATCAGCCTGAAGGGACAAGGGCCCAGTCACTGAAGCAGAGAGCCAGTTTCACAAGGGAGGCTCAGCCAAGTATCATCCAGCATGAAATACCTGCAACTAATCGTTTACCTTTTTTTTTTCTTTCTCTTTATGGCCCTCTTTGTCTTGTGATCCATCCATCTAGTGTCTTTTGTCCATTTCATCCAAACAGAAACCGCAGATTATTTTTTATTTTGCCTTAGCGTCAACATCAACATATTGTTTTTATTTTATCTAAGCTTTAACCTTCTGTTTCTTGCTTCAAATTATCCCATCTTTTCCAATCAGGCATTTTAGTCACAGCCCTGTTAATCTGTTGTAACATCCTAAAAGACACTTAGTGAAACATAGAGTATGAACTTTACATGACAGCATCGCAGCATGTCATTTCCTCTCTGCTGAGGCCGCTCTGGCAGATGACACACGAGCTAAAAGGGTTAAAGACACCGGGAGATGTAGGTATTTGTTCTTAACCATAGCCTCTCAGTATCAGTGCTCGACAGAGGCGATACTTGCTCTGCGGTTTCGATGCAGTTCCACTTGACCGGGTAGACTGGGGACATTCCTCACATGAACAGGGCACGCTTAAACACACTTGCGCACACCGCGTGTCACATGCTTAATTCATACCCACAGGAACAGCAGCACCTTGTAATGTGCTTCTTTTCTTGACATGTTAAGCTGAGGAATGTCAGCGGAAAGACAGGCCAAGGCCTCGCCGAGGCCCTGTTTTTCACCGCCTGTGGATCGCTTCGTTAACGACTGCACACACACAGGCGCGCGCACGCGTTTGTGCTGCAAAACTGGAAACCTCTCCGTTCAGATTTCTCTAGAAAAAGAACCGTTTACATGGAAGAAACCCTCCCTGAAAATCCTGACCTAGAGTCTTTTCAGTGTAAGACACACACACACACACACACACACATATATAGATATATATATAAAGTCAAGTACCAGATAAAAGTTCAAGTCAAGTCAAGTCTCAGATTACAAAGGAAAGCCATCGTATAAATATCCTCTATTTATAGGCAGGGTACAGATAGATTTTATCTGGCATGCAGGAAGCTTTAAAGAAAAAGGCCAGACCAGATATCGCCAAATGTTTATTTACGGATTTATACTGCCAGATGTTTAACTTTGCTCTTTCAGTTGAAGCGCAAGTCACCTTATAGCTCCCGACCTCATGCAGGCTGGATGTTGTCAACCCAGCTGCTGGTAATATCACTCGGCACCAGCGGCGTGGTGCCGCGCCGCATGGTGAGCTAATAGGCCTCGCGTTACTTCATCGCACTTCTAAGTGTCGCTCCATTTAAGAGAAGCTGGAATGACTGCAGAAGCACTAATAAAGCCATTCAGAGGAGAAAGTGTCCCCGGAGGTTTCATGGCTCGACTTGAATATTGACAAGGCTTTCCTAAAGGCCCAGGTGTATCCTTCAAATGGAGCTTTCACTCATCTGCTGCTCATTTACATGCTTTGCAGGAGCCTCAAAGTGACTTTCCCAGATGCAGGAGCTCAGCTGAGCACAGAAATGTTAAGTATATATATGTTTCTCTCTTCTACTGTATGCTCATTTGTGTCTCCCTTTCTCCCCCCCAAAAAAAATTGGCACTTTAATCACAATTCAATACAGAAAATGGGCTATGTGGTGCACCAGAATGCACAGGGTTCATTTAATTAATTCATATACTCCACTTTTTGGTGGGCCCCCCCATTCTATTCATGTCGATGTGTCAGTGGACCTAGGACAAATTCTTCAAGTGCCTCAAACTAGAGAGAAACTCTGAAACCGATGTAAGGATTCATGTGGATGGAGATACCTGTCTGCGTGTAATGTGATATTTATTTTCTCTACAGGGCCATCGATCACCCTCAGCCGAGGAGATACGTTGCTGTGCGTAACATGACATACTACCACGCATAAAATCCTTCATCACTACACCCTGCAAACGCCATGTACAGCCTGGGTCTGCAGCTTGCGAGCGTTGCCCGTGAGGCATTTGTGTCTATAAATTAAATAGCAATTATACAACTGGTTGACAAAGCACAGAGTTTGTGCATGTGTGTGTGAGGCCTGACATTTTGGCATTGGCTGTCAACACATGGGGCTGGGTGTGAATTGGCGGTTTGTAAATCATCCTCTTGGAAGAAAGGGAGATAGAAGCATTGCTCACGACAGAGATTTGCATAATGCACGCACACACACACACACACACACACAAAGAATGGTTTTCTTGTTCATCAATATTTAACAGTAGTCACTCACTCGCTGCTGCTGAATGATTATCAAAGAGTTACAAGGAAACTATCCGGTATTGATTTCTGATGCATCACCTCAAGGCAATTCATCATTATCATACGAGTTTAAAGCGTTGTCCAAGAGCTTGATCAGACATGGAGAGATGACTTCATTGACATTGATCCTCAGGACTGGACATGCTCTGCTCCATTCCAGTCAGATGAGGTTGCCTTTCTTTTTCCCTTTTCTTTTTTTTAAAAAAAGAGGGAACGCTGATTATTTTACTGCAGCTGAGCATTGTTTTCTTTTTCTTTCCAAAATCATTGACAGAGTAGATCGGAATTTATTTACGAGTGTTATTAGGGAATGACTTCACAGTATCATAGCACGTATACCGTAAAGACCCTTAAAGTTCATTTTAACCCGCTTTCCTCCCCGAAGGCGTCGTCGCACATGAAGACTGACAAGTTTAAAGAAAAATAATGAAACAGGTCTTGTCAAACAGTGATTTATATCTGCTTTGTGCAAACACACATAGGCCAGATTATTTAGTGCGGCCTTACGGTATTAAAGGATAACGCTTATTTCAGTAAGTTTGTTAAACCCGCCGTGAACAGACTGATGCTTGGATATCTCGCTGTTCAAACAGATTACATTTAAGATTTAACCTCAGTCAACAGAATCATTTATCACGGTGGCGCTTCATCAATGGACAGTTGTTACAGTGAGGGCTTTTTAAAGCACTCAAGAATTTACAGTGGCAAATGTTCAGCACAGTCATCACATCGCTCACACACACACACAGACTTCTATTTGATTGTTGTCTAATAAGTATAAAGTGAAAATCTGATATTTGAAGCTCTCATTGTTACTCATAAATCATATGTTATTAAGAAGAGAGCAATTAAGGTACATTGTGTTCTGAAGAAACTCCGTTCATAAGGTTTGGTTAATTTCACAGGTCCAAGTTGGTGAAAGTAAACATTTACAGATGTGCGCCTGATTACGTATGTGTGGTACTCCATACATCACTAATCCAATAACAATAAAACAAAGCATTTATTAATATTATTTTACAATTATTTTACAAGTAAAAAGTACTAACAACTTCACAGGATGAGTTAGTATCTGCTGGAGCTACACAAAAATGTTTAGTTCGCAACTTGTGTGTTTAGGACGAATTTACAGGCTGTTGTGATGTTTGACAGCAAAACGTTTGTCTGAAAAGCTTAGAGGACCCCATAGCTTAAGATCTTTCACCAGGCACCGCAGCTTTATTTCCCCAATCGAACTCGGCTCAGTTCAAGCAGTGACATCTCTAGTATCCGCCTCGGGGCAGAGGGTTCAAGGAAAAGGAAGCAAGAAAAGCACCTATTCATAACAGTTAAAAAACAGGGCCCTTCCCAAAGGCCTTACCTGCTGATAGACTTACGCCCATTGACTGATAAGGAGGAGGGCATCTTTCAGCATGCATTCTCCTGCGGGGCTTACTTAGAGAGACATACATTCCACCGTTCAGCAGAGAATCTGGTGTTACACACCGTCTCTCAAGTTGCATACACGAGGCGAGTGCTGGCGTAAATAAAAGACAACCTGTGAGCCTTACAAGGAGGTTTGTCAGACTGTCAACAGTGAGGGGGGGGGGGGTGGGGGGGGAAAGAACGTGGCGGCCACTGGGCAATAAAGTGCATAAAGGATGTAAGGAAAGCTGTAAGAGACGTTTGCATCTGTGTGCAATGTGAGAGACAAGAGAGACAGAGTAAGCTGGCAGGCGGCCAAGCGCTGTCTGGCACACGTCCAGCTGAAATGATGTAAGAGTAGGTAAAGTAGTTCAGCAAGGAGATGGTGTCTTTGCAGCAGGTGAAACATAACAATCGCGGGATTCATTTACCATGTATCCGTCAAGAGAGAAAAAAAAGAAAAGAAAAGAGAAAAGAAACAGGACAGAACTCTGGTTGTGCTGGTCGACCACGAAAGCTCGTTTTCTCCCTGCTCTCTCGTCTCCTGCCTCTCAACCACAGCTGAAAAGCAGTGTCCGAACCCACTGTCAAAAGTGAAGAAATACAGATTCACCATTCAATCTACAGTCACAAAAGCGATTTGCAGTGAATTGCAGGACTACCAACACGTTGCCATGCCCTCTGTCGCCACACGGGGACATCGTACTCGGCGTGTTGCGGCAGGGAAACTGTGAAGGAAAGGGAAGAACAAAAACACCTTTACTCGTTTAGCCAATAAATCAGTCAAATGTGCAATCAGCGGCGATTCAATTCCGTCATTCAGTCCATCATTGAACAAATAAATCAGTCCACACGCCGTAATGAAAACATGTGTGACACATGCAGGCCTTTATTACCGATGACATTTAAACGACAGAAGCTCTTGCAGGTGCATGCACACACAACTGACGCTTCGCCTTTCGACGGAGTAAATGTGCGAATTACAAGCGAGAAAACTTCCACCACGCATTCTCTTCCTTGTAATTTTACTTTGGCATCGGGACGCTTAGATAATGCATCCGTCTCTGTCATGAATGCCGGCCAGTGTCAGTTTAAACAGGATACATTTGATGCCAAACCTGAATTACACAGTGCAGACTAAATGAGTCACACGGTTTAAGTGGAGATGTTTATACAGCAACTGAGAACACATTGTCTAGTTGAAGTGTGCGATCGCAGTGGGTGTAATTCATGATTAGCTTCTCTGCAAGTTGCATGACGTGACTGTGAAGCTACATAACGCACACAAACCGGGGCACTGTGCAAAAGGCTGTGCTTGAAAGGTCAAAATAAGCTAAATCTGTAAATATGAAAGAATCTACTTCGTCAGCTGATGGTTATTGCAGGGTTAAGCTGTTCATTCATTAACCGATATTAATCATTTTTTGCTCAACTTGCTTTGAAATTTTTTAATGATTTAGCGTGAGTATTTATTTGAAGACGTGTATTACAATCAAGTGGCAGCCAGTCGTGACATCGCCCGTAGGTATTTGAACTCCAGATTCGTGACCTGACCGGCACCATGTTGACGTTTAAGCAAGTCCACAGACGTCACCTGCAACCAGGCTCCTTTAAGTCAATAATCACACATTATGTGCTGTAAATCTATTCTCCTCAAAATGGGAACATAATGAACAAGATTGATGTCATGATGTATTGAAGACGGCCTGAAACTAGTTATTTAGCCCATTAACTTCTCAAGGAAATATGTTCTAAGGTCATTAATTTCCCTCTGACTTCCAGTCAAACTGATCTTTTTTGCAACCAGTGGAATCGCCCCTGTTTGCAGTTTATTCTTACTTCCATATTTCATATACGGCCTATGGTTACAGTGCAAGACAGTGCAAGACAGTGCACTGCTGGATTTTATGTGATTGTTTTGAACCTCTCCTTCTCTCCTGTGTTAGCAAACAGTGAGCGTTACTAGAGAAACGTTTGCGATGACGACATGTAAGACTGAATAAAAAGTGATTTATTGTCAACACAGCGAGGTGCCAGATAGCACAGCATTCGCTCTCTGAGACTCTGCAGTATTTAAAGCCACCGTTATTAATGAAGGTATAGAGGGAAACATTATACTTAAGTCCATGTTTGATTTGAGCACAGAGACCACGGGCCTGCCAATACACATGCAGCTATCCCCAGTCTTACATCCAAATTACATTATGGCACACTCAATCATGCCGAGGGCCATTATTGGTCACAGGAGAGGACACAGGCACTTTTTGTGGAGAATGGTTTCATTTATGAATCATGTCGTAAAAAGCTGGATTTGGGGGTAAATGCCGCAGGGTGCCTAAAATATCTGAACAGGGGGACATGTCTTCGCTGTAATAGCATTAAGTTAGTCCTTTAATCTCAGATGAAATATGTTTACTTTTCATTTATGTTGAAGTAATGGGCCTCAATAGGTCACACTTGGACATTTAAAATATACTTAGACTATTTCAGAAAAGAAACAAACCTGCAGAGAGTATTTATGGGCTAAAAGATTAAACCGCAGCCATTACGCCGAAGTAAATGACTTATTCAAATACAATTTTCAGTGTGAGTTGGACTTTATTTTATAGTTTCTGATGCCTTCCTCAACAAAATCCACCGCGTGCCTAATGCCGAACATTTGAAGTAGTACAGGAGCCTTTTCAGCAGCCATCACAAGAGGACATTCATGGAGTAAAGTGTGACATCACACTGTTACCGACACTACAAATGTGATTTTGAAATCCTTAATTATATCAAAACATCCTGGGAAAACCGTAGCTCTATTTCAAATGAGCATGAGACGCAGCAATAGCCCGACGCTTTCGTATGAAAGTTCCCGCGCGCAGAGGAGAGAAGATTTGCAGTGTATTAAGCCATTTTTGCTTCACAGTCATTTCACAATCGTGTGTCTGTTGTTGAGGAAGTAGGAAAGATATCCTTGTGAAGGAGATGAAAGGCTCTGGCATCAGAAGAAATTGAGCTGAAACCCAGGGCTTGGGTTAGCCATGGTGGTCTCTTTTCTTCTTCCACAGTTTCTCTCATCCCTCCCTCTCACACTCTCACTTTCTCTCCACAGTGTTTGCCAGGAGCATATCCCCAGCTCTTAACCCCCTCCCCCTCCTCCCCCTCGCCAGCTCCATCTCGGGTCCTGCAGCCGTCTCAGTGGACTATCAGCAAGAGGCCACCTTTGAGCGTGGCACTGAGCTGCTGTGATCTAACGGCCATAAAATGCCAAATAAAACTTATGGACAGCCATTGCGGCAGAGCAGAAGCCTATACAAAACAATGGATCATTGTTATGGAATGGATGATGTCATGGTTATACTGTGCACAGTCCTGTTCTTCTTCTTCATTTTCTTATTTTTTATTATATAAACAGAGTCAAACTTCCTTTTCATATCTGTATCCACCTTTGATCATGTCATGGGTCTTAACACAAATCTGTGAAAAGGGAGAGGACTTGAAAATTAAAGATTAAAATGACTTACTTGGAAATTATGTGACGACACAAACAGTTACTAATAACTTAATAAGTTAATCACCTCATAAAAACTTTTTACAAAACAAAAACTCATTGATGGTGACTGACTTTGAGAAAAATGTGCTCATCCTGCATTTCATATTTTATCTCAGTTTAGAGTAAATTTGGCACTAATATGTCTGTTCCCATAAAGTGATTTTTAAAAAAAAAAAAAAAAAAAGCAAACAAGTGCACCTTAAATTACATTTACTAGTGTTTCTAAGGTGAAGTATGGATGACACATGCTTAGAAAGCACTTGTGTTGATCCATATTACCATTGAATATCTACAACATAAAGCCCCGGTGTGAACAATATACTATAATACAATCCTAGATGCAAAGACAGCTTTATAGATTAATAATGAACAGTTAGATAAACGCATATTTCCCCACTGCCATCATCGCTGCAACAAATCATAGCAGTTTTCTTGTCAATGCTGATTTTGCGAGTTGAATAATAATTTGAAAAGTTGCCCAGATATGGACCTAGAAATTAAGTGTGCGTAATATTTCACCGGTAGCATCGTCGGGCAGGTAGTAATTAAGTAGATCGGCAATAAATCCTCCCCATGAACTTCATGTCATCTCGCAATGGAGCTTACAAAAGTTTTGTGTTGTCTTTTCCTGTCGAACGCTATAAATCAAGTTTGAGAAGTACACACGATGCTTCATCTTTTAACACTAGGTTAAGAATACAAGCATTTATAATACACTGGTGTCATCCCAACAAAGGACTTTTAGTATTCACTATCACAAAACATAATCAAATGTAAGGGTAAAGTTGTTGTAAGCAGTTTGTAGAACTATAAATTGTGTCATCTGACCCCTTTTTGACATGAAATCTTTCATGACCAGTGTTTTGTGGCGTTTCATCGAGGCAGTGCTCCTTCCAATTGGTAGAGTTGAATTATTTGCCATGGCATCGCTGTTGCAAAGTAAACCACTCCCGCTCAGTTTTATGTTCATATATATATACACACACACACACACTTTAACTTGGATTATCTTGGTCTGTTTATGATGGCAAGACTGAGACAAGGAAAAAGCCTGGATTTTATGAGAATCACAAAACCCTAATGTTTCAAATTTGGAAGGAGCGATATGCCTTTATATAACAGATTTAGACCAAATTAAAATAACATAAATGGTGCAGCCACAGTGTCTGTCACTGTCAACGTCTGTGAGCTTTTTTGGCAGTAACTTTACTGAACCCCCCTCTTGCCCACCCCGCGAGTATGTGTGTAACCAAAGAACACTGACTTTGGCCACAGCAGCAAATGTATTCAGCCTTGTTCTTTCTCCCTCATCCCACTGTGCCATCCCCAGCGGTCGGACCACAAGCCCACCAGTCGGACCAGCCGAGCCGTCCACCCTTCAGCCATCCTGCGCTCCGTCACCCTGGCGTCGCATGACATTCTTTCCCACAGGCAGTCACATAGTTCCAGCGTCTCCTCATGCGAGGGGGCCTGGGACCCTGCAACAGGCGGGGGGCACTTCAAAGGCCACCCGGCCCACAGCTGCAGCCTGTCGCTCCAGCAGCCAGCTCCAGTTTGTAATCATTATTAAAGGCTTGACCTCGGAGGCATCTCTGCCGCTGTTCACACCCCCTTCCCACCCTTGATAACGCTTCACGAGGCTCCTCTCAAGGCGACTCCAGTTACCCATCAGTTGATCAGAGTGAAAGGGATGTAGCACGGGCATTGTTGCGTGCTGCTATGATGGTTCAGTTGAACCATTACGGACACTTTTTCTCAGAACACTTCATTAGGCACCTGGTGACGTGTCTTAATGAAGTCTCAACATAACTGATGCTCACCAAAGAGTTAAACTTGGTTTAGATGGGAAAGTTAATCACGATGCACTCCAACTGAGTGGGAATTATAGGTCACTATGCCTATGTAAACAAAAATCACGCAGTCTAAAGGTGTCTCCTATTACAAATGTACAGTACATGCTGCTGTGGCCCATCATAGTCTTATGTGTACCAGAGCAAACCATAGATTTTAAACTTCCACTCTTTTGTATTTGCTTGTGCGAAACTTGCCTCTGTCCACAGAGACAGCCAGACTGTTTTCAGACGCAGCTCATCTCAAGCCAGAATGAGTCGTTCACACTCTGGTCTATGTACCCGTCACTTGCACATGACGGTAAACTGCATGTGCATACCTGTATGCCCCTCGGCCATCACACCCTGTATCAACTCTTTGGGGAAACATGATATATAGAAACACGTTTCGTCAGTGGAGTTGAATTGGTTCACTTGTTGTCCCTCCACTTTGACTTGATCCTGGCATCAACCTTTAGGAACTGAATGTTAATGCACACAAAACAATAGGAGGGCTGCAAAGAAAAATTACACCTAATTATACATAATTTATTGAGATGAACGCTGTGAGACTAGTAATTGACCTAATTGCATTGAAAGTACAGGTTGATTAATTGAAACATTGTGCTTGCTTACGTCTTACAAGGGCTTTGAATTCCTCCTGACTATCTGTGGAGGACATTTAACAACTGACCCTGTACTCCTGGCTTGGATGGATGGCTCGTAGCCACTAACAAACGAATAACTTTACTGGCATTTTTCTTTTTTTTCTTTTTGATTAGTTGGTCACCACCAAAATAAAAGGGCTTCAACAATGAAGAAAGTCACACCAACTAAAGGGCACCATTATGGGACCCACATCCTCATTGCTCAATAGTTCAACAGCTGGATCTGTCGTGTGCAGATTGTCTTTAAACAACACCGTAAAAAAAAAACAAAAAAAACACTTGTCCGAACCCTCCATTACAGAAGCTATCTGCAGTGAAAACAACCATCAGAAGCACAATGCTCTCATGCCTCCTTACTTCTACAATCCAGCGCCAGATGTTAATGTGCAAACAGTCAGGATACCCTCCTTTCCTTTTCTCATTAATTCCTTCTGCCCCTTATTGATGTCATGCTCTTGAGTCATTCCAAAACAAGAAGAGCAGATGTCCAATAATGGCAGGCCCGTACCAGGTGTGCTGTATTGGTAACAAACACAGAGCATGATAGAACCCCTTTATTAAAGATTCCGCACGCTGTATGGCATCCAGCTGAAGCAGGAGTCTGACCTCAAACTACCTGCCTCTACGTTATAATCAATCCTCAACAATAACTCATTGATTTTATTGGGGCTTTATATCGTCCTACAGGTGGTTGGTTGCTTTCAGGACTGACATTCATAAACACTAACGTAGAGTTTATGGCTCTGTTATACAGACAGTAAATCTTCCCTGACACCTAGGTGTCAAATAAAAAGCACGCTGTAGAAAACAGAGCGTTAATGACATACTTGTGTACTAAGGTTTGATGAAAGAGCATAAAACATCTCTTGCCCTCACTTCATTCACAAACTCTAGAATCCTACCGTTACTAATACAAACAGTTGTCACACATACTTTATCCTCCATGGGCCCACAGATCTGAGTTGGGCTCAACAAAGCTTTTTTTTTTTTTTTTTTAAATCCTGAATGCCTAGTTCATCCATCATCGGGAGATTAAAGGGGCATGATTGTGTGCTGTGAACGCCTGTGCTTAAACTACATAAAGGGTGGCTTTTATACGTGAACTCTTAATCCTGGCCACCTTTAACCTGCTTGAATATTTAAAAACAACTGGCTGACTCTCGGAAACTTTGAGATTAAAATGTGGTTATTATAAAATATTGTACATAAATAACACACGGCATCTGCACACTGATTGCCAGCAGGTTTTGCTGCACTGATTCAACAACAACACCGTAGTATTTCAGTAACAATGGCATCCAAACATAATCTCGGAGGGATAGAATTTTTTCCATAACAGTTGATGAAGAGAGGTGACATATCCAGCTGTGTTTATAGTGAATCTTGTCATATCAGTAATCATATTTATCATGAGATAATATCTGCTGGGAGATTCAGTATTTATTCCTTTGTGTGTGAATATGAAACCTGGGTCTGTGTGATTTCCATGACTGATAACTTGGGTCCTGTCTCACCACATCTGCACAAACAGAACAAGACAAACGCCTATTGAGTCCCAGTCACAAAACTTCACGATTTCAAATAGCTTAAAAAAAACGTCCTCTTTTGTTACCCTGTACATATTTCATGTTTGTTTTTTTAACAGCTCGTGTGCTTAAAAGAAGCCACTATGGTATGCCACATTTCAATTATTACAACAGACATAATAAAATAAGAAAAGGATGTGCTGTAATTGAATGTATCCTGAGGTATTTTGAGTTATTGGGTGCCATCACTGTAAACTACACTACATGCTCAAATGGAGTTTAGCAGGTAGTGTCATGGCTATTCAGTGGCTGTGTGGTGCTGGTGAGTGGATTCATTCTACAGCTCAGAGGCTGACGGCTCCAAACAGATGGAGGAGGCTGCCCCAGTCTCTTTGTCCTTCTCTCCTCTTTTGTTTTGTTGATTTGTTTGTTTTTGGTTTCTATACAATCAAGAGTCTCCTGAGCTTGTGTTGCGCACGGAGGCCTAGACATAATATGACGCCGGGAATGGATAAGGCGGACAGCATGGGGCAGGACCCCCCAGGCGTGTTGCAGGGGGCCTGCTCGAGCAGGATGCCAGGAATGGCTCAGAGGTCCCAGCGGCACGAGCCTCCGACACTTAACAAGCGCCTTGCAGTTGTCCCTGGCCTTGACCCTGTCTCATCTTAAGACACATATGGAGCCGAGACGGGCGAAAGCTTTAGGGACATGATCGATTCCACACTGTGATATCACAAGAATCTCTCCAATAAGAATAGTTGATGACAGTTTTTTTTTTTTCCATTACATAGCATGGAAGAGGTTTTGATGCAATGAAAGTTGTTACTTTTATTTTGATGAAGACTAAATCATCACATTTCTTTAACCGCTTCTCCTTTAAAAGTGGATTAGGATTAATTAAAACAGTTCTTTATGCATAACATGCATTTCTATTGTAAATTTACATGTATAATTAAATATGTAAGCCCAGTTTCTTTTGTTTCCTCATTATTGAGAAGGTTTCTGACAGGCAGGCCAGTCAATGTCTCAGCTCAAGGCTTCCTGTTACAAGACCTTAACAGACTTTGCTTGGTGGGTAACAAGGACACATTCCCTGGCTCCTCGCATGTCCGCTGGGAGGCCATGGATCACGTATGTGAATCTGTAATGTCGGCTGCAGGCCTGGAAAAATCTGAGGCAAGGAACTAGGTGCTTATTAAGTCCTCTCAAATATAATAAAAAAGGACTGTATAGCAAAGTGTCACATTTAGCACAATCCGCAAACCAAGGGATCGCCTTATTTCTTTTTTCCCCACCAATGCTTTATGTATTGTGTAACACTGATACATTCAGTAGTATAATGTAAAAGGGCAATACCTAACCTGAAAGTTTTTTATTTTAAAAGGTCTTGGGCTATAAAAACGACAATCTTGTGAATATTTCTTCATTAAAAGTCAGAAACGGACATTCCAAAGTCATTTTTGTCCAGCTTCATGAGTTGACAAACTTTTCAAGCAAGACAACGAAAGACAACGTAGCTGAAACAAGAAATTAAAAGACAAGTACTTGAAAATGACGACACGGGTTAAAAGTGAAGCAACACTCATGACGAACTGACGGCTGTGTGGTGAGGTTCACTTCAGTGCAAGGACTCGGAGTACATGAATGTTAAAATAAACATCCATGATGAAAAAGAACACCATTAATCATTATTGTTGACATGTATGTCCTTATGCGTAGAAGCCGACAACACTGCTGTCTCTAAAAGCTGAACCATTAAGAATCAACAATAGACATACCAGGCAGTTAATGTGGTGGAAATTTGCCAAGTGTGGATTCCATGCAAACCGAGCTGCCCCGTCCTCTATTAGCCTGGGAATACACAAAATACCCCACATGCATTATGTGACACTGGACTGAGCTTTGGAAAACGTGGCTTTTAATGTTTCCATAATTGTGGGGCATTAATCAATTCTGCTCCATCAGCAGAGGCTAAGAGGGCCTGTAAGCATCTCCCCACTATCCAGTGCTGTGACCCAAGACCAGCTCGCCCCCAACCCACACTCTGCTGCAAGACATCACTTTTGACGCAATCAATCAAAGCTACATTAATATTCTGTCTTAGGCAGCCCACAACTTGGACTGCAGTCATGGACTTAATTACCTTATGCTCTGCCAGAAGAAGGTGACCGCAGAGAGCACGGCAACTGTATCAGCTCACCCTTTCTGTCAGTTACCATACATTTATACTCCATCAGGGACCAGGGACTCTTTCAAGCTTGTCCGCTTTGGCTCGTACATACCACGTACAAAGGACACAGGGGGTTTGGGTATCAGAAATCGGGGACAATGGCAACAACTGCACATCCAATTTAGCTCCTTGTTTATCACAAGTTTGTAATCAGATCCGTGGCACAATGCAGGGGAGCACAATGGAATGGTGATCAAGGAGCTATTGTTTTTCAAGCTAATTAGTCCCCGGCCATTCCCTCAAATCCTCTGAGGTGTACAATCCCAGAGTTAAACGTGGCTAAAAGTGGCATACGTCCCTTGTACCATTAAAAGAGCCTTACAAGTCCATGGTATTCAGGGATGTGTTATACGATGGCCTAGTTATCTGCTCATTACAATGCTGTGTTGAACATAGCCCAGTACTCTGAGCCCAGTGACCACAGCAGTTGTTTTTGCTCTAATGTGGTCCATTTATCTCTTATGCTGCCAACTCACAATGTCCTGCCCATAATTGTCACTCCAGCTATAAGCTCATGAGATTATATGGCAAACTCGGTGGGGGTCAGCTGTGATGACATTTAACTATTTCTTAAAGCAACATCCTGGTGAATAATTGTTATGTATTATACATAGGAGTATATCACTAAAGAGTATGACTAATTTGCCAGTAATATGTCCTGCGTGTATGATGATTCTTCAGGTGCCATTTTCTCCTAAATTCAGTGTAACATGTTTAAACCGCAGAGTCTAGAATGCCACAGCCAGGGTGGGAACTGTTATAGCCAGCGAAAGCAAGCGTTCCAAATCAGCCTTGTGAAAACAACCTTTGACCTTACAGCATTAACCCCTGACCTGCAACAGGTGGACATGGTGTCTTTCCAAGCAGTCAGACCAAGTGTCAGGGGCTTTCTAGCATCTACTCTCGGCTCTTTGGACAAATATTATCATTTTGCTGAGGGCTACTCAGACAAACATGGTGTAGTCTACATGTGAGGTCTAATAGCACATGCTATTGTGGGTGTAAATGCTGTGTCTGGGACGAGTGGGAGAGGTGATTGAATGTTGAAAACAAAACCAAACACCTGTTCTACACCTAGACCTAACTAAAATACTGGGGATCCAGTGAGAGGGGGGTACTCGCTGATAAAGGGAAAATATTGTAACCTCTCAGGTACAGTCACTTAAGAGACTATTTGCGAAAGTACATAAATACACTCACCTGCCACTTTATTAGGTCCACAGGACACTTAATAAAGTGGCAGGAACTGCACCCAGTGTGGTCCTCTGCTGCTGTAGCCCATCTGGGTTTAAGGTTTGACATGTGTGTTCAGAGATGGACTTTCTGCACACCTTGGTTGTGACAAGTTACAATGTACAATGCATTTTCAACAACCCATTTACCAAGACAACTGCCACTAAATGTATATTCTCTGTTTGGACGAGTCTCTGTAAACCCTAGAGATGAGTGTTGCAGGAAATTTACAATTTCTGAAAGCCTACGTATACTTTGTATACATGCCCGGTTGGAATTTCAGCAGGTCATTTTGACCACGTGTACACACTTAAACGCAATAAGTAGCTGCCGTGTGATAAGATGTTTGCCTTAAGCAGTTGAACAGGTTGACCACAGCTAGCCAAGTTTGAAAATGTAATTAAGAGGCAGTAATTTAAAACCCAGAGATGATGTATTTTGACCATTTTTTATTCTAGATGTTGTGATGTTAAAGACCTTATATGGTAATTAGTAAAAGAAAGAGCACACAGGGCCTCTGGTGCCTGTAGAGGAAATGGACAATCTTTGATCTGCAACCGCATAGTTTTTGGGGCCTGGTGTCTTCATGAGCCGACTGAGCAGAAGAGGCAGGCAAAGCTGCTGCAATAGGTGTCAGCAGTCTGGTCTGTCCTCATCACAGGCAGAATGCACACAAGTGGTCCTCGGAGACTCTCACTGACGTGGCTCTCACTGGCAAACGAGTTTTAATGGCGAGGTCAGGGAGAGTTCCTAACCAACAGGGCCAAGGGCCAGGTGGCACATCACAGAATCCCAATGTGCAGCCATTCCCAGAATGCGACACAGTGGCGTCGGCAAATTTGCCTCTGATCAGCAATGGGAGGGTTGGGAGTGAAAGCATTGCCAAATGTTGGAGGGACTGTGGCACAGGGCTCTGCTGTGCCAACTCTTGTTTTCTAGTTTGGAATCACAACAAAAGAAGTCAGTTTAGCATTCTCTTTCAACAGCCAATACAATATTATTGTAGTCAAGCGAATGAGTCTCGTTTAATATAAAAAAACAATTGCAGTAAAAGAGAATAGTAAAATCTTTTTTTTATTATTATTATTTTTAAACACTGCAATATGGGGTTGTGCCATACTTATACCGTGCTGAATAAAATCCTTTTGATTTCACTGTCATCATGTGCACACTGTCTTTTGATCTTGTGGGCACCTGACACTTTTTTAATTGCTTATAGAGGAAGTAGTAATACATTTAAGTAATTGTTTTATGAGACAGCTTTAAAGATCAAAAACAGTTGATGAATTCATTCATTACTGAATATGGAGGGTGAAAAGATGCCTTGTTTGGGCTTCCTGAAACAATGTCGCCTGTCTAAACTGACAACCAGTAATCACCGAGGATGAAGCGCGCAAATTCATCCGAGCCCTCTAAACACAGTATCATAGTAATAACATGTATCAGGAAGTTGGTTGCACAACAGGCTGCTTTTATTTTGTACAACAATGTTTTACACACCAGCTCAGGCAGGACTCTTTCTATTGCTTTGTTAGAAATATTTATTTTTTCCCCCCACCTTTGTGTTTGCAGAATTTGTGATTTACTTTTTGTTTCTATATGACAAAAAGTAGCTTCAGTTTAAAGTTAAATCAAACAAACATTTTGTACACATGTCCGAGTCTGTTGTCAGTTAGGAGTGATTCAGTAATGCCATCTACTGGCTGCATAACGTCTCACTCCTTACAGAGCTATAGAAAATCCATGAAGTCAAATCAGCCTTTGTTTAGTCTCTCTCCCTAAGATTCACAGATCAAGAGAAACATGCATCATCTTACACATTAGAGATGATCAGTGTCCCTCGCTGTCATTTATCTTTACTTTAATGGACCTCAGTCCATTCTGGAGAGGATAACAAGGACTAATTAGGACTGCGTACGGCCCACAAAGTGGCTCTGTCATTCAGTGGCCACTGAAGAGAACAAACAGTCCCTCGCCACACTCAGCTGTTCAGAGGTATTAGAAAAAAACATTTTGAAACACCAGCTGTCTTGCGGTTTTCAACGCACAATCCTCTGAAACCACAAGCCTCACAATATAGCAACATAGATCCGTATGCATCAAGTCTGAAGATGATGTAACCTGTGATCTCTGTTGTGTAAGATTCAATAAATAAAAGTCTGGAACACATGTTGACACATGCAAATCATCACAGTGAATTATGATGCAGTACTGTGAGCAAAAAAATGACTGATCTCAGATGTTCACTCATTGGTGAACAAGACAGTGCTGGGTGAACATTTGTAATTTGGGTAAACAGATGCGTAGCCTGGATTTTACACCTGCACCGTTTAATTAGAAATGCACACCTCCCTACAGGCTAATTCTTTTATTTATATATTTTGGAGGTGAGATTTGCACATTACTGTGCATGTAAAATAAATTGCAGAGTGATTGTTATCCCCCCAAAGCCTGCTGTATTCGTCAGAAACTATGGACCACAGTATTGCTGTCTGCTTTGAGAGTTCTATTTTTAAAGCTGTTATTGTAGTTAGAATTGCTGCGAATCCCATCAATCACCTTAGCAGTTTGGTGGATACTGACACTACCAAAGCAATGCACAGTGGCGTTTGGCAGATGTGAAGCCATAGACCGAATCTTTGCATAAAATGAGTCATGATGACTTATTCTGAACCTTAAACAGAACACCACCACATTGGCACTATGCACTGACAGTATACCATATTGTAAATGTCTGTTTGTAAACAAATGTGAATCTATCCATCCTAGAACAAATACAGATACAGTAATTAGGGTCTGAGCATAAATGCTAGGGGTCAAAATGGCTGCTGGCACAAATTTGCGCAAGGAACCTATGGTTTCCCTTCAGATTGTTAATATAATTATTATTCCATGGCTTTGGGGTAATTTTTGGGGGGGTTAACGTGCATAAAAACTCTTATTTATACCTTAATTTTGATTGTATTGCTGGCAGTAGGGATAGGAATGAACCCAGCTGACATTGGTCAAGAGGCAGGGTACAATGGCCAGTGTGCATGCTTATCACAGGCCAACATACAGAAACGAAGAACCATCCACTCTCACGTTCACACTTACATGGAGTTGCATCATAGGGAGTGTGTTGAGGACAAAAATAATAAAACAAAAAATGCACGTGAAGTGATATCTCTAAGAATACATACATAAATACTGACAATAATAATGAATCATGTAACTTTTACATTTCTTAAAACAAGACATTAAAAGGGATATATGATGATGGTAACATAGCAGCTACTGTGCCTGATATCATTGAACTTTAAAGGAATAAAACAGCAGGACAATACTGTAAAAGCAGATACAGAATCTGTGGCCCCAGTTGTGATTCGTTCTGCTTTAGCAGCCTTTATAATTAAACTCATTTCTTTTCTGCTGACATTCATCTTGGGTGTGAGGTGTAGTTTTCCTCTGCTGCTCCAGTAGATGGAGCTAGTGCTGCACTGCAGAGCACTGCTGGGCTTTTACTAGATGGTCAGCTTTCTCTCCCACTGTAGTAAGAGTGTGGCGGTACCTTTTTGTGTCACATGTATTCCATCAGGCCGTGTAGCACTGCTTTGTTGCTCTGTACGGCCTTGCTTCTTTTGTTATTTTTAATAACGAACCTCACACAAACACCTTGCCCTTAAATTGCCATTCACCATGTGTGTCAAAGCAAAGTTGTACAATAATACAAACTCTGAGCTAATTATTTTTACAAAAAAATAAAACATTCTGAACAGGTAAATAAAGGAATTTCTTGTGTAACTTAAATGGATTGCACATTTATCACCACTTCATTGACATTGTGATGTGGGTGATGGCTGTATATATGTAAAGATAGCTATGAAGGTTAAATCTTCCATATGCATGAAAGAGATAGATAGATAGATATACATATACATACATGCAAACAAGCTGATGAACTATTCAGACATACTGGCTTTGGTGAATTTCCCTAGTACTGAGGGCAAAATGTGATGCTTTGTTTGGCAATAGCCATGTTTTTAAAAGGACAAAGCCTCAGAATTTGATAGAAAAGACTGTTTTGCAGTTCTCGACTACCTTGACACTCAAATCCATCTCCCACACATTGTGTCAATCCAATAACGAAGGGGAAAGGTTCAACAGTTGACATTGAGAGAAAAGAATAGAAATGAGGTCACAGTTCGAATAGCTCACCAAGCACTTGCCTGGTATGCCTGTACACCTGCTTCTTTCTGTGTATCCAAATCAGCCAATCGTGCAGCTACAGGTAGAGGAATTTTATTTATATTTTTATATATATATATATATATATATATATATATATATATATATATATATATATATATATATATATGTATATACAGTATATATATACATACATATATATATACATACATATACACATACATATATATATACATACATATATACATACATATATACATACATACATATATATATACAGATATATATATATACACATATATATACATATATATACAAATACATATATATACATATACATACATATATATACATATATACACACACACACACACACACACATATATATACATATACACACACACATACATACATATATACACACACAAATAACCCAGTTTCTTAAATTAGTTCAAAAGCAAAACTCCCTGTTGTACTTCCCCCATTTCCTAGTACTGTATATTCAGCAATTAATGCAAGAGGATCAGAGGCAGAAACATTTCTAGGGTGGTTTACTTTGCTTGCATGGCCTCGATGAGGAAAATATATAAATTTGTCCTTGCAGTGGAGGACTATGGTTTGCAGGAGCTACTGATGTAAGACATTGATATGCACAGAGTGTTTTTTTTTTTTTTTTTCCTTTTTTTGTCTTCCCACACCGGAGACCTCAACTTCTGCTTTTAAAATGAACCATCCACCTCAATCACCGAGTTAATTATCATATTCTCGAGTTGCTCCAAGGAGTGTTGACAAAACTTAACACCAATCTGCAGCTGCAGTCATTTACCCTGTGGGATGAAGACCAAGGTCACGCTAATCAGACAGCTGATTTAAATTATATCCTCTATAAATGGCTTTAAAGATGCAACAGTGGAGCTAGTTTACTGTCGGCGAACATCCATAGAGAAAGAAGCTGCTGCATTCACACCCTGATGCTCATGTCATGTTTGTCATACTAAGCTGCCCTTTGGTCAATTGTCTTGAAATGTCAGGGTGGAAATCATGCAGAGCTTTGTTTTGTTTGAAACAGAATCTCCTCTGCCTTCCCATTTCATGCTCAGTAATCATTTTCATATTTTGAGGGTACTTGGAAAATCTGTGACATAAACAACCCATCAAAAGAAGAACATTTGTTTTGAAATTGATATGGTTCAAGTCCACTGACCAACCTTAAATAACAAAGAAATGAAAAATATGTAAAGTGAATTTCCATAGAAAACCTTATGGGAATAAGAAATTGGTAACTGTAGCTATTCCATAGATAACCATTTAAGTAAATCAACCGTTCAACATCACTCATAGTATCGTCAAATGGTGAGACAAAAGCAACAATTAACCCCAGCTGGTGTCAGGGGTTGATTCGAAAGCAAGATGACACAAAACTTTAGAGAAACACAAGAAAAAAGCTGCAGAGAAAAGAGTATAAATGTTTAAAGACTTAAACTCCCTTAGAGTTTAAATGTAATACAATCTAGTGCTGCAGATTTGTTGGAGTGAACTTTCTTTTGATATAGAAGGATGTAATGTTTTGCTCTTGGGTGAGTCAAATATGTAGATGTGTTTGTAAAGTCATCCAGGTCATAGTCTTGAGGAGAGCTACACTGAAGGAGGTAACTGAACTTGAATTACTACAAGACATTTCACCTCTCATTTTATGATTCTTACCTGCTTTTGCACCAAGCAGGACAATGCAGTTCAGCTCACCATGATACGGTGTGGAGTGGTAAAACCCTGATCCGGCTTGTGTTTTCACCACAAGATATGTGGGCTGGATGGCGAAAGCTGTGTCAGCTATGTAAATAGAAAAACATACTAGCATGGGGAAATGTTGCCTGCCAATAAATTCAGCAAGGAATAAGAAGGCAACACAGTAAACACTGCTGAGTGCTGACAGTATTCATTAAACTCAAATGGCCTTGAATCTCAGTCATAACGTGTATTGTATTTAAATATGGCGCATTGTGTTTTTTTCCCCCCCACTCCATTTCTGTTGTTGCTCAGAGGTGATGATTCTGTCAAACAATCAACAGATTGCAGTGCATCTACTTCTACCCTTTTAGGTGCTGGACCATACATCAACAAAAGTGTGCCAGACAGTGTAGAACAGTTATTTTAGTCCACTTCACAATTTCTTACAATTAAACTTAACCAAACTGTACTGCTTGGTGGAGACGAGGATTATGAGGAAATGTCTCGGATTTTGAAGTTTCTTTTCAAGGAAGATCAGTAGTAGTACCACACCTGAAACTGTCTGCTTGGGGACGTACTGAAAAACTTTCAAAAATTCAAAAGAGAAACATATCTACAGAAAAAATGGCTGTAAAATGTTAGGTTAAGTAAACGTTTGGCAATTTGCAGGAGAGAGAAGTCAAGGGAATCAGTTACCAATCATGCTCTGAAATGCTCGTCAGCCTCTGCTCTTTTCTTGCCACCACCCACTCCACACTGCCCTCTGTGCGATAGATTTCCCCCTAATAACCTCATTGACACGTTCCTTCTCTTCCTCTCACTTCTCTCCTGTGCTCTCTATTCCTCCATCACTGATGCCCACCTTTGGGACAGTTTTTGCATCATCAACCCTCAGTGTTGAAGAGTAACAGTAAGGTATAAGAGAGAATCATAAGCTCACACTGGCAGGCATTCAGATGAAATATTTATAGGCCAAAAGTTTCTCATTCCTAAGGGTTTTTCTCACCAGAGGGAATATAGATTAGGTTAGGATTTGGGTTAGATATTGATGAATGCTTCACATTGTTATTTGGCTTTTTAGAATTTTCCTGTAAATATTTTAAAACAAGCAAAAATCTTTGAGACTTTATATTCTGTGGGGTGAGTAAATGTAAAAGTGGAATTTCTTTTTTGTTATCGTTTTTTGGAAACCATTTACAGATATACCCTCATTATTCTATAGCCGTGTCTCATTTCAGACAGAAGTCCTGCACTATTTCCCTTCTTCTCCTATTAAATCCATCAGGCTGTACACCAAGAAGCTAAGCACTGCCCTCTACCGTTCAAAGTCCTGAATCGCAGTTCTCCTGCCCTTCTAGGTCTGACTGTTGATTTAAGCTCTAATCAGTTTAAAAATCCAAAAAATCTGGTATATTAAAACAAATCTGAAGTAAAATAACCATATTTAAAATGTAATTTATGTTTAAACACAGACGTAGAACTAATAGTAGCAGAATTTAGTGATTTTTGTGTTGAACCAGTTTATTAGTTTTGTGATCAAGTTAATATTTTTGTAAATATTTCATGTAAAGTAAAATGTGATGTATCTCATACTTGGAGACAAACATGGACAAGACAAACAATTTGCCTTGTTGTTACCAACCTGGAATATGATTTACTATTTATGATTTTAACAGACGGAATTTGTTCAGCACTAAAATATTATTTCTACAACAATAGTTAAACAAAAAATATATAAGCCAACTCCATAATTATTGATAATTCAACATGTTTAACCGACTAGATGAGCTAGATGGTATGTACAGAACAGTTGTTACAAAAAGAAAACATGCGTTTGTGTTGTGTTGTCTACAAAATACAGCTGAAAGGTGCATTACCGCCAACTTTATTGCTCTGCCAAAGGTGTACAAAGAATTCTGGGATATGGTCGGCCACGAAGGACACACCAAATTTATCTTTCACGGATGGGCAAATGTCGGCCACATTTCAAGGAGCGGACAATTCATGTGACAATTGGGACAGCCCATATTGCGGTGCTGTGACGTATTTTGACAACATCCGGGGACAGGGAATCCACACTTGGAGGAAGCAGCCTTGACTACTGGGACACAGCCATTGAGTCCAAATTCACTAGTTATTCTACTGCACTGAGGTATTTTGACCTCTCAAATGTCCGCATGTGCGTTCTAACTTCCTTCTTCAAAAAAGTTATGACTCCTGCCCCACATGTTGTAGTTCAGACATTTCTTCCTTTATTACAGCTTCCTTAGTGATTAGGATTTGGTAATGAAGTGTACGTTGAGCCACACTGGATGCATGTACCGTGTGTGATGTGCCTAAATAAAAAGCAAGATGTTCCAGGAGGCAGTTCCAGGAGGTGCATCCCTGCCTCAGGCTTTCCCTCAGCTTTTGTCGTGAGCTGAAAACAACACTCACACCTTTGAGTTACATGCTATACATGTGCAACTTCACTGTTTTGATAGTTATGTATTATTGTTGCATTATAAAAACACCAAACCTAAGTCTGGCAGTAACGCACACCAAATCTTACATATGCACAAAAGGCAATAGACACTTTGTTTTGCTGCTTTTTTTTGACATCTATTGAGTTTTCAACATTTAAAGTACAAAGTACTACACGCTTCATATCTACCATCTGGTATTAGTTTTAGCCCTGTCACAAATTCTTGAATAAATAGCCAATTCACATTGTGGCAACTTGTAAATGTGTTTATGAACAAATCAGGCATACCCCTGAGCTCCAAAGTAGTCTTTTGTGCTGATTTGTATTGCTAGACATGGTGTAAGCTCTGAAAAGAAAACATCAGTCACATCATTCATCCACAACAAGCACTCCACTGCTCTGAATCTCTGTACGGCCCACCACCACCACTTTATATTACAAACTGAATAACTGCAGTGTAAACTGGATAATCACAACATAGTGAGATTGCATTCAATATAGCGGTCTATCAAAGCATCAGCCATCTTTCAGAGAGACTGGGGATGCTTGAAGCGACATATCTAAAAGGGGGACAGTGAGGTGCTTTTGGGGGTCAAGGAGTTCAAACTTGCAACTACTTCTAAAAGAATGTGGTCTGCAATATTAAAACCTGTCATCTTACCCAAGTGTGACAAGCCGAGGTAGTATGCTGCAGCAACAACTCTTCATTGGGTTTGTCAAATTTATGTCATCCCTCTACTTCAAGTGAGTGGATTATACCTTGAGTCATCTATAAAGACCTGAAACCTCAAACGACCTGTCACTGAGTACAACACTATTTTTATTTGTTTACCTTTTATTGATATAACAAAGCATATTAGCACAAACTGCATATCTATTACATAACATAAAAATGATTCTAAGAAAATAATCTACAAAATTAGACTCGTGCTATCAGACAAAACGGGCCCTCTGCATTGACCTCAGCCAGCTAACTTTTATCAAACAATGCATGAGTGAAATAATATCCACCGAGCTGAATTTGCCTGGAAAAGCACAAAACAACCTCAACTGCCTATCACACTATATAATCTTCACTCATTTCCCTTAATCTTCTCCCATAATTCCTGGAAACCTAATCATAATGACATTCCAACTGTGCAGTTAAATCAAATCCATTATTTGGCATCAATTACATGCTTTTTTCAATAACAATTAAATGCTGAATCTAAATGTAAAATCTAAAATTGTCAGACTAATAACGAAAATTCTGAAAAGAAAATCTAGTTAATATTGAGGGGAAAACTGTTTGTCAATTTTTTTGTTTAGGGTGGAAAGGGAGCTGGATAATATAAAGAGAAGCACTGGTCAAGAGATGTTTAAGAATCTGGTCTGGTGCTATGATTGTACTACCAAATTAGAAAATCCCCCTCTGAACTATAAATCTAAGCCTGTGCCATAAGTAAGTGTGGCAGATCTCCCATTATCACCGTGTGTGAAGTATCAATCTAGACCATAAATCAATCAGCTCAACGTATCTACCCAGACAGTCCCACTAGTGAACAAAGTTTTTGAAGGTCAGTGTCTGAACAGCTGAAACAATAGACAGTAACAGAGCAGCTTTTTAGTTCAATTTCTATGTTTTATGTTTCTTTGAATAAAGCTCCATCTGTGCTACACCTGCAAAAAGAAAGAACATTTCTGACATGTCAAAGAGGGATAGATTTTCAAAGTGAATACTAACTTTGTTGTGACTTGTTGGACAGATTATGAAAGCTTTATAATAAGAACTTCAGAATGAGTGCGGCAGAATTTGGGGAGCTGTATGAGAATTGTGCTGGGTGAAATTTAATTTTCTTGTTATGCCATCCAACATGTTTTTGTCATGACCCTTCAAGTCTCGTGATCACAGAGGAGTCCATTTTTCTTAAAGATGTTTGAGGATGGAAGCTGCACTAAATTGCTTAAATGTTTATTTGCATTTTTGATATGACGGAATGTCATCAAAAATGGGGAAAGTGTTCAATGACCTCTTGTTTGCAATTTAGGGCTCCACGGACTTTAAACAACTCTCATCTTAAAAGGAGAGTCTGCAATAGGTGCCACTCGCTGAATCTTCTGTCCTTTTTTTGTATCTCCATGGACTCACCTAAGGCTCGGCTTAGCTTCAGGTAAAGGGGGCACTGACCCAGAGTTTCAAATGGATTTATGTCATGGCGTTTTTGATCCTCTGCCACATAATGCTGGAGTGGGGGATTATTGGAGAGAGTCCCTATAACCTCACATGACCCTTGTCTGAGAAAAGTGCACTGAACTCCAACCCTCTCTGCCTGTTCTTAGTATCTAGGTGATCCCTTTTTCTTATCTCCTCTCCTAACCTACACACAACTTTCCCAGTGAAAATCCCAGCATCAGTTTATGAAATATTTTTGAAAGTGCCCACTGAGTGTATACAAGTGTAAGCTTCTAGCAGAAGAGAGAACAGCACAGAGCATGTAGATTATCAATTAAAGCATATTAAACATCCTCTGATCTGACGTGTCATACATCTAATACAATAATGCAAATCTGCCAATGACCACACAGAACAAAGGTTTTTGTTAGCTACTTCTTTGTTAATATATTTGTATATATTATAAATCCAGAGGACTTGATTCTTTACCATGGTACATACAGTAGTTTGCAGCTGATAGAAGACATTTTAAAATGGGGCTAAACACAGTGGAACATGAACAAACTACTACTAACTGATCAGTTTTTACTACAGTGCCAATACAGCAATACAAGTTCAAAGTGTACTTGTCCTACATGGCAACGCACAAACAGAAATAACTGTTGCAGTCCCATTTAAGGGTAAAGCTCCAGCTTTGCCACCTTTAATTAATGGTAAAGTGAAGGAGTGGCTCAAATTCTCTCAAACCTGTGAACATGTTCTACACTAATGAGCAACGTGCTACAGGGACACGTGCAACTCCCCATGTGCAATATTGTTTATTTCTACAATGAACAATCCAAGCACTTTAATACCACCCTGGAAAACATGTGCACTCAATCAAGCATATTATCTCTCTTCTGTTGACTGGTTTTGTATATATATCCTCCTACAGTTTCTTTGTCTTTGTTATCTCTGTATTAAAGTGTCTTTTTTATGTTCCACCAGTCTGCCAGGGGACTGCAGATGGAAACTAGCCTTGGGCTATAATCTGACATATTTACATATACTGCTGTATGTCCATTAATATGTACTGTGCCCACTTCTAAATAAATTCAATTATCTCTGACAGAAACTCTTGAGTTGTCTGCATTTGTTTGCTTCAGCGTCAAATGGGTATACATTGTGATCAGCCCTTCATGTGCAGAACCATTAACAGTGCTATCCGAAATTTTAAAAAAGAATTTTTATGTACACTTTGCAATGATGAAATAAACACAACCAATGATTTTTAATGGTCATATTGGCTCAAATCTGCATAGATTATGGATTGAGGCTGAGGATACAGAACTATATCAGACAAGTGGAAGCAGCAACAGGTATATAGTGAGTTGTGGCAGAAACTATAGCCACACCACAGCAAATGGGGCAAAACATGGGTGATCTTCTGTGCCCCTTTTCAGCAAAGTCCAGCTGAAGGACACAAAAAGTGTCTCTTTTTCAGCTAAATGGGTAAGTGTGTGTGTGTGTGTGTGTGTGTGTGTGTGGGGCTGTGATTTCTTTACTGCCCAGACCAATTTAGTAAAGTAGAAAGTCACATAGCATTTTACTTGTGTAGCTTCCTGAGTGTGTAAGTATCACTAGTGCTGTGTAGTCCTTTGCAGGCTCAGTTTTTTGGGGCCATGGCTTTTGCAAATAGTACCAAAGGGAGGGGGAAGGAGTTAACGGCTGTAGCTTTCCAAATTACAGCCTGCACTACTGTCTGCTAGATTTGACTGAAGTGTAGATGGCATTTTAAAATTCATTTGTGACAGAATTCAACCCATCTCACCCTGGGACTGGAGGCAACCGCAGGGTCTAGGATGTACTTACTGTGAACATGAAGGTAACATGCAGCAGTGAGTAAGTAGAGCCCAAAAAAAAAGAAACATGTCGTGCATTGACTGTTAGCCATTTCAGGGTTATGGAAATATGATATGAGGCTCTTTCCGTAAGGTATCCAGAAGCACAGAACAAGAACCACTTGGCTCAAACTCAAGCAAAGTTTTTCACAAGAAATAAATATGAAGGAGAGGGATGGAATGCTAAGTACTAAAAAGAAACTGTCAGGAAAGCATAACACAAAAGGAAAAACAATAAACAGGTGTGTATAATATGGTAAAAAAAAATTAGGGCAGGAAGTAAAAACTAAGAGGAAAGAAACACTACAATGTAAAACCAAAACTAAAAGAAACCACCCAGAATAGAACAGAACTTAAAATCCAGCACCTATCACACTAGTTGCAAAAATCCAAACAAAAAAAGAAAGAATAAAATGTGAAAACTAGAAAAACCTACAGTCATACGCGGGCAGACCATGACACAATCACTTATTTCCTGTATGGACTATACAAACTTTTTGATGTCTGTGTTTATTAGCTTTGTTGTCTTGCTGTGTGTGTAGTTATATGAACATGTGGCCGAGTAGCTGGTAGCACTCAGCAACAAACCGGAAAGCTGCCTTTATGTGTCATTATTGAGGCACAGGGTGATAATATAGCATTTGTGTATGACACCATATAAGCCCTGGCAGTAAAAATCCATGAGATTTAGTATAGTCTACAGCTTAATGGTCAGCAAGGGTCACTAAGGCAAGCTTTTAGCTGTGGAACTGACAGGTGGGATGAGCTTAATGGACTGGAGATCCTCCTTAAGCAAAGTGCACAGACGGAGGAGCAAGGCTGGGCCTGGCTGATTGGCCATAACCTTAGGAATCACGGAGTGCTAAGGCGGCTGCTACGTCTCACTCATGACTCAATTGAGAGCAAGAGTTGGACTGGTTTCCACTCCTCTCCCAACAATGCCATTCTCCAGTATACTGTGTGAGAAGCTTGTTTTAAATGAGGCATGCAGGGGAATTAGCATAAGCAGATGCCTCAAATCTTGTTCCTACACATTGTCGCTTCCTTAAACTACTTCTCTCCCTTGCTGCATTTAATATATTATTTTATCACATCTCCCCCTTTCTTACTCACTCTCCTTCATGCCAAACCGATAACAGCCTATTAAGGGAATAGCATCTTAAAACACAAGCAGTGGAATAGAAAACAAAACTTAGGTGGCAAAGAAAGAGACACACAAACGGGTAGAAAGTCATCCCATGAATGATGGACAGGTTGTGCACTTACTACAGATGATTAACCAGAAAACAGCAATTTCTTTGCAGTTCCCATAAGAGATTCAGTCAAGGTGAACACCACAAAAACATGATGAAACTTGAAGAAATCAGACCCCCAGCAGGTGAAATTTTGAAGGCTGTCTTTGTCGTCTGATTGATGTTAACAAACAGAGATCGTTATTGACTGCAAAACAGGCCTGTTGTTTATTGTTGCAAAACTGCGATTTTGTGACTTTCTCAGGGCTCACATTTATTGGAATATACGCAAAATAATAAATACAAGCTGTTATCCTTGAGACAAGAAGCACATTAGTCCTGCTCTGTTGTACTGTACATTGGTTGACAAAAATGACGTCATGACGCTTAGCGCTCAAACTGATGCACCGTCTAAAGTACCCTCTGTAGGTGAATAGCAGTACAGTAAAAAACACGGATAAGAATGCCATTTATTTATTACAATTTTCTGTTTTTCTTTCCATTTTTTTGGCTTGTCTTGTTATTATCATGTTAAAAAAAAAAAAAAAAATAATAAACATCCTAGTTTTCATTCTTGATGGTCATCTACACCAGGTAGTGATTTTAGTGACATAAACCTCTGTTTTATAAAGTAATCTTTATTTTTGTTCCACAGTGGACAGGTCAGTTTGCCGCTAGTGAGTGTTGCGGCTCCTGTTGGACCAGCTATAGTGAGGCTTGCTAGGGTGAACCTAATGATGGCGGTGCACACAAAGCTTTTGTGACGGGCTGGTCAAGTCTTTGCATGCTTCTCCTGTGTGGCTGTAAAGCACATCTAAGCCAGTCTCAAATACCTTCATGTTACAATGGGGGCACTTGCTTCACACCAAGTGTCCCTATGTACTGTGTGTAAGACAAGTGGATTAACTCAGTTTTTTTTATTATTCAATTATTTGAAAATCATGCCCGTTGTTAGAATCCATGTTCCATTTCACACTGCATCATTAAGTGGAATTTTAAAAATTAAAGTTAAAAACTAAAACACAAATGCACAACCTTGGTCTGCCAAAAAAACACATCTATTTTTGAGGGAGGCAGGGGACGGACTGTGGTGGGAAAGTGATAAAAGGGGCTGTGAGTCAAAAGAGTAGAGATCTAAAGGAAGCAGGTAGGGACTGGCCTTGCAGTGCTCATTCTTTGTTCCGTTTAACGATACTGCTATTGACTCTGTTTCCTAATTAGTTTTGTGGGCCATGTGGCATTTCTCTCAGGTCATCTTCCATTTCCATCACTCTCCTCTTTTCTTGAGTGTGGTGCTGTTATCTCCCCTTCCTTTTAGTTAATCTTCCACTCACTAACTTTCCAAGTGAAATTTTTGTTATTAACAAATATATCTGTCGGACAGGGTTTTAATTTTGAAAGAAAAAAAAAATGGTACATTATATCAAACTCAAATTAACAAGACTAGTGCTGATTGTGCTCCAAGATTGTATCTAACAGACTTCTCTGAATTGTTCACACATTTTTCTGTAATTATACATAATTTTAACCCAAGAGATACAAAGAGCCTTCTACAAATGCCAGAACCATGTCAAAACAAAATTAAATTTTAAAGTTGGATGACTTACATTGAAAATTTCTTGCAATATCTGGCATAATTGTTAATTTACATACAAACCCTATTTCCAGTTGAAAAAGTTAGGACAGTTTGCAAGACTGGAAAGCTTATCCAAGTAGTGCTGCTCTGAAAAGTTCCAAAAGTTTGTGAAATAAGTATTCTTTTTGTTTTTTGGTGAAAATCATTGCTTGTAACTCAATCTTCCTAAATCTCTAATATTTACTATGGCTGGTGCTGCTGACCTCTTGGCCAGGTCACCCTAAGAAAAGAGATTTCAAACTCAGTGGGCTCTACCTGGTTAAATAAAGGTTAAATACAATAAAACAGTCAGTTCAAAGACTGCAAACAATTTAGGTCTGTCACAATCTACATTACTTCATTTGTGAAAAGATTCAGCGGAAATCTCTATGCATAACAGCCAAGTGTGCAAACTGCTGCCTGAGATGCATAAACACCTAGACCTAAAGCAGTGTTTTATGAGTAACCAATAACATATCATGCTATGAGAGAAACCGTGTTCAAAATCATTCGCCATTTAAGAATGATGGCAAAATACATTTTGTATACATTGCAATATGAGCACATTTTAGAAATGAACATGTTCTTAAGTTTAAGGAAACATTTCCTTATCTACCACAAACTCGGAGGCTGCATCAATTCTTAAAAGGATTTGGTAGATGACACAGGCAATAATCTAGCATGGGTCAGTACATTCCCTGAGAGAGAGACATTAAAGTGAATCCTCATGCAACATTCATCTGAGTAATATTAGTTTGACTGCTTGACTTGTGTAGCTACTCCTGGCAACAAGCTGACTTTCTTGGTTTACTTGCAACCTTCCTTCAGTCTGTCAGCCTCAATCACAGCAGTTGCCAACAGTAACAGAAATGTTTAATTATTCTTTTTTTTGTTGTGCACTTTGTCAGGAAATTTCTTTTGTACATATTTGTAGATTCTGCTACATGTTTTCCATTGCAGTACCTACTGCTCTCTCAACTCACATTGTCTGAAACACAGCACCATGTGAGATCTTAAGATTTCTTGTCTCTAGTTTGTGTCACCACGACAAAAGTCAGTGAACAAGCTCAGACCACTGAACTGTAAAGTCTATGGGAACTCCTGTGGGTCCAGCACTCAAGAGGCGTGAGCAAGAACACAGGGACAAGCCATGAACCTGTTCAAGTGGCACTATCCAACATTTTGACAGCTTAAGCTGATTGGCTGCATCTTTATGTAATTAAGACATATTTGAGATGGGTGGTCCATAAAATCCCTAAAGCGATATTGCATATTCAGATCTCAGCTATGTATCGTAAATCTCTTTGTTGTGATTTTGAAGTGCTGTTAAGGAAGAGAAAGGTGGCGACTCCGATTACTCGACAAACCAAAGTAATATTTAGCGTTTTTTGACATTGTCTTTTTATCTTGGGGCAGTGCTTTATGGCATGTTTCCACCGGCACCAGACAGTGGCTGGATGATTGCCTTGCTTTCTGATGAAGCCAAGATAAGACTACAGACTGCATTTCACTGTTAGAAACCTATCTAGCTTGCCAGTGTAACTACTATTTAGGAACCAAGGCCTTGCTCCATCCATTCATGTGTCCCCGTTTAAAAGTGCTCAGAAAACAGGTTTATTTTTACATTAAATTAAAACAGGTTAAGATATTCTTCCCATGTGCTCACTTTTAGATTGAAGCTTAACAGATCCATACACATATTCTTTTACTGCTTGAATATGCCAGTGTACTTAAGATTCATTCATTTTCTACCTATAAACATGCTTAATAAACTCTGCAATGACAATGCTATTCATTTCATGGCTAAACATAATCAAAGACAGTCTTGTGTTTCATGATAACTGCCCGCTTAACAGAGCTACCCTTACATTTTGAAATTAATCCTGTTTAGGCCCGTTTGTTCTTAGCAACTGCACAGTAATGCAAATCTCACTCTGTGATAGAAAAGATGCCCAACACACAACCAGAGAGACACACAAAGAGAGAGAGAGAGAGAGAGAGAGAGACAGAGGTCCTGCTTTAATTAATTGCCTTCATTACCGACTTTCTATGAGAGAAAATATTTATTTAATATTACTGAGTAATATAGTTACTGTACAGCCTTACTAGAGTGGCATTAGGTATGACAACACATTTCATTCCTGTCACAGATTGCACTGTGCCTAAATGCAGAATATTGGCAGTATCTATGAGCAGTATATTTTCTCCTCGTTAATCTTGTGCATCTTCTACAGAAGCTGGCATCCAGCTTTTGCTGCACAATCACCACCTACTGCTCCAGAATGTGGATCTGACAGAAAACAATAAAAATCTAAATTCTTAGCACTGTTGCTCAAGTCTACTAACCTGTATAGGCTTGCCTTAATGTTGCAACTGCTACTAATTTTAGATGCACCTAAAGCCTCACATTTTCCAAGCTGTGCCTTAAGAGCGCTCTGGTGATTTTTTTGTTCCTAGGTAACTAGTGAACCACCAGTCCATTTAACCTTATATATGTACATACATACACATACATACCGATCTCACTTCACAACTACACGTGATCTAATTTCTAAAGGACAACGATTCTTCTGCATTTTATATCATGGAGTGCATCACAAATAAACAATACCATTTTCCTCTCTGATTTTCTTTCAATGCAGCCTTGTCGCTGCCTTCTCTCTCAACTTATGAAGCGCTCTCACATCACGTGATTCAGTGGAGGCGGAAGTCCGTCTGCAGTTGAGAGTTTACAAGCAGCGGCACAGAACATAGAAGAAAGTGTGTGCTAAGGAGAGATAAATACAACAAGGAGGGTGATGAAAACCCGGGTCGTAGTCACAACGGCACGACCCAAGCTTGTGCCGAAAAAAGTTTTGCATTCGGCTCGCCCCTTGCGATCGCAGGCTTTCAGCAGTGCTGTCGCTAAGTACACCAGACTCCTTTCCTTTCCTTGCTAAATGTTGGAGATTAACCCACGTTTTCAGGATTGTAGTTCAGGAAGTATTTTTAACTGATCTGCAGCTCGGCATTATTCGGTTTGATTCTTGTGCCTCTGCAATGGCACTGATGATGTCACGCATTTTCCCTGGTTATGACAACACGAGTCGAGCTAGCGGAAACACGCCATGTCACTTAAGCCACTAGTCAATAATAATAATAATAATAATAATAATAATAAATAATAATAATAATAATAATAATAATAATAATAATAATAATAATAATAATAAACCAATAATAACAATTAGCCCATTTTGCAGGACCATGTTCAGGTCCTTAAGAAATCACACGCATGCACTTTACTTGAATGCCTAATTGAATGTTTCTAATCTTTTGTTCATGAGTGCAATAAACTATAAATTAATACATTTTTATTTGTGAAACAAAATCGTGATCCCAATTCTGAGAAAAAAAGTCCGGAGTCATGCAGCCCCGTCCCTTGCTGGATAACACACTGGACACTGAAGGTTAAGTGAGATACTGTGGAGAGATACATCACATGCTGGTGTATGCATTGATACATCCCCATTTCCTCCAGTATTACATAAAATATTTAAAATAACTGCAGGGTATGTCAAAACCAATTACAGCAAGGCAATCAGAGATGGCAGACTTCATCCCATTAACGCAACAAACCTCTGGCGGCCTCTGCTGGTCAAACTGGCAAGTGCAGAAACACAAACAAAGAAACAAACAGCCACAGAGCCACCAAAAACAATACTTCACTCCCACTCCACTCCGTGGGGTGAAGAAAAAATCAAACAAACTCAAAAAAAAAACTACAAAATACTATTAGTTCTACCACTATGTTAAAAAGCCAGAAAAAAGTTTGTGGAGAGCTCTGCTAACTCATGACAGCTCGAGAGTTTGCACTGTGGTCAATCTTTAAACATCCTGCTGTGTGTAAAAAGCCAGTGTACACACACTTCTTGTGTGTACACAATGTTTATACATGAGGCTCCAAGTCAGCCGATCAGATTGTCATTGTGATGAGTTGAGGAAAGTGACAATCTGCTCAGTTCGCTCACATATGTCATGTAGCTCGTCCAGAAAGAAGTTAAATCATGACATTGAATGCAAGAACACTAGATTCACACAAACCATGACTTGTACGTTATATTCATCTAAACAAACTAAAGTGAATTATTTGGCTCTGGTAATCAACCAACAGCCAGGACTTCTCTTGAACTGAATTGAGTTTAGTTTCTCAGAAAAGGCCCTTTCCTTCCAGGTCCACTTACAGTAAAAAAGGTGGTCTTGACCATGGTTTATTTCCAAGGTGTGAAAACTATGATACAGGCAAGCAGAGGTTTAAGTTCACAAATGCATCTCTCCACTCAAATGAATGAATTGCTTGAAAAATGGAAAGACAAACATAATTACAAATGGACACTACAAACAGAGAATAAGTGTATAAAAATATCTGCAAAAGTACATTAAACCACTAGAAACATAACTTGTGATTGTTTATGTTGTCACATGAGTTTTTTGTTTAACAAGTTTACTGGTCTCTCCCACCTGGTGTGTAGGAGTGTGTGGTTATACAAGTCCACCTGGGTAACAACACTAAAGTAAAAGCTGAGCAGTGGAGACAGTTGTAGGAAGACGAGTAAAGCAACTGCACCCATGGACACAGCCCAAGGTATTATTTCAATCTGACTTTATTGTTTGCTATTATTGTATTAATATCCACATTCCGCTTCCAACTAAAATAAAAAAATTCAACTGGGCATCCCACAAAACTAAAAAAATGCTGCAGAGCTAGTGTCTGGGGCATGCACAATAATCAATATTTACTGTTTTAGGGTTCAAGAAAGCTGTTTTTTGGAGGTCTGTGATTTCTAAAAGTGCACCAAAGCTACTATGAACCCATGATGTATACTTATACAAGAATCTGAGAAGATACATTTGAAAATAATTGCAGTGCACTGTAGAGCATGCCTACATTGTGTACAGCAGTTTTGCTCACTAACTAAGAAGTTCTAAAATGCGTGTGTCATTCGTTATATTCATATTCAATTGAGATTCCAAAATCGAAAAAAGAAGAAACTGTTTGTTATTTTCTTATTTCTTTATGAATCTGATACCAAAAAACAAATAACGGGTAATTTTTTGTACTTGCAATTTATTGCACAGATCACAAGTAGGAAATGAAATAATGGGCCATGGAAAGATTTTGATTTTGATATTTAAATGTGTCTGTTCAGAGGAACGAAACGGGTGACTGTAACGGAAGACGACATGACTACTGAAAAAATTTAGAATGTTTTTGCCAGGGTAGCTCTTGGATTTGCAGAAGCCCTTGCAGTAGAACCTGCAGCAGCGCTGGGTGGGCGGTGGAAGGAGAAGCGGTTAGGAACGAATGATACACGGATTTTCTAAGACTCATAGGAACATCTTATAGAAACCCTTGAAAATGTCTTCACATGACATCTTGTTAGTCTTGAAAACAAATTTCAACATTGTCTTCAAATTATAAGTACATTTGCAGGATTTGGTATGCGTACTACTCATTACCGTAACTCGTGATATCTACAAAATTCAAAAACTATGGACTGGCGATCTGTCCAGGCTGTACCACGCCTCTCGCCCTATGTCAGCTGAGATTGGCACGACACCCCAAGCAACCCTCAAGTGGAGGATGAAGCAGTAGCAAAATGGATGGATACCGGAAAGCAGAGAAATAGAGCTTTGTGCCCATATACTTGTTTTTACGGTAGCCCTCATGACCTCTGCAGAACGACTGTCCAATCACAGACAAGATTCAACAGCGTGTCACGTTTATATTTGAATAACTGCCGGATAACGAAAGTGAAAGTCATCTTTGAAAAAGGAGCAGACACACTCACTCATTGATCATTTAACAATTCTACAGCAATAAAATCAAAATAAATCCAGTTGGTCTGATTATCATGATGGTCATGAGGGGATTAATATTACACTTAAACTTAATGTAATGATTATGTAGAACACTTAATTTCTTAAATGGATATGAATAGACAATGCAGATGTCAGACAAAAATAAAGTAAATGTTGCCATTTAAAAAAAAAAAAAAGTAGGAATGTGTCACCAGTTTCAAACCGTGTGATGGCAACATTTTCTAACACAGCTGAAATTTGTTAATGAAGACAATTTTAGTCAAATGGCAGATACCTCAGGGCACGCAACCCAACAGCCAGGTGTGGTTTGCAATAAAACATGCCATCAACAAGGCAGCACCTCAGAGTTTCCCTCAATCTCTTTAAGCAAAACTAAGCAGGATTTTTTTTACCAAAATTGTCATTGTGATGGTTAAATGGCTTGTTGTGGGGAGATTGAGGGCCTTCTCTATTCCCCCTACCGTCTGCAGGAAACTAGCCTCTTGCAAGAAACACAAATTGCTTCACGGCACAACACACACCCCTGGCCAGGTACTGGCTATAAGATCACGGCAGTGATAGTTTTATTTCAGATGTTCATCATGGTGAAAAAGAATCAGAGAAAGACGTCAGAGGAAGCGAGGAACAGGAAACGAACGTCTGTCCGAGCGAGGGGCCAAATAAGCGAGTAGTAACACTGGACTGGCTTTGACTTGCAAAGTCAAATATTGGAGTACAACACACATCGACAAATGAGATAATGACAAACAATAAGGGAGAACAAAAGGGCACAAAAAACTTAGGAGGATGTCTCCACACAAAAGGCACCCCCCCATAATCATACCCTGTTAATTGTGTCCTATCAAAGGATAAAAACGATAAAAAAAAAAAAAAAGGATAAAAACTTGAAAACAAGCACACAGAAAAAAATGAATACAAAACATCAGACATATGAAATCGAATTCATAACTAAATAGTCTGGCTGTTCGAACGGAGATCCTAACATCCAATGTATGATTATGTTATGGCAGCAACACTTATCCTTAACCTTAAAATAAAGAAATCTCAAGTGTTGGACAAATCTGTCAGCCAGCACCATCTGTCAGTGTATTCCGTCTTTGAATGGACTAGAAAATAAATGGAATGCCCCGAAACTCTTGCAAGGTCAGGGTTTGATTTCTCTTCATTGTGAAAACCATCTGTAATTACAAAATGTCAAATTTTAGGCTTTGCAGCCTTAGCAGAGAGCAAGAACTATTTGAAGTGCAGTGAATCAGCAATGGTGCTGCAGCATTTAAGTTATAGTGGCCTGTCAAGTCTGACAAAACAGTGAGATGATTCTTTTTAGTACGAAGCCCCTCTTAAAGTGGTGTCCCTGTTGGGTTTACTAGGAAAAGGCAGAACGGTAGTGCAAGAATTAATGGAAGCTGAAAACGGCTGTGTTGGTATGATAAATTATTTTTGTAGTGCTGGTGATGCTCTGCTTAACAACTTTGAACCCCCACTGTGATGACATATGTTAATAAAAAGCACTGCAGGACATCCTCTGCATCCTAATCTGCTGGTGTGAAAATGAATTTCGAATGCGAGTGTGTATGTTTGTGTGTCTGATTACATGTCAGACCTGCAGCATCTGCTTGACAATTGTTTCACTGCTGGATTGTATGTGTGTGTGCGCCTATTCCTGTTTATGCGGGTGGCAAATGTGTGCATGCATGGGGTAGTGACAGGCACAGCTCCTAATCTACATATCAATTTCACTCATTTAAATAAACCACTTATTGGGTGATGCTGGTGATAATTACCTGTTGTGCAGTGAGTAGAGCACTGGCTCCCACCGGACCTTTCTCTGTCAGTCTGGGTCACTGACTGTGTACACAGTACAGTAGAGTATCACACATTGGGGACAGGTGAGACATGACAGCGCAGCAACATACCTCAGCTCTCCTTTATCAGGACCACACAATCCCTGGAATCATCATGTAGGAAATGACACAAGACTTTTTCAATCTGGAAGGTCTTCAGCAGCAGCTGTCAGAAATTACGAAATGTGTAAATAAATATCTGTCTTGGTATCTGCAGAGGTGTAAACATCAGTATAGTTGCTACTGGGTCTGAGTATACGATGATGGAACACAAAAATTACAGATTTTTTTTTTTTGCCAAACCAAAGTAAACACTATTAGAGTCGATACCCCTTGTAATCTTTGTGCTTAAAAAACCTTATAAAGTAGAGAGTCATAAATACATCTTCAAGCATGTAGTGACATAATGTCTAATGTGATTTTTCCCAAAGCTATTAAATTCACTTATGTCAATGACCCCACTATAACCACTCTTTGATAAGCACTCTAAATCCCCTGCATGAAGGCTGCAGAGGATATCTGGTCAGTCCATTGGTCAATTTGAACGATTAGTGCCTCATTTGAACTGTTGGAGCCAATATCCTGCCAACAACACAATTAGTCAACCACAAGGTGGCAAATGTGTCCAAAGACAGGGGCTGAACCTCAGTTGAAATTAAATACGGAGAGAAATAGTCAGGGATTCTTTGACTCTTAATCAAGCCTCTTGTGTTGATATGCAATATTGCAATGTGCATGATTTGTACCCCTGGTGGTGGGGGAGCTCAGGCTTAAGGCGTTCAAGCAGGGTAGAAAACATTGCCAGTATTTCAGTATCTCAGAGCCGAATCGATTAATCGATGAATCAATTACTAAATTAATTGATAATTTGATAATATAATAATCAGTTTGATGCTTTTTTCATGATTAAAACAAGATTTCCAATTGTTTAAGCTTCTTAAATGTGAATATTTTCTTCATTTCTTTGCCCTGGATAACCAATAAATCATTAAAAGTCAATCATTTTGGTTTGTGGACAAAAAAAGACATTTGAGAACATCATGTTTGACGAACACCGATCAACATATTCTGAACACCAAACAATTAGTCGATTATCGAGAAAATACTCGACAGATTAATCGATTATGAATATAATCGTCAGTTGCAGCTCTAATTACATTTGATGAGGAAAAAAGAGAGATTGCAGTTGACAAGTTTAGATGACCCATTTCAGTGTAAAATAAAGATTCCAAAAACAAAGGATGTATGAATCATACTGTATGTCCATGAAATTTATTTTTCCTCACCCCTAAGGGACAATTTAAGAAAAAACTAGCTGAACTGGGAGGCAGAATAAATATGGTGCATCTAGTAATTGGTCTGGTTCCTGTAACCGGCAAAAAATATATTTTATCGTGTCTGTGCACTCAGGATAGTCCTGCTGTCCAAACAGCAACTGAGCATATTGTCTACCTGCAGCACCTCTGACCTCGTTCCACGTGGCTGAGTCCTGAAGTTGCCAGTGAACATTAAAACTGATCCCACTGACGCTCTACAGCTGTATGTTCCATGCTCCTTCTGAATTCCTTGTGCTGTGTTCCAAGGCACACTGTGGCATCCACAAATGGGAATAAACAGGTGACACTTAAATTATGTGGTCTCTCATTTCAGCCTGGCAGAGTCTGAGACAGCGGCACTTTTAATTAACCTTGGAGCTCTGCTGTTGAAACAGTGACAGTGTCACACTGGGCACCTGCAAATATAGGTGGACATTATCTGCCAGTCTACACGACTCCCTGGCTTTTAATTACAAGCACCAAGAGAGTGAGCTCACTTCTCTTCACGCCTTGTGCCTCAGACTCATGATATCAGTCTCACATGTTTCAGTCCACTTAACTAATATCACCACCATCAGGCCATGGTTCAGAGTGGCAGATTGCTCCTCTTATGTCATTTTTACTTGAAATGAGGTCAGTCCAGTCCTCAGACAACATTTTCTGTTATCTTCACATTGATGTCTGGCAGTCCTAAAATGAGCCAGCATTGGGACTTTCAATTTCGATAGCTGTCCTTTGGGTCAGAAGTGGTGGCAAATGCATCAGTTTGCTGTTCCTCTTATACCAGAATTCTGCCAAAAGCTAGGCAGTGATGTATGTTTCACCATGTGACAGTTTCCATGCAAAAGCCTCCATGCATTGTGCTCACTTTGAGTTTTACATTTTGTGGTTTACCCTTCACACAGACTTGATTGACATTTTTACCTAATTGTTCTGTTAATTATAGACTTGCACACTTCCAGTGTCTTTTGACCAGAGCAGACGAGAACAGGCTGTGGGAATCAAAGCTTACTCCTTTGTGAACTAGTCTCATTTCATGTCAGGGGATTCTCATATTTACTCCCATTAAATCTCCCATAATGTAAAGGTAATCCAATGTAAGTTAGCAACATGAATCATAACAATGTACACAACAAAACCTACCAAGGGTCATTTATAAAAAAATGTAGGGCTCTTAAAACTGTAGTCATAGATTTTTGGCGCAGGTTAACCGAGTCCAAAATTCAATTTGGCTTACCCACAGCTTCACAAGCAAAAGACTTGATATCAGAAATTCATTCTGCTGGTATATGTTTTTAGATTTCACATGGAAGCATGGATCTAATCTTTTTTCAGCACAAATATACAGACTTGATCTCCAGGATTTGTATGAAGATTTCTTCCCTGCCAGTTTTCTTGTTATGCGAATGTCGCTCCAAATGTAGCCAAGAACAGACAAATGAATAAAATATTATAGTATATTATCAAAATGTCTGCTTTCATTGAAAAAGTTCCTTTTTATTCTCATGACCATTTGAAAAACAATGCAAACACCTCATATATACTAGTATTGTTGTATATTTTGAGTTCAATTAATTGTCAGCCAGATTTTAAGCGTTGTTGTCTGTCTGACACAGGAGATAACTTTTCATCAGTGATGGCAACAGCTAATGGAACAATTCTCTGGTGACTAATAATCTTTTGACTAAGATTAATATAAAATGGAGAGTGATACATTTATTAACAGGATATATTACTTTAAAATTATTTTAGAATGAACTCATCAACAGTCAACAAAACTAAGAAGGAGAATTTATTTTAGGTTAATCACTTGTGACGGGGAAACCCTATTGTAATGATGAATTCCGGTCACCTTATGATTGTTAATCATTGGTTTACCTCTCATTGATTCATTTCCAGCTTATAATGAAAGCCACTATTCTTTTTGTTCTGGTGAAGTTCTTGTTAGAACAGAAAGGGAAAAATGCATTGAGCTTTGCCACTCCCTGTGCATGGAACACTCTCCATAAAGACAACAAGGAACCAGTAAACAGTGTCTGTGTTTTTAATTTATTACTGTGACCTCAACTCCTGAACTTTAAATGTCAAGCAAACTTTAAACACGGTTTCATTATTGTTTTGTCAAAATGTATTGTTTGTAACTTGTCTCCAAAATCTTTAATATTTTACAATGACGGTCACCCTTGGAAAAGAGACTTCAATCTCAATGGGTTCAACCTGGTTAAATAAAAATAAAAAAAGACAAATAAATAACAATATACAAATAAGGTTTTGGGCTGCAATAATGATTTCATTATTGATAACTCCTTTCATTGATCAATTGAACATTTATCAAAATATTAAAATGTCACTGAAATATAAATGGTTACAGCCCTATTCAGCCTTATGTAAGTGTTTTATAGTGAATCAGCTTTTAGCATTTGCAATTTTTATTCCCATTCTGTTAATTTCATATTCATTTTTCACTCTCACCATTTCCAGTCTACATTTATAAATCCCCAGTGCTATAATGATTTTCCCACTACCACAATCCCACGTATCATATTTTGTGAGTGCAAGAACAAATCGATTGACCTTCAATGGCCGTAATTAACAGGTTTATTCATGAATGATAAAATCTTTGTATTCTCTACACTGATCCAGGAAATAAGTATTCTGTGATCATAGCTGAAAACACTTTATCCACAAACAACTTTCATTTAGTTATGAGAGCACAATCCGCGCCTTTGTATTCAAATACATGATGTGTTTGCAGCAAACAATACGACAAAAACAAGACCAATATTGTTCACACAAACACACACAAAAAAACTGCCCATTCATTGCACCACAAACTGTCATTCCAAATGCTAAATAATTACCTGATAACCCGCAGTTTCAGAACACACCGTTGTGGAATGATGCCTCCATACCGCTGGGCTTCCTCGCGGCGGTGCAACAAAATATTTCGCCCACTCGCGAGGAAAACAATCTTTTCATGATCGTTCCACGGGAGTCCGCGACACTTAAATATTATTTCTCTTGAAACAACGCCACTACACGCCGCGTACCTGGCGACATGGAGTCAAAAGAGAAAAAATACGCCGTCGCACCTGTCAACAGGTGCCCCTTATTACCTTGATTACATAGCGGTGCCACAACACTAACCCGGGTGCCCCCGCTCCCTGCAACATTAGTTCCACTTGGTCACATTAATAGTATTATTTTTGCTTTATTTGAAAAGTGAAAGGGTGGATGTCCCATGGGCCTTTTCTGACAAAATTCCTAGAAAGTGATTGCAAAACACTACTTTACAAGGTCAAGGTGACATGGCACAATGTTAAAATGATGTCTGACATATGCCATATACAGTATATGATACCCCTAAATTATTTGTCCTGTGAAAAAACCAGGGGTTTATGTGGAAAAATAATGTTGAGATGCCGCAAACTTTGAAACTAACCTTTTGAAACTCCCCCCAGTCTTTGTCTGTCTCTACTGTAGTCTTTCTGCAGTGGATTTCAATTTAACTTGAAGTGTTTTACTGCAGACATTTTGGTCAGATATAGCCAGACTCCATTTTTGCCTTATTTTCTAGCCCTCAAAAAGCTCTAATTCCTTTTCTTTCATGACCGCAATAACTCCTCTGGCAGTAGTGAGTATTAGGCCCTCTGGCTCGACAGGTATCACTCTCAGACAGCTTGCCTTCGCATTGCACTTATTGTACTGTGGTTTGAATTAGTGCATGCTCTTCGATTCTGATACTTTCCCTTTTTACTGTAGATATTGGATTTTTTTCCCCATCAAATTCCACATCTTACATCTGAAATATAATAACAGTGATTTGCCTCGAGGCAATGTGTGTGTGTGTGTGTGTGTGTAATGGAATGCTTGCTATTGCTCACTACGCCAGTGCACGAATAAATTCGGGCTCTTGGCCCACACAGAAATCTGATCAATAATACCGTATTTGATCACCATCCAATTTGCCTGCTGTATTTACCTAACTGTAAATACAACAGCTTTCGGTTACTGGCTCTTGCTTCACTTGTTTTGTGTGGGTTTAAAAAGAAAATGCAGCAGTGCTTCTAGTGATATAACTCTTCCATTTGTTCTTGTTCAACGCAGGCCACAAAACATATCATATCTGAAGGTCCAGAGGAGAGAGGCTGAAACGCTCCTCACATGGATCGACGTTCTGCCTTATACGCTGTTATATTTGTTTTTGTCAAATTCATGTTTGAATGTTGTTATGTTTAACACATTTATGCCAGTTCTGTTTTGTTCCCTTGTCATACACTCCAGCTGTTTTGCTGATGCAAAGGTGTACAACACTGGACTTTGCTTAGTTCAAAATGTTTAGATCTCAATAAGACTGGTGAGTATTTTGGCTGCTCAACCAGCATCAGGCTGCAGTTTCTGCGTCATGTGTTGTCAAACTCAGTGATGTAAGGCTGTGATTACAGAGACTGAGTAATGGCCTTGTACTGATGTTTTGTAAGGATTTTTCACTGTCAGTAAATACTCTCTTGTAACCTACAACAGAGGAAAATAAAGTCACTTTCTGCTTTGATATATTATGAATTCCATTTCTTTTGTTTTGGGCAATACACACAATCATAATACAGGTTTGCGCTTATTTTTTAAAAGAGGATAACTGAAGAAAAAGCTGGTGCTTAGCCTTTGCTAACATTTGCACTGATTCTGTGTTATCTTTTCTTTCAACATGTTGAAAGTATGCGTGATATTAAAATCTATTTTGAGTGCTGCACACATGGAGGGCGGATTTAAAGTCCTATTTTGTCTATCACCGTTTTATATTATTGTGCAATTTACACAGAACATCAAGGACTTATGCTTAACTTTAATTGTTTGTGTTTTAGTCAGGCAGTTTTTTTCTTGTGAATCTGAGCATAGATGATTCAAAACCAAATTTAAATAACTAAAGACCTTCTCTTCGTGTTGTTTATCTCTGGTCTCCTGATCATCCATCGATGACATTTAAATGAATCCTCATTTGAATATTCGCTGTGTTTTTCCACCTCTTTTCAGTATCTTTCCTGCTCTCCCTTCAACTCAGCTATCAAAAGGATTTATCACTTCATTGTGCCCCAACTGTTCTCCAAACAGGATTTCTGAGATAATTAGAATTATTAACATTAAGTGCAAATTAATCCCTAAGAGCCTTTATACTGAACCACAAAAAATAAGTAATGTGTGAGACACAGTGATGCAAGATCCTCACTCAATGTTTCATTGACTGGATGAATTAAACTGCTGTGTTGGATAGACGGTACACTTACTGCACCAAATGTTAATTAAATCCGATATAATTAAATAAGTGTCTTCTAGGGTGAAAATTGCTCCTTTTGGATGAAGCTGTGTCAGACAACTGAACTGTATCTGACTGACTTTCAAGTCACTTACCATCTATCCATTGCCCTCAAATTACTATCCCAGATGGGGGGTGTTCTTCAATCACCTAATTCTGTGCCCTAATTACGTCTGACATTTTACTCCTGAGTGGCAAAAAAAAAAATAATAAAAAAAAATCTCCATATGTGTAAATGAGTTGAAAAATTCTTCATTATGCAAATGATAATATTTCAGTAGCTCCAGGACAAATAGTCAGAGCTCAGTCTGTGTAATAAGACATGAGTTATGATTTCTGATTGCTAATGGGAACGCCGACACAAGTGTGAGCAACATAGTTAAAATAAAATGTTTGTCATGTGAGTCAGAGCGACAGCAATTGTGTTCATGGTTTTTTTTTCGGTGCCAGAATTACTCACTGGTTTTACTTAATGTCAGCCTCTGCCTGTCTGTGGGCAGAAAACAAAATGTTCGCGTGTGAACACAGGGGGGCAGTGTGGACACATAATCCCTGAGTGACATACTTTATAGTCTAGAGTGTCTGAACAGAATATGTTACCTCTTAGATGCATTTAATATCTGATCCTAAACATTTGATCTTGCCATCATCTCAAATCTGCCATATCTCTCACATGATCCCTGAAATCTTTATGAATTATTTAGACTGTCTGCCTTTGGTACAAACACCGAGAACCTCTTTAAAGACAGGATAAATAGAGGACTGAGAAAAAAAGAGACAAACAAATACATTTGAATGAATGAAAAGCATTACAAAAACAAGTATTAACACACAGTGACATGTCATGTTAGAAATCTCGGGGTTTTGCTCGCTGTACATTCTTCGTAATTTTCATCTCACACAATGTTATCGAAGAGGTTGTTTTGCAATGTGAATAGTTTACGTCTGACTGACGTAAAGACACTTGGAGGGAATGCTCAGCTCATTAGAGAAATGAATCATTGTTCCTTTCCTTTCTCCATTCCTCCAGTGACTACAGGCCTGGTCACAACCCCCGGCCTAACCCCCTTCTTCCACGCTTGTGTGAATAACTCAATAACTCCCATCCATGGCACAATTAAGGCATTATTACATCCTCCGCTGGACCTCATGCTCTGGGTTGAATTGGGGGGACAAAGGGGGGCCTGGCGCGACCCATATTCCTGTCCAGGCCCACTACGAAGCTTTGGCTACACTTATTCCTGACCCAGTTTACTCTCCCTATGTGCCTCGCGTTGACACAGACACACAAATGGCCTCTCTGACACACTCGTAGCACACAAACACACACTTACACCCCCTTTTTTTTTGTCTCCATCCGGCAAGCAGAAACATGGCATTGTGAGTCACATCAGTGCCGGCAGCTGTGCAATGAGCGCCATGTGGAGTGCTCGTTCGACCAAGCAGTGGGTGGGGGTGGGGTTAACGTCAAGGGTTGTGTGTGGGCACCTCTTCTCTGTCTCTTCCTTTTACCCTTCTCTTCATGTGGCTCTGCACGAAGGAAGCCATCTGCCTACTGCCAGTCATCTAATGCTGCAAGAGTGTCTGTGACACGTTGAGCCTGTCTGTCTTCCACCCACCGTCATCTCTTGCACACAGGATGAAACCATGCTGAGATCCACCACTGATCGTCTCTGACTTTGTCTCATTTCTGTCACCTCTGACTTATAATTTACCCAATATTTATATCCTGTGCAGCTATCTTCATCTTGGACACACTGCTGGGTCATTGTGTTGTGTAGGTTTAATGTCAGTTTTTTTCTTTTGTTTTTTTCTCCAAACAAATAGATCACTAAGATAATGATTTTGTCACCCCCTAAAGAAAAGGAGGCTTTCTATATACTTCAGCTGTGTCTGAGTTGATGCACATCATCCACTGTTGATTCAACCGTGCTTGTTAAACTGAGACTTAAAAGAAGAACTCGCTCTACCTTTGTCTGTGCGATAAACAATGGGAGTTGAGTCAATATTTGTGCAAACCACGACAGCGCTAAAGCTCACCCCTTCACTCTTTATCTCTGAACTGACTCCAGTCTTTCTCTCTTGATAACATCACAGACCAATGTCTTGTTTTTCTATATCATATAAATCTTTAATTTCAGCGGATTAACTGAAATAAAGGTTATCACAGCCTTTCTTCAGACTGCAACGGA